>NC_081196.1:17010340-17699090 GCF_902713425.1 Acipenser ruthenus | reverse complement strand
TTATGGGGATGTATCAAAGTGCTCACTATAGACACATTGAATATGTATATCTGGATATACAGGGGGTCTTTAATGCTTTGACTGTGCATCTACATCTTATTTAAGATAAACATGTAACACCATAGAAAAAAAAAACACCAGATGTCCAGTTTCTGAATGTCTTGAATAATCTGCTGCATATGCACTTCCATCACAGTGTAAAGAATAGACCAAACTCCTTACTTAGTGTGACAGGCTCTGCAATATATGTACTGTAGCATATGTTATGCCTTAGACAGTCATGGTTCAGTAAATATTCAAGTAAAGTCTTTTAATTACTTCAGGCTTCACAAGAGACGATGAAGATGGTTCAAGAATATTGAGTTTCATTAATAAAGAGTCTTTATTGAATCTACCTTTTAGCAGCTGCTGTGCAGTTGTCAATCGTGTCACATTTATTCACCAGGGCCCTGGTGCACTAGCATTGATTATGAGGATTGAGGAAACTTCTCACATACATTCCTCGTCGTTTGTTCTTTAGATTAGACAGCAAGATTGCTTTTTTATCTGATATCTACACAAATGTGAGATATGGAAACATATTTTTAATTGCTGCTGTACTATCAGAGAGTGAATATTCGCATACCCTATTATGTTAATAGGCATATAAAACAGAAAGGATTTTGTAAAAAAAACATCATTAAGACATTGCTTTTTCAGTTTTAAAGTAAATATATTATTTCAAAAGATCATGGTACATACCTCTGAAGGTGTACAAAGAATATCTTTCTAAAACAAATAAATGCTGTTTGTGTTCTCATTCTTTTATGGCAGCTTATTAAACCCAATATGACAGCTTATTAAAACCGTGTCTGCATTTTAAACTAAATTAGTTCAAATTCATTTTAGTGAGTAACTTAGTTTGCACGTTGAGGAACTGAATTAAAAATAGACATGCCTACAAAAAATGATTGTACTGAATTGTTCAAGGCAGGTGTGCTTAATCAAGTGGTTCAGTAGTCTGCGGTTAGAAAAAAAAAAAAAAAAAAACGATATCAAAGTACCTGAACCCTTTCATTTGGGGACAATCCCACAACGTTTCTGTGGGCCCACAGGTGTAGTCGTGGAAGTGGGCTGTCGTAATTAGAGAGAGCAGTACTGGAGGCAGTCCTCCCAGCACCCAACCAAACACTCCTCACATTCTAATAACAATAACAAAAAGTATTTATTGGAAATATATACATCACATATGCATATTTAGAAACTGTTTTAAATAATAAATATTTATATAAAAACTAACCAAACTACAATCTTTATAAGTGAAAATACATTTTAAAATACGAATTCCTCTGTTTAAACATAAAAATACTATTTTGTCTATACATTTGCCAGCTTTGCTGTCATTAAAAAGCAATCAAGAATTACTACCATTTTTAGAAACTTGCTTCTGTTAACATGTCACTTAATTCACGTCAACACGCACAGTTAGGTGCTATGGCACATTGTGCTGCAGAGAAAGTTGCTGACCATCCTGCGTCCGTCTGCAGCAATACTCTGTTGTACAATGTATGCTCGATATAGTGTCTGTCCTCATTCATATTAGATCCCACTGGCAAAAGGTTAACAAGCACCCACGCTATCTAAAGTGCCCCCCCCCCCCATTCATTTTTTCAATATCTTACAAGTCAAAAACAAATTAAGTATTATTGATGCATATTTAGTTCATTGTTTATCTGTAGTAAAATAACATTTTTAAAAAAAGTATTTTGCCATGGTGACTCGAGCTTGCAAGCAGCCAGCATAAAATGTAATATTCACAGCATTTTATGGTATGGAGATCAAAAGTGAAAACCGCGCCTGAGGCTTGTCTGAGCTTCTGGACAAACTATTTCACTTTAGAAATTATAATGTGGAGATCAGAATTCAACCACTGTAAGAGATTTGAGCCAATCATTTAACAAATACTGTATCCGGGTCGTGTAGGTTGCTGTGGGATCATTTGAATATATATTATATACAATATATAACCCTAGTGATGCTGCATTGATGATTTCACAGTGACGCTCTTATCCAAATACCTGCCTAGGTAAAGAGAAGAACATAAGCAGCCAGGTGCTATTTTTAGCAAATACAGTAATTGTTTTTGTTTAAGATACACAAAGTCTACCCTCCAATGAGTATAGGGGATATCAGTACTTATTTTTGGTGTTACTGTATCCACAAAGCATTTAAATAGCCAACATATACTGTAGTTTTATTGACAAATCGCTCCCAAGATATAGTGACCCTATTCTGAAGTACTGTACAAAGAAAACAATTCAGAGAAACTCTTATTCTTGCCACTTTTACAATTGTTCTATTCCTGTCAGAAAATGTTCTGAAAGAAAGCCAATCGAGATTCCAGTAATATATAAACAAGTCATTCACAGTTTGCAAGTCATTCATGCGTACATCGAATTTGTGCAAGTGTCAGTCAAATTATAGCCTTTAATTGCTCAGCCAATCAGGTGTCAACACAGTAATATGAAAAATAACCATGGCATTCACAGTGTGTGACAACACATTGTAAAATCATGTAGTTTAATCAGATTAAGATGAGCATTTCCTAAGGTATAGCCATCAACAGCAAACAAGTTGTCAAAAGAAGTAGGTTACCCTACACCATTCACAGTATTACTATGTAAAATAATGTGTTCATCTTGTTCAAGCAGTAAACACATCTGGTTGTCTTTATTTGGTTTTCCATAGTAAAAGCATAGCAACGTGTAATAAAACATTGTGAAAGCATGATAAAGCATAGGTAAGCATTGTAAAACACAGACAGATATATCAAACCTGGGTAAGCTATAGTAAATAACCATGGGAAACATCTAAAAATATAGCACCATACTGGGATAAAAGGGGACCCCTGGTGGCTGGGTAACTAAAAAAGGAAATGTTGTTGGTTAGTATCTATATATCTATATATATCTATATATATATATATATCTATATATATCTATATATATCTATATCTATATATATCTATATATATATATATATATATCTATATATATATATATATATATATATATATATATATATATATTATATTATATTATATTATATTATATTATATTATATATATATATATATATATATATAGTGGTTGTTAAATCTACCTATTTCAGTATTATTTATTTTATTATTTGTTTATTTAGCAGACGACTTACAGAGACTAGGGTGTGTGAACTATGCCTCAACTGCAGAGTCACTTACAATTACGTCTCACCCGAAAGACAGAGCACAAGGAGGTTAAGTGACTTGCTCAGGGTCACACGAGTCAGTGGCTGAGGTGGGATTTGAACCGGGAACCTCCTAGTTACAAGCCCTTTTCTTTAACCACTGGACCACACAGCAGTGTAGCAGGAGTGTTGTGTTACAGTGTGGGTATCCACGGAGAAATGAGAGAGACCCAGCGGGTTTGATGTTGAAACGCAGCTCAGGCGTCCAGTTTCTATTGAAGTACACACAGGCAGTGCAGAGGATGGTGACTGCCACAAGGATATCAACAATGGTAGGCCTAGTGCAGAAGGACATGTACATAGAAACACAAAACAAAACACTGTACAAAAACAACTAAGAAAACAAAAGGTGGCCAAGCTTGGGTCGTGCACTACTCTTGCTACACAGGGAGGTCTCGCACCAGGAACCTTCTTCCTAACACAAATAAACTATACTTTCTGGATGGTTCACTCTGGATGGTTCACTCACCCTGATTCAGCCACGCAGTCATGAGGTTTTCAGCTTGATAACAAAGGACTGGCTTTTTCAGCTCTGTTTTAAAAGGCATGTGGCCAGGGTTAATTGATAATCAAGTAGTCAATTAACACCTGGCCACCTGCTGCACATTACGTTTCAATTAGGCAGGGAGGGAAGTCTAATCTCCCAGCCATGCCATATCTAGCACACACTTTATTTTACAAAAATTAAACACATTATATTTCTAATCAAACAAACTCATATTTTCTTTATAAACCCAACCAAAAAAAAAACCAAAACATTATTTACAGGGGCAGGCCTTAGCCACGCCACAAGCAGTCACCAGCAAATAATTTAGCAATTGTTTGTCAATGTAAACAACTATGGGAAATGCTATAGTGACATGGAAATCAGACGAGAAAGCATGTGCCTCCCTAACGTTTGAAATTGTGTGTGCGGATTCATGCCTGGTTTGTGTCATAGCCCGTTGAAAGGTGTCTCCTGTCTGAGTTTGTGAAGCAGTGGGGTTTCCCTAATTTAAAGTGTTGCCGAAGACTGTGTAGAGTTTTGAACAAGTTTTGTCTCATGTGCTGCACTTAACCCAGCAATATATTTTCCATCAGTCACAGGTGTTTTGATGTGTTATATTCTCATATCCTGAGTCTACACTGGAATTTATATAACCACAGATATTAACACTAAACTTGAATGAAACTCAAACTTTTCAGCTGATTCTAGTGTCTGTATGTTGTGTTTTAATAATAGCTCCACTTTACATGCATTCTGACCAAAAGAACTACCAAGTAGTGGTAGTTTCTAAATCAATTAGAAAGATACCGAGTGACATTAAACTGAAAAGTTCTCCAACGACGTTGGAAAATATGTTACAGTACGTATATCGCAGAGCCTGTCACACTAAGGAAGGGGTTTGGTCTATTATTTACACTTTTACTCTGGACATCTGGTGTTTTTTTTGTTTTTTTTTCCTATGGTGTTACATGTTTATCTTAAATCAGATGTAGATGCACAGTCAAAGAATTAAAGACCCTCTGTATATCCAGGTATACATACTCAATGTGTCTATAGTGACCACTCTGGTAAATCCCCATAAAATACTAAAAATATTTCCCATGTGAAACCATATGATGACATGTATATGGTCAAAGGAGCAGTACCTGTGCCTTTATACCAGGGCTTCTCAAACTCGGTCCTGAGGACCCCCTGTGTCTGCTGGTTTTCATTCCAACCAAACTCTCCATTACTTAACTATACCCTTAATCGAACTGATAATTTGCTTAATTAGACCTTTTCACTTGTTTTCAGCTCTTGACCAGTTGAACATTTCAAGTTAGCTATAACAAGTCATCTGAACTGCAACTGTTTAAGAGCTGAAAACAAGTAAAAACAAAAGGTCTAATTAAGCAAATTATCAGTTCAATTAAGGGTATAGCAATTGAGAGCTTGTTTGGAATGAAAACCAGCAGACACAGGGGGTCCCCAGGACTGAGTCAGAGAATCCCTGCTTTATACTCTATAAACAGACTTGGCTATAATACTTAGAAAAATGTTGGGCAAAAGGTTTGGATATTTTCTCTCCATTATAATTACTTTTGAGCCAACTAGTATTCTAAAAAAACTAAAAAATAAGAAGACGACAGTGAACCCGTGGACCCAGAAACCTAAGCAACCACATGCTGCTGTGAATGCATTTAAACATGATTTCTGTTCTACAAAGTTTCACATTTGTAGCTGCTAAAAAAATATTTTGGCCTTTCAATTTTAGTTAAATTGCTGATTAAAACAAATGTTATTGTACATTATCATGTTTTAGAGACTGTGAAAGCAGAAGAACTTGTGTTGGTCCACCATTTGTGAGTGTAAAAGTTACTTGGATACCCAGATATGTTATTATTTTCTTGTTTATCTACAGATCTTTTAAGAATCACAGTTGTCTCGAAAGTAATTAATATTTTTTGTGAAAGAAGTGTTAATCTTTTTTTCTGTTTCTCTAATAGTATCTGAGAATTCCAAGAGGATCTTAATACATAAAAATGTCACAGGTGTGCTGGGTAAAGAAGCTGTCTTCCAATGTGAATATACCGGAATGGAAAATGTAGCATATTCCAGCTGGTTTACAAAAACAGATACAACAAAAGTCAAAGTGGCTGGCTATACTATAGAGTCCTATGTAAATAACAAACGCTTTAGTTATCCACAGTCTAACAAAAACCTCACTGTCAAGATTACTGGAACTCAGCTTGAAGATGAAAATATATATATTTGTGCTTTCTCTACTGCTGCACAAGAACTGGAAGAAACACTTTATCTCACGGTTTTAGGTAAGACATTTTTACAAATTTTATATTTTTGTGTAACGGACATGATTTTTTTTTTTACACAAACTGTCTCACACCTGATAATAGGATGTGGTGCTTAAAGAAGCAGACATACATGCACAAACCACAACCTCTGGGGACACAGTCTGCTCTGGAAAAACCAATAGTGTTTGAAAACGATTTAAAGATCATGTTGTTTTAAACACCTCAAGTAAAACTAACTCTTATTATGCATGTATAGTTGATCATGTCTGAGTTATGTGTTTCATTGGACATTAACAGGTGGCAGCAGATGGATTAGCTTCACAATATATTTCTTTCCAGTGCAAACTTAGCACCTGATAGCACATGTTAAAGTAGCTGCCCCTGACATTTTCATCATGTTTGAAATCAATCTGAGTGGTTCTTATTCCATTTATTGTTTTGTTATCTTTTTTTGATAAGTCATTGTTAAGGTGTTTTCAACAGAAAAGGAGCTTTCAGTTCTCGACGTAGATACATGTAACAGCTAGAACCACCAAAACGTCTTTGTAAACTTGAGCCAGAGACATCTAGCGATCTGTGACTTTCACTTTCGTTTTTCCAGTACTACACGGCAGTGCTCCAGGTGCTGCCGGAACTATCGATATCAATCGAACTATTCAGAATGATGGCAATGGACAGTTTATGACGAGTAAGCTTGTTGGTTGGCAGTGAATTAGACTGATTTGTTTTTTTTCTTTTTTCGTCCACTCTGGGTTTTTTTTTTTTATATATATAATAGGCATAATACTGCCTGCTTATCATCATTATTATTATTATTATTATTATTATTATTATTATTATTATTATTGTCTAGTTTCACGATTGCATATTCAGTTGTTAGCGCTTTGCTTTGTTGGTGTATCATATAGTAAACAAACAGATGTTTTGGGGAAATTGCAGCATTTGTATTGAATCATCGTTTCAAATGTAATTGCGAAAAAGTCGGACCCGCTGCCGATATTTTTTGGGCCCCCAGCCGCTACTACTAATGGCCAACTCAGTTAGTTCTGCGTAAGAATACTTGGGATATTTATCTATTCAGGGATATCATTATATTGAACTGACAAGGGTCTGAATGCGGCAAAACATGCAAATAAATTACCCTCTACAGTTGTTATGCATTTATTCAAATGTCCCAAAATGTGTTGGAAGACAGTGTATACCGTATGTGTGTCATGAGGTAGTAGGCACTACTACAATGTGCCAACGTGTTTTTTGTAGGGGTTATGCTTCATCACATTGGTCAGCCAGTGATTGTAGGCTTCGAGGAACCTCTTGTCTGAGGTTGATTAACTCAATCATCCTTACACTGTGCCAACCAGGGTCTTTTTCTCACAGATCACAGCCAGTATGTCTAGACAACATGTGACATGCAAATCATAACACAACAAAGTCAGCTTGCTGTGACGGCCATAAAGGGTTTTTTTTTTTTCTTTTGGAAGCTACACTATACTAACAGATATCAAAGTCTGTGTGCCCAAGCAAGATATGAAGACTGGAGTGAGCTGTGATATAGGAGCCTGTAGCACACAAAATGTTTGCCTACATTCTAGGTTAGGCTATAAATCCTTTGGTACAGTGATGCACAGAGGAATAATAATTGGATCACTTACAGATACAGTCATAAATCTCAGCCTTGTCCTGTGACTGCACCACAGCAAGGGCCGGGGTTGGATTTTCTGACCTTTACATTATAAGCTACTATATGTATGCTTACAGATGACATTGTCTGCTATATATAGTCAGCATTAAAATATTTAAAAATG
The DNA here is from genome assembly GCF_902713425.1 of Acipenser ruthenus. Classification (NCBI taxonomy): domain Eukaryota; kingdom Metazoa; phylum Chordata; class Actinopteri; order Acipenseriformes; family Acipenseridae; genus Acipenser; species Acipenser ruthenus. Next base: position 17,691,244 of record NC_081196.1, on the reverse strand, counting down.
AAAAACATATAGCTTTTTGTGAAACAAAAAATAAACACCTAGGTGGGAATTTTTAATCTAGCGAAATCGCAGAGAATAAAGTAACCAAACCAGAAATAAAGGACTCCGAAATTGTGTTTAAGATTGTGCTTCTGAGCCTGAAGTTGTTTCCTATCAGTTTTATAGTTGTAGTGGGTGTTTTTTTTTCCTTTTAGACAAATAGCCCTAATAACAATTTTGAAAACCTAGCTTTGAGAATCTAGCTTTTTATAGCCAACTGTTTAAATATATTTTCAATTCTTTTCAACTTTTAAAGTTCCCCCAGATGTCTACATATCCAGCTCAGCACAAACAGAAAATGAAGATGAGTATCAATCTATTGAATGCACAGCCTTCAATTCCAAACCAGCCGCTAATATCTCCTGGGTTGTATCTGGCCTTATTGCGGACAGCATTACACAAACAACAAATAAACACCTAAATGGCACATTCACCCAGAGGAGTGTATACAGATTCCCTACCTATTTACATGAAGGAAAGGATATAACTTGTATGGTAGACCACCCAACATTTACTGAGGTAAAGACGATGATGATACAAGTGCCATCCTACAGTAAGTATTTTTAATTTAATTGAAACTCATTCTATGTGTCATTTGGTTTAATGTCTTTCCTGAAGCAGTCTAGGTCGAACAAAACCTACAGTGAATACATAGTGTACAAGTCCTACCTTGCAAGCATGGTTTAAATTTGCATTAAACCAGGAAACAACTTACTCAAACCTATTAATCTTGAAGGCACAGGTACAGCTGGTATCAGAAGTCTTTGTCTGGAATTTGTTTAGTCTTGGTGAGAGTTTCTCCCAGTACTTATGGCCTATCCTGGATATTCACATAATGTCCTGTGCTCCTATGAGAAAGGTTGAAAGAAAGGTTTGTGTTTCCATACCCTTAGCCTTGTTAAATGTGTAACAGGGCAGAAGCTGGGTGGGAACCGGCAACCACACACACGCCTTAGCCACTATGCTAAAGAGCCAGGCTCGTCTGCATTTGTGGTTATAGCATTCTTAACCTCAGCTCACCGAAATTGGCAGAATCCTTAACAGGCCATCACACAACCCTGCCTGTTAACTGTTTCCCTTAAACCTTGGTTATGAAATCTGAGTCACCACTCCAGCGGTAACACAGGGCGGCGAACCCGCAACCAAGCCTATGGAAGCGAGTGTCTTAAGCACTATGCAAAAGAGTCAGGCCAGTCTGCATTTGTGGTTATGGAGCTTTTATCTTTATTTCTCCAGCCAGGGACAGAAACCGTAACAGCACTGCATCACTCTGTTACAAATGAATTTATTTATTCAGAAGTACAAGCTCAAATGTGTCCAGTATTTCTTCTACAAACCTGAAATGTTACAAATTCTGACACTACTAAAATGCCTTATTTTCTTTTTACCATAGCTGTCCCAAACATGACCGTGCAAATATATACAACAAATGAAAATGAAACTGAATATAAAACTATTGAATGCACAGCAGCTAAAGGCAAACCAGCAGCAAAGATCGCATGGGTCCTCCCTGAAAACAAAAGTGGGGAAATCAACTATGGTATTACAGCAGACAATGGGACTGAGACAGTTACCAGCACATATCGATTTCCAGCACATCTGCATGAGGGGCAGAGCATCAATTGTGTAATAGAACACCCTAAACTTGCCATCAAAGAGGTGAAAACCATATCACTTCCAGCTTATTGTAAGTATTGATTCAAATGCAATTACCACATAATCCTGGCTTTGTTCTAATCATGTATCATCTATTTTTGCTCTTGAAATTGCAGTGCATTATATAATTACTTGAAAGGATGGTGAATACGGTCTATTTTTTTTATTTTTTATTTTTTAGTAAATACTTTGGGGTAGGTTTACTAAAGTGTTGCGCCTGTCGTAATAGTTGCAAAACAGCTGCAAACGAGTCGGAAGTCTTGGGTGAAATGTGCTAGACATGAGCAATGTTATTTGTGACTTTTTAGGGAATGCTTTGCAGCTGCAGTTTCTGTTTGTGGTTCAAACATAGATGAATATGTAATTATGGGCATTCCTGCAAAAATTCGCAAAAAAGGGGGTGGAGATAGAACCATTTTTTTTTATTTGGGGGGGAAGGTGGGGGCCCCACTATAGATTCAGATGGGATTAAACTGCCTTTCATTTATATATATATATATATATATATATATATATATATATATATATATATATATATTGTAAAACGACTCCACTCACTCGGGTTCGTTGCCCCTTTAAGAATCCGACCCAACACACAGAAATGGCGTTTTCAAGCGCTGACGCGCTATATTTTAATAAACACAAAATAAAACAAATACAAAATAAACACCTAGCTCCTCTTGGAGCGCTAACTATACAGGTTTTTCCCTCACTAACTTGCAGGATGACTGAGCCGTTAACACAGCACTTACTTCTCTTTTTCTGGCTACTCAGAGACAGAGCACCTCATCTGCCTCCTTTTACTCAGCAGCCTCGAGCAGACTGCCTGCTCTCCTTTTAAACCCTGCACCTGGCTCTAATTCCCCCAATAATGCCCAGGTGCGGATGATAATTAATAATAAAACAATTAACAAATGATTAACTAAAAGGCAAAACAATTAAACAAAACAATAAAGCAACACAATCAAACAATTAACAAAAGGTGCATTCTCACATGTTTCTCTCGCAGGGAGGTTTTAACCCCCTCCCTGCTGTCTCTCACAACCCGCTGTCTTACAATATATATAACAGTATTAAAATAGGTAAAATGAAGACAGAACAGAATGCATTGTACAGATGATACTTACATTTAACAAAAACAATGTTATTTTGATTCTTGCACCCTTGCATGTATAGACATTATCTTTCAGACACCCTCTGCTCCAGCAAACCACAACTCAACTCCCGCTATTTATTTGAACAATGTCGCGCAACTCTCGCAATGTATAATGCTAGAGACTCGGTAAGAAGATGCAACAAATATTTAAATTAGTATATTGCAGCTGTCTTCATTGACATACCTTCTCTTAGTACATATGACAAAATGTTTACTTTGTTACGTGTCGCAACGAAAATGCAAATTGCTGTCTGTTTGCGCTGCGACTGGCTCATCTTAGTAAACCTACCACTGTGTGTAATGAAAGTTCTAGAAGACTCATTGTTAATTTGATGTCCTTCACAGAAAATAATCATGTGATGCTTGTCTATTGCTTTCTGTGACAAACACATGATGTCATTGGTTGCCATGTTTCATAGCTATGGGTGTTCACAGAATGCATGCACTCTGCTCTAACGTGGTCTCAATTTAGCAGCACAAAACACTACCCAATTTGTCACAACTGCCATTGAGCACAGTCTAAAAAAAAGAGCGGCCAAGGACGGGATCAACATCAAGTTTTCTTTCCATGAAACCCTTTACAGCTGTTTTAGAAATGGTTTATTAATTAATTCAAATTTTAAAGCACTGTTTAACCAACAAGAATATTTCTAAACATACCCCAGAAAACAGTTTTGCAAATAGGGTTCCAAGGAGACAGAATTTCTCCCTCTCACATTTAGAGGTTCTTCCAGGGTAGACTCGAGACATTTTTACAGCATTGCCAATGCTTGTCTTATCCCTGCTCTGTTGATGAATAGAGATGTAGTCTCCTGTGCTGTCATGCACACCAGAATTGATTAATAGTTCTGGATTGTATTTCTTTTCCTTATAGGACAGTACACCCTAAGATAATCATGGTATTAAAAACATGCCAAGGCAAATGTTGCAAAACTAATAGAGAATTCTACCGTTTTGCTGCCAAGAAACATAAACAGCAACAGATCATTATACAGGCCAACAGAGATAATCTATTTGTTAAAAAGTTTTTAAACTAGAGCATGCATCACTGATTCATTACAGTATACACTGTAATGAGATTTAGATCGAAAGATATTCTCATCATTCCATAAACAGCACTGTATTGTTTACGTTTTTTAAATAAATATACAATAAGGTTTGAGTTTTCATTCCACCCAATCTTATTTTTCCATGTTGAACTCATTTAAAACGATTTAAGTGTCTTAGAAGTCGGTCATTATCCAGCATACTACAGTGCCTTGCATAAGTATTCACCTCCCTTGGACTTTTCCACATTTTGTAGTGTTACAACCTGGAATTAAAATGGATTTAATTAGGATTTTTTGTCACTGATCTACACAAAATGTCGAAGTGGGGGAAAAAATCTACATATTTTTCAAAATTATTTACAAATAAAAAACTGAAAAGTCTTGATTGCATAAGTATTCACCCCCTTTGCTGTGACACTCCTAAATAAGCTCTGGTGCAACCAATTGCCTTCAGAAGTCACATAATTAGGTGAATGGAGTCCACCTGTGTGCAATTAAAGTGTCACATGATCTCAGATTAAATACACCTGTTTCTGGAAGGCCCCAGAGTTTGTTAGAGAGCATATCTAAACAAACAACGTCATGAAGACCAAGGAGCTATCAAAACAAGTCCGGGATAAAGTTCCGGAGAAGCACCAATCAGGGTTGGGTTATTAAAAAAAATCCCAAATTTTGAACATCCCCCGGAGCACCTTTAAAACCATTATTAAAAAATTGAAAGAATATGGCACAACCGCGACTCTGCCTAGAGAAGGCCGTCCACCAAAACTCAGTGACCAGGTAAGGAGGGCATTAGTCAGAGAAGCAACCAAGAGGCCAGTGGTAACTCTGAAGGAGCTGGAGAGATCCACAGCTGAGATGGGAGAAACCGTCCATGAGACAACTATAACCCGGACGCTCCACAAAGCTGGGCTTTGTGGAAGAGTGGCGAGAAGAAAGCCATTGCTGGAAAAAACCCATATCAAATCCTGTTTGTATTTTGCCAAAAGGCATGTGGGAGACACAGCAAATGTGGAAAAAGGTTCTCTGGTCTGATGAGACCAAAATTGAACTTTTTGGCCTTAGCGCAAAACGCTATGTGTGGCGCAGAGCCAACACTGCTCATCACCCTGAGAACACCATCCCCACGGTGAAGCATGGTGGTGGCAGCATCATGTTATGGGGATGCTTTTCATCGGCAGGGACTGGAAAACTGGTCAGAATTGAGGGCAAGATGGATGGAGCCAAATACAGGGAAATTCTAGAGGAAAACCTGTTTCAGTCTGCAAGAGACCTGGCACTGGGGCAGAGGTTCACCTTCCAGCAGGACAATGACCCTAAACACACAGCCAAAGCTACACTGGAGTGGTTTAAAAACAAGAACCTGAATGTCTTTGAATGGCCCAGTCAATGCCCAGACCTCAATCCAATTGAGAATCTGTGGCAAGACTTGAAAATTGCTGTTCACCAACGGTCCCCATCCAACTTGACAGAGCTTGAGCAATTTTGCCAAGAAGAATGGGCAAAAATTGCAGGATCCAGATGTGCAAAGCTGGTAGAGACTTACCCAAAAAGACTCACAGCTGTAATTGCCGCCAAAGGTGCTTCTACCAAGTATTGACTCAGGGGGGTGAATAATTATGCAACCAACAAATGTCTTTTTTTTGTTTAATTAACTTTTGTGTCACAATAAAAAATATTTTGCACCTTCAAAGTGTTAAGTATGTTGTGTAAATCAGATGGTAAAAATCCCAATTAAATCCATTTTAATTCCAGGTTGTAACACTACAAAATGTGGAAAAGTTCAAGGGGGGTGAATACGTATGCAAGGCACTGTATTATTCCTTTTCAAATTGCTTTGTTCTTGAGTGGCTGAGGTATATAGTTCAAGGCAAACTTGCTATAACTACAGAACTACAATATAACCTTGCCCTGATGTTCTTGTGCTCTCTTGATTTGAGTACCGCCTCCATTCGTGTGTGAGCACTGGTGATTGGTGACTGAAGGGTGTGCAGTGTTCACTTTTCCTTGATCTGCTTATGTGTTACTTACACTGAAATGAACCATAATCATAAAAAGATGTATATCACCTTTACCATAAATTAAGAAAACAAAAGATACATGTTTATCACATGTATTTTCTTAAATACAAAGCACACATATGTATCGTCTGGCAGATTCTCTTGTATACAATTACCCCCCTCCTCTTTTCATTAAAAGTTTATTGTGGCATACCGTAACCACAGAGGGTTCATGTCACCAGTTTGGTTATGTCTTTCCCCATGTATTGAACATTTTTGAAGAACCCATGCTTTTTGTTAATCCTGTTTAAAAATAAAAAATAAAAAAGCTCCTTAAAGAGCAGCAGTTACACCAGAAACATTTCATTTTCCATTAAAACAGATTAAACTCTGCTAGTGTTTGTAAGTGAAAAGTACAAAATAAATGGAACACCCACACACTAACGTATCTTCGTATTCTGTGTTTGTTTCTGATGCATGCACAAAACACTGTGATTGTCAGGTTAGCCACCTCATGCAAATATATCCAGGTAAACAAACACATGCGCTGGATGGAAACGGTAGCTATCAACCCTTGCATAATATTTTAATGTCATTATTAAATTATATATTTATCATGTAGAATAAAAAAATATATATTCTGTGTTTCTTATTATTGACACCATTTTCCAATAAGGACCTAGGAGGCTTCCTAAGTATCATTCTGGTTCACTCTAAGTCACACAAGGTGGGTGTTAGACATCAAAACCCAGCTTATCTGCTTACTGTCTTCAATGTCTCGGCTGGTCAGAAACAGCAAATCCATTTTATCGCATGAAGCAGTACAAGGGTTTGACTTTACTGCCACCTTGTTGCACACTTGACTGGTTGTATTGATGCTTCAATATAGAACTCGAGTTGGATCATAATAAATGTGTTGCTAATAAAGGTGAGCGCTGTAATAAATACATAATAATAAAACTAGAACCCTGAACTTAGGATATAGTGTGGTATAGAATTAGCACGGTTAGAGCAGTATTGAACAGAATTCGAAAGCAAAACGGTAAAGAGGAACTCTGACTTTAGCTTCAGTTCCTAAGATATTAGATTGTCTGTGCATTTTTTCCATCACTGTCAAAACATTATTGTGGGTACTGTAGAATGTTGCTTTGAGATTTACATTACAATGCTGTGTGGAGGTTCACAACGTGAGAATGATTGACATATTCTGAAATGCACATTCCTGTTCTGGCAGACCTTTCCTCTATGCATGTGCGGGACGGAGAAACTGTAAACAAACCAAATCCCACTGAAAATGAGGTCATGTACAGAGTAGTGCTGAAAGTGGGTCAGCGTAATCAAACCATTGTGATAGAAGTTGAAGGAAATGTACCCCGCTACACACTGAAATGCATCAAGTAAGGATTTTTCTTATATTTCATATTACTACAGTAAGTAATAATAATGATAATGCAGTACAAATAAGTAAATAATAACACGCTGTTTTGAAATCATTTAAATCTATATGCACACCTTTTGCTTGGATCCTGTAACCAAAGATACTCTAAGTAAGATTGTTTTTAAAGAATGCACTGTGACCTATATAATCTGGGTTAAGGGTAACAGTGGTTTAATATATATATATATATATATATATATATATATATATATATATATATATATATATATATATATATATACTGTGTTTTGGGTGAAACTGCTTTTGATTCAATTTTTTTTTTCAATGAAAACGCGCACACACACACACACACATTTACACACACAGTCGAATTACTCCTTGTTATCAAGGTTACAGATCCTTATTTATATGACATCTTCAGAGAAATAACTGAGCCATGTTCTTACTATATAATGTATATTGCTATAACAGATTATTAAAAAATACTGATTCCAAATTGCTATTAATATTCTGAAGGCTCTAAAGTTAAAAACAGTTTATGTTTAATTGCAATTCACAACTGCAATTTTCATCTTTTGTGGTTTATAATAAGTTAATACGATGTATGTAGGGTGTAGCTTATAACAGAAATCACTCAGCTTTGCAGTCCTCCAAACTTCTCAAGATGGCATCACTTATAACAGTAAGGGGTGATCTACACACTGCTTATTAAGTTATATTAAACTGATCCTTACAGAAATCACATTTACCCTGTCTATAATAAACACATTTCCATTTTACAAAACTATAACCAAAATGAAGATAACAAAGGCATAATATTACTATATTAATGATTTCCCTGTGTAATGCGCCTTGAGGTGTTTCATTACATGAAAGGCACTACATAAGCTGAATTGTGTTGTGTTGTGTAAGGTACATTAGAGTGATGGCTCCAAAGTAGTCTATTATCCTGTATTCAAAATATGACTATTCATTAATACTATTGCAATTTTAATTTAGACAGAATGATTCACTTCCACTTGACATAAAAGTGGTGAAAAATGGCATATTTTTTGAAGGACCAATTAAGGAAAGTCATTCGGGGATTTTTATTTGTATTGCTTCCTACCATGGCCATCAACTGTCAGTCCCAGTGGAAATACAGGTCTATTCAGAAAAGCCAGGTATGCAATACATTCACATATTATTAATATTATTATTATACATGGTGAATGCTAATTAGCCAATACACTTTGGTATTTTATAGTCTTATTATACATGGCGGTGGTGCTAGACCCATGTATAGTGTGGTGGTACAGTATACTGTAATAAAATTGCCCGTATATTAATTAGGTTGATGATAAAACTGCTCACGTGAATTATTAAAAACAAAATCCACCAGTACATGAAAACAATTACTCATTACTTATGATTTCATTTGAACAAAACTGTCAATACCAAAGCAAACAACAATGGCCTGCAGATGTAAGAAAAACAAAAAGCAACACATAAAAGAAATGACCTCAGCCACATCCCCTCTGTGGGATTGCTAGGCAGTTTAGATTGATTCAGCGCCACCTTCCAAAAAAGACAAACGACTTTTCTACTCCAATTCTTAGTAATAATACATGTAGTTGTCCCACACTCCATCCCACCCAAATAAAGATTAATAAAATAAAATACTGAAGTTTAAAATGAATTGAATATGTCACAATGTACAGAGGCAAGCGATGCCTTGCTAGATTTATGATGTTCCAACATTTTTTTCAGAAAAAATGATTGTGCTTGTCATTGCCCTTGTTTCTAAATAAAGCCATGTGTGTCTTTGGTACATATGGCACTTACTGTAAATTCTTAGTAAAGACAAATAACAACAACTGCGTTTCTTCCACATTTAGTTCCACCCAACATTAGCACTCTGGTGTTCGATGAAGCAGAACATAAAGTCATTAGGTGCATAGCAGCCAACAGCAAACCAGCAGCAAGGATCACTTGGAATCTGCCTGGAAACCTTCCTGGAGATGTGATGTATAACAGCGCATTTGAAAATGGAACACACACGGTTATTGGTGATGTTAGCATTTCAGCTGACTTGCCTGAGGAACACAATATCACTTGTGTGATTGAACACCCAGCCTTTGAAGCTCCAGAGACCAGGATAATACACATTCCTCCATGCTGTAAGTAGATGCGTTTTTTAACTTTTCGGAAAGGGGATGTCTATGGTAAAGCATATAAATAGTGTGGTAGAGAAGCATAATGTGTTGACTGTTTTGATGGAGAGGCAGGTAGTAGAATGGTAAAACATGTTTAGGATAAATAAAGTGAGTAAAAGACCAGAATGCAAGTGCAAGCTAACCATTCAGAAAATGAGAAACGTGTATGACTTTAACATAATATTGACTAATTACAGGACCATCATTTAGATAGATGAATGAGAAAGGCTAACTGAATAAATTAAGCATAACCTAAACACTGATGGCGATAAGGCCTAACTGACTGAGTAGATTTAATATGGAAATGTCAATATAAAAATGTTATTAAACGGTAAAATAAATTTACCATTAACAAAAACTGCTAAAAAGAAGTTAATCAAAATTGTACGTGTTTTAAATGAATCCCAAAATAATGCATCTGTTTCTGTCTTTGAAGTTCCACCCCATATTACCATACAGAGTGTGACAGAAAACAAAAAAGACAAAGAATACACAACTGTTGAATGTGTAGCAACTACCAGCAAACCTGCTGCGAATGTTACTTTGATTTTACCAAGCAACAATACTAGACAACTGCAAACTGCAAAACACAGTCACAAGAATGGAACTGAGTCAATGGCATGTAAATACACATTTCCTTCTTACTTACATTCTGGGCAAACCATAACCTGTGTGGTAAATCACCCATCACTTGCTGACACAGTCAAGAGAAACATAAGCATTCCTTCATACAGTAAGTCTTTATAGTATCTTAACCTTCACAACTGTTCTTAAATTGTAGTCCTCTGTCACTGATGTACCCATTTTGGTCACTTGTATTTTTTTTTCTTCAGGCATTGATATAAACCAATAAAGCCATGAGAATGAGAAAGTTTAGAAACTAAGTTATATCCTCTCTGTAGTGCAAGTGGGCCAAATTTACTTAAAGGGCATAACTGCAAAGCAATCTCTTTAAGTGGCATACATATTTAAAAAAAACTGCAGTGACAGAAGAGTTTTTGTCTGCTATTAGGATATCTGGCAATATATTATATTTGAAGGGTTCATTAGTACTACAAAAATAAAGGTGCCATATAATTCTTTAAAGGAAGTGGTGACAAAAAAAGTTAAACATGCAGGAAATTAGCTTGTTGTTTTTTTTAATCTCATAAGACTTTATCTGATATATGTGAAGACAGTGGGCAATTACTCATTACTTATGAATTACTAAACTAAAGCTATAGCAATGTTTATAACCTTTTTATACATTATAAAACTCACTGATCAGCCAGTCAGGTTCAGAGTTGAGTGCTCATTATCCCATAGGTAAATGCCCACTGTTAAAGCAAACAGGACTCGAGAGTCTTCACACTCGCTTTAAACATCGACATAAAATATAAATTTAAAACACATTTAAAAAATGTCTTCATTGGCAAAAAAACATGCTTTCGTTTATAAAAGCATTAATATCCTCTGCAGCGGTCATTAGGTAATTCACCTTGTTTTTCTTAATGTGCTTTGGCTCGGGACTTCTAACTGTCACTGCAGTCAATTAACTAGCAGGTAATGGTTGTTGGCTTGAGCATTAATGCTGAAATAATATTAAAGTATATATCTTCAATGCTTCCACCTGTCCTGACTGTCCATTATTGTAATAATTAAAGCAGAGCCCTCTGAATAAAACATGTTCTATCTTGTATTAATATCTGTAATGAATAATCTTATGTAGCTTGTTAAATATCAGTTGAACCAAAAGCTGCTCTGATATTGGAACCACTCAGTAGGACTTACTGGCAGAGATCTGATCTAATTTCCTAGAAGAGAGAATCACTCTCAGTCTAACAATTGATAAAATAAATCAACAGAAAAGCACAATTTACATTCAACAAGGCATGGTCTCCTTGGTCCATGCAGGCAATGTGAAAATTAACTTGAATGGAACAACCATCACAGAGACGTATATGTTAGTTTTTATAAGTAATAATATATCCTGAACACCCGATCCAATGTCCGCAAGTATTTATTTGAAGAACCTGTTGAGACAGAGAAATTTCAAATTTTCCTCATTAATAATGACATAATTGTCATCTTAATTTCCCAACGATGGGCCTTATTTCTTCAACACTATGTGAAAATAAAAACAGTATTCTCTTCCATCCCCCAGGTGCCAATAAAATACATTTTATTTTGTACAGTTTACTGAACTGAGGGTCAAAAGAGGATGTTATGCATTTACTGACATGCATATTAATCCTTAAATAAACAGAAATGCGGCAAAGTGGTGGTTCAGGCTGGGAACTCACTTTTAATCAGTTAATCAAATCAAGCTTATTAAGTGTCGATAACCAGACATTGTCAATTGAAAAAGCAGTACCATATCGCTAACAAATTACTTGTCCAATGATTGTCAGGGAAGGTATTAAACGCTTACCTCAGGCTGTGTGGTCCAGTGGTTAAAGAAAAGGGCTTGAAACCAGGAGGTCCCCGGTTCAAATCCCACCTCAGCCACTGACTCATTGTGTGACCCTGAGCAAGTCACTTAACCTCCTTGTGCTCCGTCTTTCGGGTGAGACGTAGTTGTAAGTGACTCTGCAGCTGATGCATCGTTCACACACCCTAGTCTCTGTAAGTCGCCTTGGATAAAGGCGTCTGCTAAATAAACAAATAATAATAATAATAATCTATTACCTCCCTGCTGTGAGTTAGTTTGCCTCCTCCTCCCCAGCCTCCATCTGTTTTTTGGCTTCATCTAAAGGGGAGGGGAGCTATCCTGCCCCCTGCCCATGGTTTTCCTACAGTCAGCCTCTCCACTTACCAGAGGAAAAATGTATGGGCAGGGGTTCCCTGAGGTGAGGCCAAAGATGTATTATATGTTAAATGCTTTATCCAAGAACGTGTAATATGCATAAATGTGTTATCGTGTCTAATGTGTAATAAATATTTTATGTATCGCATGAGTTCCCTGACTGAATTTGTATTGTGAAATTTACTATAAAAGTCTTTCTTGATTTATTTCCAGATCCAAATATTATCATTAAAAATTTTTTGGCTACACCAAAAAACACACAAAATAGATTAGCTGTATGCCAGTCCATTGGGAGTCCAACTGGAAAAATCTCTTGGGTCCTACCAAAGAATAATACTGGGAATATAACATACAAATATGAAAATGGAACAGGAATGCTTACCAGTATCTATGAATTTCCATTTGCCCTACATGAAGGGCAGAACATAACTTGTGTTATTAATCATGGAGAGCGTCTGGCTACAGAGAAAAGGATAATACACATACCTCAGTACTGTAAGTACAGTACTCTTTAACAAATCAAACACTACACCTGATAATCTTTCAGTTTTCCTCCTGCAGCACACAAATAACATTCTGTTGTACTTGCAGATATTTCTTCCATAAAAGTATTACATGAAAGTCGAATGAATGGCAAAGTAATCCTGCAGAGGGGTCGTCCGAACCAGACAATTGAACTGAAAGTGAATGGCAATATACCACTGTACCGTTTAGAATGTAGAAGGTAAGCTAAGACAATGCGTTCATAAAGCAAACCTACAGTTGTGAACCCATTATGTTCTGAGTGGAGAAAAAAACAGCCAAATACATTACATACAAAAGCTGTAATAATGGAGAACTCCACCAACATACAGTACAGGTTTGTGTAAAAGTCACTTGACCATTTCATGGTTAATCAGCAGCAGACCATGGGAAGATGGACACTGTGCTTCCTAAGGGTTGCTGTCATAGCAAGTCTGTAGATACCTCATGTCTCCACAATGGCTCGGCCCAAGGAGCCATCAACACCATTCTTTTCCCATGGTCCGCTGTTCCATTCAGTTTGTAGCAGACAATAATAATGGAAGATGGAAATTTTCAGTGGAAAATTGGGCCTTATCAGTTCAAAGAGGCTGACGTATTGCTTGCCGATAAGAAATGTTTAATATACAGTAGGTTGGCTTTGATGATGCTGAAATTCATCATTCATGGTCATAGATGTATATATTTTTACATCTTAGGCTGCATGGTGTGTCTCCTGTGAAACTGCTGGGAAATGTACTGTTCTTTGAAGGGCCTTTTAAGGAAAGTCAGTCTGGAATATACATCTGTGAGGCATCGTACTACCATCATCGAGCTTCTGTTCAGATTGATGTTAGAATTACCTCAGAAGACAGATCCTGTAAGGTTTTATTTAAGTATTTTCTATTTCACAAAAAGTTTGCAGTCTTGATTACACTCTTGAGGAAACCTGTAGTTTATTAAAACTTTTTATTAATTGTTCACTGCCATATAGTACATGTTATTGTGTTTTAAGTGGCTGATGGTAAGTCTATAGCTCATATGCACAATACAACTGGTACCACATTGAAGTAGCCATTCCAGAAACATTATGAAATAAAGAACAAATGTTCAGCAAATTATTCTTTGTTTCCTGTAAATGCATTATATGTGGGGTACCACTGAACTTGCTGGACTTGTTGGTTATATCTTAGTTTTTGTATTATCGTGATGTAATTCTCTTTTAGCAGTTTTTTAAAACATAACAACAGTATGAACTGTATGTTTTAATTGAATTCGTTGTTTTCATTTATTTTGTAGGGGAGTATATCCTGATATGTTTTTCAGCAGCAACAGGACTCACCATAATTGCAACAGTTTTTATCTGCATCATTATCAAAGTCTGGTAAGTAGTAATAGAAATAATACCACAAAGGTAGAAGGTGTTCCAATAGAGTAAAACAAAGTGTGCGAGTGTTTGAGTAAACAGGAAATTCACTTACTCTGGCCGACGGCTATCAGACCATTTTTACCATATCGGCATATACAATTCATAAACAGGAAGACTTGGGGTAACTGCTGGCAGTCACGTACTGTATAGCTGAAGCAACCACAACTTACCATTCACACAATGAAAAAAAGATATGTTTATAATGTTAATTTAGTATCAGGTCAAAACATTATGAGACAGGCTAGTCTTATTTCAGGAACGTTTTAACTAATATTAAGGTTAAATTAATATTTTGCCTGTTTTTCCTACAGTCCATGTGTCATTACAGGTAGTCAGGACAGTGTTAAATGTACTGCATAACATGCCACTAACTGCAGATTCATGCATGGACTGAGGTGTATAGTGTCCGACACTGGGAAATGTGGATACTAGTATGGACATTGTTTATATAATATATGCAATAAGAAGAATATATAAGAACGTATTTCAGCCAGACAATGTAATTAAGTAGATTCAACATATTATTTAAACTCACCACCTCATTCGGTTACAATTTGTTGTTTAGTTTTCACATTTCTGCTCCTCCCTTCCTCCTGTTCTGCAGCACCTTTTCTTTCCCCTGGAGGGCTGTCACCAGGTGGCATCCAGCCCTTATTTCTAAGTGTATTAGTGACACCAGCTCCAAGGGCTCTCAAAATATATGTTAACTTAATGTCATTTTGCAATGTCTGGCATGTCTGAATAAAATGTCTCTACTCTGTTTCTACAGTTTAAACAGTTTTCTCTGTGCACAAAATGAAGACATTCAATGCTTTATCTGTAATGATTTTTAGCAAGGCTGTATAAACCCAGCTTGTGGAAACTCACTAAATTTGAAGACCTTATAACATTGTAATCACAGTCAAGTATCGAAAAAGAGTGGCATTTCATTGCAGTGCAATTCTCACATAATACAAATATGGAATTACTGCTTAAAAAACACAATTAGAGAGCACAGTCCTGTCCGACTCTTGAAACAGGTATGCTGTGAAGGAGCATATGACTAACAACTGAATGCATTGCCAAATAAGGGCAGAGCTGGGTAAAATTGTATCGGTAACCTTCAACAACAGCAGTTTGAAAACACTGATAGATATTATTATTATTATTATTTATTTCTTAGCAGACGCCCTTATCCAGGGCGACTTACAATTGTTACAAGATATCACATTATTTCACATTATACAGATATCACATTATTTTATATACAATTACCCATTTATACAGTTGGGTTTTTACTGGAGCAATCTAGGTAAAGTACCTTGCTCAAGGGTACAACAGCAGTGTCCCCCACTGGGGATTGAACCCACAACCCTCCGGTCAAGAGTCCAGAGCCCTAACCACTACTCCACACTGCTGCCCGATATCTATCACTAGCTCAAATCTAGCACAGTAAAAAAAAAAAAGTATGATGATTACATGCTTGAGGCTTTTGCTGAAAAAGGTTCGGCAGCTCTATTTCCTTTATTTGTTTCCTTACTGTAGCAAAGCTGTTACTTTGCCATAATCCATCAGTTTATTTTCCTTTGTGAGAGAATCTTTTACACACCCGATGCCCAAATAATTGGAGGGAAATTCTCAAGAGGATATTATCAAGAGGCTCAGATGTTCATTATTCAAGACTTTGTATGAATTATGCGTGGTATCTTGTATATTAAAATATTTAATTATCCGGAAGGCATCAAGAGGTCTACCAGTTTCACTGCCTCAGCAGTTACTATCAGCTTTGAATTTGTATGCTATTGACAGTGTCATGACAGTTTGTGGAGATCTTTCCAATCATTATCTATAACGTTTCATGAGTTTTCACAAACAAGTAATTTTTTTAGATTATTTGAGATAACTATGCTGTAGCTCGTAGGGCAGGGTTACCACAACAGTGGTGTTTTCCAATCTGTGATATGCAGTCCACACTTGCGTTCCTTCATTAATCTCTCCCTTAAGTGCCCCTTCAATTTGAATGCTATGCTGGGCAACACAACGCTTCCCTGCATTTTTAGATAAATAAGTCTCAAATACATTCCATTCCCACTAAAGGCAGGGCGATGCGAGGCTGCACCTGGTAATGAATAGAAAATCGTATCCTCTTTAAAAATATGCAAAATATTTATTTTAAAAAGGCTGCAAGTTATTACATTTTCGAGAAATACAGAACAGCTAGGTGATGGTACATTTATTGCCCATGTATTGCCCTCTCAGATTCCTTGCATACTAAATATCTTGGCATCACTGAATAGATAACCGTCTCTGCATCAAAAATATGCAAATCATTTTAATAAGCAAGACGCTCCCTGAATGTTATTGTGCAGAATTCTCCCCTAAGCAATCACCTCCCCCAAGACTGTGTACCTGTGCTAGCCATTGCAGAAACTACTTTTCGAGTTTAAAAGAAGGACAAACGTCCCATCCGGTTAGCAATAAATGGATAACATTTAGGGCCCGATTCTGAAGAAATGTGATAAAACACAAACGTAAGCACTTTGTTTGCTCCGTCCCCTTCATGTTGTGATTTTGAAGGGAGTTTGAGCTGGGTGCTTATTATGAAAGAGACAACAATTATCTACATCAATATATTTAGTAAACAAGATGCCTGAGTGGGCTCTTAGATTCACATAAAAATACAATACAACAACTGTCATGCACTGTTAGGGGTGCACTGTTTCTATTGTGTAATCCTTTAGGAGACAATAAGTGCAAGGGATAATGTGTGTCTAATGCATTTACAGGAAGCTATCAGGGTGGCAGATTTCCACTGGGGTGGTAGACAAATAATCTATTTTATGATAACATCATCAGGCAAGCCCAATTGTGTCAGGTCTGATCACACAGCAATAGGAACTAAATGTCAAGAGGCAAGCAATTTTGTAATTAACAACATATGCTAGCAGTCCAGACAATGACATTTGGTTGAACCCCTACATGACAGTACAAGTGTAATGGGAAATATAGTGTTACAAGTAGGATGATGTTATTGGGTTAGGTCTAGTGAAAGGGGTGACTCAACATCTGTGAGGCATATACCACCAAGGATGATATCTGGGCTTATAACAGACAACTATTAAGACATTCAATTGGAATTGATGAAATTTAATGTTGTCCCCTGGCTAGATTTTAACCAGGCTTGGAAAGTAAAGGTCAGTGGCTTATCCAGAGACACTTTCACTGTGCCAGCAAAGCTGTTAGGTAATTAAAAAATGAATAGAGAATCAGAAAGAATCAGTCTATGCAGTACACTACAAACAGTATAATTTCAAGCCACGAGTGCAGTAGTATAGTACTTGATAAAGCTCCCTTTTTATTAACCATGAAATGCATGTCTGAAGTTATTGACGGGCTGTGATTGTAGATTGAAGATAAAACTATTTCAGTCAATGTTTTTAATAGCATAGATGTCATTGAAGTTAACAGGGTCTTGCACTGAGTAGGTACCTTAATGCTCTAACAGGGCATTCACTGTAATACACCTTCATTCAGACTTTGGTAACTTGTAGTGCAGTGATTTCAAATATGTGACAAGGCTCCAGATGTCTGTATCCATTCAATATACGTACAACTGGAACCTTGCTCGACCAATCACATTGCTTGTTTCACGTTCCATTGTTAGCCCTGGATTATAAGTGACTAGAAGCTCCTTTATATAATCTCATGCCATACCTTTAAGTGCTTTATAAGCCAGAAGTACAATTTTAAAATAAACTCTAAACTTCACTAGGAGCCAGTGCAGTGAAGTCAGCACAGGTGTTATATGGTCTCTTTTTTTCATTCTGCTGAGAAGCCTAGCAGCTGGATTCTGTATAAGCTGCAGGCGATTTATGGCGTAACCAGGAAGCCCAGCGAATAGAGCATTGCAGTAGTCAAGTCAGGAAGACTGAAAAGCATGAATTAGTTTCTCAGATAAAGAGTGAAATTACCTAATCTTAGCAATGTTTCGCAAATGGTAAAATGACACTTTGGTGACATTACGAATATGCAACTCAAAAGATAAATCAGAGTCAAATAAGACCCCTAGATTTGTCACTTCCATTTTTATGTTTGTGGTCAAATTGCCCAGATCTATTTTTAGAGATTTTGTTGCTTCTAGTTGCTGCTGAGAACCTAATAAAAGAACCTCTGTCTTATAAGAGTTTAACCCTTTGCGGTCCATTTATTAGGCGCGTCGGGTCCAATTTATTTTTACACGTGCAGTTTATTTTAGACGTGCTGTTTAAAAGTATTTTTCCCAGTAAAACAGGTTTAAAAGGCACTGCATATCAACATGACACTCTGTATCTCCAGCCCCACCCCACCCCTTGTTCGCTGTATTTTTCACATACCTCGTCATAGTCGTAATTACTGATAAATCATCTCCTGATCACTTGTTTTATCACCAAACTCCTCAATAATGCGATCCAAGTCATTATTTTATTACTGTAACATCTCCAAAAGCTCTGCAAATGTCAGTGATATTCTTTGAGCGCTGGATGTGGAAGCAGCTATCTTGTTTGTTTATGGCCGTGTTATCTCTGTGGTGCCGGGGCTATGTGTATTGCTCAGATCCACCCCTTTTTTTTCGGTTTCTCTCGGCTCATATCGGTCTCACTTGGCCATTGAATGGTTTTTCCGGAGAAAAAAACAACTAGAGACCTGTGCTTTACGTCTTTTTGATGATGCCGGACAGGGTCCGACATCAGACCGGAAAGGGAAAATTGTAATGTAGGACCTGGTCCGACATAGGACCGCAAAGGGTTAATTTAAAAAAAAATTGTGGAACATCCACCTCTTCACATCAGTAAAGCATTCAGCTAAGGCTGATACAGCCAGGATATCATCAGATGTTACAAAGATGTAGAGCTGTGTGTCATCGGCATAGCAGTGAAAGTTAACACCATGTTTATGGGTTATCTCACCCAGCAGTAACATGTACAATGAGAAAAGAATGGGTCCCAGTATAGAGCCTTGGGGAATGCCACAGGCAACCAATGAAAATCCAGACACAATGTCTCCTAATGAAACAAATTGCTGTCTGTTAGTGAGGTATGAATTGAACCATTTTAAGACATTACCAGACAATCCAACCCAACTTCTGAGATGATCAATTAAAGCGATGTGGTCCACTGTTGTCTCCCTTCGTCTCAAAACATCCCATTGAAATCATCTCCAAGACTTGAGATAGTATAGGTTCAGCTCTGGTGTCCTTCCTGATTTCAGAACTATTTACAGGTAATTTCTCAATTAGACTGACATAAAAAAGATTAAATTCACACCCATATAGGTACTCGTGGAACTTGCGGACCCCAAACACTATTCCCAGGGCCTCCCTCTCAATTTAGGTATAGTTTTGTTCAGCCTTGCTGAGAGTCCTGGATGCAAACGCAGTTGGCTTTTCATCACCATTTTGCAGAACATGGGAAATGACTGCACCCACGCCATACGGTGATGCGTCACAAACAAGCCTGATTGTGAGATTTGGGTCAAAGTGTGTAAACACGTGTGATGAAATCAGCTGCTCTTTAGCCCTCTTAAACGCTTCCTCGCAGTCCTTAGACCAATACCATGGCTTGCCCTTCCCCAGCAAAGCATTAAGTGGATTCAGTAGCAAGACTTGGTATGAATCAATTGACTCACATTGTCTGGTGCTGGGGCGTCCATAATCGCTGCTACTTCCTTCGACATCAATTGTGTGGCCTAAATACTTTGGAAAACCTCATTTTTCCTTCTTGACACGCAGACCGAAGTCCTCCAGACGCTGCAAAACTGTGTCAAGGTTCTTGAGATGTTCAGCGTCATTCCTCCCGGTCACAAGAATGTTGTCCAGATAACAGTGTACATTGGGCAGGCCCTGTAACACCTGATCCATAGCCTTCTGGAACAAAGCTGGAGCTGAGGCAATACCAAACGGTAACAGATTGTAGCAAAACAGGCCCTTTTGTGTGGTGATAGTCATGTATTACCTTGAGTTTTCCTCCACTCTCATTTGTAGGTAAGCATGGGACAAATCTGGTTTGCTGAAGCGCTGACCTCTCGCTAGAGAAGCAAACAGATCCTCAATGCGTGGAATTGGCTATTGTTCTACACACAGGACAGGGTTTATCGTTACTTTAAAATCCCCACATATCCCTACAGAGCCAGCTTTCTTCACAACAGGTACAATAGCTGTGATCCAATCGCTAAAATGCATAGGTGACAAAACTCCAGCTTCCACTAAACGAGTCAATTCTGCTTCCACTTTCACTTTTGGTCTGATTGCATATGGTACTGGCCGTGGAATGTACTGGCCACATTTGCTTCAATGCCCCTCAAAGTGCCTCCCCTATGAATATAGCATGCCATTGTAGCACTGCTTCTAGGCTGTAATTGTTACATTGACTAACAGTCCTTATTTCCCACCAGTTGAGTCGTATATTTGCTTCAGCCATTCCCTGCCCAAGAGAGATGGGTAGTTTCCTTCAACCACATATAAAGGGAGCAGCGCCGTTTGTTTACTGTGATTACACCATTTGGTGAAACTGCCTCCCCTGTATACGTCTTCAGAACAACATTAGTGGTTTGCAAGGGTGTGTTTTTCAACATTGTCTCGTAGATTTCAGTTGAAATCAATGAAACTGCAGCCCCTGTCTCCAATTCCATTTTCAGTGTTTTTCCTTCTATTACCAGTGTAACACAAATAAGCGGCTGTTTCCCCTTTAAGAGTCAGAACATGTAATACTAATTCAGTATCATTATCGTCACTAGACACTGGCCGTTTCGATATGATGCACCCCTCTCGTCTGAAAATTAGCAGACTGTGCTTTTTTTCCCCTTTATATGCCCTCAGGCTTTTTTAAACTGCACACACGTCCTATATGGCCTTTCTTGCCGCAATTTCGACACGTCTGAACTTTAAACCAGCAATCATTATAATTATCATTGTGGCTCTCCTTTCCATAACGTCCGCATTTATTAGCCTTTTTAGTTGAAGAAATGGATAATGTATTTACCTTCAGGAAAGCGCTGAGGTGCTGTGCCTCCTGTGCAGCCGTTTCCATGGATACCGCTATCTCCACTGCTTTCTTCAACGTTAATCCCGGCTCTGATAAAAGACACTTTTGTATGGCGTCACTTTTCAAACTGCATACAAATCTGTCTCGTAGAGTGCCATTCAGGTGATTGTCAAACTCGCAGTGTTCAGCTAACTTCTTTAAAGCAGCATCGTACTGCATCTCGGACTCGCCTTCTTCCTAATTCCGTTTATGAAAACGAAACCTTTCGACGATCACGAGAGGCTTGAGGCAGAAATGCGCCTGCGATGCTTCCACTATACTTTCAAAGGTTTTGTCACCCGGCTTCTCTGGCGCACTGAGGCTTCTCAAAAGATTGTATGTGTTGCTCCCCATTACTCTTAGTAACACCGCCACTCGTTTGCCTTCAGTTATATCATTTGTAGCAACATAATGCTCTAATCGTTCGATATAAGTTGTCCACTGCTCCACATTCTCATCAGAAACATCAATATGTCCTATGATAGCTGCCATCTTTTCCCTGTCTAAACTAGCCTCTTAATTCAGTAATGTAGAATTTCAGCAATCAATATGTTAATCTCAGTATGTGATGACTTTAGGTTCGGTATGAAAGTCCTCATTGCCAGTTTATATTATGTACCACTGGACCTGTCAATATCACAAACTAGACACAGTTACACAGAGCTGTGCTGTTGAACAGAATCTATTTTATTATACTCTTAACCAATTCGCACATACACATGTGCACAGTTCAAACATAACATTGTACCACCTCTATGCGGTAGTAAACAGCAAACTGTAACACTGCAAATACATTAAAACACAATTTTTTTTCTGGAGTAATGGTAATTTGATATAGACAGAAACACAACAGAGAAGCACACAGAATATATCATTGTAGGATAAGTAATAAATAAATAAATAAATAAAATAATAGGGAATCCAAGGCTATCGTTGTAGCATGGGCAGGCCCTGTTTTGTCGGTGAGAACGCAGGGTCTGGAAAATTATGAGATTTCTACTATGGAGATTAAAATGGCCAAGTCAAGTACATCATTGTTTCTTGTCAAACTTTTAAAAGTTTATTATCAATAAATAATGCAGACAAATTGGAAGATCTGGATCACTCTCAGAAGTTAAAAAAGTTGGAAGATAAAAAGATTTACAGTTTAGACATTGCATAAAATAATAGGCCAGATACTACAGAAACTAGTTTTAAACACATTCAGTTTGTTAGGCCTTTTACTGCCATGGAAATGCTAGTTAATGCACATTTGCCACATCTACCATGTGCAAACAACATTCAGAGAATTAAAGACTTAGGGTTATATATTTTTCACTGTCATTTATATGCGATTTCTAATGAATTTCTCCATGCTTGGGACAGGACACGAGCGCGTGCAATATTGCTGCTCTAAAAGAGCCAGGCTTTATTAATGCAACAGGCCACCTTTATACATACATGCTTAGGTTCACCAAGAACCATTTCAAGTTACCTTGTGTTTAAGGTTGAATTTCTGCCTGCTTAGTGTCTGTTACTAGGTATCTGAGTTGTTGAGCAATTCATTTTTCTGCTTTTTTTCTGTTTACTGTGGTTTATTCACTGTGGTTTATGGTGGGCATATCGTTTTTTAAATCTATATTTCATTGCACAGGACGAAAGGCAAGTTTACCACACAAATATTTGATTGTAAATTTTTGCTTAGACCTAGATGTAAAACAGTGTATTTATTTCAGTAGCTTTTTTCCTGGTTTACAAATTAATATGTAAAAATAAATACCCTTGCCATTGAGTTACATTGTTGTTCTCTAGAACACATTTTTTTAAGTTTACCTAAGGAAACCTAATAGTAGTTATCTGTTCTTAAATATATTGTTTAATTATTTTGTTGTTTCAGTAAATAACCCAGTCAAGATCATCCTAAATCTAAGGTAATTTTTTTTGTTTGTTTGTTTTATTTTTTTAATTACATTTAGATTTAAGTACTAATGTCCAATGCAAATTTCATTACCAGATATTGACCACAGAAACAGTTAGGTTTCTTAAGCTGAGTGGAACACACTTAATGAAAGATAAGGTAAAATATCTACAGGTATTGACCGCTGCAGAGGATATTAATGCTAAGCATTCATGTTTAGTTTGAAATTTATAATGTGATTTCTTTCTTTTCACTCAGAATTCTTCCAGTAACAATTCAGGAGATTCTATGGAACACCTCACCTGCATCATGCTTGAGCAAAAATCACCTGCATTACAAAAGATGCATGCAAAAGAGAAGCAAGAAGAATATACAGAACTTGTACATTACTCAATAGTCATTGACCTAAAAACTTATGTTTAAAAAATAATGTGATGTTATTGTACTTATTATGGATAAGCCACTTTGGAAAATAGTCAAATGAAACATGAGACAAGAACCATATATGTGCAATTTTTTATATATATTATTATTTGTTTATTTAGCAGACGCCTTTGTCCAAGGCGACTTACAGAGACTAGGGTGTGTGAACTATGCATCAGCTGCAGAGTCACTTACAGTTACGTCTCACCCGAAAGACGGAGCACAAGGAGGTTAAGTGACTTGCTCAGGATCACACAGTGAGTCAGTGGCTGAGGCTGGATTTGAACTGGGGACCTCCTGGTTACAAACCCTGCTCTTTAACCACTGGACCACACAGCCTCCTCGGCCTCCTTATATACTGTATATATAAAGGAAACTCCAATGTTTCATTATATGCACATTTACCTTTCTGTAAACAAAAATGAACTCTCAAAAAAAGATTCAAAAGATAACACAATCTCAAAAATATGTCCAGTATGATGGAAAAGTTGCCTTTCTGGATATTTCCTATCAGGAAGCTTGAAGTTTCAGTAATAGATTCAAAGATAAAAAATAAAAAAATCAGACTTTTTTCAACCAACAGAAACTTTTTATTTTTTTATATTACCCTATATTATTGCTTTATTTTGTTTGTAGAATATAGTTTTATCTAAGCTGGGTTTACGCCAGAACAATATTGTTCTGTGCATTCAGAATATGGTACAGGTCAAAGTGGCATGTGCTGGTGCCTCAAAAATGGATACATTATATTGTAATTAATGTAATATATCTGTAAAAGAGTCAGGCTGCTTAAGTGGAGCAGAAGGACATGCCTTGACTATGTGCATATATACACCCAGAACCATCACACATTTCAGTTCACAAGAACTCGCTTTTTAAATGCAACATGATGAGCTTCCATGACCAAGCTTATCACGTTTAGCATATTTGTTTAGTTCATGCTTGAAATCTTAGATTTATTTTTTTTGACCTTTTTCTTACATTTGTTTTACTTCAAAAAAGGTATACTGAATTTGATTTTACCTACAATTATCTTTTTTCTATTAAAAGATTAGGGGTTTGGGGGTCCCCGAGTGGCTCAGCTGGTAAAAGCAGGTGTGCTGGGTGAGTCATATAGAGAGGGGAGCGCAGGATTGTTCTGGGTACGCAAAGTTGCAAACCTTCGATAGACATTCAACAGAGAACTTCGCATTTGCTCTGGCGCTCCTGGGGAGGTAAAATCAAGAAGGACTGAGTCACCTCACAGCCCTACAGCAGCCCTAACTGACCAGGCACTGGGATCGGAGGACACCCACTTCTCCTGAACTGCTTATCTTTTTTTGTAGCTTTCAATTTTTTGCTTTTAAATGTTTTAAAAATATATTTTAAAATTTGTCTTTTTTTTTTTTTTTTTTTTTTACATATACCAGTACTGTATTTTTTGTCTTAAGTCCAACTTGTTTTAAATAAAATGTAATAAAATCAGAGCATTATAAAAAAAATTGAACTGAAAACAAAGTATTATTATAGTTTTCATTTTAATACTATGCACATATGAGTGCAGATTTTTTAAATAAAAGTCTTAAATAAAACAACAACTTGCAATTGTGCTTTTATTTGTCCTAACGTTTCAATTCCAGGGGAAACGAGTCTTGGTATTAGGTGTGTGCTGGATTCACATTTAAGTTTGGAAATGGGCAGGACAGGACCAAACCACAAGATGACTTGGTCCTGTTGAATGTGGATGAGGCACACAAAAAGTTTTGTAAAATATAAAAACATTCCAATAGATTTCTTATTTGACTCCAGTTTCCTAAACAAAACTACAGCTGCCAACCTTAAAATTGTGATTGCAACTCCTTTCCAAAACAGAACCCAACTCACTCTGCCTTGACTTCTGTCTAATTAACCCTGAACAAATCCTACAAATACAATTGCCAGGCTGCATGACCCACACAATCCACAGTACCAAAGTGGGAAAATAATATTCTAGGTAGAACACCCCCTTCAGAATATCAAACTGTGTTTAACTCACGCTAAATAATACTCATGCAGAATACTTCAAACTAATCATGCAATGTGCAATGTAATTTAACTAACCGCCAAAGATAGTCCAAGTTCTTAAGTAAATCATACATGATTACATTTACATAATTGAATACGGAACGCATCAGACGATAAGTCATTTACTTTTAATTTCTGTACTGACAATGATCTTTGAATCTCATCACGTCCCCGAGAGTATCATTGTTTTCATTAATATTTTCATTAATCGGAGCATGAGGCTGTATTGTATATTCATATCTGCAGGAGAAGTGCTTTAGTGGCAATAGTGTCACCTTACAGATTTGGTTATGTGTCATAACCTTCCAGTCGAGAATTTGTTTTTCTCAATTGGATAGATTGTTGCCACAAGGGGCTCTATTTTATAATCTAAACTGTGATGGAAATGAATAATGGTACCTGCACTTTTGCAGACCTCATTGTGCTGCAATGTATTGTTTTTAGTGATGTTGATAGAAGGTTCATATTTCCTGGAGTAAAACACCAGCAGGATATAGATAAAGTGGCAGCTGTATTCAGATACCCTGTTGTTTAGATTGTGTAAACCATTATGAAAAGTTGCAACGTGGTTAATTATGTGCACAAGCATACATCACACATACTGTTTTATACTGTAACGAGGGCAGGTTCTCAACAGGGGACTAGGACGCCAGGCTCGGAAAGCCTGTTTACATTTTGTTATTGAGTTGTTTTAATGTCCCTAGGCTGAGCACCTGTGGTAAGAGATTGAGTTGGAATCCTGTTCATCAGTGATGATTAACACTAGGCAGGATCATTTATTAATACAGGTGGAATGGCTGGGGTGAGACAGAGAGAGAGAGATTCCAGCAGGTGCAAACTAGGGCTTCATTGTGAAACCTTAAGAAAGCGTTAGAATATCCAGCCCATCTTATTAGGGTTGACTGCTGCCTCTGTGTCAGTTGTGTCAAGTGGCCTCCTGATGAAGTGATAGACGCCAGCTTGTTACAATATGTTGTCTTGTATCAGTAGATGTTTGTTTAAATGTCTGAGCTGCTGGGCACGATGTAACCCGTTCTGAGGGCTGGTAAAGGCTGTTAAAGAGTAAGTAGCAGGGTTCAGAAAAATATAGCATCCCACATCCCCACGTGTTGCTACAACTGTTTAAATGACAGACCTGTCATTTTTCTTTTCATTGTTAACATCCGGACAACATTTTACACTTATAACTTTAAAGTCTGTTTCAAAGCTCTTTTTAAAATGTCTGCTCTAGTGCACTGATAGTGTAAGGATTATTGCCCACATTGTCAAACAGGTAACACAGGAATAACAATCCATGTTTTATGGAATAGAAAAGCCAGAGCACTTGTTTTTATGTTACTAGGTTTTTTTTTAATCAGTCTTCCTTCAGTGATTTAGAGGACAGATCTCAAACCCCAGTGCACTAGAGCAGACATTTTGAAAAGAGCTTTGAAACAGACAACAAAAAGAAATGACAGGTATGTTATTTAAACAGTTGTAGCAACATGTGTGTATATCACTATATTTTTCCCCGCTACTTACTCTTTTGAGCACATATGTTAAGCTTAGTCCTGGGTACAAACATGTATTTGTCACCTTGTGTTTCAACACAGAAAATAAGCTTTGCTTTCATGCGAGTCATTGCATCCCCTTGATTCATTATAAAATGCATGATTTTTACCAATGATTAAATGCAAAAGACTCAAAAATGTATTGAAAATATGTTTGGTTAATGTCGTATACTGATATGCAGCCTTAATGAATTCCAAAATACTAAGTGAATCCCAATGAGCTTTCTATTATGTGAAAAACAGAGTAATTTTCAACCCATATAAATTACTTTATTTGCATTTTCATTTGCCATTGAAACCTGAAAAGGAGATTTTAAATCAGTTTTGTTTGTTTCCATTGGCAGCAGATCAAGAACAACCCAGTTTTTTTTAAATGAGACTTGGTCTGTCACACTACCTAAATAACACCAGATCAGCACATGCTGAAAACGTGTAGTGAATGAAGTGAACAGCAATCGCATGGTTTCCGTATTCACTATTGGAATCAGTTTAGTGAATCAATTCAACAGATTTGTTCGTTTGAGTCACTGATTAATAAACGCAAAATAAATACATCTTGCTGAATTACTTGGTTTCTGAAAATTTGTTTGAATGGAAAAATCTGGCAGCAAGGGCCATGTAAGTTAAGACTCTTCACTAGGCAGGCCGCACCGTAATAAATATATATATATTGTAAAAGAACTTGCACCACTCACGGTACTTGCCCCTTTAAAAATTGACCCAAACACAGGAAATGGAGTTTTTTTAAAGTGCGGATGCGCTATTTTTAATTCACAAAACACAAAATCAAGATAAACAAAACCAACACCTAGCTCTACTGAGCACTAACTAACCACGCAGGAACCTCACTATATGGCAGGACGGCTAAGCCGTTTACCTGCTAAACACAAAAACACACTCTCTTCTTTAAACTTACTTTCTGTCTTTTTCACAACTGCTTGGAAGCAGAACACCCCTTCTACCTCCTTCTCCTCAGCAGCCTGACTGCTTCTCTTTTATACCCTGCACCTGGTCCTAATTTACAATTACTACCCAGGTGCAGGGGATAATTAAACAATAAAACAATTAACAAATTAAATTAAACAATAAAGCAAACTAAAAAAAAGGTGCCTGCGCACATGTCTTACGCAGGGAGGATTTTAACCCCCTCCCTGCTATGTTACAATATATATATATATATATTTTTAGAAACTAATAGGCGGGCTGACAAAAATTGCTCTGCGGGTCGTATGTTTGACACCCCTGCTTTAGAGTATTAACTATTTATTTTAAACTATGTCATTCAGCTTTAACTGCAACCTATGTAAAAACTGAAATTTACAACAACAAAAAAAGCCCTGCTAAAGCTCACAGGGAATTATATTCAATTTCCCACAGAGGACTGGTTTACAGCATGTGTGCCATTGATTGTATGCACATAGCACTGGCACCCCGATCCATGCAGCCTGCTCTGTGGCAATGCAGACAAGGAAGGGAATCGAGACTACATCTCATCAATCAAGATTTCTCCAGCAGAACAAAAAGAAAAATATGCCCTTTGCACAGCATGACTTTTATTGTATATGCATTAAAGGAGAAAGGAAAAAAGCTTTTTATTTTTTTTACATCAGACAAGGAATACATGTTCAAATTCAAAGGTAAGCAGTGCAGTTTCACTTTACGTTGCCTCTGCCTGTCCCCTGCTGAGTGCTGTGTCTGTTGGCATTTTTGGTCAATGTAAGCCACCTCCACCTTCACAATAAGTTACTGACCAAAAGATACGCCAGGACTGCTGGCTTTTGATATCACTGTGGTCACGGGAAGTCTCTGACGCTACCGTGCACATTAAATTATCGCTCACAATACATGTAATGTGCACCACAACAGGGTGGGGCAGTAAATTTAGATTTATGGCGCACATTAGGCTCACTACATTCTGCGCTAACTCCAAATTTAGTGCCCTTTCATAAATGAGGCCCAATGTGTGTTAATTGGGCATTATTTAAGTTGTGTGGATAGTTTAGACCTCACTCTGACAGAGGAAATTACCAAATGAGCATCCAATAAGAAGGATGCATGAGGCAGCTTTTAAATGCCAATGGAAAGCATATCAACTTATTTTTGCTCAGTCAAAATCCAAGGAGAACTAGCATGAGTAAAGTATTAACTATTTCTCTTATTAACACTCTAACTGTGTTACTGTAAAATACAGCTTTTACTCATAATACTGATCCTTCAATGCACTGTGTTACTAAGTTGCCTAGTCCGGTCACTCTATTCAAGGCACACAGTCCACTACAAGGATTACACAGTGCAGAAAAAATTACTTAAATGTAAGCACTCTCGGTTGATTATTCAAAGCTTTTCAAAATCCAACTATATTTTCAAAATATTCATTATGGATCTGATTCGGGTTAATATAGACCATTAAGTTTGCTGAGGTGTGCTGAGTCAAATCATTAAAGAATGCTAGCAGCAGCTTCCACCTAGCTGTACATGATCTGTCAGTAAAGTTAAAAGAATGCTGAGCATGTCTAGTTGTAATGTTCCTCAGCAGAATTTTAATGGGGGAGTTGTAATGGAAAATCAGACACATTCCCTGAATTTAAATGATGTTACCTGATCCAGGGTATTTCTAGCTAGAGCATGATGTATGGATTTTTTTTGTGAAAGGTAACATGATTTTGCTTGTAGTAGTACATTATTTATGTTATGGTTGTGGCTGATATGACAGAATAACAAATTATGTAAGTAACATACTTATCCCCTGCTATTGATTTAAGCAACACATTGCATGTGTCATTATATTATATAAAATAAAGCCACTATGACTTACATCTACTGTATAACATGTTGAATAGAAGCTCATAACAAATGCGTATTAAAGTTTAATACGTTTCTTGATATAGCCTTCAGTTGTCATGACTAAATAAGCACTACAGTACGTACAGAACTTGTGTTCAGGCAAAGTTTCCTAGATTAAACGAGAGAGGTTGTGAATAAACAATATTTGTTTTCTTAGCCAATCAGGGAGCAGAACAAATAATTGGTTTTCCAAGCCAAAAGCCAGGGTGTATTGTATGTATACATGCTATTGTGCTATTATGTTTGTGTGTTTGTTTTTCGTACTGGATTAAATTACTTGAAACTAAGCATGCCAACTCAACATCTTTAAACTTTATGATTGTTTAAACCAGCACAGCGTTATCTAATTAATCAAACTTTACACGCACCTACAGTACCGATATGAAGAATGCACCTAACATGTCACATGATCAACAGCTCCCATGCTAATGAATAATTAACTGTTTACGGCCTGTTGAAGCGTAAACAAAAATAATTTAAAAAATCTCTACAATTCTGTAGTTCGCCTCCAACATCTATACTAGCTAGCCATGTGAGAATGTGGATGGACTGTGTTAAACCTGACCTGTTTGAAGGGGAGCTGAAAAGCTGTGTGAGAATGTGGCCAGGTTAAACTGGATAATTGACTGGTTATTTAAACTGGCCATTTATATACAAGCAGAATTAATCATTTCTTAAGGGAGTTTCAACCGGGACTCCCAAGACCAAGGTCTCTGTCCTGGTCTCTGAGGTAGCTTTAGCTTGGGTGGTGGGTGTTTTGTTGTTGCTCTTGGAACTTTGTATCAAATTTTTGTTTATTTTGTTTAATTAATGTGAATAAAAGTTCACCACTGGGCACCGTGAAGCTACCCTTCCATAAGATATAAAAACTAGCAAGAAACTGAAGGAGAACATAAACAAAAAAAACATGGCCCACTCTGTCTTATTGTTATGTATATAAAGGAATTGAACATTCTGCCGTACCACACACCTTTAGAATGTCTCTCACATGACTGATTTGTTTATTGTGCAATTTCCATTCCTGACATTCCATTTATACATTAATGTATAAAAGCTGTATCTTCCACTCACATTGGGCGAGACAGCAGATCTGACACTTTGTTAGCGGACTAACAGTGCCCTCTGTTGGCAGGTTCTTCTGTACCAAATTACTGCAATTTCATAAGGAGTCGTCTAAAAGTAGTGACTCTGCAGGCCATTCTGGAGACAGGCTTCCCTGCAGATTTCTGTGGTGGTAATCTTTCAGTAACAGTCACTTGTTCCTCCAGAACAATATTAAAAACTTCCAGACTAGTCACAAGGAAGCAGTGTTGTCCTGGCAGATTATTATTATTATTTAGCAGACGCCTTTATCCAGGCGACTTACAGAGACTAGGGTGTGTGAACGATGCATCAGCTGCAGAGTCACTTACAAATACGTCTCACCTGAAAGACGGAGCACAAGGAGGTTAAGTGACTTGCTCAGGATCACACAGTCAGTGGCTGAGATGGGATTTGAACCAGGGACTTCCTGGTTATAAGCCCTTTTCTTTAACCACTGGACCACACAGCCTCCTGCTAACACCCTACTTGCAGTGTTATGATGATGATTATAAGAATATGCCTTTAAATTCCAAACTAGAAAAAAAAATGTTCACTGAATTTCTGCAGAATGCTAATGTTTCAACCACCTGCAGGTGTGATTAATAAAAATATGCAGCAGTTCAGAGCTGCATTAGCTGCATCATTGCCCCTCATTTAGACCTGAGGAAATGTTATTGTTTACCCATTTATGCATTCTGTAAGTTATGCATTGCACTTAGCAGGCAATTAATAAGATGTAGTGATTAAATACCGGTATGCTGTGCAATTATGTTTTAATTTGATGTTCTATTAATCTTGTTTTTGCATTTAAAAATAATAATTTGTTAAAGTTTTTTCTGGAGTTTAAAGTTAAAAATAGCATAACTATAGCATGGAGTCTTCAACTCTTCTTTAGCAATGAAACATTGCCTATATGGAAGGGAAGAATGCATCAGCAAGTTCAGATATCTATTCAAATCATTAATGTTAAGAATTTACAATGAAATAATGTAGCATTTATTGACAGCTGCTCTTTAGCTAGATACTAGCTAGATGTTTTCAACAAAGATGACTTTAGTTGCAAAGTTGCACATTTAAGGTAGTTGCTCCCCCATGTGGTTATGTAAGGAAAGTATTTGGGTCATAACTAGAGGCAGTCTAAATCTGTGGGAAAATATGCAAAAAACAGCAGAGATTTTAAGTAGATGTCTGCAGAGCATCTTGTGTGTTTAGTATTTGTATTAATAATGGCTTATGAAAATGTAAATCAAGTAAACATAATCATATCAAACAATTTATGGGTTAAGTACTTTCAATCTTATATATATCAAGCATTTATGTCAGTAAAATCTTCAGAGCAAAAACATTTACATCACATGAGACTTCTTATTGGGCCTCATTTTCAAAGCCTTAACTCCAGTCTTTATGAACTCCTACGTTTTGAAGGAGACAAACATCTGTTGATTCAACAAAACTAGAACAGCACAACTAAGTTATATATTTCAGGTCCCTTTAGCAGTCTGTTTATGATAATTATGACGACGATGTAGTTGCCAAATAGGGCAAATCTGTGGAAGACTGCGAATTCCGCAGGTGGCTGCGAATTCCATGTTTTCCGAGGAATTCCATTATCTACAGATTTGGACTGCCTATAGTTATCTTCCCTACCTTACTGTCTCAGATTCTTTTGATATTGCATATGGAGGTACCTGAAAGTATTTTAGAAAGAATTCCCAAATATTAGCTCTAAACGTATTATTTTTAAAGTAATGGGCCTATAATGGAGGCGTTGTGGCCCAGTGGTTAGAGAAAGGGGCTTGTTACCAGGAGGTTTTCAGTTCAATCCCAGCCACTGACTCACTGTCTGTAACCCTGAGCAAGTCATTTAACCTCCTTGTGCTCCATCTTGAAAATGGGCCATGTTGACAAGTCAGCTCTTTCAAACTATTTAAGAAATCTTGATACTTGCTACAGACACAGAACTTCACTTCTAGTATAATGATATGTTACCATAGATGTTAATGTGACAGAGCTTAAATTTAGAAATAAGTGCAATAACGCAATAAAAATCCATATTGTACTTGTGAGAACTCCTGAACCACTGTAGTTATCACGTTCTCTCTAGTTTCTCCAGGTTATATAATAACAACAAAGACTATATATGCAATGACAGTGTCACCGGGTAATTGGTTACTTAGTTGTGAGACCACTAAGTAGATGTCAGGCCAGAAATTGCATCTATATATATATATATATATATATATATACACACACACATGATTACATGAATATGTTATACATGTTTTTTCTAAATCTGGGAAAAAAAGAGAATTATAAAATGTATAATTTTACTTAAATATGGCACACTTTAACCTTTTTCTATATAGTTACTACTATATACTTACTAATGGTATTTTGTTAGAATGAATCAATTGAGCAAGGTTCACATGCATTTAGACAGCAATAATTGATGGAACAGCAAAGTGTGGCTTCTATGTAATTTATGATCAGGTAAAATATGTAGTTTTCAAGATTATTCAAAATAACAAATATATTGTAACAAAACTGGGGGGAGGTGGTACTTTGTGTAGATACTTTTGGGGAAAAAACAAACAAAAGACAACAACCAGAATACAAAGCAGGGACCTATCAGGGCACCCAAGCTATCTCATTCCACACTGGCTGATGTATTCCTGCAAGACCAGGCCAGGAAACCAGCAGTAGTGCCCACTTGAGAACTGCAGCCACGTTGTAACTTTAAAGTTTGGTGCAAATCTTTGATTTACACTTAGGATTAGGTTTATTTGTAGATGCACCTGGAAGTCAATGTTCTAGAAGCATTTAGCTCTGAATCCATTTGCATATTAACTAGGTGATGGTGTTACCAATAACTTGGATCCCTGGGAATTGCCTTTGCCTTTACTCTTGCTTGAAAAAGGGGCCACAATATTTTAAACATCTAACACTAAAAATGATGAATGGCCAAAACTGCACTCACAGGAAGTGACTTGACACTGGGAACTACTGTGCACAGTGAGTTTGACTGATAACAGTAATGTATGTCTGGGTAGCAATGGTATAATACCTTTGTATAGTACAAACTTGGCAACTAAAGTGTAATTTAGAAGTATGCTGGGATCTCTGGAACCCATCTCTCATGGCTGTCCTCTTACCTATCTGGACGCATGCAGTCTGTTTTTTATGATAGAAGCAGTGCTGACGCAAACCCGGTCACTTGCGGTGTCGCTCAAGGGTCTGTTCTTGGGCCTCTTCTCTTCAACATCTACATGCTATACCCTATACCCTAGATGTCCCTCTGCCATGGTCTCAGTTTGCATCCAAGATATCAAGGTCTGGATGTTTGACAAGTTTCTTCAGCTCAACACTAACAAATCGAAACTTCTAGTAGGATCGAAAACTCAACTCAAGAATCTCAATATTGCTGCCTTGAACCTCGGAAACTGTCTGCTGCTGCCTTCCCCCATTGTACAAAGCCTTGGTGTACTTCTGGATAGTAACCTCTCCTTTGATGCCCAAATCTTCTCTGTAGTCAAATCCTCCTTCTACCACCTCTGAAACATCTCAAAGGTCTGTCCCTACCGTTCCCTCCCAGATGCAAAGATACACTGTCATGCATTTATCTCCTCTCGACTATGCAACTCTCTCTATGGTGGTCTTCCATCACGCACCATATACCGATTGCAGCTGGTTCAAAATGCCGCTACCAGGATTCTTACCGGATGTAAAAAACATGATCACATTACCCCCTGTCTTGCCCAGCTGCACTGGTTACCTGTAAAGTTCAGGATTACTTTCAAAATTATCCTGCTTGCCTACAAGGCCCTTCATCACACAGGTCCAGAGTATCTCTCCAACCTGTTGACCCGCTATCTCCCTGCATGCAAGCTGAGGTCCTCTGGCTTGCTTGTTATACCCAAGCAAAAGTGCACCACACTCAGAGAGTGCTCTTTTAGCTTCATGGCCTCGATTCTCTGGAACTCTCTCCCAGCTTTAGTGTGTGTAGCTCCCACAGTCGCTCGCTTCAAATCAACTCTCAAACGTGTTCTCCCTTGCTTTCAATGCTCTTTAAGCCTGACATCTGTTATTAGCTGTTGTCTAAATCGCTATTTCAGGTTTTTCACTCCATCTCATTTGTATGATTCTAAACATCCACAATGTTTAGAATTAACATCCTAGCCTTGTATTTAATGTATTATACCTGTATTTAATGCATTTACATTGTTTTTTACTGTTTGTATTTAATGTGCCCTGTATTTTACTGTATTTAATGTATTATGCATTGTTCCTCACTATCTTGTAAAGCGTTTTCTGATGGTGGTCCACTATGAAAGGCGCTACATAAAATAAATATTGATTGATTGATTGATTGCTTGATTTACTAGTATACTGTACCATGGTAAAACAGTAGAACTAATTTAATCTTCCTTTAAAATATACTCTTTTTAAGTCAGGTACTTGTGTAGGGATCCTACTATACAAATCTGATGATTTATCCCAGTTTCTTCTGAACTTTATTTATCATTCCTGGTTTATTTGTAGAAAAGCTCTATCCGTAGGTTGGATTTCCCACAGGGAAACTGGTTGATTTATATGAGAAGCAATGTGATAACCCTGCAGAACCAGTAATAGCAGAATTTTAAAGCCTGGCGAGAGTGTTTACAGCATAAATGTAAGATAAGAGTTAGATTAAAGCAGCTGTAAAAGCTTATCTCCTACTGAAGTCCACAGTACCCACTGGAGAGAGCAGGATACATGCACTGGCAAATTTAGCAAGAATGGACTGTATCGTTTTTTTAAGTTTCATAAAAAAAGATACCTTTAAAATACAATATGATAATGCAAACAGTCAGTTTTCACTATCAATATTCTCAGAGAAAAATAAATGTAATATAAAATATGCATTATTTCAGTGGAGAAAAACTGATACAGTGTAATGAATGTACACTTCCAAAATGTTAAGTATATTTTCCTCACATCCATTAATCACTGTATAGTTAGGCAACAATAACCCGAAGAAGAGGACTTTACCAAAGGCTATGTAAGAAAACAAGGCCTAAAACATTCTTACATTTGTATTGAGACCGGAGAGTAGAAATTACCAGACACAACAAACAATTTCAAATCACAATAATCAGGTTTTATTATTAACATAGAGGTAAAATTATACAGATAAATTCACTACTACTAGAGTTTATGAATTGGCCCTGATACAGAGTAACAGATAAAGTAAAATACTTAGCTATTAGCTCTGGACAGTTGCCGCGTGTCAGCTGCTCTCCTGCATTTTCAAACTGTGCTGCGGTTCACATTGTAAGGATACATAAAATCTACAACCCCACCCAGCCCACACATTGCTTGACAAGCCCCCTCCCCTTATCAGCAACTCCTCATTTTACAAAGAACATATGTCTATTCCCCGACAGTTCTCAGATCAGGGGAGAGAAGGAAGAGAGAGAGGGGGAAGGGAAAGATAGGGAAAAGAGAGAGAGAAACACAGACAGACACACAAACACAAACTGTAATGCCCATACACACAAAGATGGAAATAGGACTCCTACTGCATAGCACTTTCACTCATTCCTAGCAACCATTACACGTATTGAACAGTTATCAGCAAGAAAAATAAATGATTATATTAAGTATATTACAAATACTACAATTGTCAAAAATACCAGATGTTACAGTCCACACCTTGAAAGGGAAAGAACAGTGTTCTGCCCTTTGACATTCACAAATCCATTTTAGTAGTAAAATACAATATAAAATAAATAATAAATGTTAATGCTTATACTTTTAAAATTAAAAACAACTCCTTTGAAAAGCTTATCCCAGTAAGGACATCAAAACCAAACTTATCAGAGTTATTAACATACACAGAACGTTGAGTTGTAATGTAATTGCTTTTGTATTGCCCTTCATTATTGTATTGCCTTTGTATGCATAGTTTACCACTTGCTTCGGTTATTTGCATTTTTGCGTCACAAAATGCCTATATGGTTGTTCAATACAGTATTATTAACCGTTGTTTTATTTACATGTGCTATGAGTTAAGCAATGAATTCCCAGTAGGAGTTTCTTTGTTCCAAACTCTGTTCTGCTGCAGCCCACCATGTATAGCGAACCAACTCAGCAACTTACTCTGTGACCTTGAAGGCCCAATTAGCTCAGATCACCTGCAGTCATCATCTTGTCTTGTTGCTGGACTACACGTATACTCCTGTGCAATACACTAGGTGATGACCCAGGTCTTACCCGTCATTGAAATACATCCTACATTCCACCAGTAAGGGGCAAGTCATTCTGGGGTGCATATAAACAGGCATGCTTAACATCCTTTAAATATGGTACATGATTGACCTGAATTATTGCAACATTGGGACCTGTAAACCCCATTGTCTGTAAGTGAACAGTTCTGTATGGTCTGCTGACTGTTCCTGCTCCCTGTTGCCAGCTGGATGTCCCTCTTGCCAGCATTGATGTCTCTGCCAAGGTCCTGTTTCCCAATGCTTGAATCACCATCAGAATCAGCAACCACTTCATTTCAGAACCAATCTAGAAGAAAATCAAGTGGAGTATTTATTCTTCTGGCAATATCTTTCACATTGACCTCAAATGGGGTCTTCACTCCTTTATAACAACCAGAATGTCTGCTGAATTGTTTCTTGGGTTTTTCAGAGCCTTTGCGCCCACCGCCATATTGTGATCATAGTATAAAATATCAGTTTGCAACCCTCAAGGTGGAATCCAAAAGTAGACCTGCAGGGCCTCAGGCCTGTGCCTGTGTCTGTGCTCTGAAAGTAACTCTAAAAGTTACTATCTCTATAGGTGTGGTTATCAGCATTTCTTTTTCTGTAATGGAAAAAGTCAGACAGCTGCTCAAAACAGCAATTTGTTTCCCATTTTAGGGTTATGAAATTCACAGAATCTTTACGGTAAGTGAGTGCTGCTTCCCTTTTATAAATCACAGATATTATGCGTTTGTTTCTCTGTTGGCAAAACAATTTTTCTCATTGCTCACAATAACCACACTAAATTATCCGCTCCACTGCACATGGAATTCTGAGGAGAAATTCAATCCTCCAGCAGGCTTGCTTATCAGAGTAGCTAACCATAGTTACTGAGACAGTCTCTTTCTAAATCCTTATCTCTCTTGTGGCAAGATGCCCAAAGCGCATACAAATGAAAAGTAGAATGTGGTGTTGCTCTAATAACCATTAAACACAAAAATGCCAGCCCACGTTGCTGCATGGTCTGTGAGATACATTAAGCATGGATGAAAAGAAAGGTTCAGGTTTCTCAATGTACACACAGAGACATAAAAGTAAAGTGTGTGTGTACCACGATTGAGAGAAAGGTTTAGAAATAAAAGCAACAACCTTAGAAAAAACATAAAAACAAAACTTTACAGCTCTAGTTGACAAAGGAGGTGCAAGGTTGTGCTGTGTGCTGGATGGATACAGAAGCACCAGTAAGTGTGCACTGCAGGCCTATGGCAGCACTAACAACCAGTCAGATAGCTCGAGTCTGAGGCAGACTATTATCCCATGCCTCCTCTGATTTTATTATGTGGTTACTGAGCAATCCCCATGTAGAATGCGTCCATATTAACCATTTGGCAATTACACGCCCGGACTTGATAGGGAAACTAATAGGGTTGATGGTATAAAGGTAGCAGAGGCAAACACAAAAGGAGAAAGAAAAAAGGGACAGAAAAAAGAGACCATGAACCGGACGCACAGGGGGAACGGAAAAGATCACTAACCGGACATACAGAACGAGACACATAAGGTAATATGATGACATGCAGAAGATACGAATGAACCAAGGCAGAAAGTGTAACACCTCCAAATAAATTAACAGGAAGAGAGAAGGAAAAAAAGAACAAGGAACGGGATAAGAAGTAAACAGGAACACTGAAGTGGATGTGCTGTTTTAAACTATTTAAAAGAAATTCAACCAAAATAAATCTCTGTTGTGTTTATTTTTTTAACAATTGTTTTTTTCTAACCTTTCTGCGAGCAAATTTTACCACTGTTTTAAAATCAAACTCCCTATTTTTATTTTTAATAAAAATACAACTTTTAAATTATTTACCTGTTTTGTCTCTCCTGTTCAGTGCCTGAGGTGTGGACCTCGAGTAAAGAACCTGAAAAGAAAAAGCAAAGGTTAATGTTAAACATTAGTGATTATAGAATATTTGATATTGTACTTGAGGTGTCTGGGAAGCATCTTTCCCCCACATACTCCAACAGGACCTGATGCCCGTAGTTTCTCCACCAGGTGGCGTAGTTCAAGTGGTGACACCCACACACACAAAAATGGAACTACGACTCCTATTGCATAGCACTTTCACCCACTCCTAGCAACCATTACATGTATTGAACTAATTCAGTTATCAGCAAGAAATAGTTAGTCAATTAAATTCTTATTAAAAGTATATTACAAATACTACAATTGTCAAAATTACCAGATGTTACAGCTATTATTTCTTATCTGACCATGCATCTGTGTGGTTACTTAGTACTTTCTGCACAATTTTCTTATTGTTGTAATATTTCACATAGTATGGGTAATGTCATCAGTTATCCATTGGTTTAGAGGAAAAGTAGAGTACAGGGGAGTAAAAAAATGGTATAAAGTCTGCTACACAATTACACAATGTCATTTTTTGTAGGCACACAACACTTACGCTGCAAAATGGTCATGTGCGCCAAACCTCTACCCACTCGCTGGAACTACAGCTGACTCTGTTTGTTGCAAAAGCACAAATGCCCTCACTATTCCCTCAGCCACCGCTGCTCATCTCAGTCACACATTCTGTTGGCAGGGTCTGTTGACTTTAACTAGAGATCCTAAGAGAGTACATATAGACTGCCTTGACATAAGCACCTTATTTTTTCACTAATTCAAAATGAAAGCATGCTCAAATGTTTTCATGTTTTACAATGTTGTTTTCATTATGGCTTTGCAATTAAGTTGTTTTTATTCAGAGCCTGAGTTAGCTCTTGTAGGAAGCTGGTAAAACACAAGGTGGCTGAGAGCATGAATGCTGACAGACAGGACAGGTGACCAAAGCATAGGTCAACTTCACCTAGGGGAATATGGTTTTTAACTCTTTTAAACCATGTAACAATGAGGTACTGACTTGCAAATGAGCCTTCAATTATAAGTTGTCAACCCGTTTGTGTTTTACAGTGTGATGATCCCTATATTTTTTTTAAGGAATAGATCAGAGAGCATATTGACTCTGCTTGCTCTTCCCACTTAGCATGTGTGGTTGTTGTTGATCAGAGAGACAGAGACAGCACAGTTATATTTTCTGCTGCTATTTTATACCCTTTTGGGAATTTTGTAGAAGTATTAGGGATTATTAATAGTATGGATTAAGTTCTACTGTTGCTAGGTAAACGCAGGTCCAACAGTAAAGGCTTCATTACTGTACACCTGTCTCCTCTGTGACCTTTTGGAAAAGGATCCAACACCATTGAAGGTTTGGGCCCCCAGCTTTCAGACCCTCACAATAGGTTTCACCTTTTTATATTTGATGTGTGTTTTTGAATAGCAATGTTTCCTAAATGTCCAACCTTTGTCATTTTAAAGCAGTGTTTATCAAAGTATTCTCTATTTCTCTATGTAAAGTGTGATTAACTTTAGTCCATAATTTTAAAAACAAAATAAAACCTATATCAAACGTTAAACAGCTAGTGGCTTCTTTGGTGTGAAGAAAATATAAAGTTATCCAAAGCCAACCAAAGGCTGGGGCTTTTTATAAGCTCAAAGTGACACATTGAAACTACCAGCACGCGTGGTTTCAGTAAAGGTTAGAAAAGACTTCCTGTACAGACATTCAACTGACATTTGCTACAATTGGGCAAACATGTTTATCAGAAGAAAGATAGTCTATGTTATTTCTTTGCTGTTAATATGTATTGCTGAAGGTAAGTTTAAACAACATTTATAAAAAATATGCTTATATTTATGCTGATAATGATTAGCCTATTTGTAGTTACTTAGCTGTTGATGTTTGATAACTATAATTCAAACACTGCTGTAGCAAGAAATGTAAATAATGTAAGGCCTTCCTGATTGAAAATCCAGCAGGTTGCAGCCAGTGGCTTGATGATTTCCAGCTAGTTCAGAAGACCTGGTGCTGATTAAAGAGCTGGTTTAGCTGGTCCAATGCTGTACTAATGTTGATTTTAAGTTCTCTTATTTTAATATTTCATTAATGAAATCAATCAAATTTGACCCACTTGGAAAAAATGGTACAGCATTTCAATTTATAGAGTTCATGACAAAAAGTAGGGTTCACGCACTGATCATGCAACCTTCTGATCACTAATTCTGGTCATGCAGTTTCAGTTTGTATAATACTGAGAGCAATGAATTCAAAATACTTTGTAAAACAATGAAGTGTAGGTGCCTACTTCTAGAGAAATATCACAACTAAGTTAATCCAATTGTAGCACAAATATCTAAAATCATTCAAAATGTTATTTAGAATAAAAATATATTATTAGACATTGTTATTTCATGCTCAGTTTACTATTCTGCTTGACTACAAAGTAGCAGTTAAAACTCATTGTGATTATTAAATTATGTTAATTAAAAATAAACCTACCATTTGTAAAATACGTTTTGGTTGCTACTGCTATGATAATATATTTGTAATATGATAATTGAACAAAGATCTTTTCCAAACAAATCTTTATTTCGCTCTTTGATACAAGATACAGTAAAATATAGTACTTTTAGAATTTCGTATCAACATGCACAAACCTAATTAACTAAATTCTTGAAAATATTAAGGGCACACTGTTTAAGATCTGTAATAACGTCCTTTCTTAGTAAGTGAGTTAGCTTCCCATCTTGCACGCAAAAAAACAGTCAAACTGTTATTTATTCTCCACCACTGAAGAACGATGGAAACATTTGTCCTCGTAGAAGATCGCAGTAAAAA
Organism: Acipenser ruthenus; assembly: GCF_902713425.1. Taxonomy (NCBI): domain Eukaryota; kingdom Metazoa; phylum Chordata; class Actinopteri; order Acipenseriformes; family Acipenseridae; genus Acipenser; species Acipenser ruthenus. Next base: position 17,649,198 of record NC_081196.1, on the reverse strand, counting down.
CAGACAACGCTCTTACCACATTGTGTGAACCCCAGCTGTTTTGTTTACGTATCTTTAAGCTCTCATGTCGCTGTTCATGCATATATTGAGGTTAGGTTTTGTCTGTTGCTTCATTCTATCTTAGTATGTGGTTATGCTTTAGATGTTGTTCTCTTCAGTTCCTGTAATGATGGCTAGACAAAGTTAATTCTCACGTTTTCTAATTTTGGTGGTGGGCCAATGTTTCTTTTTACAAGTTATTTGTTGTACGTTTAGGGGTCCTTTTATTTTGATTTCATACCTTATATATTTCTGAAGGTATATGAGCCAGTTGTGAAAATAAGTGTTTTCCTGTAAGTGTCAAATTGTATGAACTCTTGCAGAGTTTGTATATTATATTTATAACCTTCTAATGCTGCAGTTGCCTGGACAGACAGCTAAACTATGGAACCAATAGCAAAATCAGTCACCACAGGTTTGTCCTACTCAGAGCTGGTGCAGAGCTGGCAGTGCTAGTTTTGCATGACCTGATCTTGTGCCCTGTTCCAAATGCAAGAAAAATGACTTTCATACAGTGTGTTCTATTCACAGTCAAACTGTTTAATATCACTCCGAAGGGACTGAGCAATGGTTAAATTAAGCAGAGGGAAATTTATCAGTTCACAAATAACCTGGCAAAAACACACACTTTGTTGATAGAAACAGTATCATATAAACAGTAGTGGGTCTTTATACCTCTGATTCTTTGAGTAAATAATGTCACTGTATACTGGGTTATACTTCTTTTTCAGAACATTTCAATACTGTACAGCAACTCACTTACATATAAACTTTCTAATTGTATTTTATTATTCCCAATATATTAAGTGGGGTGGAAATCAGTTTTATATATAAATAAATAATAAAGGGAGTGTGATGAAATCCACAGTGATATTGAGGAGCTTTTTCGCCATTGACTCCCATTATACTCTGGGTCATTTCAATGGTTTGATAATAAGTGTTCAGTCAGGGAACTCATACAATAGAATATTTATTACAGATTAGACACGGTAACACATTTATGCATATTATACGTTCTTGGATAAAACATTTAACACATAATACATCTTTGGCCTTTGGCCTTGTACATTTCCCACTGATAAGTGGAGAGGCTGACTGTAGGGAAGCCATGGGCAGGGGGCAGGATAGCTGCCCCCCCCCTTAGTTGAGCAAAAAAACAGGTGGAGGCTGGGGATGAGGAGGCAAACTGTAATTCACAACAGGCAGATAATGGATCAAGTAAGATTTAAATCCTTTCCTTGACACTCATTGAACAAGTAATTACGTTGTTATAGATCAGGTACTGTTATTTCACGATTGACAGTGTCTGGTTATTGGCACTTGATAAGCTTGATTTGATTGACTGATTAAAAGTGAGTTCCCAGCCTGAACCACCGCTTTGCTTAATGAGGGTGATATTAGCAGGTTTGACTGTTCAAGAAGCATTGAACCTCACATTAACTTCATTGGTTCAGTTTTCTGGAAAACAAAGTGTAGAAGTATCAGCTGCTAACTTTACCACTGATTTAGTTCAATATGAAGTTTTAGCGTGACTGCATATTCCATCGCTTAAAATTAGCCTTACTATAAATCATGTAAAACAGATTTTGTTGTCTTATGTTTTTCATTGTTCTTGCTTTAAAAGGTGCACCTGAAGATTCTCTTGAACATGTTGGAGTTGTAAATGCTACTGTGGGCCAGAATATCACCCTAAACTGCTCTGTGGACGAAATTGAACTACAGGTTTCTCAAATTCAATGGGAAAAGACCAACAATGAAAAAAAAGAGATATTAGTGGTGCATAACCCACAATTCGGGACTGATGGTAAACTTAAATCTAGCTTTGCACCTCTAAGGAATAAAACAACTGGGCGACTATATGGTGCAACTCTAAGTTTATACATGGTACAAATGTCAGACAGCGGTCATTATTGCTGTGAAATTGTTACATTTCCTAAGGGATCAATTAAGGACATCACAAATCTCTCCGTAGGTATGTTAATCCCTCTTTAACTTGTTATTGGTACCGGGAAGCAATGCATATCTGTAATTCAAGTAAACATGTTTCAACAGTGATAATGTTTCTGGTGTTAATAGAGGTTCTGTAGGAACATAACAGGTTAATATGATTCGGCATATGTCCAGAGGCCAGCTGGCCTAGTCTCTATGACAATCAGAGGGATAAGGAGTGTAGGTTTTTTGTTCTTTGTGTTTTAAAGGTATTTATAATTGTCCTGATCCTGCAAGTTTGTAACCAGGATATGAGAATGGAGTGAGACTGGCTCAGTGCCTATAGCAACACTGATAGGGTTAAGGCCCACTGGACAACCAAGAGTGACTCCCTAAGATTCCCAGGTGCTGGATAGCTCTGGGAAGCTAACTTTTGTAAGTAGCTTTAAGGTCAGGAAGAAGTTTTCTTTGTTTCACTGGGCTTGTCTAATCAGTGAGAAAAGGGAGAGCAGGAATTAACAACTGAACTGTGCTGCTAATACCATCCAGCGAGTACCCACATAAATGAATAATGAAAAAATGGAAGGCAGCATGTAACAGCTGAAACTGCAAGCTCTGAATAATAATAGAAAACATCCGATAATTAATAAACTTGAAGAAGACTCAAAGATGGTTTAAGGGACTTGATCAATTTTAAAGGAAGAATTGATGTGTTTTTAAACAATGCCTGAAAAGGGACACGCTCTGTGGAAGCGACACACAATGCATCAACTCTGCAAAATAAATTGAGTATTCCCAATTAAACTAAAGCATAGAAAGATTTTTCAGAAACTATATTGGGGAATGGAAAAATGTACATTTGCAGAAAAGTTGATAGTGTGTGTTATATTTAGGTTTTTTTAGAAAAGAAGGACTTTTAGAAAAGTTTTAGTCTTCCATGAAAGTGAATTACCAAAAAGCTAGAATAATTACAAGGTGATCTATGAACTTGAATAAGGGGTGCTGAATCTTATTTTCCTTAAAGAACAGATGAATGTGTGTTGAAATATTTTTCTGGCGTGATTCTGAATTAAGGATATATTTTTAACAACAGATTGATAACGAATTGATTACAATTTTGTAATATCCTGTTAATTAGAATCCACTGAATTTATATTAATTTATTTGATGACTCATATTTACTCAATAGTCTGCTGGCATATTCATATTATTATATTTACTGACTTGAGAATATAATTAGTTCTAAGAGAAAGGACAAATTATAGACAATTAATGCATTGCTTTCATGTAATTGACATTTACACTGAACTGAGATGTTGCCTGACCATTATTGCTTACTGAGAGTAATGTGCTGATTTGTGCTATTTTGATATTAACCTTCTTGTCTACTTTTGTACAGCATTTTATTCACAAAATGTTGATAAAATGTATACAAGATATAACAGTGTTGTGTGTTTTATTGTGCAATTGTTTACTTTACGATTTTGAGCTTGTTTGAGAGAAATTTATAACTAAAGCCTCTTTCACACTGGCACTTCTACCCCGGTCCGGACCCGGGTTCTAGCTGCCAGGGTCACAATCCTGTATAGTGTGAAATGGGTCGTACCCGGGTTAACCCAGATCTCAGCGACCCACCTCAGGATGTGGGTTGACACGCTTTGACCCGGGTTGAGCGAGACAAAATGCATGACGGCCGATGAAATAACAAACAGCCACGCCTGTGTGAAGGTTTAACTTCCGCAAGGAACGTTTTTGTTTATTCTGTTTAGTCATATTTTTGTTGCTTGAGACACACCATGCGCCAGCCAACATTTGGGCTGACGGTTCAATCCAGAGAAGCTTGGATGGAAGCATCTGTAACAAGCTGCTTCCGGGGCATTGATACACATATTGTGCACTTGCGTTTGTCACCCAGGTCTACCCTACTTTATCAAAAGCAGTGTGAAATCGCGCAGCCAGCCTGCCTGACACCGGGTCCTGCCTGGGTAGGTTCTGATCCGGGTAGAGCAGGCCAGTGTGAAAGGGGCTTAAGAGTGCTAACTGAATTAAACCATTACACATGTCAATTAATTATATTAGTTGGGTATCTAAACACCAAAACTCCCTACAGTACATTTTCTAAAATAAATATAACTGCTTAATAATGACATTTATAACACTGTGTTGCTATAACAAGTGGGCACTAATGCATTTTTTTCTTAATAAAAGATGTACAAGAAGAGGAGCTTTCAGACACCACCGTTGATGCACAACTTAATAACGCAATACAAATACAATGCTTGAAAAACATGACTGGGATCATGCAATCTGGAATGTTTCTCGAGTGGGCTGTGGTATGTACTTTTTACCTTATATTGTATATCATCAGCATATCGCTGTGGCTGGGATAACAAAAAGGAAATAATATTCAGAGGTTATAGTGAATTAAATTATTAACACTAGAACATCTGCACAGCCGAAGCGCTGTATTTAAATGAACAATTAAACATAAAAGGGCTGCTTTATTTGTTTCATATTGCAACTCCATATTGACCGAGCCTGTCTTTCCTCCTCAAAAGTCTAAGCAGAAATCCAAACTAGTCCATTCATGCTCCGCCCCTTCTACACTGCAAGCTTCTCTCGCCTCTGATTCAGCGAATACAACTCCTCAGTTTTCAATTTCATCTGCTCCTTCCTCTGGTTTGCGTTATAAGATTTTTAATGATTAGCAACTTGTTCATCCTCTTTCCACCACAATTTCTACAGTATCTGATCGTCTGGATGCGTTTGATAACAGAATCACTGGCTTGGAATCAGCAGCCATTTCATCCTCATCAGGGACACCAGCAGCAGCTCTCACCTCTCCCACTGCTTCAGCCATGCACAGACACGCTCTCGAGCTGCCAGTCTTCGCTCTAGCATCTCCCTCTAGTTCGGGATCCTCCTTTGCTTCAGTATTTCACCGCCACTCTATCTCTCCTCAACTGAGATGCAATATCATCGAAGGTAAAGGCATTAATTTAGTTTCAATAATTATTGGAACTTCAGAATTTCGAGAACACAGGGTAGTCGACTGTGGAGATCTGTCTGTTAGGCTCAGGCTCCTCAGCTGTGTAAAAAACTCACTCTTGGAGAATTTGTGCTTGCATTTTCTGTTTTTCGTGATGTCCTTTATGCTCACCGACAACAAGAACTGGACTCATATTTATTTAACATTGTTGATCTCTTGGTCAGATATGGCAGTACCATTGTACCATGGCAGTATCATAAAACTTTTTCAGCCAAAGCAGCATCTTGGATAGCATTGAACAATACACTGATTGACTGGTCTCAACCTGATCATGATCTCTTTAATAGATTCTTCAGTGGTCTCTGTGCTAACACTTGCAGAGTTTGTGCTTCCACCACCCATTCTACCTCTCTGTGTCCAAAGGCAGCCTCTTCTTCAGTTTCCTCATCAGCCTTAAATTATTCCCTCCCTGCTCTCGACAACAAGCAAAGATTCTCATGGAAGACCCATCAAATATTCCAGTGACAGTCAGCTGTGCAATAATTTCAAGTCCTCATTCTGCATTTCCAAAGGATGCTGTTTTTTTTACATCTGTGCAGTTTGTGTGGCGATGCTCATTCACATTCCATCTGCCGTCTCTCATCTAAATGACAACCACTCCAGCTGAAGCACTCCTAGAACTCGGCTTCTCAGATGTCTGGCCTCCAGAAATCAAAAATCTTCCCCCTCAGCTTAAACCACAGCATTACTTGAAGTATTCCCTATTGTCATTGTAGTCTATCTTTGGGGCCCATTTCTTGTGATAATCAATCTACTGTTCATATTATTAATAAAGGCTGTTCCTCTTCCCTTCTAATTATGCAACTTCTTCACTGGTCTTCTGTGACGGGGAGCCCTGTCCCATTGTATAAACGTGCACAGGAGGCTGTGTGGTCCAGTGGTTAAAGAAACAGGCTTATAACCAGGAGGTCCCCAGTTCAAATCCCACCTCAGCCACTGACTCATTGTGTAACCCTAAGCAAGTCACTTAACCTCCTTGTGCTCTGTCTTTCGGGTGAGATGTTGCTGTAAGTGACTCTGCAGCTGATGCATAGTTCACACACCCTAGTGTCTGTAAGTCTCCTTGGATAAAGGTGTCCTCCAAATAATAAACTATATTATTTGTATTATAATTATGGCTGTTTTGTTTTGATAATATAACTATATGTATTGGCTTTATTACTGTGATTTGTTGTTATTATTGTTATGATTTGGGTATGTGTATTTAAGTAAATATTATGATGAACTGCATTATTTTGGGTTAGTTGGCAAGGATGGGGTTAACTCCCCATCCTAACTGAACGATTGTGGAATGTGACAGGTGGCTAGGAGTTAAGTGATTGCCAATTGTGTAATTAACTCCTAGCCACCTGCTATATAAGAACCCAGCTCCACAAGGGTAGGAGTGGAGTGTAGTTAGGAGAGAGCTGGAGAAGCCGAAAGAGTGTTTTGTAGAACGATTGCTATCTACCCTTGAGAACCCGAGTAGGTACTCATTTCATTTGATTTGTTTCTTCCTGTGTTATGTTTTGAAATCCTTTTGTTTGGCTCTCGTGCCGTTTTGTTTTATATTGAAAAGTGCTTTGTTTGTTTTACTTTTTTTCATTTAATAAATACACTGCTACGGCAGTTTAAGCCCTGCATTTTCCTGTATGTCCGTACTGCTTCCTGGTCCGTGACGTCACCACTACAGCCATCCTGCCACAACCTCTTTATGTGTTGATTTCTTATTCTCTTTTCCAGCACTTTTGTTCTCCCTGCGTAGATCGCGAGGCTCTCAACGCAGCCTCGGAGCATCAGCCGAGTCTGACCTCTCTCGACTAGATGACTCAGTAAGCCAGGGAGACCTTGGTTCATCCTCCTATCCTTCCTTAGTTTCCCCGAGGGGGAAGTCCTCGCTTCCCAGCCTTGGAGGTCGATCGGTTCGGCCTCACCTCCACGTGGGCAGTTCTCCGAGTAGTCAAGGGGAAACCCCTATTCTATTACTAAGTCACAAGCACTTTGTCTTTATTCAGTAGTCCCTTATGCAGGCCTGGCTCCTGCCTCTTGAAATAATAGTAATATAAAGAATAAAATGAATTGTACTATTTTTTACATGCAAGTAAATGGCAGATGCACCTTGAAAAGGAAGCCATCTGTGTCCCAAGTCATAATTAGTCATCAAGTGAGAACGATGTCATGCAGGTTGAGTCCATCAATATAGGACAAAAGGCTGCCACATAGAGAAGATGTTATCTGTAGGCCCATGAAGAGAACATTTTATTTTCTGTAGATTTAAATCTTTAATCCAATGAATATATTAGGGTTGAGTAGCTTGCTTACAGGTATACAAGACAAGCCTCTTACCAGCAAAGCAGTAAAGGCTTGGGCTTCTGGCAGTGCTTTGGACAAAGTGGTATTGCTTATGGTATTGTAGGATCTGAAGTCTCAGGGTCCAGAATCAGGCCAGCCTGGTGAAGTACATAGTACATGTGAATAAGGCAGAGGAGAGCCTGCTTATATCTTTCACAGGTTGGATCCAAGTCTGGTTACATTCTAAAGTAGCCAGAATTCTTATTGTGTTTTGTAAATACTCTCTTAGTCTAAAAATTGCATTGCAATTTTGAATAAACTTCTAACCCACGCTAAAACAATTCAAACTAGGGTTTGATTTAATTTATTTGAACAGCTTACAAAAACAAAGCATTACTTTTTTCCCCAAGTTTTGGGAATATAGCCCATAGTCTTTGAATTAACACATTATTTTAATCTTACAGTAGGTGCCAAATTCTTTAACGCATACACCTGGAACAGGGATTATGCAGCCAGACAGCCACTTTTTTGACATTGTGACATTGTGTTGTTTTAGCAAGGCAATGGAACTGAAGAATCAATCGTAACATCCAACGGAACGAACAAGATTGATAGCAACTCTCCAACATATAAAGGTCGTTACCAACTGGACAGCCATTATTCACTCATTGTCAAGCCAGCAAAAACTGCTGACCATGAAAGAGTATTCATTTGTAGGATCAAGTCACCTTATAGACGTCTCAAGAGCATTTCCAGAGTTAAAGTCTTTGGTAAGTCTTACATTTCTTTATCCATGTTGTCACACTATCTTTTCTTTGTTACGTAACTTATTGCAAGCCCTTTTAAAAGGTGTTTAATAATCAGGGGCATATTCAGCCATCAAAAATGACCAAGGCACTTTAAATGTATGGTTTGGTGTTAAAATTCCCCATCCATGCTAAACAATGTGACCGTCTCCAGATTGATTAATTTATTGCGAATCTGGAGAAAGTCACACAAACAAAAACCCACAGCTTAGGCTGTCTAGAAAACAATTGCTACCCATGCTGGTTTTACACCAGCACCCGTACTAGTTTGTCTGTTTATTTTGGCCACTGTGCCATTTTGTCAGTTTTGTGACAGTGTTTTGTTTAAACTTTTTATTTATTATTAACCCTTTGCGGTCCATTTATTCAGCGCGTCTCTGGCGCGTCAGGTCCAATTTATTTTCACACGCACAGTTTATTTTAGACACACTGTTTAAATGTATTTTAGGCTGTGTGGTCCAGTGGTTAAAGAAACAGGCTTGTAACCAGGAGGTCCCTGGTTCAAATCCCACCTCAGCCACTGACTCATTGTGTGAACCTGAGCAAGTCACTTAACCTCCTTGTGCTCCGTCTTTCGGGTGAGATGTAATTGTAAGTGACTCTGCAGCTGATGCATAGTTCACACAGCCTAGTCTCTGTAAGTCACCTTGGATAAAGGCATCTGCTAAATAAACAAATAAAAACAGGACACTCAGTACTGCATCTCCAGCCCCGTCCCACCCCTTGTTCGCTGTATTTTTCACATACCTCTTTATAGTCATGCATACTGATAAATCATCTCCAGATCACTCTTGATTCAAGTCATTATTTTATTACTATAACATCTCAAAAAGCTCTGCAAATGTCTGTGATATTCTTTCAGCGTTGGATGCAGAAGCAGCTATCTTGTTTGTTTATGTCCGTGTTATCTCGGTATTGGTCAGATCCGCCCCATTTTTTTCGGCTTCTCTCGGCTCCTAACGGTCTCACTAGGCCATTGAATGGTTTTCTTAACTTTTTCCAGAGAAAAAACGACTAGAGACCTGTGTTTTAAATCTTTTTGATGACGTCGGACAGGGTCCGACATCGGACCGGAAAGGGAAAATTGTAATGTCGGACCTGGTCCGACATAGGACTGCAAAGGGTCCTATGTACTGTGTCCGGTCTCTTCCTGGTCTGACGTCACCACAAGCCATCCTGTTCACATGCTGTTATAATGCAAACACATAATTAATCATCACAATCATTATTCATTTTATTTGACTGGTTTAGCGAGGGTGAAGTCTTTGTTTGATGAAACAGTGTTGTAGCTACAACCTCCAAGCAGCGAGGGTAAAGCGATCATTACTGTGGTTTTAGAAATGTATAGGTAAAAAAATAGTTGAGCTTATTTTGTCATTATCATTTTCCATGATTAACTTAAGAAACTGAGATGGTTTAATGACACTAATTACAGCATTAAACGCAGGCGGAGCACTCAGAAATAAAACCTGACAACCATAAACCCCAAATATCCGTTCTGGTGTACTTAAAGCATTTGACGTTTGCATCTGAAGTAAGTGGGATACTTCAGGGCTTATTTCAGACAGTGTGGGTTGTGTCGAGTTCAGGGCTGTGTGGTTTGCAAGGAGCCTAGCAGGTGGCCAGTCACATTAAAAGAAGTCAAATGCATATCCTTGTGTATAAGTCAGAACCCCTTATTGAAAAAACATATTTTGTATATATGGTAGAAAAGCATGATCCTTATATTTTTCATATATATAAAATTGGCCCCTTTTACATATATATATATATATATATATATATATATATATATATATATATATATATATATATATATATATTAGTCTGTAATCCATATATTTATTTTATATGTTGAAAATATATGGTGCACTATTAGTATATAAATATATGGATTACAGACTAAAATATATTTTAAATATATCCCATATATTTTAAATATATAAAAAAGGGGCCAATTTCTATATATGAAAAGTATAAGGATCATACTTTTCTACCATATATTAAAAATATATGTTTGTTCCATAAGGGACAGCCCAACAGCTGCAGCCCTCTGAACTACACACTGGTTATGATGTGCTGACAACTCACGCAGCTAAACTCTCTCCATCTTGTCAGCCCACTTAAGCTCATTTTATTGCTGAATGTGATGTTATAATTAATATCAGACACAACTTTATGTATGCAAGCACTCTTGTCTTCTCAGTATTTGCATAATGACATCACTGTTAAAATTATTTGTTTGATAGATTAGGATTTAATTTTATAGTATCTTGAACAAATATTCTGGCATTGCTACATTTCTTTTTTTCTTTTATACTGAATTTGAATTTTGCTAAGAAAAACCTACTTATTTGCACTGTACAAAACCATACAAGTCCTGCAAATTTAGAACCTCGGGTACTCAAAATTCTATAGTAGTATCCTCCGTTTTTTTCTGGCTTCTCTCGGCATTTGAAAGCTATCCTCTCTGCTTTTTCCGGAGAAAAAACGACTAGGGACAGGGTCCGACATCAGACCGGAAAGGAAAAATTTGAATGTTGGACCTCGTCCGACATAGGACCTCAAGGGGTTGGTAATAATCCATTACAATTGGCAATGTAAATTATCTTGAGTCTCACTGGGAGACGGGAGCTCACGCCTCTATATTGAGAGTCTCCTGACGAGAGACTTGGCAGGTCTGTAGCTGACCTTGTTTTTTTTTCCTTCCAAAAACTGACAACCTAAATTTTTAACAATCTCCATTTTTTCTGAAAAAGTTCTTCTTGAAAATGGATTTGTAACTAAACAGTCTGATGACATTTTTTTGTTTTAATTTGTAAAAATTCAAATTCTAAATATTGCTTTGAAGTCCTCAATATAATTCTCAATAACAGTCTAGAATATTAGCAATATCATGTGAAATTCAGCTATTCTTACACCGCTTACCCTAGCATATTTATGTCCCACCTCTGCTCACTAATGATTGTACAGCTGCAAAACCAGGACAGATCTTTGACTTTCATTTATTATCATTTTTAAATCATTTATTATATTTCACGATGTATTTGGCTAAAACGTATTACATGGAAAGTAAAGCATGCTTTATTGTGCCAAAATAATATTTTTGCCTTCTCATTTTTGTAGGCCAAGCAACAAAACCTGAAACAACTTTCAATTACCAATATAATAATCTCCATACTTTAAGGATAGTAAGTATTTTAGTGATATGGAAAGAAATTTGATGTGGAAAGAAATGCAGTAGGCTGAAGTTTCAGTCATAATATTACTATTTGGGCCCACAACACACTGTAGGCCTGCACTTTCTCTGGACCATGTGACAACAGATAATCACAGTGCTCCAGGTCTTCACTGCAGCCCTGCAGTTCAAATCAGGATTATTTTTTATAAATTCAGTATGCAGAACATTATTTGTCTGAACTATAGAGCACACTTTGTTTGAACAATATAGCTCATATATATATATATACAATTAGTTTTATAAAGGGGACAGTTTTTAGCCACCTATTGTACTTTGGGGTGTTTAAATGTAATTCCGTCTATGGCTATTGCATGGTTATACACCATCTACAATGCTTTATTAACACTATATAACATAGTTATTACGCATCTGTTATACATTTATAAACCATTAATAAACAGTGCCTTAATATAAAGTCTTACCACAATAAGTCGTACAGAGCCACAGAACTGAAAGCTTAAGTACACATTCAGTTTCTGTAGCACTGCAAAATCTTACAGGTTACAGTCAATGCATATTTGTGAAAATGTCCTCTGAAAAATATATATATATTATTTTTTTTAGAATGCCACTTGTCTTATTAGGAATGCATTTCCCAAACCAAAGGTCACATGGTACATAAATGGACAAGCTCTACAGGATAAAGAAAGAGGTACTTTGTCTATTTAAGTATTATCCCATTTTTATTAAATCATGTTCTGTTCATGGATAATGTCTTTGTCTCGTGTAAATCTAACAGTATTTCATTGTTGCTATTCAATTCAGGAGCTTCGATACAATCTGAAGTGTCCAGAGATGTTGAAGGACAGTACCAAGTGATGACTACTTTGCACTTACTTGTTAACCAGTCAAAGGCAAATCAGTCCTTGTGGTGTCAAAGTGTGTTTATTCATCAGAATAAAACATTGCAGATCCAGTCTGAAACAACGATTGTCCTTGCTTGTAAGTAAATACCAGTTGTGGATTCTTAGTTACAACACCTTGTATGATGTATAAAAGTATTTTAGAAGTGTATTTTCCAAAACTAGTACAAACAACAACATAGTGGTTATTTCAGGTCCATGACAATTCGTTCCCACACATTAACTACTGTCGCTTTTGCATCTCATTCTGGTTAACTTCACAAAAAAAGAAAACTGTCTATTACCAAAAACTGAAGTGTAACATTCATAAAGCCCCCCTCCCCCCTCTGCTGGTGAACCACTAAAAACATCTCATCAACAACACAAGCTGGTTGAAGTGAACAATCAACAATGTATATGTGGTTACACAGTCAACATCTTAAAAGTGCACACACATATTTATATTATGACAAGATGTTGGGGAAGGAATTGTCGCGCACCCGGTTGTGTCAATTCATACAAGTGTGTACGTGTCAAGAAGAACATACTGTAACACATACTTTGCTTGGTGCCTGGAACATTCTGTGGTTTATATTATCTTGTGTCGGGTGTATATGTCAGGTATTTAGTCTATGTTAACTCTGAGGGGGAAGGAAGTAAAGGGAAGCAGATGTTACCTAGAGGCTCAAATGTGCTTGCGCCTTCTCTTGCTATATGGAATGCAGCCCAAATATGAGCACAGAAGTCATGTAAGCTGAATGTATATGAATTTGAATGCTGTACAGAGTGACTCTTTTGTTCAAAACAACATTTTCTTTCGAGATTTTATGCAGCACTGGTTGCTAATGAATATAAAACGTCTATATTCCATGAGTAATGTGGTTTACTCAGAATTCCATCTGTGGTCTGGTAGCCTTTAGACTTCATTATCCCCAGCGGTGGACTATGACGCTTCGTGGGTATTTCCAATAGCCTAAGTAATACCTCAATACTAAATAAAAATCTTCTACTTACATGGAGCTGTTCTTCAGTTCAGGTACCTCATAAACAAAAGGGAACATGGCTTGTGAACTGTTTGTAAAACATGTAAAAGAAAAGAGTACCAGTAACATTTTATTTAATTAGGATTTTAGTGCAGGTTTGTGTATTTCTACACATATCAGCATTTAAGTTACTTTTAGATCCTAAAATGTAAAATAAAAATGCGAAATAAAAATAAAAACACATTTTAGTAATTGAAAGTATCTAGTCGTCTACATGTGTTAATACTGATCCTGCTGTTTGTTCAGTAGCTTGTTCACAGTGTGTTCATAAAGTTTATTCAAAGCCTACTTCCTGACTTTAAGAGAAGAGAGCACCACACCTGTGTTGTTATTATGAGAGCTGAAATAAATTAATACATTTAAATAGATAGATTGAACGTATATAGGACTGCAAGGAAGCAGACCCAGTCTTCATTGGCAGACAACATTCAGACGGCATAATCTAGAGCAGAAAAAAATGACATGCATGAATACTGTATTAACGTATTTTCCGGTGGATTTATTTGGAACAGTGATTAAACATAGTTTGAAGGCAACATTCAAGAGATTAGGGACCTCGTACGGACCAATCAGGTTAAAGTAACCCTCTAATCCAATTTTCTATTTATTGTTTATGCTGTTTATACAGTCTATGAATATAAAGACACTAAACAAACACTCTTTTTTCAGCTCCTGATCTATCCATAGAAATAACACAACCGACAACTTTTATAAAAGAAGGGGACGATGTACAAATCCAATGCAAGAGCAACCTTCCAGCAGATCAATATGTGTTTTGGTCAAACAAAGTAAGACATAAAACAGTTAATTACAGCATTATAACATAGTTATTGAACAAATTGCAGTGTAGTTACAATGCAACTACATGTTCAATTACAAAAAGTTTTTAGACAGTTAATGTACTTTGCAATTACACCGTTTTTACACGTTGTTAAATATTTGTAGTCTAATAACTATGGAACAACATGCGCAATTACATTTGAATAATTATGGATATTTAATCTACGATACTGCAAATGCTGTTTAAATATTTGTTTGTCCATCCCTCACTTTTAAAGATGTGAGCAATCATTGTGAACGGCCCATAAATGCTGGTTCTTGGGTAATCGTGTGATATTGTGACCTTTCAACTCTGTTGTCTCCACCTGCTTCATGCTAAAGTACAGGCGCAGGTGAAGACCCAGAGTCTAAAAGTTACATTATCACATGATTTCTTCATGCTAAAGTATAGGCACAGGTGAAGCCCCAGAGTCGAAAAGTTACAATATCACATGATTTCTTAAGCAATTTCTTTGGCTTCCAGTAACACAGTGCAATAGATAAAAGGTATCTGAAAAAATCTCGCAACCGGTCAGAATTAAGATTAGTAATATATATTAACATTAAATAACATCATTTATTTGACTGTGTTTACTTTTGTTTTCTTTACTTCCAGAATACATCTAGAATCTACAGCAGTAAAGATGGCAAGTTGAATTTGAGACAAATAACAAGACACCAAAGTGATGTATATGTTTGCAAGCCTGAATGGTCAAACTTTGATTATTTTAAAGAACTGAACATCACAATACCAGTTCTAGTTAACTGTAAGTATTGCTATTGTATTAATTTATAAATATAATATAATATGTTGAGTCATAATAGTAATAGTTGAAACATAACGGTTTATTTTTTTTGGAACATTTAGAGGATGCAACCAAGTAAAGATTTATTAATGTATCATTAGATATTATTAATGCTGGTACAAATATGTGAAAATAATTGTAATTCTGTTTACACAAATTCGTGCATATTGTAAGGTAATATGACACATGTCATGTAGCATTAATTAAGCATCAATGTAATCTAGAGTTTCTAAAGAAATGTATTCGATGCGAGTCACAGACAAGAATGTAAAGATACCCTGTTGTTTCAGGCTGGAAACTCTTCAAATACAGCTGCAAATATACCATGTGATTTGCAGGTACACCTTTTCAACAGTAAAGCAGAGACTGGATTAGTGAGTTAACTCCCCCATCAACCTTTAATCAATGGCAGCTACCAATAATATTCAAGCCAATATTCTTTCCAGTCTCTGCTGTACATGTTGAGTTTACAGTCTTTTCCCCGGCTGGGTTAGCTGTTGAAGTGCTTGACTGCCTCTCAGATGTATATCAGAGGCAGCACTGAGTGCTTCTGAAGGCGAGTTGTGGTTCCAGAACAAAACAAGTCAAAATGCTGTAATACATGAACCAACTTTTTTTTATATTTCAAGTTTTCCTAATTAAAACGTTGAAGCTAGGGTTCATTAAAGCAAAATGAGAAAGCACAGTATACATGAATGCTTCCCCTCACAGCTCTGCAAATGAACCTAAATCCTGAATCTGAACACCCTTTGCCTTTCAGTCTTGCGCTGTGTTGAATTGTACAGTGGTTGTGCGACTAATGTGAACGGAAGTCTCTTAGTAATATTACCAAGACTTCCAAAACTCATTTGACCAAGTGTCAGACCTAGGTGTCAAGAGGTGAAAAGCATGAAAGGCTAGTGAGTAACCCTCTGCACAACCTAACTCTCCTTACTCATAAAACTTTACTCAAAGAGTATGTGCAAATGTTCTGTAAAGTTTGGGAGTGTTGGGCAACACAATAATAATCCATATCCTCTTTGAATAAAGAGAAAGGTTTCATGAATGCCAAAACCTTATTTCATTTTTGTTTTGCTCTCTAGACATAGATATCATTCAATGTGATCGTAGTAGTCCAGTTGAGATTGAAGCCTACAGTCATGTACAGATTAAATGCTTCTCAAATGCTTCAGAATCTCCAGAGTACACGTGGATACAGGTAATATTATAATTCCACAAACTGAATGTATAGTATTGATTTTCTACCTACCTTTGTGTAAAAATGTATTTTAAGACAGATAGTATGGGCAGCAGTGTGGAGTATTGGTTAGGGCTCTGGGCTCCTGACCGGAGGGTCGTGGGTTCAATCCCTAGTGGGGGACACTGCTGCTGTACCCTTGAGCAAGGTGCTTTACCTAGATTGCTCCAGTAAAAACCCAACTGTATAAATGGGTAATTGTATGTAAAAAATAATGTGATATCTTGTAACAACTGTAAGTCGCCCTGGATAAGGGCGTCTGCTAAGAAATAAATAATAATAATAAATAGTACCAAACCCCTGTGCCTGGGTGTTCATCAGTTTTTATCAAGGATCCGCCAGTGTATCAAGTCTTATTGCTTGACTGAAGTTTGCCCTAAAGAGATGGCACCACAGTGTAATTCAAGGTGATACCCCCTCACCAGTTCTGTTGAGTTGATATCCTACACAGAGATACACACAGTTCCTCTAACAGGGCTGACAATATCATGTACCATACTGTATATTGGATAATTCTGACAATTTTGGTATTTGCATAATTATGTCTATAAAAATTCCCCTCTGTAAGGTAGATAGTCAATTGCATGTACTGTCATTCAACCACACTGTTTTGTCTCGTTCAATATAAAGAACAATTTCAAAACTAAAATTGCATAACAGTAAAATGTTGTATTTCTCTTCCGGCAGAATAATTACAGAGTTTCAAATTCCAGTACTCTTGATATTGCAAAGATGACAAAAGAGAAAAGCGGAATCTACACAGTGATCGCAGGAATTCCAAGAATATCTCTTCAGAGTCAAGCTGAAATTGTTGTAACTTTAAAAAAAGGTAACTGATTACATTATAAGCTTGAAGAAGAATTGAGTAAAAGGCAATGGTCACTGGCAACAGTTTCCTGTTTGTATTCAAAGCTGATGCCCTTTGAATCAATCTGGAGACTGGCACACCAAGCCCCTGTGTGTGATATTATTTGTTGTATTATTATTTAAAATGTATTGTTTATGTGTGTAAAAACATATCGTTTTTACTGTTAATTGTTTTGCAGCATGGGTGAGGTTAAACTTCCCTATCCATGCTAAACTCATGCCGTCTCCAGATTGATTAATTTATTACCATCTGGAGATACACAAGCAGCGCTTTCATTTACCCCAGTGCTGTCTGTGTGTCCATCTCTTCCAGGTCCAAGCCATACTGGTCAATTATCAATGTTAACACTACAGAAAAAAAAAACACCAGTTATCATTATCATAGCTGCTGTTTTTTTGTTATGTATCTTTTTAAAAGCTGCTATAAGGATAATTCCAATTTAATCCTGGGGCTAGTGAGTGAATGGTGACGGAATCCTCCAAAATGAGATCACGTGAACATCTTCTCTTATACTATACTATACTTATACTAAGCTTATACTACTTTTTACACCCTGACCTTCATAATGCAGCACAATGCAAAGTAAAAGGGCATCTAAACTTTGTTTCCCTGGTTAAAATTAGGACTATTATTATGACACTAATGGGACGTTACAAACTCTGTTTTGGGGAGGTACTACGGCTCATTTGTATGGATACATTTGCTGTTTCCTATCAATTCCCTTAAAGATTCTTGTCACAGGACCGGATCAGACAAGCTGACAAAGGATTGCAGTACATATCCGACAGACTGTACTTGCATTGTTGAGGATAATTAAAGAAGCTCAGTACTTTCTCTGTTATTTTAACTGAACACAAAAACCCAGTTTATAATTTGATGCTTTTTCAAAGGTCTGCTCCTACACGTGCCTGTGGCAAAATCTGAAAATACTAAATCAAGTTACAGAACAAGAAACCTTTTCTCAAATAAAGAGTTGTTTAGAAGTATATGTACTTTTTTGTATATCCTGTATGGTTATATTTTTTAAGACAATCAATTTGTTAGAAAATGCATTTGTAATCAAATAACCGAAGTATCAGGTAACAGCTTTTGTCGGTGCTTGCTTTGTATATGAGTGATAATTAGGTCAAACCCTTCCATTTTACAAGAAATTGGTGTTCAACACTGTACCTTGTGGTTTGATAAAAAGTCCCTTTATGTCAATCGCAAGTCTGACACAAGCTATTGTGGTCTGGGACACTAAGCTGAAAAAATACAGCAAACCATTGATGTAGACCTTTGTCTTCTTTATTTTGTGTTGTCATGCACTTTATCAAACATTTCCCCAATAAAACAGGTAGAAGGCTTAATTAAGCATGCAAAGAGAGATTAGAAACATAGAGCACTGCATTTATGTGTGAAGAGGTGCTTAGCAAACCCTTTATAACTCAACACTGCTTACAGTGAGCAGAACATAAAGCACACACCAAAGTTGTAAGAGATAAAAAGTAATTATATTTTGTATCTTGCTCTTAATTGTACTCTAAGTCGCTGTGGGTAAGGGCATCTGCTAAATAATAATAATAATAATAATAATAATAATAATAATAATAATAATAATAATAATAATAAGACAACATACTGTCTGCACTGCTTAGTGTTTGTTATTCTGCAGTTGCTGGCCTTAAGTGCCTGAAGACGACCCACTCAAAGCAATGGTGGCACCATTACACACTTCAAGTCATGCTAAATGCCAGACCATGGTCTTCTAAGATGTAAAAGCTGTCGTAATTCCCCTTGTGTATACAGGATACAATGGCTGTTTGCGACTCTCAATGCTATAAACACAAAACTCAATCACAAATTCACTGAGAAATATATTTTAAACTACTTACCGGTACATACAGCACTGCCATCTTCTGGATTGTGGATGTATAACAGCTCACTGAAATTAATGCTAGCAACATAGCTGACAGAGCCTATTAATTAAAAACCTGTTACCAAACACATTTAAAAAAAAAAATGTTATCTAAACACTGTGTAAACTTCTAAGGAACTAAATCCCACAAAACACAAGGAAAATTGCAGGCAACGTTTTCTATTAATTTATCAAGTAAAGTGTTGTAATTTTACAAAATTCTAATAAAAAAATTGTTGTAGGTGACATTTTAAAGAAATGTTCACCATATGAATCCCCTTACTTAAAATGTACTTAAATGGATTATAAACTGCATTGTAACTGCACTAGTTGCTTGAAAAGTTGCCAGATGTTACATGTTGTTACATTAGGACAAGCAGACAAAGTTATGGCTAGTTCCTTCCTAACTGGTATAAGATACAGTTTGAATCAGCACACTTAATAAGGCACTGCCTTAGCATTGGTCTAAATGACTTTGGTTCTTCTAAAGTTTTACCTTAACATATTACTTTCCTTTCACTTTGCATGTGAACCTATTTTTATACACTGTAACATATGTATAATCATTTGTATATTATCTATAGATGGTGTGACACCTTCATATTCAACCACTTATCTTGACGTGACCCAGGACACAACCAATTCCACGGAGAGAAGTGAAGAAACAAGTCGGTATACTAACACAACCTCTCAGACCCAAGAAACAAATTGGTCTGATAGCACAAGTTATATTCCTGATGTAACAAGTGAACATGCCTTCACAAACTCTTCTGATGAAGAGCCAAGCTGGGACAGCAGCACAATCTCTTCTACTGAAGGACCTGCTTCATATACTGACACAATCACTACTTCTCAATACTCTGGGGATTTTAATACAACCAACCCAATTAACAACTCAACAGATACAAGTACGTATAATATTATAGTTTATGTGTGGGTTGATTAACCTTTGGAGAAAAAAATAAAAACATATATTTTGTAGCAAAAGTTATGTACTTTTTAGTAAACAAACCATATCTGTTAAAATAAATGTCCTATTGTATGTGTTTTACTTCATTATTTAAAAAGATATTAACTAATGTATTTTTTCAACCACTGAAAAAGATGAATTTCTGAAGTGAGGAAGTTTGTACTCTAGGGACTTGCAGCTGTAATTCTGTCCCCTGTGAAACTGATTTGCTCATTCATTTAACTCAAAACTTCCACAGTTGCAGAGGGGGCAGATATTACAGTTGCGCATCCCTAGTGCTTATTTCCTAAACCAACTTATTTCAGTAATACAGCTTTGTCAGCAGTTGAAAAAAAATACATGTTTTTATAAGTCTTTATAAATAATGAAGTAAGAAGAAACAAGTACAGAGAATGATAGAGAATGCAGGTACTAACAGTGGCATAGCCAGACATGAATATTCGAGTGGGCGATGAATATTTTTTTCAAAATGTGTACTTAGGCTATATATGATTATATGTAAGCTACGTGTTCCACTGCATTTCCTGTAATTGCTACCACTTGTGAAGAGAAACTCATACTGTATATATGAATACAAAAATTACCCCGAACAAAGATAAAGACTGTAGATTAATCACTTGGCATCAAACTAAGAAAAACATATTTGAAATTTCTTACAGGATATGATTGTAATACAAGGTTCTTTCTTTGATGCCTGGAGATGTGGAGCTTCAGTTCTATGCCTAATGTTTAAGCCACTTTGATAGCTCAAGATGACATGTATCTCTGATGGCTTCAACTGAGAGCCTAAAAAGAGTAGTAAACTCCTTGATCCAACTGAAACCTTCTGATGTCCTGACATCTATCCTGTTACCTTCAAACACAAAATATTGCTGATTTATATGTAATGCTCTTAGATTAAGTGCTTATTTGATTACTCATTCTAAAATAATATATTTTTAACAAACTTTTTTTTATCATTTTTTCAGGTGATGTGAAAAATGCAGAGAATGGCAGATTAACAGGGCTTGTCATGCTGCCTATAGTGCTGGTATTTGTAATAATAATCATCTTTATGATCAGAAGATCTATTGAACAAAAGAGGTAATATCGATATACTATATATATATTGTAACCCCGGCCGGCACTCACGGTCGTTCGTTTACCCCTTTAAAAGCAGACCCAGGGCACAGGAAATGGAGTTTAAAGCGCGGTTGTGCTATTTTTAATAAACACAAAAATAAACACAAACACAAAACAAAACCTAACTCCGTTTTGGAGTACTTACTAAACGGGTTATTCCCTGACTAACTTGCAGGACGGCTAAGCCGTTTACCCGGCACCACGGAACATAAACCAAAACCACACAGGTTTAACACAGCACATACTTCTTTTATGACTGCTCGGAAGCAGAGCACCTCTCTTCTGCTTCCTTCTACTCAGCAGCCCCGTGCAGACTGACTGCACATCTTAAATACCCCTGCACCTAGTACTAATTGATAATAACTACCAGGTGCGGGTGATAATTAAACAAATAAAACAATTAATTTAAACAAAATGTGCATTTGCACATGTTTTTGGCAGGGAAGATTTTAACCCCCTCCCTGCCGTGTTACTATATATATATATATATATATCCTTTTTTATATCACACTCATCATATCTCATATATTATTAGAGAAAAAAACGTTTTAAAAGCTGGCTGTAGAAGCAACTACACTCAGTGTTTCAGTAGTTTAAACACATGTTTAAACACAATATTAAAATGGTGCAAACTCTCCTTGCAAGTCAAACCCATTAAACCTCAATGAGCCATACTGTATAAAACTCAAAAGCCATCTGTTGGACAGCTTTGGCCTAAATAAAAGATCCTTCCATTGGGCAACAAAGCCCTTAGCCTAATATTGTGGATTTATTTTGCTACTATAGAACGGGATGCCCTTAAATTATCGATTGGTGCAGTATTATGATTTATTTTAGAAGAACGAATTGTGTCTTCATACAGAGAACTGTCCACAACACATGCAGCCCAGGGATCAGTTCAGACTCTACAACTGCAATAGTGCTGGATTTTGAGTATTACAGCCTAAACATTAGCTCTTTGATTACAAATTAGAGGTATACAGTATTGTTACTTAATAAGTTAAAAATAACTTCTCTAATAATAAAGAACAAGAATTGCGTCATACAACTTTTTTTTTCTGTTAACACTAAAAGAAAGTCAGAAATGGATGTACATTTGATTTGTATGACTGGGTTGTCTTGACACTTGATCTTTTTAAGTCTCTTTCCATGAATTCAGTGTTTGATTTTCATTAAACACTAAAATTGTAACAGTTAGGAACACGTTAAAACACAATACAACAAAAATAGGTAGTGTTTGTTAAAAAGAAAATATGTATTGCACATATTCTACATAATTTCTAAATAATTTAAATGCAAACATAATTAACCAAGCCTTTTCTTACTTGTTTTAAGCAATGTACCAGAGCTGTTGAACAAGAAAGAATTGACAGCACTGAGATATATTCTTAAATGTATAGTAAGATTAATAAAGTAAGATGCAACCCAATGACAGGTGCAGGTTATACAGGTAAACAGAAAGTGCAGGTTACCCAGACAATGGGGAGATATTACCCCCAAATGCCCAGATTGACGATACCCCACTTTCACAGGCGTAGTGCAAACTATAACATGGCATTTTGAACCAAATAAAAGACCAGAAAAAACCAAGAGTGGTATATGTTTAGTGGTAGATGTATTATCACGTCTTACAATTCTGAGCTGCATGTATGATTCTTTTTTTATTTATTTTTTTTCAGACTGGATGCACCCCCACCTTTTAAACCCCCTCCTCCACCAGTGAAGTACAAACCCATTGTGCCACATGATATAATAGAAATAAAGAGGCTCGACTGATAAAAAAAAAAAAAAAAAAAACCTTACCGTTTCTTACAGGAGTCTTTTTAACTAGATATTATGTGAGGAGTATTGACTGGACATTTATTATAGATTTGTTTTGTTATTTTATTTTATAGATTTTTTTTTTGTTGTCATTTTGTGTTAGTTAGTTTGCAGTTTAGATGTTGAACAGCCTTAAAATCTTTTTTTTTTCTATAACAAAAAAATAGAGTATGTTTTTGTAGAGAGCGAAATTGGTGAAATGATTTATTTTTATACTAGCATTCTTTAACAGTTCCTAACATATATTTTTAATATATTCTATAAATATTCTGTATTTTCATTTAAAAAAAAAAACAATAAAAGAAATTATCACAAATAAAAACTTTTATTCATTTCTGTGAATAGAACTTAAAACAAAAAACGAAAATCTCCCCTCCAATCAGATTAGACAGTGTAGCCACATTCTCCAATGGTTGGCTAGCCAGCCTGTTGAGGAGGAACTAAACAAAATTCTCAGAATTTCAATGTGTTTGTCTGGAACACAGTATCATTATCTCAGGATATAAACACTTCATTTATTTACAACAGTAAAAACACAATACAAGAACTGGCAACCTATCTACTTGTCTCAATGGGCCCTATTTGTCACTGTAATGTTAAGATATGTCATATTTGATTTAAATGTAAAAAAATAATGCTCTAATCACAAAACCTGTTTCCTTTTACTCTTAAGTTACACTTATTTTCATATTGCATGTTATGAACTGTATAACCTCAATGAAGCGGGCATTTTCCACACAATCTAAAGTAGTTTCAGATGACATTTCTTCTTTTTTTATATACAATATTTGCAATCATTCTGAATGATTGTTATTACATTTGCTCCAATGTCAAACAGTAAAAACGATCTAGTGATCTGCACTTTTGGTTTCCTTTGTTTTTTTCTGGCGACTTTTTTCAGAGCGACTTGCGACAAATCGAACGACTTTCACTGCCGACAACAGCGATTTTCAGAGAAAGAAGTCACCAAATTAGTATAGCTGCAACATCAGTCACATGCAGCTCACACCACGCCTTCTCCCGTCCGAAGTACAGTCAGCACTCGGGTATGTTACCCAGATACACGTCAGTCGCGTTTAACCGTCCTTGTATTAAGAATAAAATCAATCCCCATTTTTACATTATATATATATATGTAAAAAATTAATGCACTTACGCATCACACGCGATTTCCGACTCCATCACCAGTTTTCTGATACAAAGCTCATTTCTTCAATGTTGCAATTAATTTAATTATCCGTCACAGCCCACATTTTTATTGTGCATTTAACAGAGCTTCCTCCAGTTATCACCTGACCAAAATGCAGCCAAAACAAAGCGAACAAGACAAGCCACGGTAATATGAAAGTTAATCATTAAACAGTTTTAGGTACTGTGATGCATTTTTTTTTTAAATCTGTGATTTTTGGTTGCTTTTGTGCATTTTCATCTGCAGGTGAACTGGAAGGGCCTTATCGAACATTATATTCTGCGATTTGGAATACTGACTTCTGGATACTGTTTAAATTCAGGAAACTCGTGGTGTTTTTTTATATATATTTTGCTAAATTGCATTGCTTCTTACGTTTTATGCAGTTCTGTGCATGGGTAACATTTTGATTTAATTCTACTGTTAGGTCGTTAATGGGGAATTTTACATACTGCTAAAATATGTACCGGATTTAAAGGTATGTACTGGAATACAGTGCACGTGTTGTCTCTTTTGGCAAGTGATATTTTCAGAATCATATCGTTCTGAATTAAAATACTTCTGTTGAAAATATAGTACTGTACCAACAAAACCAACTACAGTGCATCTAAATGGAAGCCTACCTATTTTAAAACACCGTCCTTTCAGCTGTTTATTTTTGACATTGTAACTTTTTTGTGTTCCCTGAAAAAACAGACACGTTTTTGTCCTTTACTGTTATTCCCCCAACTCGAGCGCTAACAAATTTCCAAAGACCCCTCTAGAAACTAACAGAAGGACCGGCTTCAAATAGTTAAACATTCGAGACAGATTGCTGTAAATATCCTTGACCCTTGACCCTGCTGAATCATATCTTCCATGAACGATCTACCATCATCATGACCCATCTCTTGTGATATATAAGAACAAAATAAGAAAAAGAAAACAGCAACAGTGCCAAAGAAAAGAAAAATATGTGCTACAATATACTTCTCCCTGTACAGTTCCTCAAACCCAAGTCATATTTTTTCTTTCCTTACAAAATGTGTGTGTGTGTGCAGGGAAGGGGGTTGTTTGCGTGGTAGGGGGCATGTGCTCACCTACACACACATCAAATCAGATGAAATAATCAGATATAGTGTCGGATATGTGAATGTTGACCGTAGTAAAAGTCAGTCTGTCATGGCGACGTCATCGCGTCTACACAATGTTTACGCGCTCTGATGATCATGCACGTTGTTGCGTTACTTGCTCCTAGTTGGTAGTTACGGAAAGGAACACGTGAAAAGCAGTAGTGATCATTTTGTCATATTTTTTAAAATCATTTTTGCAGTCTATCTCAAATAGAGATAGACAAAGCACACTCAGCGATTCCGAGAGGAGTGGCAGTCTCAGCAATTTAAGGGTTGGCTAAAACCTGTGGAAGGCAATCAACCAAGGCCTATTGCAGTTACTGCAAAGCTGAACTGTCTGCAAAGGTTAGCGATTCACAGATCCACTTTTAAAGGGACTGGGACAAGGACACTAAATGGTGCTGGCTTTTACTTAAATTTGAAAAACCACAGTATTTGACTTGAATATTTGATTGTGTTTATCTGATTTACTATGATATAAAATCATTCGCTTTCAAGACCTCAGAAGTCTCTTCTTCAGGTGGAAGAACAGGCAGATTGTTGGAGAAAATACACTTCTGAAAGTATGCAATACATTCCATTCCTACTGTAACTGAATGGGATTCTGAAAAGTGTTGAGTATTTTGAGTTCTAATTAGAACCAGTCAGAATGACTGCAAACATCATACATAACAAAGGGTCAGTGAAGACATGAATTAGATATACTTACTCTTTAAAACATGAGAATTACACCAGGTTAAATACATCTCTGTTTGCAAGCTCTGTCCCCACCCTTCAGCCATTTATTCCCATTAACCAGCCAGCTGCTTTGCAGCCAGAAACATGCTTTGACCCCACCCTGCAGTGTAACAGACTTCCTCAATGTAAGATTTGCAAACAGAGATGTCTATATCCTGGTGTTTTCCCAGAAACTAAAAATGCTTGTTTGCTATTAAAACAGAGAATGGAAGTGCACATAATTCCCTTCATATACAGATGGGCAATTCTACAATTTAATGTGGATTTTCAGCTCCTCTCCAATCAGATTAGACAGTCTAGCCACATTCTTCCACGGTTGGCTAGCCAGCCTGTTGGTGGGGAACTAAACAAAATGCAGGGATTTCACCTAAATGTCTTAGTACAAATATTCATGATATCTGCATTATTTATAATATGCAGGGCCATACCCTGCCAAAGCGGGTAACAATTCTGGGGCTTACCGCCTGCAAAAGCAAGGGACCACTTTTATTCAGCTGTTGACGTGACTGCAGACACGGTTTGGGCAATTTATATTTATGTTCCTTATACTGATTTCCTTTATGTTACCTTCCTTAGGCCAAAATGCTGTAGTATAGTGTGTCCAGCAGTAAGTGTTGTGAGAACCGCTTTATAAAATCTACAGAAACAGTTGAACGAAATGGCTGTTACTGCATGACTATATATGTTACGGTAAAAGTCAGAATTGGTCCATTTTAATAAAGGTGTTAAATGTCTGAAATTATGAAAAAATAAATAGCTTTTCAGATATTTACCTGTTAATTTTATGATTTACCATAGCTTATTGGCAAATGCAGGTATATAATCATATATAAATTGTCAATTAACAAAATAATCATTATTTGGTCGAAGAATATATTTATTTCTGCATACACATTTTCCATTAACAAAATGATCTCAAACAATATGTATTTAAGCATACAAGTGTTCCATTATCAAAAACCATTAATGACGAACAATATATTTATTTCTACATACAAATACAAAATAATCATTAATGAGCTTACAGTAATACAAAATTGAACAATTCAAACTAGTTCAACATGGTACTGAACAATATTGTGATCCACTTATGTAGAACAACCAACATTCTGGTAGATTTGCGTATAAAACCATTCACAGTGGTGTTGAAGGATTGTACTCCAAATACATAGTAGTTTGATGAAAAATAACATTCCGTTAAATGCAAATTAAATCATTTAGGAGCTTTGTTTTTTCAACAGAAAATCACACTTTGGTTATGACACAAAACACCACAAAGACAGGCACTGAATAGATATATTTACTTACTGCAGCATGGTAGACTCTTGTGGCACTTGGAGTTACATAGGACTCCTGAAGCTTTACAATGTGCGAAAGCAAGACATTCAGTCTTGCTTTCGCACATTCGGTCATTAGCCAAAGCCACTTGGTTATTCTTGAGATTTACTGGTAAATGTCAGAAATAAAATAAAATTTACCATTTTAATGACAATGTTTACCAGTGGACCACCATCACGAAGCACTTAATATTAGTTCTATACTCAACATGATTATGCAATCATTAAACCACTAGATGGAGACAAAGAACAAATGATGTTGGCAATTCTAATGTAGCCATTTATTTTTTAATACAATAAAGATTTTGGTTAGATTTCATGTTTCCTGATCATTTAGAATTCTGTATATGCTTTTTTGATTTTGAATATCTAAATCACACTTTGTTTTTAAATGTCATGGAGTACAATAGGGCTCTTCAATAATTCATTATATTGTTACCTCCTGCCCGTCCATCTCGGTCGGCTTACTCACTGGCTTACCCCGGGCAGGTCGCTGCGCGAGTCTCGCAGATCGTTGGAGGGTGGATGGAGACCAAAGGCTTGCTTTATCCGGCGGCAGAAAATAAGGCACTGACTCAGCCAGTTTAACTGAAACCAACCGTTTATTAAGAAAACAATGTAACAGTACAGAGGTTGTATTCAGCACTGCAAGGCCCTCCGTGTAGTACACTCATACCGCAGCACAGTCCCGCAGTACAGTACCTCACCCTAACGCAGCTGGGAATCAGAGCGCGCCAATACTCCCGCTCCGAGTTTATATAACAAGGCTCCTTCCCGCCACACAAATGTAACAATTTCAGAGACAGAGGAGGGAGTGCTTGGGGGTTTCAATACATAAAACACAACCAATACATACAGTTGACAATACAAACACAGGAGATATTCACATACACTAGACCCCACTAGTATAACAATACCCCCTCCTTAAGGGTCAATCGTCCCGATGACACCAAATTGCATTAACACCACATTGCTCCCAGTTGTATGGGTTTATTTATTTATTTTAACCTACAGGGCTACTCCCCATTGTACCTCCAAAGGCGGTCCTGATGAATAATTTTAGGTGTGGACCTGTTATCTTTCCTAATGCCATACACCACCTCATTTACTTTCTTACACACTGTATATGGCCCTTCCCAATCTTTTTGCAGTTTAGGTGACCTACCCTTGTACCTCCGTGGGTTATGAAACCACACTTTGTCTCCCACTTCATAAGTGTCAGCCACAGCTCTTACATCATAACGCCGCTTTACCTGGTCAGCAGCTGATTTTAAGTTTTCCCTTACGAACCGGTGAACCCGCTCGAGAGACTGCTGCAGGCAATCAGCATAGTCCAGGGGATCCTCAAAGCTAAGAGACGCATCGGGAGTTCCATAAACCAGCCTCACTGGTGAACGGAGCTCCTCTCCAAACATCAGTAGTGCAGGTGTGCACTGTGTCATTTCATGTTTAGCCGTTCTATAGGCGAACAACAGTAAGGGGATGTGAGTATCCCAATCCCGCTGGTTCTGATCTACAAACAGGGCTAACTGGTTTTTGAGAGTGCGTATGTACCTCTCCACCATGCCATCAGACTGAGGCCTTAGTGGCGTGGTGCGTGTTTTCCGCACACCCATCAGCTGACACACCCTGGAGAAAATCTCCGATTCAAAGTTGCGGCCCTGGTCTGAATGCAGTTCACCGGGCACGCCAAACCGAGTAAACATCTGAGAGACCAGTGTCTGGGCCACTGTGTTGGCATCCTGGGTAGGAATGGGGAAGGCTTCCGGCCATTTAGTTAGGTAGTCCATAGCAACCAGCAGATACTGATTGCCAGACTCAGACCTTGGAAATGGGCCAGCGATGTCGACTGCTACACGCTGGAGCCGGTCCCCCACTACATACTGCTGCATTGGAGCATGGCCCCGCCTCCGTGGACCCTTCCTCGCTGCGCAGTCTGTACATTTCCTACACCACCTCTCACAGTCCTGCCGACACTTTACCCAATAGAAGCATTCCCTTACCTTCCCCAGGGTTTTGTCTACCCCAAAGTGCCCACCGGCTCGGGTGCTGTGAGCCAGGGTTAGCACTTCACTTCGCAGGGACCCTGGAACTAACAGCTGATACCTGCAGCGCCCACCCGAGGGAGCCTCCCACTTACGATACAGTAACCCGTCTTTTAGTTCTATACTATCCCAAATAGCCCAGTATGCTCTGACGTCTGAGCTGAGGTGTGACACACTTTCCCACCGTGGACGACCCCCATTCTCTTTCCAGCCAAACAGAGGATGAAAATCAGAATCAGCTTGTTGTGCAGCCCTCAGCTCTTCAGCACTGTGACCCTCAATAAGCTGCTCGGTCTGCCTTGCAGCAGCTCCACGTGTTAACCGGCATAGTGGCTCTGTAGCTGTATTACTTTCGCACTGGCCCTTCTGGTAGTCCCCTTTTCCAGCACCTCCCTCACAGCCCTTCTCAACCGTGGCAGCATGTTCCCCTCCCACCTTGCTACACTCCCGCTGCTCTACTCTCGAACAGAAGCTGCAATTAGTAACAGAACAGGGCCGCCTAGAGAGAGCATCAGCATTGCCATGCTTTACGCCCTGCCGGTGTAACACCTTAAACTCATACTGCTGCAGGTGTTGCAGCCACCTTGCAATCTGGCCCTCTGGGTGCTTGAACCTGAAAAGCCACTGTAAAGCAGAGTGGTCAGTACGTACAACAAAAGGTCGGCCATACAAATAATGATGGAAATGTGTGACACCTTTTACCACAGCTAGCAGTTCTTTGCGAGTGGTGCAGTAGTTCCTCTCCGGTGCTGTCAGGGTCTGGCTGTAGTAAGCTATGACCCTCTCCACTCCATCCTGGACCTGTGAAAGGACAGCTCCAACTCCCACGTCACTGGCGTCTGTGTCCAGGGTGAATGGGAGGTTAAATTGAGGGTAACCTAATAAAGGGGCAGAGCCTAAAGCCTGTTTGAGGTGAATAAAAGCACTCTCACATGCTTCACTCCAGTAGAACATCTGTCCCTTCTTTGTCAAAGCATGCAGCGGCTTAGCAATGTCTGCAAACGACCCAATAAACTTCCGATAGTAGGAGCATAAACCCAAGAAGCGGCGTATCTCAGTTACATTTACTGGCCTAGGCCAGTTGCTAACTGCTGCTATTTTGTTGGGGTCTGTAGCAACACCCTGTTCACTAACTATGTGTCCAAGATAAGCCACCTCCTTTTTAAACAGCTCACATTTAGCAGGGTTCAGTTTTAAACCAGCTTTCTTGAGTTTCTCAAACACTTGTTCTAAATTACTTAATGCCTGTGAAAATGTGCGTGCGTGCACCAGCACGTCATCAAGGTAAACAAGACAGACTTCCCATGGCAGGCCCACCAGCACCCTCTCCATAAGCCTTTCAAAGGTGGCTGGCGCATTACAGAGACCAAAGGGCATCACATTGAACTGGTACAAGCCCCGCCCAACTGTGAATGCCGTCTTCGCTCTATCAGCTTTGTCGACCTCCACCTGCCAATACCCACTCTTTAAATCAAGTGTGGAAAACCACACAGAACCACTCACTGCTTGAAGTGTGTCATCAATCCTCGGCAGAGGGTAAGAATCTTTCTCAGTAACCTCATTCAGCTTCCTATAGTCTACGCAGAATCTAGTGCTGCCATTCTTTTTCTTCACTAGTACTATAGGCGAGGCCCATGGACTACTGGAGTCCTCAATAACCCTCTGCCTCTTGAGGTCTCTAACAATGCTTTCCACCTCCCCTTGTTTAGCTATTGGGATCCTCCTAGGGGCCTGTTTAATTGGTGTTGCATTGCCAGTATTTATTTTATGTTTTACCAATGCAGTCCTACCAAAGTCATCCTCATCTTTGCAAAAAAATATTGTGGTGCTCAATCAGAAATGCTTTAAGTAGTCTCTGTTGTTCCTCGTTTAGCTCAGCTCTGCTGCTTTCCCACAAACCTGTTAAGTAGTCAGGCAGTGTTCTGAGAACTAAACCACTTTTTAGTCTACAGCAATTCTTAAAATCACCACTGGGTGGCGGCTGGCTGCGTGAGCAGCACTCTGCGCTCTCGGCTTGTACAATTGTTGCTGCTTCCCATTCAGCTAACACTTGACCCTTTTTAATCACTTTGTCGGTGTAGGAGATATTTAACAGCCTTATGGGCACCGTTTTCGACTTTAGATCTACTACAGATCTTGCGACTAAGATGTCAGGGTAGTCTTTGTTTTTAGGATCATTTTCGATTACGCCCCACTGCGAGATACAAGCTCTTTCGCAGTCTAACTCGGCCGCTACGAGTATCTCAGAGCCTGCAGGAACAGTAAGTCTACGCCCCGCTACAACACGCCCACAAAATGAGGGTTCTGATTCGGTCTGCGTGTGGCTTAATGCAAGCTCTGTGCCATTCAGTGACAGTACATTTCTTTGCATATCTAAAATCCCACGATGTGCCTGTAATAGATCCAAACCCATTAACAACTCGTCAGTAATATCAGCTACCCAGACCCTGTGATGAAAGGAGTATTGTCCAATCAGAAATTTTAGCTCGCCAGTCCTAGTTGCTGACGTAACATCTCCGGTTACAGTCTTAATGTTGCAAGTCTCCGGAGCACTACAATCTGATACTTTTGGTGCTATCTTCTTGAATAGCTTGGGACTCATGACAGTCAAATTTGATCCGGTATCTATTACGGCATCGACATGCAACCCTTCTATGACACAGCGGATAACCAAACCACACGCAGTCCCCAGTTTCCCAACCTTAAACACAGTTTTAGAGGCCTCCTTTACATTATTTCCCAGGTTCAGCCCCGCAACCTGGGAACTTAACAGTTTCCCTGATCAATTGCAGACATTGCTTTGTCCCCCGTTTCACCCTCCTTATTTCGATCTCTTTTGAATTTCTGACAAAATCTTTTTATGTGTCCTCGCTTATGGCAATAGTGACACTCGCCATCAAATTTAGCCGTTTTAGAGTTGCCCAAATCAATTATAGCCTTCCCCATGGCGTCCAATTTTTCAACCAAATTTGCCAACACCTCCCCTATAACCAGATCATTGTTACCTCCCATTCCCTTGCAAGCAGACTCACCAGTTGTCGAGTCATTCTGGTTTTGAGTGCGGCGAACGATGTGCTGAACCGGCTTCTTTTCACCAACGGTTGCGTAGATGCACTCTAGCTGAATCGCTCGATTGAGTACGTCGGTGAGTGTGCGAAAAGACCCCTCCCTCAGTCGGATTTTCAACTCCCGGTCCGGCAGCAAGCTGATGAATTTATCGATGAGCAAAGCATCTCTGCAGCTCTCCGGCACGTCAGCGAATGAAAGCGCGAAGAGACGTTGTAGATCCTGAGCAAAGTCAGCAAGGGACTCGTCTGGCTTTTTCTTCCTGGTGTCGTACTGGGCTTTGGCAAGTTCCTTCTGCGTTCGCCCGTAGCGCAGAGCCAGGACATCCACCAGCCCCCTATAATCGGACGCAGCCTCCGTTTGCAGCAAGGTAAGTGTAGTCATAGCATCTCCGTCTAGACTGATAGCAAGCTGGGCACGCTTCTCACTGTCATTCCAGCCATTTAGTGCACTGACCGTCTCGAAGTGCTCGTAGTATGCTGCCCAGTCCATTTTCCCGTTAAACTTGCTTGGTTTAACTTTCTGTTGTGCAGACCCTGAAGCAGCAGCAGGAAGCGAGGTCCGCGGGCTCTGTTGTGCAGCGGGGTTGGAGAGCGCTGTAGTCGGCAGTCTTTCTAGCTGCTCGATCCTCTCCTTCAGCAGGTTCTGTTCGCCAACAGCGGCATTGCGAACCGCTTGTAATTTGTACTCGAAGCCTTCCAACTTCTCCCCGATTTTTCTGTGACCCTCTTCCATTTCTTCGCGGAGTTGGCTTGCAGTTTCTGCAATTTCGACTTTGCAAATCTGTTGGACCGCCTTAGTGCTAGTTTGTATATCAGATTTTAACTCGTTCTGACTATGTAGCAACTGCACCAGCATAGCCTTTAATTCGTCCATATCTCCCCTCTCTGTGCGATCTCCACTTCTGACACCAGTTGTTACCTCCTGCCCGTCCATCTCGGTCGGCTTACTCACTGGCTTACCCCGGGCAGGTCGCTGCGCGAGTCTCGCAGATCGTTGGAGGGTGGATGGAGACCAAAGGCTTGCTTTATCCGGCGGCAGAAAATAAGGCACTGACTCAGCCAGTTTAACTGAAACCAACCGTTTATTAAGAAAACAATGTAACAGTACAGAGGTTGTATTCAGCACTGCAAGGCCCTCCGTGTAGTACACTCATACCGCAGCACAGTCCCGCAGTACAGTACCTCACCCTAACGCAGCTGGGAATCAGAGCGCGCCAATACTCCCGCTCCGAGTTTATATAACAAGGCTCCTTCCCGCCACACAAATGTAACAATTTCAGAGACAGAGGAGGGAGTGCTTGGGGGTTTCAATACATAAAACACAACCAATACATACAGTTGACAATACAAACACAGGAGATATTCACATACACTAGACCCCACTAGTATAACAATATTATATTAATCTTAATTGGAAAGAAAAAAAGGATTTTGTGTAACAGAAATTGGTAATAATTACTGAATTTCTTAATTTAAATATAAATTTACAGTACAGTACATTATATAATATATGCAGAAGCGAGCGATGAAAAATGCTAACATGTTTCTTCATTGCGTGTTGGTTTAAAATAATCCTTTAATCAGATGTATAAACCTTAATTAAAGGTTCTATGTATATATATATATATATATATATATATATATATATATATATATATATATATATATATATATATATACAGTACTGTCATCAAATCCATATTTGGTGTGACCACCCTTTGCCTTCAAAACAGCATTAATTCTTCTAGGTACACTTGCACAAAGTCAGGGATTTTGTAGGCATATAGTCAGGTGTAGGAGGCTGTGTGGTCCAGTGGTTAAAGAAAGGGGCTTGTAACCAAGAGGTCCCTGGTTCAAATCCCACCTCAGCCACTGACTCATTGTGTGACCCTGAGCAAGTCACTTAACCTCCTTGTGCTCCGTCTTTCGGGTGAGACGTAGTTGTAAGTGACTCTGCAGCTGATGCATAGTTCACGCACCCTAGTCTCTGTAAGTCGCCTTGGATAAAGGCGTCTGCTAAATAAACAAATAGTAGGTGTATGATTAAACAATTATACCAAACAGGTGCTAATGATCATCAATTCAATATGTAGGTTGAAACACAATCATTAACTGAAACAGAAACAGCTGTGTAGGAGGAATAAAACTGGATGAGGAACAGCCAAACTCAGCTAACAAGGTGAGGTTGCTGAAGACAGTTTACTGTCAAAAGTCTTACACCATGGCAAGACTGAGCACAGCAACAAGACACAAGGTAGTTATACTGCATCAGCAAGGTCTCTCCAAGGCAGAAATTTCAAGGCAGACAGGGGTTTCCAGATGTGCTGTCCAAGCTCTTTTGAAGAAGCACAAAGAAACGGGCAACGTTGAGGACCGTAGACGCAGTGGTCGGCCAAGGAAACTTACTGCAGCAGATGAAAGACACATCATGATTACTTCCCTTCGCAATCGGAAGATGTCCAGCAGCGCCATCAGCTCAGAATTGGCAGAAAACAGTGGGACCCTGGTACACCCATCTACTGTCCGGAGAAGTCTGGTCAGAAGTGGACTTCATGGAAGATTTGCGGCCAAAAAGCCATACCTCCGACGTGGAAACAAGGCCAAGCAACTCAACTATGCACGAAAACACAGGAACTGGGGTGCAGAAAAATGGCAGCAGGTGCTCTGGACTGATGAGTCAAAATTTGAAATATTTGGCTGTAGCAGAAGGCAGTTTGTTCGCCGAAGGGCTGGAGAGCGGTACACGAATGAGTGTCTGCAGGCAACAGTGAAGCATGGTGGAGGTTCCTTGCAAGTTTGGGACTGCATTTCTGCAAATGGAGTTGGGGATTTGGTCAGAATTAATGGTCTCCTCAATGCTGAGAAGTACAGGCAGATACTTATCCATCATGCAATACCATCAGGGAGGCATCTGATTGGCCCCAAATTTATTCTGCAGCATGACAACGATCCCAAACATACAGCGAAAGTCATTAAGAACCATCTTCAGCGTAAAGAAGAACAAGGAGTCCTGGAAGTGATGGTATGGCCCCCACAGAGCCCTGATCTCAACATCATCGAGTCTGTCTGGGATTACATGAAGAGAGAGAAGCAACTGAGGCTGCCTAAATCCACAGAAGAACTGTGGTTAGTTCTCCAAGATGTTTGGGCCAACCTACCTGCCGAGTTCCTTCAAAAACTGTGTGCAAGTGTACCTAGAAGAATTGATGCTGTTTTGAAGGCAAAAGGTGGTCACACCAAATATTGATTTGATGTAGATTTTTCTTCTGTTCACTCACTTTGCATTTTGTTAATTGATAAATATAAACTATTAACATGTCTATTTTTGAAAGCATTCTTACTTTACAGCATTTTTTCACACCTGCCTAAAACTTTTGCACAGTACTGTATATCTTTCTTTATTTTTATATAGTGCCTTTCATAGTGGACCACCATCACAAAGTGCATTACAGAGGTAGGCTGTGAACTGTGCATTATATGCAGAGTCACTTGCAGTAGGACATTGATTTAACATCTCATCTGCAGGATGGAGCACAAGGAGGTTAAGTGACTTGCTCAGGGTCACACGGCTAGTCAGTCAGTGGCAGAGCTGGGATTTGAACCGGTGACCTTTTGGTTACAAGCCCTGGACTTTAACCACAGGACCACCCTGCCTCCTGACCACAGGAGCACACTGCCTCCTGTACTTTGTACTCCTAGTACTTTGATATATACTGGTATCTATAGTACATCCTGTATTTTAAAAAAATACTGCGTTTTGGTGATGGTATAATCTAGTATAAGAGTACATATTGTGTACTTATTATTTATGTTTCAGGCACAACAGTGAATGAACAAATGTCTGATTATTGTCATATCGGCCTGTAGTTTTATTAGTCTAGAATAGTGCCAGATATAATTTTGTTAAAGAAAATTATATATTCCATGTCCATCAAAATATGCCCCATTTTTACAATGAGTAACATTTGTAAAGTTTTACACAAAGTTCAGACCAGACCATTCTCAAGACACTGGTTCCCTTTCAAGTACGAAATGTAACCATCACCGAATGGGATATCAATCAATCAATCAATCAATATTTATTTTATATAGCGCCTTTCATAGTGGACCACCATCACAAAGTGCTTTATATATCTCTTATAGCCCGAATTACTTGAGCACTTATGTCAGAGCCCCGCCTGCGTCAGGCATCGCCTCCGCCCCCAGGAGATATCAACTACTGTCGCGCAGGGATCAGCGCCATTTTTCTTTCAGCCTGCCTGAAAAAGGAGTGAGCTCTCTTTTCAGTCAAATAAGCTGATATTTCACTTTTTCTCTCTCATTTCAATTCTGAAATAATTTTCCTTTAATATTAAGTGCATAGTTATATCTTAGCCTAGGTTCTGCTGTGCGAAGCAGGCGGCTCTTCCCCTGGGATTCAGTCCCTTTTCTGCGGCTACGTTTTCACGCTGTCTCCCTTGCTGCTTGGCTTTTCGAGAGTCGATATTATTTCTTGATACTGACTTTTCGTGTACATTATATATATATATATATATATATATATATATATATATATATATATATATATATATATATATATCCAGCACACATGCAGGATGTACTAGGCTCGCCTATGTATACAGACAGTATCCTGTGCTAGCTGCCTGTGCTGTTGATTTGGCAGGAGCTTTTTCGACTGGATAATTTTCCGAGTGTCTTCTCCCGTTGCTGCGTCTGCTTTAGCATCACTGTCAGCGAAGGCTACTAGAATTATTTCTAGTTAGCAGGCATTGCAGCCCCTGTCTGTTTTAACAGTGCATGCTTGCCAGTGGCTCTTTCAGGTCTTCACCTGAATCTACCACGAGAAGTGGCGGAGCCAGTACCAGGGCCAGTACCAGTGACCCGGTTCGGTACCAGAGTCGGTACCAAGTACCTTGCTCGGCACCGAGGTCGGTAGCAGTGACCCTGTTCGATATGGGGCCGGTACCAGTGACTCGTTTTCAGTACCACAGTCGGTACCAGTGACCCGTTCGGTACCGAGGTTGATACCAGGGCACTCCTACGGTACCAGAGTCAGTACCAGTGACCGCTCACTACCAGAGCCAGTACAAGTGAGCTGGTCATCTGGTTCATACCAGAATCGGTACCAGTGAGCCGTTTCAGTGCGGTCCGGCACCAAGACCATTACCATATTTGTGCACTCTGCACCAGTCAGTGTTGCTGTCTGTTTTTGTGCGCATACATTGCACGACTGAACTGTTTTTTCAACCTTGCGCCATGATTGGGTTTCACCTTTGTGCTGCTTGCAAGAGAAACATTCCAGCAGAAGATAAGCACGACAGGTGCATCCACTGCCTGAGAAGGGAGCATTCAGAGGGAGCAGTTAAAGACAGCAGCTGTTGCATCTCTTACACCGGCGCAGCATTTAGACTCGGCCCATTCGTCCCCTGCAGTGTGGTCAAGAGAGTCCCCTCTCCTTGTTACACCGGGAGCGAGGAAGCAAACCTCTAGAGGTAAGAGCAGGACTAAGAGCCCGCGCTCCTCTTTATCCTCCTTTCGTCACAATAATTTTCAGCTCACGGATGCACAGAGGAAAAAAGAACATTAACAAATGTGTTTCTTTTAATTTCTTATTAATAACTATAGGGTGCACAACACAGATAAATAGCATAGCATCAGTTAGGGTTAACAAGAGCTGTAGTCTAGAGATGAAGAAATCAGAAAACAACTCTCTAATAACCCTACCATGCTAGTGGTCATTAAATATCACAAGTTAATGGGGTAGATGCAATCAACAAGTGTAGATTGTGTTGCACATTGCCCCTCTACATTAAACACTTTATTTCTGTAAGACATGGGGTCTGGACGGAGGAATGTAACTTATTTGATGGTTAAAAGACAAAAGGAAACCTCAAACCATAATGGTCTGAAATGGCCACTTGAAAGCATTGCAAAATAGTTACTAATCTCATTTTCAAGTAAATCTTGATTGTTAAAGTGGAGATAAACATACTCCTGCTGCACTGGCTCCCAGGTGGATGTACAGTACTTTCTGTTTATAGGGATGAGGCCTATACATTTTAGTATGAAACAGCTTGAATTGTTTTCACAAATGTTAACCTATTAAGTGTGGTTCAGGGGGTAGAGCTAGGCCCCCTGCGCCCTATCATAATCTTCCATCAATTAAATCTACTCTATTTAATGCTTAGCCACCTACACGTAGTTGTCCTGCAATTTTTCGTTTCATGTATCACTACAGACCCACATCTAAATTGATTATTTGGAATACAGAAGAAAACTCACCGGCAGCAATTTTCTTTCTAGAATCAGCAAATCTCTGATGATGGCGTCCCCTCTATCCAAATCCAGCAGATGAAATGCCTAAAGAAATCTGCCTTGTTTTATCCTGTTTTATCCTACCAACATAGCGACTCTTCGACTCTGCACAACGCCGACCTTCCATATCAGCGGCAGCGGTACAGTACTCGATCATGCAGCAACTGTATCTAGTATTTTGACCATTAGAGAAATCTTCCTTGGCATGTATTTCCAGCGTGTCTTTGTAAAGATTATCTCGTTCACAGAATCCTGAAAGCTCTGTTTGTAAAAGGTATTTTCTTTTCTGTTGCAATCCAGTACTCAAGCAGCAGCAGTGCAGCTCCCCCTGCTGGTTCAAGCCGCCGACATTTGACTCTCAGTCTGCATTACAAGATCCAGTAGCACAGATTATCTTTCTCCCCTTTTGTAATATCTAAAGACAGCAAGCTTTAATTCAGCTCTCAACGATGCCCTTTGGTGCACAATCACCTGGATTCACTCATTATTATTATTATTATTATTATTATTATTATTATTATTATTATTATTATTATTATTATTTATTTCTTAGCAGACGCCCTTATCCAGGGCGACTTACAATTGTTACAAGATATCACATTATTTTTACATACAATTACCCATTTATACAGTTTTTTTTTTTTTTTTACTGGAGCAATCTAGGTAAAGTACCTTGCTCAAGGGTACAGCGGCAGTGTCCCCCACCTGGGATTGAACTCACAACCCTCCGGTCAAGAGTCCAGAGCCCTAACCACTACTATCAGTATTACCAATTATGTTTACTTTCTCGCCATTGCAGATGCCAATACAGCCTCATCTCTCCATGCCCATATCGGCAGTACTAGATCTCTCAATCACCACGATGCACTATTTCCATACAATCTCCCAGCTGCAGCAATCCATTGCTACTTTCTTTCGGTAACTGAGGCACAAAATCATAATGGGTAGGTGTCACAAAGACGGCCGGAGTGGGTGGTGTCAGACCAGAGCCAGGAAATAAACAACAGAGACTTGGGGTTTTGGTGAGGCTGAGCGCGTGATCGTGCTCAGCATTTAATAATTAATAGACAGAACAGAAAATAAAAGGTTTGAACACAAAACAGGACACGGCACTTTAACCCAAAATAAATAGACAGACAAAACGAACTAACACTTAACAAACAAACACGGTGAGAACAAACACTTTACGTTACGTTATTTTACTTTATTTCTCCTCCGACTCTCTCCCGTTCTCCACTCACCGAACACCCAACCCCGAGTGACAGAAATGTGCATCTATATATACTGTTGTGCTGGGATTCAATTACTAATTAATTACTCACTTGAATCCCAGCACGTGAATTAATTCTGTGCAACCCCGTGCTCACATATTACATTTAACCAGCACGTGAAGTGATTTGTACCCTCCTCGTGCCTAAATATAAATCTACATTTTTAAATACACGTGAAACACAGACCCGTTTATATCCTGTGTACCAATGACTATACACCAACATTTACACACGCACGCAACACACAACACATAATAAGCACACAGGGGCGGGGCACATTGCCACATATACCCCCCCTTGTGCGCAGCACACATGGCCTCAACGGCCACCTCCCCCCTTAAAAATCCAGCAGTCCAGGCCAAAGTCTCGGGCTGGGAAGGGAGGCTTCCAGGGGCCCACAGGTGGCAATGTTGCCAGTAGCCAGGCTGCTACTGGCCATGCTGTCAGCAGACGTGCTGACAGCTCCCAGACTGACTCCTTCAGCCGGGGCAGTCCTGGCAGCGGAAAGGCTGCTTGGGGGATGGTCTCCTGACCTCCCCTCTTCTTCGTAGCTGGCAGCTCCCTCTTCCGGGGCTCCGGCCACAGTCTCTTCTGCAGCACAAGTGCTGCAGTGGGAGCAGGTCTCCGGACCTCCCCCACAATCTCCGGCAGCGAAACTGCTGCTGGGGTTGGTGGTCTCCAGACCTCCTCCCCCTTCTTCGTGGCCGACAGCTCCCCTTGCTGGGGCTCCGGCCACCGTACTCCCTGTGGTGGAGGTACGGGAAGCAGAGACAGCTCCTGCTGTTCTGCTTCTGGCAGTGGCGGAGGCAGAGGCAGCTCCTGCTCCTCTGCTCCTAGTGGAGGAAGCGGTGGAGGTGGCGGATGCAGAGGCAGCTCCTGCTGCTCTGCTCCTTCCGGTGGAGGTGGCGGAGGCAGAGGCAGCTCCGGCTGCTCTGCTCCTGGCGGTGGTGGAGGCAGAGGCAGCTCCTGCTCCTCTGCTCCTAGTGGAGGAAGCGGTGGAGGTGGCGGAGGCAGAGGCAGCTCCTGCTGCTCTGCTCCTTCCGGTGGAGGTGGCGGAGGCAGAGGCAGCTCCGGCTGCTCTGCTCCTGCCGGTGAAGGTGGGAGCAGCGTGTAGTTTCCTGCCGATGGAGGTGGGAGCAGCGTGTAATCTCCTCCTTTTCCAGGGGACTGGTGCTGCTCTGCCTCTCTTGCAGGGAACTGGTGCGGCTCCGCCTTTGACGGGGAAACCAGCAGGCATTCTCCCTCTGCTGGTGGAGGTGGAACCAGCAGGCATTCTCCCTCTGCTGGTAGCTCGGGTCCTGGGGCTGTGGAAACCCCGACTTCCCTCTCTTCGGGCTGTGGACGCACCGACTCCTCCCTTTTGGGCTGTGGACGCACCGACTCCTCCCTTTTGGGCTGTGGACGCACCGACTCCCCCCTCTTGGGCTGTGGACGCACCGACTCCCCCCTCTTGGGCTGTGGACGTTCGGGCTCCCCCCACTCAGGCGTAGGACGTTCGGGCTCCCCCCACTCAGGCGTAGGACGTTCGGGCTCCTCCCACTCAGGCGTAGGACGTTCGGGCTCCTCCCACTCAGGCGTAGGACGTTCGGGCTCCTCCCACTCAGGCGTAGGACGTTCGGGCTCCTCCCGCTTGGGCTGTGGACGCTCAGGCTCCTCCCGCTTGGGCTGTGGATGCTCAGGCTCCTCCCGCTTGGGCTGTGGACGCTCAGGCTCCTCCCGCTTGGGCTGTGGACGCTCAGGCTCCTCCCGCTCGGGCTGTGGACGCTCTGGCTCCTCCCGCTCGGGCTGTGGACGCAAAACCAGCAGGCATTCTTCCTCTGCTGGTGGAGACGGGGACAGCAGGCATTCTTCCTCTGCTGGTGGACCTGCTACCTGGGCTGCTGTTCCACTTATAATTGCCTCCAGGTAGCTGAGGACCAACCCCACACCTTCCTCCCAGGTGCTTAGGGTCTGTTCCCTCGCATATGCCTCCCATCGCTCCCTATCCATAAACTGCAGGAACCGGACGACTACTGGTATAGACTGGGCCTCCAGCCCAGCATTTTCCAGCATCCAGTCCCGCACTTTGATGGCGTCTTCTGCCATTTTTTTTTTTTCCTCTTTTTTTTTTTTAATCCAAAAATGCTGTTCCTGCTCTGGCCTGAGTCCTGGAGGCGCTGTAGATCCCACGCAGGACACCACGTGTCACAAAGACGGCCGGAGTGGGTGGTGTCAGACCAGAGCCAGGAAATAAACAACAGAGACTTGGGGTTTTGGTGAGGCTGAGCGCGTGATCGTGCTCAGCATTTAATAATTAATAGACAGAACAGAAAATAAAAGGTTTGAACACAAAACAGGACACGGCACTTTAACCCAAAATAAATAGACAGACAAAACGAACTAACACTTAACAAACAAACACGGTGAGAACAAACACTTTACGTTACGTTATTTTACTTTATTTCTCCTCCGACTCTCTCCCGTTCTCCACTCACCGAACACCCAACCCCGAGTGACAGAAATGTGCATCCATATACTGTTGTGCTGGGATTCAATTACTAATTAATTACTCACTTGAATCCCAGCACGTGAATTAATTCTGTGCAACCCCATGCTCACATATTACATTTAACCAGCACGTGAAGTGATTTGTACCCTCCTCGTGCCTAAATATAAATCTACATTTTTAAATACACGTGAAACACAGACCCGTTTATATCCTGTGTACCAATGACTATACACCAACATTTACACACGCACGCAACACACAACACATAATAAGCACACAGGGGCGGGGCACATTGCCACAGTAGGACATTAATTTGATTAAATTCTCATTCAATTTGGGATCCCCAGTTTGTTTTGGGGGGAAAAAAAATAACCATTAGAGGGTAGTATAACACCACAAATTGTGTGTTTAAGCTACAGTATCTATAGCCTTGTGTAAGAAAGCCCTGTATTTTCTAATCAAATAATTATTACCTGCAGCTTGGTTTGAAATGTTTACGTTAAAAGGCTAATAATTAA
Source organism: Acipenser ruthenus (assembly GCF_902713425.1). Taxonomy (NCBI): domain Eukaryota; kingdom Metazoa; phylum Chordata; class Actinopteri; order Acipenseriformes; family Acipenseridae; genus Acipenser; species Acipenser ruthenus. The sequence continues at coordinate 17,606,357 of NC_081196.1, read as the reverse complement.
TGTGTGGAAGCTGCCAGCAGACATTGAAGAACTATTAATATAATTGAAAGCATTCTCTTACCTCACGATGGATAATGCATTCATAGACTGTTCCCGATCAGTTCAACAGGTTTTGCAGCAAATCTATGTCTTGCAGCAACCTCAGAGCAAACGCCTGCAGGGATACGATCCACCACACACTTTGTATCAATCTGTCTAAATCTGCCCCAACATTTGTATAATTTACCTCTCTTCAGTCCTCTTGACCAGTCCACTGGTCATGCAACTTCTCTGTCGTCTAATATGGATTTCAGTTTCCAATCCTTTTTATTCAAGACACCACTTTCCCGGTACTCATAATAACATGGCCGGTGCATTAGCGACGCTTAACAAAGGGTTGGAGAAAGTGGAATCACTAACCCCCCAAAGGATAGACCCCCAGCTCCCTGCTGAAGACGTTTATGAGAAGAAAAAGGAGAACGGCCAATGCATATAGAAAAGAAGAAAAAAGAGAGAAAACATTTAACACAAAAAGAAAGAAAAACACTTAACGTGACACAGAGGTTAGTAACTGTACCCTACTGACTATATGAAGACCCTCCGCACAGTGGAAAGGAAAAAAAAAACAGCTTCATTTTTATTTCTTTTCTTTTTTTTTTAGGAGGAAACCTTTTGTGGCCCAGGTGTATAGGTCGTCCCCACTGTGGACATACTAGCAATAGACTGAGGGGCAGATGCTATTTCGGCTGGTGAAGAATGAATGTAAGCTTAAACTGCTGATGAGGTCCAGCAAAGCCATATTTTATGTGAAGGCCCCAAGCAGTGGAACCCCTCTTGTTTGTCAGGTCTCCTCAGCAACGGAACCCCCCTTCTGTAATGTTGGGCTGTTGAAGAGGCAGAACACCCCGCTGTATATGTTCTAACATCTACTAAGTTTGTTTTCTTTCTGGTTCGCGAGCCTCTTCATATGTCGGGTTACGTTGGAGACGGTGCCCCTCTTTGTATGTCGGCCCCTCTCCTGTTTGTCGGGTCTCCTCAGCGACGGGACCCCCCTACTGCATATGTTGGGCCATTGAAGAGCCAGAACCGCTTTTACGTGTTAATATTACGAATCAATATGTTTTCTTTTTTTTATAAATTTAGTCGTTGCCAATTATTTTTAGTATTTTCTCCCAATTTAGAATGGCCAATTATTTTTTAAGCTCAGCTCACTGCTACCACCCCTGCGCTGACTTGGGAGGGCGAAGATGAACACACACTGTCCTCCGAAGCGTGTGCCATCAGCCGACCGCTTTTTTTCACACTGCAGACTCACCATGCAGCCACCCAAGAGCTACAGCGTCAGAGGACAACGCAGCTCTCAGGAAGCTTACAGGCAGGCCCGCAGGTGCCCGGCCAGACTACAGGGGTCGCTGGTGCGCAGTGAGCCAAGGACACCCTGGCCAACCTAACCCTCACTCCCCCCGGGCAGTGCTCGGCCAATTGTGTGCCGCCCCCTGGGATCTCCCGTCCACGGTCGGCTGTGGAATAGCCTGGACTCAAACTCACGACGTCCAGACTATAGAGCGCATCCTGCACCCCACGTGGAGCACCTTTACTGGATGCGCCACTCGGGAGCCCCAATCAATGTGTTTTCTTTCTGGTTCGCGAGCTTCTTTGTATGTCGGGTCATCTCAGAGACAGTGACCCCCTCCTGTTTGTCGGGGCTCCTCAATGACGGAACCCCCCCTTTATATGTGTAGGGCCTTCGAAGGACAGAGCTTCTCTTTTATATGTTCTATTTGTTACTAACAATATGTCCTAAACATTATAGCAGGTGGCCCAGCTCCGACTATTTATTCATAAAAACAGACTTTAAAAATCAGAGGGAGCCATGATGCTTTAGGCTGCCACCTGTTGAGAGCCAAGGGAAGTACAACAGGTATCAAAATATTTATTTTTTACATTTAAAGAGTTAATTAATCTGTTAACAATTGTGTGCAAGAGACACTAAAGGGCTTTACTCTTTGTAAATGTTTGTGTTTAATATAGTGTATTTATAATAATATTCTCCATATTAAGAAATGGGCAATGTTATTGCAAACATTCAGTACCCCCAAGGTAGGGTTCGATTGCTTCTCAAATACTTTAGTATGCAGGATGTATAGAACAAAAGCAATGTTCGTGGTGATGTCTATTGTCAATGTAGTTTCTCAAGTGCATTTGATGTAAGTGTTTATTTCACACCACAGTTTTCAGTGTGTTACCTAAAAGCAACCTCCCTTGACGTTGTTTCCTTTTTTTGGTAAATGTGGCTGCACTCAGCGGAAAAAACAATAGTACATTCAATACGGCACTACCAGCATAAGAGCATAAGTAAAAATAAACCTTTGTGCGAAAATATCTCTCAAATATAACACGCTAAACTAGTAGAAATCAACCACATCTGGTGAGCACAATGCCTTCTACTGCTGCTGCTTTGTTTTTCATTAAAAAAAAGATAAAGATAAAAAGTAAGAACAAGTGCTTCCTGTTCTATTTTTTATCGGAAATGGAAAAATATTTCTTGATATAGTCCAGACAAACCACCAATAACTAAGCACAAAAACTACTTTTGACCTTTTGTTTCAGACAGTAGTCTAGTTTCTGCTTATTCAGAGTGTAAGTGTTCTTTGTCTGAAAGAAAGAATAAGAATTTCAACTGCATAGTTCACATGTTCAGCTTGATTACTTTAAATACAAAGCAATACCAATGATTATTATAAAAATACCTTTTATATTATAAAAATATTAATCTTGCTGCTAGCATATAGCAATAAAAAATGTTTAGAATGCCATTTGCCACCATGAACTCCTGCACTCTCAATGATATATGGGCCAGTGAGACATAGTCAAATAGATTGTTTCTAAACACACAAAGTCTATGAATAGGAACATATACTGATGTATACCAATGTGAGCATTGGCCTTTAGTGTATGGTGAAAGACAGTGGCATAACAGTATTGTAAAACTTAAAAGATACAAGTCATGAAAACAAACGTTTCGACTGTGAAGTAAGTATACCTAGAATGGCAAAAAAGCAAATGTATTAATCATATCAACAGGGCTGGCCTTACCTCTTTGTGGGCCCTATGCGGTGGACAAATGGGGGGCCCTCCTTTCAGCCACTGTATGAACAGCTAAACAATGTCTTAAAAGGGTTGGTAGCCTGGACAGTCTGGCAGTGTTTATTATAGTCTTTGCTGGTTAGTAATCAGGAGCAAAGCAGTCTAACAATGACACTGCACAAACTATATACAAGAAGCTTTTGTCACACCTAACAATGTTGCTATAAATTCAGTAACTCTCATCATCAGAAACCTTTCTTGCTTTTTGTGCCGCAAAATTCTTATGTTTTCCTGGCTTTTGAGAGTTCATTAACTTCTGCCCTTTTGTTCTCAATTACTGCTCGGGCAACGCGCATTGATATGGAAACCTTTTTGCTAGACCTGTTTTAGATGAGAACTTTTATAACAATAAACAACATTTGTTTTTATTACTTTATTTACAAGATGGACATAAAAAACAAATATTCTAAAATTTAGTATTTACTGTTTTAAATTGTATTTAAATATTTATTTGTTGTATAATAACTTAGAGAGGTGCAGTCTCTCAAACCGTAAAGTATGGAGGGTGATTGTTAATGGGCTCTCTGTTCTGCTACGGAACCACACTGAATTTGCTTACATAGCAACAGTGTTGTCAACCTTTCAGATCTGAAAGTTGCCCGATCAGCCTCAAAAAGGCACTATATTAAAGCAAAAGTCACCAAACAATCATAGTACACAGACACACCAATAACTACACATAGTATGCAGTGGTGTAGTCCTACATCTAGAAGTACTGGAACACTAGGTGGGGTAATAGACAGCGAGCATGCTGGTGTCACACGAAAATGCCCCCCCCCCCCCCCCCCCGACTAAATTTCATACATTGAAATTACATTTTAAGCATGCCTATTGTTTTTTTTGTTTTTTTAAATCAACGTAAAATGTAATATATCCAGAGTCTTAACATCAATGACAACAACAATAATTTTAGCCTTTTTAAAGAAGTCATTCCATCAGTCAGTTTCTCGTGTGCAAAAAAGCTAGCAAAAATAAAAACGGTAACCTGATATTTAAAGAAAATAAAACAATAACAGAAGCACTGTCTTTAAAATAATACATTGCAAGATTTTCACAAACTACTTATAGGATTTACAGTTAAAGAAAAGGTTAACCACATTTAAAGTTGGTTTGAAATGTCTAGGTGATGTTAATATCAAATGAATATCAAACTTCAAACCAGCTTTACCACTGGCAACACCATGTTGTTGGTTTGTTTAGAAACAGGCTTGTGGTTGTTAAGCCCGTTGGTAAGCAAATTACGCATTGACTTTCAAATGGGGCAGGGCATTTTAATTACCCTGACAATGATTCTGAAAGGACTGACAATGAAAGGATGTTGCTAATACAGGATGATCAAAATATTTTGCCAATTTTTATATCTCTGAAATTCTCTGATGACTGTCCTGGAAATCGCTAGACTTGTAGCTAGTTGTTTTTGACAAAAAATGTCGCCAAGTCAGCCCTTAAAGTCGTTAGATTTAGCGATAATTCGCTAAGTTGGCAACACTGCATAACAACGATGCCCAATAAGAAATGTTTACCCACGTTTGTACATTTGAGTGGGGCGGGGCCTGGAGGGATAATTCTTTAAAGCGACAGTAGCCTAATGTACATACAAAACTTTGACAGTGGTGCATCCAAATTCAAGACCAAGGAAAGCAATATGCGGGGCCATTTTAAGGGCGGGCCTTATGTGGTCGCATAGGCTGCATAGGCCTAAGGCCGGCCCTGCATATCAATGTATAGCAAGGTCAAGATAGGAAGTTTCAACCTCAAAACCTAAACAATGAGCTACTAAAAACTGGAGGCGGTCTGGCTAAACTCACTGAGCTCCTGACCAACAAATGTAGAGCTCTTAGTGGGTCCACAGCCAATATCGGCAACTTGTCAGTATTCAAATCACACTGCACTCCGAGGCAGTTATTTTAGTAGCGCCCAAACTCCTGCCTCATGATCGGCCTTAAAGCTCCAGCAAGTTTTTTGTCTATTTATCAGTTTTCTGAAGGTTTTAGCACATGTTCATGTCACTGAAACTTCTGGAAATCCACTTAGATGCTATTACAGCAAAGCTAAAACACCATTGCGAGTTTTAAATGTAAATAAGCTATTTAAATGAAATGTCAAGCATCTTCCTCTTTAATGCAGAATGCACATTTAGGATTCGTACTGTTAAAAGTAAGATGAGTGAGGGAGAAAATAGCTATCAGTCTTATTGTGCAACTGCCAAGGCAGAAGGACAAGAGGCAAAAGAAGTGAAGCCATGAAAATAAGGCACCTGAATGCAGACGCTTTGAGATCACTGGCTGCAGATTTCAAAGATTCTGGTGACGATTCCCTTTACCACAATGACCACTTGCATTCTGGTAAGACTACTTTCTGTTAAGACTGCTTTCTTTGTGAAGTTATTACAGAATACTAAACACTTCCTCACACTTTTAAATCATCAGTTTTACCCATAATGTATTACTCAAATTCACATGGCCATTCAAATAATGCCTCACTGCTCTAAATCACTTACCATTCAGAAAGACTTAGGATCAACATACAATCATTCACACTTCCATACCATTCGACTCATTTCACCCTCCATACCTAAGCAATGGATGTTACCCATCCATTAAAAACTGGGTAATCTCAGGCTGGACTTGTTGGCCTCCTGACTAATAGGGGTTCGTGAAACGCTATGAGGTAAACTTTCCCCAGGCGGTTTTCCTTAACCACGCTGGAGCGCAAAGACCAATGTAGAGCTCCCAGTGGGTCCACAGCAAAGATTGGCAACTTGGTGGGAGCAGGATTCAAACCACTCTTGCATAAGACCCTGCACTCCAAGAAGCAGTGCTTTTTGAAGGTGAGTCAACAGTTATCATTATTTATGTTATCCACTGGCTCAGTTTTAACATCACATTCTGTTAGTCATTTATACCGATGCATGAAGGCAAGCTAAGTGATCATTTAAACTGTATTTATGTACTTTTTTCAATAGGAGAATGTTTTCCTTTGTTAGGAAAGCGTGTATTATTCACTATGAAATAGCAACATAATTTACATTAAAATGACATGTATTGCTCACAGGTCAATGGGTTTGCTGTATGAGTTTGTTTGAAGACAAGAGAACTTTCTTACAATTTGTGGCATGCTAGAAACACAAAAGGCCTTTAGATCAATGTGTGCTCGGCGGATACACCTGGATTCTGTTATACTGTTGAGGTTTTTAACGTGTGTGTCCTTGTCTTTAAATCTTGTGTATTAAAAGTTTACCCCTCTTGGTTACTTTCACTATTATGAAATTTAACAAAGAGAGTTTTCTTTGTTGCAGGAAGTGGGGAATCAGATTGTTTAAAATGTTGATGCTTGTATTCACTCTGTGCAGTTATTGCAGTCAAATAAGGAAATGCACAGTATAAGAAAAAACAACCAAAATAAGAATTAAACATTATGCTTAAACCAATGATAAGTAAAAATCACGGTTCATTTCATTTTATCTTAAATATATTCAACATTTTAGTTGTTTGACCCTTCCAGTACAACCCCAGAATTTGACAACTGCTTTACTTCCACTTTCCCAGGGCTGTTGTATGATCTTATGGAATCAAACACGCTCAGTATTATGCATTCAGTGATACACAGATCAGTGAACAAATTGCTTAAACCCCAGGACAAGAGCCCCTCAAAGAGTAGGTGGGGCTGGCAGAATGGAAGTGTCCCACTGACATGACATACTCAAAGCAAGCCCCAAGTCACATAAGGGCAGGCAGGGTTATAGAATAATGATACATCAGTACTGGAGAAAAAGAACCCAAAACCATGTGAATTGTTGCAAACACCATAAAATGGCAATGGGAATGTAGAAAAGCAATTTCAATTAATTGGAAGCTAATTACTTTTCAATGCAGAATGCACGAGGCAGGTGAATAAAGAACAATTGCCTGGATAAGACTTGGGGTTACATACTTAGAAAGTCAGATCAGTGAGTGATGTAGAAAATAGGTAACAACCTGATTGTCCAAGCAAACATAAGCATACTGGCTGAAGCTTCCAAAGTCAATGGTGATGGTTCCCTTTATCACAGTGACCACTGCATGCTTTATCTGAGCTGTAGCGCAGCTGCTTTTTGAGCTCCACGCAGCCTCCCCAGGTACGCCCCCTAGCCAATCCGGACCTCTCTTCTCAAATGGTCGCTAAGCAACACATCTCCTGTTGCACGTCCGAGCTGCTCCCGTAAAGGCACACATGCACTCACGAACCAGCGACAGGGCACTCCTGGTCACATATCCTGCCCCTCAGAACGGCACCACCGGTCCGTTCGATACCACCGCCTGGTTCCTCTGCTGTCTGGGGGTGGGGTCCGCGGTCGTCTCCAGCGACATCTCAAAGGACCAGAGAAACAGCGTGGACAGGGCAACCGGAGCGCAGACTGGTCCTTCTGACTGCACATCCTGGCAACCAACTGCTCTGTGCCGATCCTGCCTTGACTCAGCAGGACCACTGACATCCCACGCTTGACACCAAGTGTAACAGGGTGATGTGTGACACGTGTGGGTCGTCACTGAATAACATTGAATCAGACACAAAGCAGTGGGTGTCGACACGCCGCACAGGAATGCAGATTTAATACAACACAGGCCTGACACTAGGGTACCAACAATGGTAATCCCAGCGCCGGATTTAATAAAGAAAACAAAACAAAGCTACAAATAAAAGGGTGCCTCACAATGCGAGCGCTAGTCCCACTAAAAGGAATGTCCTGCTCCAGGAACCTACTGCCCTATGAAACCTCTCTGTATTTTTTGGGATCAATATCCCCTAAACTGACCTAGTGAAGTCCTGGCCTCTTCTGGACTGCCTTGGCTGGGTCATGTCTCCATGAGCACCATCTTGGTGCTCATGGAGGCATACTGTTTCCGTAGTAGTAGTTCCTGCGGAGCGGACGTGCTCAGTCCTGGAACAGGTGGTTGTGCTGGCAGTGCAGGTGCTCCAGGTCGTAGTGCTGGCTTGGTAGCTTCAGCTCCCAAATCTGTAGTCTGCCAATAGAAGTAACAATAACAAACAGCGCTCATCTGTGTTGCATGGCAGTGAAGTCGTCTCAAGCAGTAGTGAAGATGCTTTTTGAGCCCCCCAGCCAATCCGGATCTCCAGATCTGCTCAATTGGTCGCTTAGCAACACGTCTCATATTGCACGTCCCAGCTGCTTCCACAAAGGCACACATGCACTCACAAACCAGTGACAGGGCACTCCCCGTCACACCCCTCTGAACTGTACTTACTGGGTAGTTTTGTAGACCCCCTAATGGTTACAAAGATACCCCGAGCCATATTGTTAATAGTTTGAAAGATAAAGCAAAACTATTATGTTTTACAGATATGATCATTTTAGGAAATTAATATATTAAAGTTCTAATCTGGACTGCTTTTCTGTTCCAGAGTAAGAAACATAGCAAAAATGGAAAGATATTTTCTTTGGTTTTCCTTTTTAAAATAAAGATCAGTTTCCAATAAAAAATAAGTGGCGATAAGGCTTTCTTCCATTTAGTAAAAGAGTTAAGTGTTATGATGCTAGTTATCTAATTATGGCATTACTATCCTTATTTAAATTTACTATATTAAAAGCATAGTAAAGTAGGTTGGGTGCGGAGAGGTATGGTAAAGCATATTTAAAAACACATGGCAAACTATGTCATTGTATTTATCTTGCTCTTAATTGTATTATTACTTGTACTGTGATTCTTGAAATGTATTTTTGTTTACGACTGTAAGTCACCCTGGATAAGGACGTCTGCTAAGAAAAGAAACAAGGACCAGGGGTCACAAATGGAGATTAGATAAAGAGGCATTCAGAACAGAAAATAGGAGGCACTTTTTTACGCAGAGAATTGTGAGGGTCTGGAACCAACTCCCCAGTAATGTTGTTGAAGCTGACACCCTGGGATCCTTCAAGAAGCTGCTTGATGAGATTCTGGGATCAATAAGCTACTAACAACCAAACGAGCAAGATGGGCTGAATGGCCTCCTCTCGTTTGTAAACTTTCTTACGTTCTTATGTTCTTATGAAATAAATAATAATAATAATAATAATAATAATAATAATAATAATAATAATAATAATAATAATAATAATAATAAATGCATTGTGAAACTGCAGAATTACTGTGCACATTTTTTGTGGTACTTTTATAAGTGTAATTCAGAAATGTTCACATTGTGGCCTACATTTCATGTAGAGCTCCCTACTGCATGCACATGACATGCCCCTTACTACAGTATAGATTTACTACTGTACTTAATTGCCACCATAGACAATTCCTTTTAGCCAGTTTAAATAAAATTACAATAAAAACAAATCATAAACCTGTTTAATTTTCATTTGTGTGGCTCAAAATACAGGCCTGTATTCTTTATTAAAGCTTACCAGTGATAGATGTGAGCGATGGTGATACATATCAGAGGATATAATTAACCGCACAACAATGGAAACTATTACGGCTATCTAAGTACGCATGTCACTGTGAAGCGACAGTAACTGACAACAACGAAAACAGCCACCAAGACTACTTAAATGTGAAAGCTGGAGTGCTTTACATTTTCATGTTTCATTATTTTAACTACTGTGCCTACAAAAAATAATATTTGTATCAGATTTGGTCCCTCTTGTTAAAGTATGACATGTATGGAAGTGATACAATTTGCATGTGTATAAATATTGTAAGAATTCAAGAGGCTCTCATAATAAACAGGACTGTTTAATGATGTCTCTAGGGCAATATTGTAGCACACTGAGCTCCACAATATGGTTCTTCTGATTTAGAAGTGAAAGGAGGACAGCAGTAGCTGTAGCATGTCTGTTTTCCATTTCAACCATAGGTTAAAATAGGTTTCTGGTCTAGCTGTAGCAAAAGTCTTGCTTCATTTAAAAAAAAAAAAAGTTTCCTCCTTTGAAAGTATTTTCAACCTGTAATTTCAGATAAATCATTTAGCTGACTGACCATGCTACTACTTAACTAGGTAAATGAATGGGGATGGTAACGTAAGTGTGGCACGTTACAGGTAATAAATGTGTACGGAGTCCCTTGGGTTAGTTCATGGAGTTCTTTTGGGAACCCCAAATTGTTGAAGTATACCTGTCCGTGTGTGTCACAATTCTCATTATCCCCTGACTTCACAGAACTGGAGGTATGACTGCGCTATGGAACCTGAAATTCTGAGGAGTCCATCCAGTATTAAAACATTAATTCAAATCCAACGGCAGAATGACCGGGACGAATTGCATAGCCAAATTAGGCCGTTTCACTATGTAGATGAGGAGATTGATCTAAGGAAAGTAATTCAGCTTTTAAATTGAGGTTTAAACATATGCTCTTTTCCATGCATTGCACTTGTTATATAAACAGACTATTCTAAGAATGTTAAAGAAGTGCTGTGTTTATGCTGTGAACAACCCACTTGGTTCTGTTTGGGTGATCGGTTGTTATTATTCACAACTGACCATTGAGACGTCGGGAACCAACGAAATACAAGAAACTTGATAACATGCAAACTCATTAAATTTAAATATCATACGTAATTCATATATTTTGATGGGCAAATTAAAGACTAATCTCATCACTTTCTGCTTCATTTAAGGGGAGGGCAGCTACCCTGCCCATGGCTTCCCTACAGTCAGCCTCTCCACTAACAGGAAACTGTGCCTAAATTATAGGTAGATGTACCCCAAAGGGTAGACCGAAGGCCAAAGATGTAATGAAAATATGTATAACTAAGTATTTGTCTAAGATTTAATAAGCGCATGAGTTTTCCTGGCTGAATTCAGATTCAGCATTTGAGAATTTGGATTCCGAAGAGAAATTGAGTTGGAGTCTGCAGGGCTGTGGGTCCAGTGGTGTTGAGGGTAGATTTTTCAGCTGTGTAGCGATACATGAACAGAGATAAGCAAATGAAAAAAGCAAAACAGAGAATAAAGGCATGACTTGGGGTTTAAATAGAGATTGACAGATATAACTGGCGGGACAGAACAGGGGAGGAGCCCCAGCTCCTGTCCTCTGAATCACATGCAAGGTTACAATTAAATAATATTTGAGTAATAAAAAAAAATTCTTCTGTTTTGTGTTCAGTCATTTTTTTTGTTCAATTCATCCTATAGATAGATAGATATACACACATACATATACTGATGCACAATGAAAACGCAACAGTCGAAGTTTTACATCAATAGCTCATTGGGCACATATATAATGTTATTTACATTTTAAATAGTGAGCAGATAGGTTTGTTGATTGTTAAGTAGTATTGTTTCTTGGGATAACAAAACACAGAGCTCATAAAAACGACAGGTGCTCAGTGTTTGGTATTTGAGTGGAGTTAAAATTGCCAAAATGAGTTGATTAAGAATCTGTATAAATAGCCATTCGAAAAGACATGATTTTAATTAACGCAAGAACAGTAAAAGATATGACCACACCCCGCTTGAGTAATGAAGATCGCCTGGTTGCTATTGGCATGATTGAAGGCAGCCTGTCTGTGAGAGACATTGCCCGGAGAATGAGATGTTCTGCTTCAACAATTAGCAGACTAGTCCAGACAAACCAGGAAACCGGTTCTGTGAAGGACAGGCCACGTCCTGGAAGGCAGAGGGTCACCACACCGGCCCAGGACTATTATGCTGACTGTTGCGTTGTTCAAACCAACCGGTGGGCCGATGGAAGTGTGATGATGTGGGGAGGAATCTCCTTTAACACAAGAACGCCTTTGGTGTAGATTAAGGGAAACCTTACTGCTCAGCGATACATCATTGACGAAGTCCTTGAGGCAACAGATTTTCCGTTCCTGCAAGCCAATCCGGAAGCGTTGATTTTCCAGCAGGACAAGGCAAGATCATACAGTGCTAGGATTACAATTGCACAACTTCAAGATAACAATGTCAAGGTCTTGCCATGGCCAGCTTTTTCTCCTGATCCGAGTCCAATAGTGCATCTCTGGGACCAAACCGCCAGTGCCATCCACAGGAGACAACCATGACCAGCCAGCGGGCTACAGCTACACAGGAAGAATGGCGGAATATCCCACAGCAGTCTATCCAGAGGCTGATCAGGTCTATGCGTCAACGCTGCCAGGATTGTGTTAATGCTCAGGGACGGCATGCCTGATACTAACTTTGTAATGTTTTCTTTTTGACAGTGTGTCACGTTTCATACTAAAAACAACTTTGATCTGCATTTTTTTCCCCCCATTTTCTGTGATTTTGTTTGATATCTATGTTTAAAATATTAAATAAATCCTTTAGACTTGAGTGTTGCGTTTCTTTTGTGCATAAGTATAATTATATATATATATATATATATATATATATATATATATATATATATATATATATATATATATATATATATTGTAACCGAGCTGCAACTCACTCGGGTTCGTTGCCCCTTTAAAACACCGACCCAGGACACAGAAATGGAGTTTAAAGCGCTGTTGCGCTATGTGACAGGAATGGCTGAGTGGTCTGACGTCAGGCAGAAGCAGGAACAAAAACTGACACCAGGGCAAGTACTGCAGTTCAAGTGGCGTTTGCCGTTTTTATTATGCAAACAAAAAATAAAATAAATATTTTAAACAAAAACACTTGCTCACAGAGCAAAATAAAAGGTTAAACAAAAACAAATCTCGAACACAAAATCAACAATAAATAATAAATAAACCATACAGGTCAGGCTGGGCAGTCGCTGTCACTGTTCATGTATGTTATAATTTAGTTTCGTTTTCACACGATCGCTCCACTCTCGCTCTCTCCGCTCCTACAACACCCACCTCGAGTTGGAGAGCTGCAGGCTTTTTATAACAGGTGACCATCTCCCGATTAGCAACAAATTAAATCACTTAATTAATTCGGGAGATGGCCACCTTCTGCACGAGTTTTAATTATGTTGTGGATGGGGCTTCCCATCCACGCTAAACAAAACAAACAGGCTACGCCGTCATTTAACCAAAACAATAAAACATACGGCGCTCGCCGACATAAAAATAAACAAAGAAAACAATCTGCACAGGGGCGGAGGGGGAGACCCCGATCTAAAAATAAACAAAACAATGTACAGGATGCTCGCCCTGTTACACGCTATTTTTAATAATCACACAAAAACAAAAATAAACACCTAGCTCTATACGAGCACTAACTAGACACACAGAATCCTAACCTATAACAGGACGACTAAGCCGTTTACCTGTAAGAAAACAAAAAACTTTAACACAACCACACAGGTTTACACTTCAAACACTTTCCTTCCAACTGCTCGAAAGCAGAGCACCTCTTCTACTTCCTTCTACCCAGCAGCCATGAGCAAATTGACTGCCCTCTTTAAATACCCTGCACCTGGTTCTAATTTAACAATACTACCCAGGCGCAGGGGATAATTAAACAATAAAACAATTAAACTAAACCAAATGTGCATTCGCATGTTATTTTTTTTTTCAGGCAGGGAGGATTAACCTCCTCCCTGCTGTGTTACACTATATATATATATTAGGGATGAAGCCGTTCCTTATTCTTTATTTTCAAGGTGGCATCCCTCACAAACACTTCTCTGGTAAATAATAAATCCAGTACACCATGGATAAATGAAAACGCTGTTGCGTGTGTTTATTTGTCATGAACACAAAAATACAAACAAAACAAAAACAAACTCTTCCCAAAGTCCCAAACTAAACAGAATACAGTCCATGTCTAAACGGAGACAGGCTAAGCTTGTTTACCCCAACCAAAACACAGTTTCTTTTCAATTCACGCTCTCTCTCGTTTTCTCCTCTCTCGTTCTCTAATCTCTCCACACTCCTACACTCTCTCTGTGTACAGCCACCATTTACTGCTTTTAAATGGTCCACAATACACTCCATCACAAATATATATATATATATATATATATATATATACACACACACACAGTATATATATATATATATATATATATATATATATATATATATATATATATATATATATATATATATATATATATATATATATATATATAAAGGTACAAACATTTTGCTCAAGAAATATGCTTCGCTGGAAAAGGTGTATTTGTAATAAACAATGCTCTATGTATTCTCTTGGTTCTGTATTAGTAACTTGCAATACAAGGAAAGTTACTTTGTTTAATCATTGCCCAGCTTGAATTGCTTTAAAGCTCAATTAACTGTGTAACTGTTTAGAAAACCGGGGGAAGAAATCAGTTTCATTACCTGGCAACATAATAGACATGTTTTAAAAAACCTACCTGTATGTAACTGCTGCAATATCTTCTTTTTAGCCATAATCCTTAACTATTAAAAGTAACAGTGACACAGTTAATGAGAAAATAAACAATTACTTAAACTGGATATACAAATCCATGCAGAAGGTATGTTATTTTTGGCATTAACTTGCACATAACCCTTCGTTTATATTTCTGTAAGCAGTCTATTTTATTCTTTCAATTGTAGTTTGAGGAAATACATTCTTGAATTAAAGATAACTGACACATTAAAGAGAAGGGCCATGTTCTTTTTTATGTTGCATAATCTTAATTTGTGAACAAAGAACAACTGGGTCCTATTTCATTGATCTAAAACGGAGGTGGATGTAAATGCTGCTCTGTAAATCATTTAAATGGGGTTGTAATTGTATGCACCTTTACAAACAAACAAATACACTTAAAACAGGTATTGTTAAGGGTGTGGTTATAGGGGGTTTTATAACCTTGGTAAATTGCATTAATTTACAGCTGTGACCAAAAGCTTTGTATAACCTAGAATTTTAGGATTAAGACAATTTAAAAAAAAAAAAAAAAAAAAACTCTATATGAACATAATGTAGATCTTTTATTTGACATAACGTAACCAAAGAAACTACAAAATGATATTGCAAAAGTCTACCGGAAGCCACAATAGTAATTCAGTATTTCGAGTTAGATTTTGAAATGTCACACTTTTCATTTCTCAGTTTTCCGTTAAGTATATGGAAGTGTGTAATTCAATGTTAAAGTAACATTATTCTGCAAGTTTCATTCGACTTTATGAAGCAAAATGAGTTATTGCTTAGGGCGATGCAACACTTTTGTCAGTAGCTGTACACCAATGTACTGAATTGCAGTAGATTAGTATAGATAGTTATACGTTTGCTGCGCTATAAACAACACAAACAAGCTTCTTCAGCTTTGTGTTTGATAAAAACTGAAATAGTTGGTTGTTTAGCTTTTTTCAGATGTGCAACACAGTTCAATACATACTGCACAGAAGACTGCAAAGAGAGACAGACCCTGACATCTCACCACATTTCCTGTTTGTAACAGAAAAAAAAGGCAGTGAAGGAATACAAATACAGCAGAACAGGTATTGATGAGCAAAATCACTGAGGAGAACACACATTTTTAGTTCTGATAAAAAGGCATTTTCTTTTCGCTATCTACAATGACAGGTAAATATAATTCATTTGTATGTTGCAGTTTTGTTATAAAATGAATAATTTCAACTGTTTTTACTTTTGGGTAACAGAAATATACGATTCAGATGTTCTGCCGTTCAGCCGATGTAAACCTTTGATTGTTCATCAAGTTTGTATTACTTTATTTTGGTTGTTGTTTGTAATTGGGTTCCAATAATGCTCTTTATCTTCAATACATTAAGTTTATAGGTGTACATTTGTAAATAATAGAAATAAAGCTAATGTAATTATGTTGGCAGCTCATGTTTAAAATACAGTACGTCAAACTAGCAGGAGTACAGAAATAACATCTTTTTACTTAAGGTAGGGATTTGTTATTTATGAAGAAATGGGTACTCTAGTGTATTGTTATACAGTCCAACAACTTTGACTTGCACATTTAATAAAATAGTGATTGTTTTAAAAGGGCTCCTCAAATGTATTTTAAAGAGTTTTTGCGATTAAGAATAGGCCTACTGGGACTTTACCAATAACGTTTAATGAATAGGACTCACATTACAGCTGTACATGGCCTTTTTCGGGGGAGGTTTCCAACAGCACCCAAATACAAAAGTGCTTCTTTGGGGGTGACCCAATCCCATTTTCTTTCCATGTATGTGCCACAATGCACATTGGACATTAAGGCTGGCCAATTTTCCCAAATTCAAATTTTCTTTACTATCACTGCATGTAATATCGCTGTCAAAAAATGTAATTTAATTAAACACATTATATGAATTATTGTAGGATGATATAAATATAAGCATAACACTTTTGCAGAAAGTAGGCAGATTTTGTACAGTGCAAACCCTAGTCCATGAAATGGAAAATATGCGTTTCAACAATCTCAATCTTGATAAGGCCTTTAACCTTTAAAAAGCAAAAGTGAATTGCACATTCGTTGTAAGCCATGATTTTTTCAACCGAAATACAGAAAGACTTAAACATACATTTTGTTACTAAAAAATGCATATATAAACTGAAATTTATAAAAGAAAAACAGTAATTTGAAATCTGATGTGTTACATTTTTAGGTCATGTATTGACCATGCCCATGAAACCTAAACCCACAGCATATGTATTTAATTAATTAAAAATGAATATAAAATACATATGTATTATTTAGTTAAGCTTCTTTTCCATCGTTTGAAGAAAACATGAGTTTATTTTAAGTTAAACTTGACTAAAAAGGCCTGGATTTATTTTGTATTTCTCTGGGATGGGGGTTACCACATGAATTATGCGTAGCATGAACTGTGTACCGTATCTTCATTTCAATGTATATTTTAGCTTTGAACATAATTCTTTAAGTAGCTGACAAGATACATATTTCTTTGATTTCTTAAAGATTATTAAAACTAGTAATGGATGCTGTTTGTTTGCAAATGTTGGTAACTTTTGCATTGAACCTTTCACTGCTGTGGCAGGTCACAATACCCATGTAACATTTTATTTTCACTTTTATTTAATTGTCAAAGTGCTCTGAAGAATATGGCCAAGTTATTTTTAGATATACCAAACTTGGTCATACTCTCCAAAATGCCACTTCTTAATGACATTTCATCCCCAGTTATGTACCATTGATCCATTAGAAATCAACATCAGTTAATGACATTCAAAAATGGAGCCCTATTGCTTTCAACCACCCTTGTCTGTTCATTATGAATTCATGTTAGCTTTGTGGTAGTGTGATATATCATGTAATGATGTTTATACTAATTCCAATGTACTAATGAATAACTAGTTAATATGTAGTTACATTGTTATGCAACGCATGCTCATATTTTACTTCTACAAGCCAATCTTACATCTACAACAACATCAGCGTTGCCCTTATGTAGCGCATTTCAGTAGGCGCGCAGCGGTCCTATCAAAACGCTTAACAGAAATGTTTTATATAAATATTAGCATTACATTTCTAAAAACAATACAAATTGTTAACCAGCTAGATAAAAGCCTAATACACTGCCTTTGGGCAATATATAAACAATGCATAAAAAAATAATAATAATTTAAGTGTGATTTTTAAGGTGGCAGGGAATTCCAAAGGCTAGGTGTGATCCTGAACCTGGGGAGTCACAACAAGCCTGCATTCTGTAAGCGCAAGGTATAGTCAGTAGCACTACAGACAAATCAATTTGCTGATGCTGTTCAGTTGGTAAAATTATTGCAAACTTAAAATCGAGGCTCTCAAAGATTTTTTTATTTTATTTTATTTTTTTATAGTGACCCTCAACTGAAAACAGGAAAAGTACATTCGCAAACAAGAAAGAAAGAAAGAAAATCTGTACTGCATTGTAGCGGTTTTGTCTGCAATTGCTCTAGATCCCAAAGTCCACAATATCTACTGTATATGTTGTTGTTTTATGAAAGAGAAGTTTCTAGAATTTATTTTGCACCCTTCAGGAGACACCCAGGGGTCCAGTTTGAGAACTTAAAAGCTACTAGAATAATTTCATTAAATATATTAATTTTAACTTTTTTTTTTAAGCTGGCAGCTGTAACATTCCTTGGGTAATTGTGTCTCTCACGGTTATAGCTTTGATCATATCCATATGTATTCATCTCCTTACCTACAATGCAAGACGGAAAAAAGGTGAGGACTTTTTGTATAGCTGAAAAATACAGCATTTTATTAATGCACAGTATAAAAATAAATGTAGTGATGAGATGTCACTATAATGTATTTTTTACCTCATGAAACTAAATAAAAAGGAAATCTTAAAATAAGAAAGTATCCATTTGTTAAATCGTAAAATAAATAAGCGAACATGACATTTGGTACAATTTTCAGAAATGTTATTACTGTTACCGGATATATGACAAGTGTACTGTACTATTAAAATGTATTTATTTTATTTTGGTACCTATGTCAACAAGTGACAAAAAACACTGTTAAAATCATAATTTTCAATAATATTGGTTTACCTCAAGAAAATAATTACGTCATACAGCCCTACTGTGCCATTTTCTTTTACAATAACGTATCCTTTTTTCTTAACATTGCAGAAAAACAGCCAATAACATACAGAGATTATGAACCAAGGTATGGCATGTTATATACTTTCAACATAGATGAGTTCATCATTATTATATTTAATTCTGCACATTCACGTGTGGGAATCCTAATTTATAATACAAAAATCACATGCTTCACATTTGAAAATACTTTATTATTATTATTATTATTATTATTATTATTATTATTATTATTATTATTAAACATTTAGCAGACTTTTATCCAAAGCGTCTTACAGAGACGAGGGGGTGCACTATGCATCACAACTGTTGCTGCAGAGTCACTTACAATAGGACCTTGGTTTTACGTCTCCTCCCAAATACCTTTTATATTTCTCAATAATTTTTTAAAAATCCAAATTTAGCCCTATATTAAAAATTCCATTCAAGTCGTAGAAATCAAGGTTTAACCCTAAAATCATCATCAATATTATTATTATTAGTTATCACTACTAGCTCATTCAGAAAGGCCATTGCTTTTTCTGCTCTTTTTGTACAATCAGCCCTATGATAGAATAGGAACAAGATAAGGTTTGCAGCATTCCATGCTAACTCTATAAAAGAAAACCTGTTGCCAGTCATTTAAAGCTGTGTTTTATTGTCATATTCAGGAATAGCCACTACAATATGTAACCTTTTATTTAATGGGTTAATCTTACAGTAGTTTCCATTTTGTATTTTATCTTGCTCTTAATTGTATTAATACTTGTACTGTGATTTTTTAAATGTATTTTTGTTTACGACTGTAAGTCGCCCTGGATAAGGGCATCCGCGAAGAAATAAATTATTATTAATAATAATAATAATAATAATAATAATAATAAATGCATTGTGAAACTGCAGAATTACTGTGCACATTTTTAATAATAATAATAACAATAATAATAATAATTATAATGTATTTAAGCTGGCTGACAGAGCTTTTTTATGTTTACAAGAATAACTTGAAAACTACATTTGGCTCTGCCCTATTAGAGTGGCTCTGCCCTGCATATGCTGTGAAATGCTTTCTTCAGCTGAGCGATAGGCAGGGTGTGCCAATGCTACACGCAGAGGCTTGGAGTGAACCAGTAACCTTGTTCCCATAGCGAACACCTTAACCAGGGCGCACAAGTATCAAGCTGACACACAAAACCATCTTTAACGTGAGCTGGATCCAGGGAAGACTAACTGAGAAGCTTGCCAGTGATTTTCATTGCAAATCATTTATTTATTTAAACAAATGGTGTTGAATTACAATTGATTGAATCAAATTCAGTATTGACAACATGAAAACAACAGGCATGTACTGCCTCCATGATGGTCTTTAAGAAATGACGAGGTACCTGGTTATATTTTCACTTTGTGAAATGTTACTTTGCTCTTTAGTCACAAAATATATGCTTTAAGAATACATAAGAATAAATAATGTATACTCCAAGCACGTTCATGAAGTCCTGTGATTACTCCACGAATGAGGAAGGACAGGTAACTGAGACGCCCCTATGAGAGTATTGTATATACAACAGGAGTATTATGTATTCAGACATTCTTTGTTTAATCCAACACTTTGGCATTTGAAATTACATTTCTAGAGCAAGCTCTGCATCTGCTTAGAAATGCGGCCTACTTTGGAAAAGTTAGATAAATTCCAAAATGAACCAAAAATCACTCTGTAGGGTTGAATGCATATTTTATTAAATGCTAAAACTCTTAATGTTGTATAAGGCTAGATATTAAGAACTGACTTTCTTTTATTAATTTTATGTCATTCCCATGATTATCCATAAAGGACAAAGATGAAATACTCAAATTTAATGTACATTTTTACAATCATTATTTTTACAATAATGGTCCACCTTAAATGCAAAAGGGTTAAAAATAAATAAATAAATAAATGGTTACATTTTGGAGGCTATTCTACTAGTTAGTTAAGGTTCTAAATGCATTTGTGTGTAGTTGTGTCTCATACAGTTTTACATATATGTTTTTAAAATACTAAAAAGAAGGCTGTTACCTTATAAGGCATTGTTATATGCTCTGTTGGTGTTTCTTTGTGATAGAAGTATGAATACAGTACATCATTGCCGCAAGTTCAGCAGAGCATGTACTCAAAGCGACAAAGCAGAAAGTGGGTTTCAGAGGGGGTGAAACTATATTTTGTAATGTAAATTGTTGTTTTTTGGTAAAATAAATTATGTTTCAATCTAACAGATGTCAATATTTTTCGCAGCTTTCCGGAGCCAGAGTATATTGATGAAAATCCCATTTATGGGAACATTAATCCTGAAGTTGTAGGTAAGAGTACTAATTATATATATATATATATATATATATATATATATATATATATATATATATATATATATATATCATTTTAACACTTAAATATTAGTTACTTTTGATAACATAGTGCAGGACTGTTTAAAGAGCGTTTCCCGAGTCATATATAGTAAAAGCTGTCTAATCCAACCCCTCTATAAAACTGCATTCTGTTTAATTCGGCATGATTTTTGGGTCCCGACCAAATCCCTGTTGAAATAAATGGTGTGATATCCTCTATAATTCGGAAAAAAATTGTGTTTATCAAAAAAAAAAAAGAAAAAAAAAGAAAGAAAAGCTGAGTTTACCAAAATACAAACAAAAAAAAGCTACTGTAAGTGAAAAATTCAAAAAAATCGCAAGGCAAACCATTTCAGACATTCTGAAAATTGAATAGGCCTCCTTATAGCAACAGGGAGAAAACCTGAATGCCAGTGGAAAGTGCCTGAATCCTGCATGCATGCACAGTACAAACTAGAACATCTTTCTATGGGAATGGTATAAACACAGGTTTGTGCTAATAACAGGTATTAATGTGTTTATTATACTGTGCATGAGCAGTAATAAACATTGAAATAGTTTTGTCAGTTTATTTTTTAGGTACTGTATTTTTTTTACAGTAATCCAGCACAGTCCCAAATGATGCCAGATTGGACAGGTTTTACTGTTCAATGGGTTCCACACCATTGGTCTTGATTTAGAGGTGACACATCAAGGCTGGTAATGGGTTTTAACAAAGTTCAAGGACAATTTGTCTTTTTTTGGTAGAAGTAAAAAAAGACAGAAAACAGCACAAATAGACAGGTTTAATGAACGCAAACATCTTTGTATTCAAATGTCATTGCTACTATTAACTGTATTCAGATTTTTCATTTAAGTAAACTAAACGTATTTTAGATGACTGGTTTTTCCCCCGTTACTGACATTTTGTTTAGAACTGGCAGGTTAATGGTATAGCTCTTCTGCCAAATTGTTGGACAGCTCTGGTGCTCTATTCCATATAGTGAGATCAGAAGTGCAAATACGATAGCTCTTTCTACCACCAGGGATTATGAATCAGTTATCGCCTGCTCCTAGATTTCAGTCAAATCGTAATTTGTGTCTGGTTCAATACGACAGGTAGGCTAGCTAAAGCAATCCCATTGTACATGCCATATATCTGAAAAAGCATTAACCACGCAAGACAAGGAAAACGTGTACTTAGAATGGTCTTGGAAATCACTTCCGTGTAATCGTGCAAGAGACATCCCAGTTTCTAGCTACCATGTAGGCTACTGTATGTGTAATTACAACTTCCCATGTAATTCACATGTTTGGAACTAACTGCACCGTAAACAGTATTGTGTTCAATTTGTTGAGCAAGGCTAATTTAATATTTAGAACATATGAGATATTTAAAATCAATGTATAATGAGACTTAATTATAAACAGAAATAGTGGATTGTGTTAGGATACAAAGTGGACATGAAAATAGCAATGGAATCTACCCAAACAGCAAAAAAAGCATTACATCATCTTTCAGATACTGCTAGAAGAAGCAGAAATTAATAAGGACAACACTGTATCAGCCACAGTAACAGTCTCTGCATATACCTGAACACACAGCATGATTTAGAGCAGAGGGAAATGACTGTGATCTACCTGTGGTATTTATAGGACAATACGAGAAGTAATATGAGCAAGCAGCGTGATCCACTTTATGTAGAAACTCTACTTGCTCCCAACGTCATACTTGACATTGAATTGGTACAGTATATGGATACGAGCCCATGGCTCATGAACAACCACAACAGGTTTGCTATATGTCTTCATTTCTTAGACACATTATGCATTTTGAATTCAAGTTTTATTGAAAATGGTAATGTGTGTTTGCATTTCTCATTTAAGAAGTTGAAGAAGTTTCCGAAGTTTGTTACGAACAAATGAACGTAAAGGCTCCAGTGCGAGTTCAAAGAGAACGAAAGGTACCTTTTATTTGTATATAAAATTTAAAATGAATAATCTTCAGTTAGTTCCACAACAATTATAAAGGGGACACTAAACAAATATATAACTGCAAGTGTTGCATAGAATTGTCATGAATGTCCAGGGGCCCACACTACACAAGCAAATTAAGTTTATTTATCTTTTATCATTCTGTTTACAAATTGGTGGGGATTTCCTTTTCTAAAGGCCATTGCACATCATATCATTGTCTTTATCCTAATTTAATGTATAAATGATTGTACATTCAACACAAAGTGTTGCTGAACTTTGTGTTTGGTACAATGAACGGGTGTGGTAGGTTTTCTTCATACAAAAATACAATTACAAGGCTCATTTAAAATTTGTTTAGTGCAGTGAAATATGCTAGATTGATGGCGCTAGAGAGAATAGTTCAGAGGATAAAAAGAACAGCACAGGCCTCACCAAAGATGCCTTAACACTACCTGCTTAGAAGACCACCGTCTAAGGGTGTCTCTGTCTGTCCAATCCTTTGCCTCTTTGACGTGGTTTACATGCAATAATAAAAATAAGTCACGTTCTTGGCGCGCTATTTTGGTAGTACCTTTCCAGCAATTTGGGTTTACTGTAGTTTTCTTTTAAGGAAAGAAATTCTCCTTCCAAATGCAAATTTCCCTATTAATAATAAAATACGGGAGGGTATATTTAAAATGTGCCCATCAGCAATCCAATTTGGCCTTGTGCAACTCCTGATACCATGCAGCTTTCTTAAACAGGGTTTATGAGAAGTGTTTAGCTTGTGGTGAAGAACCACAAGTGCAGCCTGCCTCATTAGGCGACCAAAAAAAAAAAAAAAAAAAAAAAAAAAAAAAAAAAAGCATACAACAATACCAATGTTCCATAAGAGAGCGCTTACTATCCATGCATTATTTGCTAAACATTTGACTGCACATACATACATACATAAGGTTACCTACAAAAGGGTAGCTTTAGCAATTCTGATCCTTATGGTAGTCTACGAACAGCTAAAAATTCAGCACTTTATATATTTTATTTATTACAGTACATTTTCAAAACACTGGTAGTAAATCTGCAATAGGCTACCCTACTCACCCACATTTCTCACTACATAAGCCCCATATTTTTCTTTTTGAACAAATTTGTGGAACCAACAGGGCTTTTTCAGTTTTCATTCTTGTTGAAGTGATCTTACTTCAGCTCTTGTACACGGTCGCTAAAGTCTGCTGTTGAGGTCAGTAGCCCGCAGCTATAATGTAGGAGACCACTGTCACAAATTCCCATTTTGGGGTACAAACTTGCCTTTTTTTGTTCTTCGTACATACCCATGACAGATGCTACTTAAGACTAATATGTATAACATTAATTGCATCTTACCTTACTGCTAAAGGAATGAAAAGTCTAAGCTTAAAGCAATCAGCTATCCGATCACCAAATGTGCTTTGCAAAAGGCTTCATTCTTATTATTTTTCAAAGGGTTAAGTTTTTTTTTTTTTTACTTTGTAGTAGCTTCAGTATATTTTTATAAAACAGCTCAATTATAAAGCACTATCATTTAAAGAGCCACCTGCAAATTGCAATAATTTGAAACGTGAATAAATCACATAAAAAACAAATATACTGAATGAAGAATCTCTAAACCCTTTGTATTACAGCAATCTGTCGTGCATCCGCACATCACCTTTCCGCTAACCGTTTATCCACCATGATCAAGCTCTTCAGCAACGTTTTATAATTGAACCGACAATTTCAGTTCAGAGATTGTGGATCTCAAAGTGTAAAATGGTATTTAAAACAGGATTCATTTATCTGACTTTTTACATATGCAAAAAAAAAAAAAAAAAAAATGTCGGATATGCGATGGATTACTGTATTATTATTTTTATTATTATTATTTCAATTTGGTCAAAAAATCTTGCCAGGGCTACTTTCAGCAGGTCTTAATTGATAATAAAGAATTGTTCGGTATGTTCTTTAGTTATAGTAGGAAAGTTGCGCAAGGCTACTTCACACACATCATTTTCACTGCTGAAGTCTCATGAACATATGGCACAGCTTTCAGCCTTATTGCCATGCAAAAACAACTTGGTTTTTATTACATTTCTGCAGCTTTTAAGCATAAGAAAGCGTTTTACCCATCCTTTTTAGTCGTACTATGTTTTGGCCCCTCACTTCCTATATCATGAGGAATGTGTGTGTGCTACGTCACACTCACAATGGAGAGAATATTTTGAGTTTCTAAGCTGCATATAAACCACGTCTTTGAGAGACTGCAAATCTGCCAATAAATGGTGTTTTTTTTGTAGTCACATTCAACTTCAATTATACTTTTGATCACTACTGACCTTGTCTGGATTTGAAGTGGTGATGAAAGGGTTCTGTTGAGGTATTCTAATTTTAAATCAATGATATTTAGACTAAATAAACCCATAGAATTATTCATCTTGAGACATTGGAATTCATTGGAATTCCCACATTAGATGATGTGATTTTTATTGCATAGGCCCAATCTTCACTACCGTGATAAGACTACCAAACACAAACATGTTACAAAGGTATTAGCACCTCATAATCATGGTCACTACTGCTAGTTTTTGAAATGCTTGATTTGACAGGCCTGGACTTGTAACCACAAACCACAAAGGTCTAAATGTGTATGTATGTGCAGTGGAGTGCCAGATGGTTTTAAAAATAGATTTGACAGCCGTCGTGTAAACACGATGATCAAACTCTTCAGCACAGTGTGTGAGTGAGTGAGAAAGAGCGAAGTCTGGACAGACAAATTGATTCTATAATGGTCTATCACCCGTATATCCTGTGATAACCCTATAAAAGAAATTGCACATGTCCTATAAATATACTAATGTTAAATATGTATAAAAAAGTTGATAATGCTTAATAATAATAATAATAATAATAATAATAATAATAAACATAAACAACAACTGATGACTGTTTTTGCCACAAAACCCTTAGATTAAATAAAAAGTGTATAAACTCAATAAATGTGAGATTGCTCTTGACAGAACCAATCTAATTTTGGGATTAGTCTGGACACAGGAAGTTTGTTTTAGTGGATTGGCATTACATGAAGTTTTTAGCTGGTCATTGTAGCTCTCCAGTGCTAATGATATCAATTGTTTGTGTCTGCAGGCAGCAGATGCACACAATATGTGCTACGCATCTCTTGAGTTATCAGCACAGAAGCAGCACAGAAAGCACAGAAAAAAGAAGAACAACTCAGTGGAGTTTTTGGATACAGACATGGAGGAAGGGAAAATGCTTTCTAGAACAAACAGCATGTACCTGAACAGCCAGCAGCTGGCAGCTGGAAATGGGGATGAAGCCATTCACGAGGATCCCTCTTTGCTTTTGAGCATGATTAATACAAATAGGTACTAGGCAACAGAAAACTGCTTTCTTTAACTCCTCACAGCTTTCGTACTTTTATCAAATTTAAAATTTACTGTAACTTTCCCTACAAGTTTAGAATTTATATTGCACTTAAACAGTAGGTAGCAGGGTTCCAAAGAACATAGCGTTACACATCCCCACGTGCTGCTACAACTGTTTAAATAACATGCCTCAAATTTTTCTTCACATTGTAACATCGTGACAATTTTTTACTTATAACTTTAAAGTCTGTTTCAAAGCTCTTTTTAAAAAGTCCACTCTAGTGCACTGATAGTGTAAGGATTATTGACCACATTGTCAAACGGGTAACACAGCAATAACGATCCAGGATGTGGTATGGAACAAACGCCAGAACACTCATGGTTTTTTTTTTTTTGTTCTTTAAAATCGCTCTTCCTGCAGTCATTCAGAGCAGTGTGGGGGAGCGTGACTATAACTAAAGGGCAAAAATTCAAGTAGTCTAGCTAAATAGTCCAAGTTCTTACCTTTCAAAGGCGCTGTTGACGATCACTCTAGGACTTGTAGAACCGGAGAAATCTTTGAAGTGGCTAGAGTCAGTAAAACTGCAGTGAACAGAGCAGAAATGGCGGCTTCCACATATGGGGCGCCAAGTGTGTGTGTGTGTGTATATATATATATATAAGGCAGTAATATTTTTTGACCGATTTATTTGTTAGAAATGTTAGCTAAATGTTGACTCGCCAAGTGTAAAAAAAAATTAAATTCACAGATTTGTTTGTCAGAAACTAAGATTTATAGACCGATTTTAAATGTTGAATTTGCCATACACGTTTTCAATATTTATAAATTATATCTGAAAGTACACATTTCAAAACTTAAGAATGTGTTTAATTAACATTTATGTATTTAGCTAAATCTAGACTTTGTAGTTAAATCTAGGAAAAATACGCAATTTACATTAAATCCGGAAAAAACAAACAAACAAAAAAACACCAGTTAAAATATAGTTAAGTTGTAACGTTTTAATGTGTGCCAGCGGGGGAAGGGGGCTGCGCAACTAAACGTATGCTAAGAAAAGTGGACGGCATGCAAAAGTTTGCACACCGCTGATCGAGGACAGATCTCAAACCTCAGTGCACTACAGCAACCTTTTAAAAAAACAGCTTTGAAATAAAGTTAGAAGTGTAAAAGGTTGTGAGGATGTTAACAATGAAAAGAAAATGACAGGTACGCTATTTAAACAGTTGCAGCAACATGTGGGGACGGGTAACGCTATATTTTTTGGAACCTCGCTACTTACTCTTTAAATTTGGTATAGCTAACATATTAATTTAAACAACCTTTCGTGAACTTCCATTCGCTAGGTCACACATATAGCAAGCACGTATTTAAAAAAAAAAAAAGAAGATATTGCACAATACAAGTTAAAGAAAGCTCTGTCTGCATTTCACCAGGAGAGTGAACTTGTCCTCACCCATTTAATATTGTATTACCTGTTAACCAGCCAGCTGATTCACCCAAAACTAACATGTTTTAACCCTGAAAACATGCCTCGGAAAAGTAAAGACGGAAAAATAAGAGCTTTATGTATCACAGTATGTATATATACACACACACACATTATATATACTGTATATGTAAGTATATATATATATATATATATATATATATATATATATATATATATATATATATATATATATATATATAAGGTTCGGTTACAGTGAGAGTTTCAGTTTGGATTCCAATGCTCGATCAGCATTGAAAGGGCATTTATTAACGAGGAACAACCATTGTGAGGCTGAGGTGATCAGTGACCAAACATTAAGATACTCTGCTAGTACCTTTCTGCTTACTAGATTGTAACATTATTGGTTATGGCAATTTTTTTTTTTTACATTGTTTTTATATTTTATCTAGATTGCAACCGTAATAATATTGTATCACTGCAAAATGTTATTTAAACATATAAATGCTTTGAAGTTTTATTGCAGTGTTGATTCCTCCCCTAATTTTGATGCAATACAAGGGAACTGTGCACTACACTGGATGCCCATTTTCTGCACAGCACCTGCATGAGTTATTTGGTTCTAGTTGAGTTTGGTGCCTAGCTAGTCTACATTTTTTAATGGTTGATTTGACAATTATCTTTACCCATTGTTGGCATGACATCATTAACATAACCAGTACATTCTTCCTGTTCACTGTTTTGTGTACTGTACTCCTAAGAAACCAGAGCTAGCTGGCTTTCTAGTTTGTTTGTTAAAAGCATTTTCAGCTGAAGGCAAACAAACTTATTTCTGTGCAGTCTATTTATTACTCTTGTGAACTAGACGGGGAGGCTTCTGCTGAACCAGTCAAACAAGGACATTAAATGTTGTTTTTGTTACATTGATGACATTTATGACACCTTTGGGAAAAGGCCTCAATTGGTTCCCATCTAAGGCTCATGGAGCTCCTAACTTGGAAGTTCTCATTCCAATGCCAGTGTATTGTACTTGTGTTCTTTTCACTTGAAACATTACAAACCTATTTCTACTATTATTTCAATACGGTTTGCTCAGCCTAAATTTGGAACAAGAAATAGCCCTAAAAATATAATGTAGTTGAAAACATTTTTTTAAAGGTAGCACTCGAGTCACCTGGAGTATTGGTCAACCACAATTATTACTCAACAATTGAAAATGTTGCCTCACCACAGCCACCCAGATCAAGCCAATGGTCTGATTTCACCTACTTAAGAAACAGGGACTAGTCTGACCAGTAGGGGTCACCAAAACACAATGGAGATCAACTATACCCTACCAGTTTTCTTCCACAAGCCCACAAAGGCTAATTTAGCACTTGTTTGGAGTCAAGATTAGTGACTTGATGCAAGCATCATCTAATGATAGGTTGAAACTTTTTTTTTTTTTATTGAACTGCTATTTTCATTTATTTCCATCATGTCTGATTGTATAAAATGATTGTATAATAACTGTATGCTGCGGTTGCATACTGTGATGCACCCAGGATACCCTTGTAACTGAGAAGTTATGTTTCAATTACATTTTCCTGGTAAAATAAAAACAGAACGGTAAAAAACTTAAAGGGTCATGGTATCTGACTTATTAATGCTAGCTGGGTCCAAATATTCTACCAGTGCCCATCTTAAATGAAAACCAGCGGTATTGCTTCATATTTCATTAAACAGAATTGGAGTCTGCTGGCATTACCATGAAACAAATTATGATTGGACTTGCCTGCGTAAGTAATGTTGCAGATTATCTTCTGGCACACCCTAATGTATTCAATTAATTCATGATTTCTGCAGTTTGTAGGTTTTTTTATTTTTATTATTTTATTTTTTTATTTTGAATGACCACAATTACCACCCTCCCCCCAAAAAATATATATATAATAATAATAATAATGAGAAAATATGCATATATCTGGCACACAATATACAGTACAAGCAATTTTACAGTCCTGTAAACTAACAAACTAATCCAAAACATCTCACAACAGGGAACATTTATTAAGGCAACTTAAACTTAAACCACAGGGGCGAAAGGCCTATTTCCCTTTGTGCAGATGCTGCACATGTTCCAAAACCCATCCCACTACTTCAACTGCTTGCATTACAGAGGTTGTATCACCAGGATGGCTATTATATGTTTTGTTGAACTGAATTTGTATAATACTAGAATTTGTACAGGTATTAAAGCAATTGATACAGACGTGTCAGTCTTATTAAAATGTATTTAATAAAAATAAGCTTTATAATAAAACTTGGCATCTTCTCAGACCTTGATGAACCCAACAGATTCAATTGTTAATTGCCTTCTCACAGGATGTGGTTCCAACAGATTTAACAGCTTTAGGGAAACAATTTTATTTCCACATAATAACATGCTACAAAAACATTAGAAACAAGATTTTTTTTTTAAAACTATCTTCAAATATAAAAAGGCAACTTTTGAAATACAACATTTTGATAACCACTATATTCTTTTAATCTTTTGGTGTGAAATTAAAACTACTATTTACAAGGTTTGTGACTAATAACCAATTAATTAAAATCCACATCTTTATTATCCACAGTGATGGGGTGTAGTGGAGATCATACGTGAATACTTAACTCTATCCAACAGATTTCCTATTTTCAGGTGCTGAATATCTCAGATTGTTTGTCTCTTTAATATAGTTGTATTTTTATTTATTTTTTTAAACACACTATATTATGTTCCTGATGACTTCCTGTGTTTTAGACCAGATTTACAGGAAGCAGTTTGGTACCAGGAATATATACCACTGTATTTGAAACACACAGATAATGAGCCTACACTTTTTAAAAGCAAGTCTCAGTGAGAAATACATTAATAATAATAAAAACCCTTTCCATTCTACCTTTAACACTGTGGTTTCGACTCACATATAAATGGTTCAACTTTTTTTTTTTCAATAATCCGTTTAAACATATAGAAACAAACTAGTCATTACCAAACCTAACTAAACAAACAGGTCAGTGAATGACAAAGTGTTTCCAGTTGACCTGGACAACTATGACTGTACTGGCACAAAATTATGGAAACAACCGGGGAGTGATGACTTTATTGCCCATTTCCCCCCTCTCACACTTACCAAAACATATTGGTCACCCTGAATAGATAACCATCTCCTTTAAAAAGATGCAAAATATTTGAATGCTCAAAGCATCTCAGGTAGAATGGTATCCCGATGAGAATGGGGAGTTGTTACCAGATAACCTCCCTCACTCAGGCTACTTCCTCACTTAATATATTGGTATCCCTAAATAGTTCCTTGTCTCCACTAAAAACACGCAATCAGTCTCAGGGTACCACAACACTTGTGGGATTATTTTGCTTATTTCTAAAACTTGACAATTTTCTATTCAGGGATACCAAGATATTTAATGAGCAAATAGTCTGTGAAGTTATCCGGCAACAAACTCCCCAAAAAGGAGAACATTTTGGGGTACTATTATACTTGAGAAGGCTCATTAGAATCTTTTAAATATTTTTTTAAAGAGAAGATGATTATTTATTCAGAGATCCAAGGCATTTAGGAACAAGCGGTCTGAGCTGAGTTAGGAAAAATTGGCAATACCGCTAAACTTGCTATTAATCGTTTGCTGTTTCCAGAATTTATGTTGGTACTGTATAAACATTTAAAACACAGATTTAAAACAAACTTTCCACATCAGTTGGGAGGGCATATTCCACATTTCCACACAGGACAAGAGATAGGTCAGCAGTCTGGATGCCCTGAAAGAGTTTCAGAATGTCCTGTTAGTGCAAAAAGTATTTCTGTAACACATCTGACAAACATTTGTGTAAAAAAAAAAAAAAAAAAAAAGCCTTTCAATTGACTTGTATTTTGAGTTTCCTTAAGGCTGAAGCAGACATTTTTTTATTGATAATAGCACATGATGATTTAGACTCTAGAGCAGTGTTCCCGACTAAAATATTGTGGAGGGCCACATAAGTAGCTCTGTGATCATTGGCGGGCCACATGTAAATATTATGGAATACATTTCTCCTTATTCGTTGGGACTTCAGAAACGAGTGAACTTGCTTGTAATGTTCTGATAACGTGGCTCATAGGATGTGGTTGCGGCATGCAGGCAATGCTGCAGGCGGTCGTGTCACAGTATTTTACTCTGCTTGTTCTTTATTGAGTTAATTGCCAAAAAGCTGGCTTCACACACACATATGCTACCAAACACGGACAGTCCCTTAAAAAGCACAGGATATCAATATGGGATATTTTTCTTCGGGTACTTTAAACCAGAATTCAGACACAGAGCATGTCGAATGTATTGCTTGCATGTCACTGTCAACTTGAAGTTCCAAAAGTTCAGTCTAACTTGGCAGCTTCCGCCCCCATTTGTGGGAGTTCAGTAGAGGTGGCTCTGACAGCTATGACGAAAGGAATTTTCAAAAAATGGAACACCTTCCTACTGCAAAAGTAACTAAATCGGGCCTCAAACCTCTCCCTCAGTTGAGTCATGTAGGTCACAAACATATCAGGTCTGTATTGATCCTTCAGCTCAGGTCTTGCACAGCTACTTGTATGGGTGCATTTTCCAAAAAACAGTCAGATGGTGTGTTGAAAGGAGATGCTCCGTTTATACCTCTTCAAGGCCACACTTGTGAGAAGCTGACAGATACGTACAGTGCGAGAAGCTTGTTTCAGTTTGTACAGATGGAGCACCTTCAATGATTGGATACGAAATAGGTGTTGTATCGCTGCTCAGGAGTGCCAAATTCCCACGTCACTCATTTTTATGTTTAAGTAAAAATCCATATAAATTTGAAAAGACGCTTAAGTAACTACAGATTCCTGCTCAGTCGCTTGAGTTAACAACTGCTCCTGGTGATTCAGGGAAGCTTTCAGTTTCTTTACTTGTTCTTTTCTAATTATAGATCACATCGGAAAACGGACTGAATAATCGTTGTGCACGTTTGTAAAATGCCTTTCCAGATTGCTCAGTTTCATGACTGACAAACCAGACAGATGGCTTTATTTGTTAACTCTGTAAGAAAAACTCATCTTCTCAGAGAGTTACATTTTCCGTAGACTTTAAGAGCATCTGTTTTAGTCATCACACGCTGGCTTACTTGTGTTGGTTGAATCTGAAGAGGACTTGTGTCCTCGCACAAACCTTCAGAAAGCACTGGGGACTCGCTTGTTGTACTTTGACTGGGAGTAGTCTTGGTGGCTTCAGTCGAAAGCAGAGCATCCGCCTCGGTTTCATCTATGGCTCGTTTTTTATAAATTAAAAAATGCTAAATTTTTTTACGGCAATAGCGTCCTCATTTCAAACTACAGTAGATCCAACTATCACCACTGTGCTATAATGCGGGAACTGACGCAGCTCCGTTCAGCAACAACCAGTAAGAAAAGTAGGCTCATGATTTAGATTTTTTGATAGGCTGAATAACTAAAAAGTAGGCGGGTTAACAAATTAACGTGACAGTGGAGCTGGTTAAAAGGGAATAAATTTATTTATATATATATATATATATATATATATATATATATATATATATATATATATATATATATATATATATATAAAAAAAGACACAAGCAATATAAATAATAAAGATGTACAGGTGGCAGCTGGGTCTCTGAGGGACACTTGGCCCGTGGGGACATACAATGAGGAACACTGCTCTTGAGCACTGCAAGTTCCTTATGAAATGTGCTACCCTGTGTCTCAACTTTTAAATACCTCAATAGCGTTACATTTAGAAATACTAAACTAAAACATAATAAATTCAATAGCATGTTTTGAAAAATAAATTATATATATATATATATATATATATATATATATATATATATATATATATATATATATATATATATATATATTTTGTCTTCAACTGTATTCTAGCGTTTCTAAATACCTGGAGTCTGTATGCAGTTTCTACCAGTGAATAAGGTTATACAAGTGAAAAACACAATTGCAATCCTAGAACCATGTAGAATAACATTACATACATCTTTGTATGTTTTGCTTATTCACAAAAATAACCCCCAAATTAGTCTTTTTTGTAAGAATTTTGTGATTAGAGAAATCCCATGAAGTAACAGACTTCATGGGATACCGACATGCTGTAAAATCACTATAACCTATGCAAATATCACAAGCATGCAGCACCAGATCCATAACACTGTGATTAGTAATCAGTTGAGGAGAATATTTTTTTCAGGGCATTTTTCAAAAGGCAGAGAAAGTCACATTGATGATTTTTATTTATTCATACAAATATTTGGTGCATTTACTATTGATAGTTTGCTGGTTTCTTTATGTATATACTAGGATTTTAAAATATCAGTAACTGTAGGTTATCTTTGGCTTTAAATCATGAAAACACATGTAATCTAAATGGATATATCTGTTCAGAATATTTGTATTCCAACATTGGAATAACTGTAGCAAAACTATATTTACCAAAACGTTTGGTCTTGTATTGGAGTAGATTGTCTCCATCCATTATTCTGACATTGATGAAGTTTCAAGACATGAATGGCTCTCTAGATAGGCTATAAATGCAAGTCCAAAAGGCAATTAAATTAAATGTAATGCATGATTTTACACGTTTATCATAACAAGTTGCTATACCTTTTCTGCTGACCTTTGCATTAGATAGAGATATAACTTACCTCTTGAGAAGAGTTTAGAAGAGGGAACCGTTGGTGATACAGGGTTCTGCATCTTTACAAAGATTATACCATCTTTACCTTGTATCACTTTCAAAGGAGACTGCTCTGTTATAAATGAGAACAATACATTAAAACAACAAATCAGCAGACTTATTAAATCCTGAAATGGCTTGAACTACTAAATACAGCAGGAAGCCAGAAGATTCTGCTGGGTGTCCATATACAGCAGCCTCTTGCCGATCTGAACCCTGGTATTCCAAAATGATTTATAACCATCACAATGCATATCAACAGCAACAGCAGAAACCCTTAATTCTATGACATACGGGACATTTGTACAGCGTTCTGCGTTTTATTTTTATTTCAAGGGCTATTACTTATTTTTGATGAAACTGAACTACCAAAATCATTAAGCAAAGCCTAGAAAAAGAATGTTTAGTATGGTACAGATTACGATCAGTACTCGGAATAAACCACTAATCTGAACAGGGTCTAGTCCCAACAGGTTTAGCGAGAGTCTACTATATTACACAAACCAATATGACCAGAGT
The DNA here is from genome assembly GCF_902713425.1 of Acipenser ruthenus. Taxonomy (NCBI): domain Eukaryota; kingdom Metazoa; phylum Chordata; class Actinopteri; order Acipenseriformes; family Acipenseridae; genus Acipenser; species Acipenser ruthenus. The sequence continues at coordinate 17,571,416 of NC_081196.1, read as the reverse complement.
TTAAAAAAAGAGAATATACATACAATCCAGCAGCACACATTAGGTTTTTCCAATTCATGAAAGGAAGTCAAATCATCAGAGTGGTTTTGTGTAATAACCAACAACTTAAAACCAGCAGTAAGAAGTCAAGCAGACACACATTTAAACTAATGCCTCCATCAGTTGTACAGATTGGAAAGACAGGCCCAGTTGTAAGCATATTTCTCCAATGTAAACAGAAACACAGCAGAAAAGATTAAATTAGAAACAAGTTTGTCAAGAAAAGGAAGATAAATCAGTTGTATACTTACTATGTCCACCGCCAACTAGACAAGTATAATTCTTAGGTATCTGAAAACAAAATACGAATAAAAGTAACTTCCAAGAAAGACCTACAACTAAGTTTAACTTGTCGTTTGAAATTTGATTGGAAATGAATATTTCATTGATTGACCATTAGATAAGTTGATATGGCTTTTAGAAATGAAGAAAAACTGTACTGTCTTATATTTGCATATACAGCTATGGTCAAAAGTTTTGCATCATATAGAATTAACACATTTTGTTTCATAAAGCTGAAATGAAACCTGCTGAATAATGTTACGTTAACATATTAAAATTACATACCACTTTGTAGTTTTCAATATACTGAATGACAAACTGAAAAATGTTAAATACTACATTGCTACTATGGCTTCCGGTAGACTTCTGTGATATAATGGTGTAGGTTCTTTGATTACATGATTATATTATTTATTTGGCAGACGTCTTTATCCAAGGTGACTTACAGGTGTTACAGGTCAGTACAGGGTTACAATGCAAGACTAAGATTTAAAATCAGTATGGTTTACAGTAAGTGCAAATAATGCTAGTATGAAACAATATGAAACAGAATGCAACAAGTTAGAATTAACTACTAATGACATATTAGTAGTGCAATAGTGCAAGGATCATTAGTGTATCAGCTGTGGATCCTCCAGTAACGTGGTGTGTAGGTCAGGCTAGTAGGAGGGGCAGATCAAGAGATATATAAGTGCAGTCTAAACAGGTGGGTTTTGAGGAGGCGCTGAAAGGCAGCGCAGTCCTGTAGTTCTCCGGTAGCTGGTACCACCACAGAGGGGCTAGGGAAGAGAAGGAGCAGGCATGGGAGGATGGAGAGCAGAGGGAAAGTGATGTGAGTGTAGGGAGACATGACTGGAGGTAGGAAGGGACACAGAGGTGAAGAGCGGTAGGCAAGAACAAGGGTCTTGAATTGATCTGAGCATCATCAGTGTAAAGATGGTAGAAGTCAAAAGAGGAGATGTCTAAATTGTTAAGTTTATTTTTTATTTTACAAATTAATGTCTAAATCCTAAAATTCTAGGTGATGCAAAACTTAACACCAATGCAAGTTCTTACCTGAGCAATCTCCAATGGGTTTGTTTGGAGTTCAGCATGCTGTAAGCTTGAAAAGGAGTGGGTTTTTCTTAATGAGGATCTGTATTTCATTGCATCCCAAGCACTTGCCACACGATGTCTCAGAAGACTCCCTACATTGCTCCTAATGGGGGATGACTTTGGCGAGTTTTTTTGCTGCATGCGATAATTGCCATTTTGAGGCAAAATCTTCATAGAACTGACTGCTTCAAATTCACCACAGACTCTTTTCACTCGAGTGAAGGCTTCACATGGAGAACAGGAACTTGGTCTTTTCACAGCTCTAAAACTGGGAGAGAATGTTCGCTCATTTCTACCAGCTGCCTTTAGCAAACCACTGCCTTCTTTTGGGGAACACAGCCTTTCATAAAGGCTTTCAAATTCTTCGTTCACTCCACTGGTTTTCTGGCTTAATCCCGAATATGAATGACTCCTTCTAAGTAAACGGCAAGCGCCTTTTGGTCTTAGCACCACATTTTCCAGAGCAGCAGGGTTTGTTGTTTGTGAAGCCACACAAGACCTCTCTCTTGCTGGATTAGCTGCAACAGACAAAGGTTCACTTCCTAGCGATTCATTACCAACAGAACACTGCATTGCTACAACGGCTCTTCCTCTGCTTGGTGAAATTGCAGGAGAACTTGGTTTAGCAGAAAGAAGTGCCCATCTTGATGTGGTTTCAAAAGATCTTGCTCTTGTTGGTGTAACCATCAAAGAACTTGGCATAGCAGAAACACACCTTCTTGGTGATTCAAGTTGAACAGAACTTTCACTGGCATTGCACATTTTCTTTTTTGGGGAAAGAATCATGGTTTCATTGAGTGACTCTATCCCAAGAGAGCTATGAATGGGTTCACAGAATCTCCTCCTTATTGGTGTAATAGTCATAGAACTTTCCATGGCAGAAAGCAGCTCCCTTCTTGGTGATTCAACTCTAAAAGCTTCATAGGATGTGCCTCTTGTTGGTGTAACTGAACTAGACATGGCTGACAAAAGGGATCTCCTGGCCATTTCGTGTCTAAATGGACTTGCTGTAGCCTCAGAGGATTCCCCTCTTGATGGTTTACTGGACAAAGCACTTGGCGACTTACAAGAACATGGATTGGTTACATATGGACTCCCTCTGGGTAATGTTTGGTAAGAGGAAACATTCAAGGTTTCATTGAGGGGTTCATGTCCCAGAGAACTTGGACAGGCTTTAATGGATTCTCTTAATGGTGTACGATGAGTGGATGCAATCTTAGTTTCACTCAGGGATTTATGTCCAAGAGAACCTGTGAAGACTACATGGGGACTGGTTTCAAAAACCACTGAAGAACTAGTTAGACAGGAATCCCTAGGACAGAAATGTCCCCCAGGAGAACTTACAGTGTCATTTGAAGATACTATCATGGTTCTATAGGGTGACCCTTTATCCAGCTGGTTTGGAGACTGAACTATATCAATGCCTTCAGAGGAGGACGCATGATCAGCTTTTTGTAGAATTACAGTCTCACTGTGCTTACTTTTAGACTTCTTTCTCCGAATTAGACCCTTGGAAAAGGAAGACTTTGAATTGCTATACCAGGAGTTTTTACGATAATGTTTTAACACGTTAGTTGCAGCATGTGCTGTTAACTCTCTCTTTATTATGTTCTGCATTTTAGCCACCATTCCTGGATACAGGTCAGCCAGGAAAGAATCCGAGGAACTGTTACTGCTCTCCAATCCAGACACATTAGTTACATCAAATGTTTCCTCCAAAGGTTTCAATCGATTGGGTACTTTAACAGGTGTGACAACTGAAAAAGAGAGAACGTTACATTAAAAACACAAACCAAATATGTAAAGTTATAGTAATTAAATAACTTCAAGCAACTGTCAGTGGCCAAACAAATATCTTGCATTTGGAATAATTGCTAACATATTCTGTTTCAAAACATTCATAGTATTTTCAAGGTACAGTCAAATCTACAGAATCAAAGATTGGTTATTCTAGACTGTTCATATACTGTAGCTTTAAGTTCTTAAACCACAGCATTAATCTGTAGGCAACATGTTATAACTTTATAATGCTTACCGAAAGAGGCATGTTCTTTGTTTCTTTCCCCATGGTATCCCATTGAATTTTCAAAATTGTTTGGACTTTGTTGAGATTTCTGCACCCAGTCAACCTAACATGCAAGAGAACAGTAAACAAAATATTCACATTAGAGGTTAAAGAAAGAATCCAAAATAGCTCAATGCAATTTCTCCCTAAGCACTTCATTTTATAGGTCTAACAGTTTATTATACCAAACCTTTTAATTTCAAAACCTGATATCTGGTACTATACTAGGTAAAAGAAACCATGTCTTCCTGGGTCATTTCACCCCTGTACTGGTTTCTTTTATGTCAATAGCCAATCAGCTGCTTTCCCAACTGACTAACATGCTTTCAGCCAGTGACATGTGTTGACCCAGAAGACGGTGCGGAGGTGACCTAGGGAGCCATTTTGTTAGACACAATTACTTGTATCGCACAAACTAGGTAGAGCGAATAGAGTGTTATTTTACAGATAAACAGATCAGTTTTATAGGCCATCATCCATACTGTTGTCCTGAACTATGCTGCACGAGACATCTAGTGATCATGGAAGAACGGATGACCAAATCTGAAGTCCATTTCTCAAAGCCAGTTGTATAGATTGGTATAGCGGAGATAAAAAAATTGATGTTTTCCCATAATCCCATAAAGGTCACATACACATTTTGCCTGATTTATTGCTTATTTTTGTATTGACAATGTTCAGCTGTGTACCAAATTTGAAGACCATTCATCATGGCTATGGCCAAAAGTTAAAACAATGAGTGTGAAACTAAATTATGGTATACAGCCGCATATGGATTTTGGCCTTTTGAACTACGTCATTTTATTTGTGAGATTTAAAAATGTAATTTCATTTTACCAAAACATAGCCGGGCAGGTCCTCCTCATCTTGCATCAAAATGTCAACATCGACTCGGTATTGCTTCCCGACATCCATTGAAAGGACACCACCAATTTCACTTGGACCCTTTCAGAATCACAAATTGAAGGAAAAAAAAAAAAAAACACAAGGGTGTTTGTTATGTGCTCCAAAATACTTGATGCAGCTTTTCTATATGACAGCATACTTGTCAAAAGTGCTATCTGCATAACTGAAATCTAGAGCGGCTACAATATTTTCACACAGTATTTCGGTTATTCTACAGCTTATTCTTCAACGAAGTAAGAACATACTCTTTGGGGTTAAAATTATATACTTTAATATATACAGTGCCTATAGAAAGTGTACACCCCCTTGAACTTTGTTTCACATTTGGTTGCATCAGTGCCTCAGTTGCATGCATTTAAATGAGGATTTTTTTTCCATTTATCTATACACCATACTCCACACTGTTAAGGGGAACAAAGTTTTTATTGGGGAAAAAAATTATATATTAAATACAAAACTGAAAGATCATAATTGGATAAGTCTCCACCCCCCTGAGTTAATATTTGGTGGAAGCACCTTTGGCAGCAATTACAGCTGTGAGTCTGTTGGGATAGGTCTCTACCAACTTTGCACACCTAGATTTGGCAATATTTGACCATTCTTCTTTACAAAACTGTTCAAGTTCTGTCAAGTTCATTGGGGAGCGTTGATGGACACCAATCTTCAAGTCATGCCATAAATTTTCGATTGGATTTAGGTCAGGGCTCTGACTGAGCCATTCAAGGACATTTACCTTTTTGTTCCTTAGCCACTCCAGTGTAGCTTTGGCTGTATGCTTTGGGTCGTTGTTGGGTTTGCGCCAAACATAATGCTTTGCATTTAGGCCAAAAAGTTCCATTTTAGTTTCGTCAGACCACAAAAATACTTTTTGCCACATGGCTACCGAATCTCCTGAGTGTTTTTTTGCATACTTCAAAACGGGATTCAAGGTGGGCTTTCTTGAGTAATGGCTTCCTTCTTGCCACCCTACCATACAGGCCAGATTTGTGGAGTGCTTGGGATATTGTTGTCACATGCACACTTTGACCAGTCTTGGCCATAAAAGCCTGTAGCTCTTGCAAAGCTGCCATTGGCCTCTTGGTAGCCTCTCTGATCGGTCTTCTTGCTCGGTCATCCAGTTTGGAGGGACGGCCTGATCTAGGCAAGGTCTTGGTGGTGCCATACACCTTCCACTTCTTAATAATCGTCTTGACCGTGCTCCAAGGGATATTCAAGGTCTTTGATATTTTTTTATACCCATCCCCTGATCTGTGCCTTTCAACAACTTTTTCCCGGAGTTATTTTGAAAGTGCCTTGGTGCTCATGGTCGAGTCTTTGCTTTGAAATGCACTACCCAGCAGAGGGAACCTACAGGAACTGCTGAATTTATCCTGAAATCATGTGAATCACTACAATTTAACACAGGTGGAGGCCACTTAACTTGGTGTATGATTTTGAAGGCAATTGGTTACACCTGAGCTAATTTAGGATTGCTATTACAAGGGGGGTGGACACTTATCCAGCCAAGCTATTTCAGTTTTTATTTTTAATTAATTTTCTACAAATTTCTAGAATATTTTTTTCACTTGGAAGTTGTGGGGTAGGATGTGTAGATAAATGAAAAAAAAAAACACTATTTTAATGCATTTTAATTCCAGGCTATAAGGCAACAAAAGGTGACAATTTTGAAAGGTGGTGTAGACTTTCTATAGGCACTGTAATATATATAATTTTTTTTTACCTCAAGAGTTTCATCCACAGCTGGGTTTTGACTAGCTTCCAACATTATGCAGTCATCACCTAAAAGAAACAGAAGAAACCTTGCAAACTCACAATAATTTCTGGCAGCATTAGAATGGTTCCCTTGACAATCAGGTTGCTCCGTTCACTCAAATTAAGACTTTATAAAGGGTTTTTCACACACTGGGGAGCAATCCAATGCTGAACAAAAAATTGAGCTAGTCTTAATACTGATACTAAGAGGAAGTGTTCCATTGAGAATAATACCACACAATAAAAACACAAACCACCACAACAGACTCCAGTTTCTTGACTTAAATAAACTCTGATCAATATTCAATTACCACTTTTACAGCAAATTTCGATAAATGTTTTGAAGTTTTTAAAGTTATCCAAAGTTAGTTATCCGTTTATCCAAAGCATGGGTAGTACAAGCAGTGGATGTGTCAGCTAACCCGACATTGCAACAGGACACAAGCATGCCTCAAGCCAGCGACCCTTGAAGTAGTACAGTCATCAATGTCTTCTCTTCAATCACTTATTGTGCTGTAGAGAGACTAGGGAGTAGAATAAATATAAGCATACAGAATTAGATAAAAAAAATATATATCTTACCTGATGTCTCAACACCGCATGGTTCCTAGGAAGAAAAAATAAAATTAAAGAAACCTTCAGTATGGATAGGGCACTCAATTCTAAAAGAATTACACCATCATAGCTCTATATAAGGTCATTACTAAGACCTATCCTTTAATTTTAGGCTCTTGTTTTGAAGTTCTTCTGAAAGCTTGTCACCCTTAATAGCTTTTAAATACCTTGTTGGGTTGATCTGAAATTGATAGAGAGATCAATGACTATGAAGAAATCTATATGCATAATCATTTGAGGTGCACATTGCTGTGGTTTGCAAATTCAGTATCTGAAGTACAGTACCTGGTTACTAGCAACACAGTCGTGTGCAGTTTCAGAAGACATGCTGTCATCTTCATTAACTTTAAAAGAAAAAAACAAAACGTAAAACACTTTTGCAATAGCAAAACATACATCCCAACCAGCCTAGATACTTTCAAACAGTAGTCTGGTGTCTTTTTTTTAAACTAAACTAACATTGTAACAACAACAGTAAGGAAAGAGAAAACAAGACTGCAAGTACGAAACAAACAAGACAGCCCTAGAGAGAGATGTGGTTTTTACATTTATGTATTTACATTTCCTATATCTTAACTTTGTCTTTTTCAAGTAACCCCACGATTGATTAAGACTTCAGGCAGGTGTTCACATAACTTAACATTAGGTTCTCACGTGATTACCAGCAGAAATGGTTTGGTAAGCACCACAATTAGGGGTCATCATCCAAGTCGCTGTCTAGCTCCACCTCCGACAGTTCAAACAATTGGGATGGCAGTGTCAGAGACCACAACAATAGTTTCTGAATGTTGAAGTAGGAGTCTGGATTGCTGGTTATTCAAATTTTTAACAAATCACACATTCTCCATACTATCACATTGTCCTACTACTATATTGTCTCTCTGGGGATTCAAAAGCAAAAACCCAAACACTTCATCACTTTATTAGTGATGCTGAACACGTCAGCTTGATGGCACAATTTATATAAGGATATAACCAAGGGCGAAAAATATATTTTAAGTAAAATGGTTAAGTAAATGTATTTTTTTAAACTCACATTTAAATGTGAACAGCTTTTAAACAAATCGACACCTCCTCTCAGTTTGGGAAGCGAAGTATCAGTGAGCTTTCTTAACGCCACTCCCCGTAACTGCATCCCTCTTCTCTGAATGGACGGCTTAACAGAGATCCCTGCTATCATTGGTTGTTTCAAGTGTCCATTAAAGAGAATTATTGATCTTATGATTTGGAGGGACTGTAGATAAATTGGAACCCTCCCAGAGATTGTTGACAAACCAGAGGCTAGGCAGATATGGCTCACCTTGCAAGCGTGAGCACACTCGCTGCCTTTATGAAAAATGCTTTCCTGTTAAATGTACTGACGGTACGCCTTTGCATCTTAAACAATATGGAAGTCCGCATTTTTCTTTATTGGTTCGCATGAGCACCAGTTATGTGAACCCCTGTCTATAGGCATACATCTCTAGCAAAACAGATGAACTTTAATGGTACCTTGATTGTATCCCTGTCAAAACAGCAGGAAAACGCCAAGTTTAATAAATACAATTTAAAGAGCTAAACATTTGCATTTCAAATCTTCCTCGTCTTTTAAGAGCTCTGTTGATGCTTGTAAAAGGAATATTTGTCCTCAGCACAGAACACAAGTAGCACCAATGTGAGCTTCCCAAATGTCCAAATTCTCACATGTGGAAATTTTAGTAGAGCAGATCAGGACAAGCTAACAAACATATCATGATAATCATCTTACCAGTTTTCTCTTCATCACTGTGCAGATCCTGTAAAAATGAAAGACATTAAAACAAGCAAGATTAGAATGCATTTAGGGGTGTATTCATATGTTACTTGTATCTCTTGCGTCCCTTTGGTTTGCATTACAAACATTACATTACAAATATAGCAGTGAAATGATCAGGAAATAACTAAATAATAAATGAATAAACTTGAAAGAAAGGGACATATGCAAATGTTGAACTAAATATTTTGGCGAAATAAACCTAAACAAATGCCCTTTATATTATCTGCTTTGTGTGTGCGTATTTTGGTTTTTTTACCTGAAGAAAGTTGCTGTTGTCCATGGTGTCCTCAGATATCCTGATGTCACAGTCATGAACTTTAAAATAAATCAATAAATATACTTGGTGAGGGCTTTGCAAATACACAAAATAGTACTTGGGTTTGTTGAGTCGGGCGAGTATAATGCATTAGACTGTTTTTCAAATCAATTTAAATATATATCCAGCACTCCAGATAAGCTGTGTACTAGGTGTTTTACGCATGGCATTTAAAAGTAATGCATAAATACGCATAGCAATTTTGCTGCACAGCTTGAGTTTGTATGTTATCAAGCTTCTTGTAAGTCGTTGGTTCACAGCGTCTCAGTGAACAATTGTAAATATACTGCATGCTGTAGCTAGAGTGGGGGGGGGGGGGGTTAGGTCGGCCAGGGTGTCCTCGGCTCACCGCGCACCAGCCTGGCCGGGCGCCTGCGGGCTTGCCTGCAAGCTGCCCGAGAGCTGCGTTGTCCTCCGACGCTGTAGCTCTTGGGTGGCTGATGGCACACGCTTCGGAGGACAGCGTGTGTTCGTCTTCGCCCTCCCGAGTCAGCGCAGGGGTGGTAGCGGTGAGCTGAGCCTAAAAATAAATTGGCCATTCCAAATTGGGAGAAAATATTAAAAATAATTGGCAACGACTAAATTAAAAAAAAAAAAAATGAAATATATAGTATGTGTATTCAGGCCTTTTGTTAAGTACTGTATATTCCATCTGCACCGTTACAGGTTGACAAGGTATAGGTTGATCAACCCCCCTTCCCTTATGCCATCTGCGCTGTCAACTGGAGTCACTGATCACCTCAAAACAAATGCATTATCACTCAAGCTCATCCCCCTCCCCCACTACAAAACTGCTGCTTATCTAGTCTGCAACAAAACAATACACCAACGTTTTAAAAAAGCAATTTAAATTTAACTTTACATCGATTATTTTCTCTTGTGGGGGCTGTAATGCTTATATAGTAACTTACCTGTAGTCTCCTCATCATATAAATCCCAAAACATTAACTGTAAAACCCTTTTACAGAAATGTCCTGATCTAAAACTTTCCATGCGCAATCAATATGAGAGGTTTGTACCCCTCCAAACATTTCTTAGCTCTATAAATGTGTATCTTACCCATCATCTCTTCATCATTAACAGCATCCTGAATGTGAAAGAAAGGGAAAACAAACACATTATTCAGATTGTTTTGCATTTAAGGCTGTAGCAGCATTGTTATTGGTTTTTAATGTAAAGTATATCTGAACAAAAACATTTTTGCATGCAAGAACTGCAAGAATAAAAGGGATCTGCCATGCGGTGTTATGTTTACAAAATAAAAAAACTAAGCTACTGTTACTAATTTAGCTTTTACTTCTAAATTTATTTATTTTTTATCAAAAAAGCATGTACAATATTGCCAAGACATATTCTTTATTTTATTAGTCAGATTTTATTTTATAGATTAAATATTTCTCTCAATGCCGAATGGTGATAAACATTGATTATATATATATATATATATATATATGGTATTTTTTCTATAAATAAAAAAAAGGTCCCTCCAGGATTATCCGCTCACATAAAAATATTATATATATATATATATATATATATATATATATATATACACACACACATACACACAGTACTGTGCAAAAGTTTTAGGCAGGTGTGAGAAAATGCTGTAAAGTAAGAATGCTTTCAAAAATAGACATGTTAATAGATTATATTTATCAATTAACTAAATGCAAAGTAAGTGAATAGAATAAAAATCTACATCAAATCCATATTTGGTGTGACCACCCTTTGCCTTCAAAACAGCATCAATTCTTCTAGGTACACTTGCACAAAGTCAGGGATTTTGTAGGCATATAGTCAGGTGTATGATTAAACAATTATACCAAACAGGTGCTAATGATCATCAATTCAATATGTAGGTTGAAACACAATCATTAACTGAAACAGAAACAGCTGTGTAGGAGGAATAAAACTGGGTGAGGAACAGCCAAACTCAGCTAACAAGGTGAGGTTGCTGAAGACAGTTTACTGTCAAAAGTCATACACCATGGCAAGACTGAGCACAGCAACAAGACACAAGGTATTTATACTGCATCAGCAAGGTCTCTCCCAGGCAGAAATTTCAAGGCAGACAGGGGTTTCCAGATGTGCTGTCCAAGCTCTTTTGAAGAAGCACAAAGAAACGGGCAACGTTGAGGACCGTAGATGCAGTGGTCGGCCAAGGAAACTTACTGCAGCAGATGAAAGACACATCATGCTTACTTCCATTCGCAATCGGAAGATGTCCAGCAGTGCCATCAGCTCAGAATTGGCAGAAAACAGTGAGACCCTGGTACACCCATCTACTGTCCGGAGAAGTCTGGTCAGAAGTGGCCTTCATGGAAGACTTGCGGCCAAAAAGCCATACCTCTGATGTGGAAACAAGGCGAAGCGACTCAACTATGCACGAAAACACAGGAACTGGGGCGCAGAAAAATGGCAGCAGGTGCTCTGGACTGACGAGTCAAAATTTGAAATATTTGGCTGTAGCAGAAGGCAGTTTGTTCGCCGAAGGGCTGGAGAGCGGTACACGAATGAGTGTCTGCAGGCAACAGTGAAGCATGGTGGAGGTTCCTTGCAAGTTTGGGGCTGCATTTCTGCAAATGGAGTTGGGGATTTGGTCAGAATTAATGGTCTCCTCAATGCTAAGAAGTACAGGCAGATACTTATCCATCATGCAATACCATCAGGGAGGCATCTGATTTGCCCCAAATTTATTCTGCAGCATGACAACGACCTCAAACATACAGCGAAAGTCATTAAGAACCATCTTCAGCGTAAAGAAGAACAAGGAGTCCTGGAAGTGATGGTATGGCCCCCACAGAGCCCTGATCTCAACATCATCGAGTCTGTCTGGGATTACATGAAGAGAGAGAAGCAACTGAGGCTGCCTAAATCCACAGACGAACTGTGGTTAGTTCTCCAAGATGTTTGGGCCAACCTACCTGCCGAGTTCCTTCAAAAACTGTGTGCAAGTGTATCTAGAAGAATTGATGCTGTTTTGAAGGCAAAGGGTGGTCACACCAAATATTGATTTGATGTAGATTTTTCTTCTGTTCACTCACTTTGCATTTTGTTAATTGATAAATATAAACTATTAACATGTCTATTTTTGAAAGCATTCTTACTTTACAGCATTTTTTCACACCTGCCTAAAACTTTTGCACAGTACTGTGTGTATATATATATATATATATATATATATATATATATATATATATATATATAAAATTTAAAAACTCATTAAAGTAGGGTTAAACAACAGCACTAGCCCTGCACCCACTTTATATAGTACTGTTACATTAAAACGCCTGAGCCTCTAAATGCAGCTTCGTATGCATGTCATTTTTATTTATTTATTTATTTATTTATTTATTTTTAAAAGTCGACATTATATGCATTATTTTGAATGGTTTAAGCTTACAGGACCGCTTTCTAGTAGTTACCTACACTCCCATCCAAAACCCAAATTAATTTACTGTCATCACAACGGTAAAATAAGCCTAGAGTTTTCTGGGGGGAATCAAACTTCTCGCTACATAGGTAAATTACATCAAGGCGACTTGCATGTTTTAAAATTCTAAACTTAATGCATGTAGTTTTTTTTTTATTTTTATGTAACTAAGGCCTACCTTTTAAGGAGGATTAAATCTGTGCAGCATATGCATGTACTATATAGCGTTAATATTGACTAGCCTGTAATATTGCGGTAATTGATTTGACAATTGATACAAATAACAATTTCTGTTGCAACAGGTGTTCCAAAGAACCCTGCCTCCCTGTATGAACTGCACATGCGTTTGTATTATTTGATGTATTATAGCTCCTCCCATAAAAGGGCGCCTTCACTATACATCTTAGTGTATGTACATTTCATTCAGGATCATTCCGGATACAACAGGCAAGATCATTAATTAAGGTCAGTGCATTTATAAATGTATTAATAGTACAGTCCCTTGAAAAATAAACATGAAAACCAGCTCACTGTGATTGTAAACAAATACTGTTTCTATTTCAAATGTTTGCCTGTTACTGTATGTAGGCTTGGCAGGATTCGATTTTGATTTGTAAACGTCGATTTCACCTCACACAAAAATATTCCCCCCCACACAGACGCATCTAAATTTCACGCAATCTTGAAAATTATCCAGGGTTTTCCTGTAACCCAAGCAGCATGTTACAGTGCCTACTGAAAATAGTGTGGGTTTGGAAAAGATGGAATACGTATTGGAACAAAATAGCAACCAAAAAAAGATTGATGTGCACTGAAAAGGAAGGAAGCGTATTGGTGTGTTTATGATACTGGTTAACAGCTTGCGTTTACTAAGGCAGAAAGAGTCGGCATTATTGTTTAGATTGGCTGCGCTACACTTATACAGCTCCCCACAACAGCAAGTTCGTGGGTTTCCTCCAATCCCACAGCCCAAGCCCGCAAACCTGTGCTCCCTTGTCATGTTAACTAAACAATGTTTTGTCTATTTTATTTCTCATGAAACAATAAACGGAACTAAATATCCAAACCTTGCATTTCTTTTGCTTGTCAATTAATTTCTTCTTTCTCTTCAACTCTTTGCTGTATACCACTTCACCGTCCCAAGGCAGTATACCTATTCATACAAAAACAGGGGTTATTCTACTTCAGTTTAAAAAGGTATAATTGGTCTGTACATCACACCATTTATACAGACTCAAAGGTCCAGTATAACCCAGTAAGACCAAAAGTAAAATGCTACCTTACCATCTGGTGTCTGGCAGGTCATAGTTTCCAAGTCAACAATGATTGAATCCTCTCTTTCTGCAGAATACTGCCAAAACACAAACAAATATATCAACACACAGTAGGGTATACTTTATTTCGCATACTACAATTCACAGTATCATATGTAAATATACAATTGTAAGCAAGGTTTGTGTGTACTCAGTACCTCAGTGTATATTCCCTAAATTCTGATACTCAATAACTTTGTTGTCACCAAACTTAATCACAAATGGATATGTCTCTCTGTAGGGCAAAATGCTTATGCCTCCCCATGCAGAATGTATAGCAGGTCTAGCAGATGACATTAAAAGTGTATTAAATTAATTTCTAAGAGGCTAAAAGTCCAAAAGTAACATGCGCTGCAAAAACAATAAAGTATTTCATTTAACATCTTTGCAATAAATTCAGCTTTTAATTTTCATTTAGTCTGAAATCGTAATTGGCTCTTTCAGAGTCCACACTAGTTTACAACGCGGCTGTTGGTTGGCAGCAAGTTTTCTGTTTTGGTAGATTTAATGAGACCAATTCATGTGAAAAAAAGAAATCACTGAACGAGTAAATGCCACTATGAGAGTCCAGAGAGGCACAGTCTTCAAACATACAAGTTACACTAACAGGCAACATGAATACAAATCTTTAAAACGACTGCTGTGACTGAGCCTAGACAAAGCGTCGACACCAGACACCGTTGTAATTTCCAGACGGAAGAAAGTATGACAAATAAGATGAATGCACATTTTACAATTCTGACTATATTTGTCCATTTACGTTAGAAAATGTATATGCTTTAGAATTGATTGGCCATGTTGTTATTAATAGTAATTATAATTGTCTGATTATTCTCACAAAAATGTACGGTAGTAGGCTGTTGATTCATTTCCTGTATGGTTCAGCCTTATCTGCAAACTACTGTATATAAATTACACAAGCCATTATGTGGAATCTTTTTTGCACTACGGTATAAAAAAAACAACCTATGCAACCTTTTGCATAACTGAGTTACTGACAACCAATACTGTTTGTATTGAAGTTCTTTCGTGGGACTATACAATGCCGTGTTCAGTCACAGTGAACCATGCACAGATAGTCATTACCATCTCACCTTTCTACAAATCTGCTCCAGTGACTGAAGATAACGATCTTCGTTTCCTCTAATTCCACGGAAAAAGTAATCTAAATCCATGTTTATATTGTAAGCGCTAGAAAATAAAACAAAAAAGGGAATATTACTCCACAGCGCTGCTGCAACAATGTCGGGTTTTTAACTCATCGGATTCAAAAATAAATCCCGGAACAAAGCACAAGCATGATTGGCCATCGTATGATCGCGCGTTAGTTCCTCTGTCACATGGTTCATTAGTTTAGGCCGGGTTTGGTCTGAAACGGAGTAACTGCAAGCTGCAATACAGCAGATTGGAAGTAATTTTATGCAGATTCGTGCAGGGCTGCCAGATAACCTGCTAACTTCCTGAAAACCTGTGTACAGATCAGAGCCCCTCTAGAGCTCTGCCCTCAATCGTCTCGCGCGTGCAGCTTCATCATAAGGGGCGTAAGAGTCTGATCACGTGAGAATTAATAAATGCGGAAGAAAGTAAACAAAGAATGTAAATTCTTTAAGCCCAGGTACAATTTCCATTTGAAACTGAGCATTTTAGTTTTTTAGTGATTCTATTTTGTTGATAACAATGTAAAACAATGTAATTTAAACTGAACACAAGCGAGTGGGGTTAGATTTTAATTTTCCCGATTTATAAAATCTTAATGACTCGTTGCAAAAATGTTGTAACCGGTTTAGCAGATTTTTTTTTCTTAATTACGGTTTAATTAAACCACTCGCTTTTTGTGTCCGTTTTGATTTAACCAGGGTTTGTATGTTCTGTACAATGGTTATTTATTAGCATCCCTGTCAACGTTGAGTTTTCAAAATAAGGGAGCTTTTGTAAACTGAAGTCTTAGTGGCCTGAATTACAGTGAATACATACATAAGACAAAGGCATATACTGTTCCACTTTATTACTTGGTAGGGTGATATTGTGATAAGGTGCTCCTAATAGCTTTTAAAAAGGAAAAATATCAAAACAGAAAAACAACCATGACATGCTTCACAGTCAGTCTCTTAGCCCCTGTGGTTCTTATTGTACTGTAGTTGTAGGTGGTTCATTTGGCAGCATCCAATACTTTGTACGAGAGCTAATCATAAACATTTGGCGTTGTTACTTTCATCACATAACAATTCGCATATGTGGCAGATCAATAATACCACTGTCAGCAACATTTCATTGTCAACTAGCTTCTACTTGTATTTTAAACGAATACACTACTGCTGTATATAAACACGTTATCAATCAATCTGAATTTCTAAAGCAATGTTGATGCTGAAATTGTAATATTATTATTTGTTTATTTAGCAGACGCCTTTATCCAAGGCGACTTACAGAGACTAGGGTGTGTGAAAGCTATGCATCAGCTGCAGAGTCACTTACAAGTGTGTCTCACCTGAAAGACAGAGGACAAGGTCAAGTGACTTGCTCAGGGTCACACAATGATTCAGTGGCTGAGGTGGGATTTGAACTGGGGACCTCCTGGTTACAAGCCTGTTTCTTTAACCACTGGACCACACAGAAACACTATTTGTGTGGCTTTTAGACTTTCCTTCAGAATACTTTGCAGCTTATGAGTCTTGGTACTTGTCTACTACAGATCTGTAGTCGCAGAATTAGCACAACATGTAAAGGTCTCTGCATTTGTAACTTGAGCTCCGTTTTACCTTTAGCAACGAAAGATGTTATTGAAGTGCTGTTTTTTTCTGGTTATATATATATATATATATATATATATATATATATATATAAACAAACATATTGTATTATATAAACAAATATATTGTAATGACCCGTGCCCTTGAAGATGAAGCAGAAGACGGAGACGTTGCCAGGTACAATTGTAAACCAATTTATTGGTAGAAATGAACACGGTCCCTGTTTGGACCAAGACCACGCCACAAAAACAATAAAATAAATGATCTCTTCCTATCACTACCCTACACTTTCCCTCTCTCTGTCTCTCACACAGGCTCCTGCTCTAAGCCACTCCCAGGCTTCGGTCGCACACACTCTTGCAGGCCCGCTTTCTCTCTGTAATTAACCCAGCTCCGTGCATTCATATATATATATATATATATATATATATATATATATATTATTGAAAAATCATAACATTTAAATGCATTGCAATTACCTTTCACAATTTAATTATAGAAATACTTAATTCATATCTTCATATATCAGTAATGAAGACATTACCTAAAACAATTGTGTGCTTCAATTAGTTTTGTTTACGTCTGACATATTGTAAATATTTCCTATAGCATAATATAGTTATATGTATGTATATATGAAATGTTACATAGGTAAAAGCTAACTATACAGCCTATACATATATTTATTGCACAATAATTTTAACAAAATATGATAAAATCATCAGGTACAGTATATTATATTTTTCTCTTACAATAACAACAGCTTAAGTCAGGTATTACCTTGGTCTGATAGACTACCTGTTTAAAGGTTACATAAGGACCTTTTTGTTTTATTGTGTTACATGTTCCCATGTGTTGCTACAACTGTTTGCGTAAGGTGTGTGTATTCTTTTATTTATTTTTTTACATTTTGATCACTTTTTTAAATTGCATTCCCTGATGGGAAATGTAGTTCTGAGAGGTCCATGCAGGTACATGTGAAGCCATCTTAAGGCAGGGAATGCAATTTAAAAGTTTAAAAAAGTGGTCAAAATCGTACATTTTAAACATTGATATTTGGACTGTGACCAGCACAGTTCAATAATGACTATTGCATATTAAGGGCCTTTTTATACAAACAACTTCTGTTGAAATGGGTTGTAATTGTACGTAGTGGCGGATCTGTGTTTCCCTTTTGAAGGGCAAGTGGGAGGAACACAACAAGACATCATAATGTTTTGCTGCAGTAGTTTCACAGAATTGCTACCATCACATTGCACCTTTCTACTTCTGCATCTGTGTCTTCTTGACCATGTAAGCCATGCAACTCTTTGGAGATTCAGTCACTCATTTTTCAAATGATTTGTTTATTTGTATTAGTTCTTGCAGCCACTCAAACATAAAATGAAAAATCTCAGCCAGACTTGCTTGAAATAAACCTAGGGCCCTTGCATAGTTCCTTAAAAATACATTTTCCATTGTTGTTGTAGTGCACAGTGATAATACAGATACAGTATTATGAGGTTCCAGGCAGGCAAGGACGTTTTTTAGCCAGTGTTTCGGCCATTGACTAATAATGTAGTAATAAGCCACTGCATACTGTAGTTGAAACCACTTTCTAATGGAGTCGGTTAGTGAAGCAAATTATTTTCATGCATTATTTTTCTCTAGTAAAATTTGCTGTACAGTTCTGTTACAATAATAAACTTAATTACATTGGATTTGCACACTTTTAAAAGCTAAAACCGGTGTAAGCCAGCACTCATGAATAATACTCCATTTTTTGACTGTGGACAGAGACTTACAGTGCCTTGCGAAAGTATTCGGCCCCCTTGAACTTTGCGACCTTTTGTCACATTTCAGGCTTCAAACATAAAGATATGAAACTGTAATTTTTTGTGAAGAATCAACAACAAGTGGGACACAATCATGAAGTGGAACGAAATTTATTGGATATTTCAAACTTTTTTAACAAATAAAAAACTGAAAAATTGGGCGTGCAAAATTATTCAGCCCCTTTACTTTCAGTGCAGCAAACTCTCTCCAGAAGTTCAGTGAGGATCTCTGAATGATCCAATGTTGACCTAAATGACTAATGATGATAAATAGAATCCACCTGTGTGTAATCAAGTCTCCGTATAAATGCACCTGCACTGTGATAGTCTCAGAGGTCCGTTTAAAGCGCAGAGAGCATCATGAAGAACAAGGAACACACCAGGCAGGTCCGAGATACTGTTGTGGAGAAGTTTAAAGCCGGATTTGGATACAAAAAGATTTCCCAAGCTTTAAACATCCCAAGGAGCACTGTGCAAGCGATAATATTGAAATGGAAGGAGTATCAGACCACTGCAAATCTACCAAGACCTGGCCGTCCCTCTAAACTTTCAGCTCATACAAGGAGAAGACTGATCAGAGATGCAGCCAAGAGGCCCATGATCACTCTGGATGAACTGCAGAGATCTACAGCTGAGGTGGGAGACTCTGTCCATAGGACAACAATCAGTCGTATACTGCACAAATCTGGCCTTTATGGAAGAGTGGCAAGAAGAAAGCCATTTCTTAAAGATATCCATAAAAAGTGTCGTTTACAGTTTGCCACAAGCCACCTGGGAGACACACCAAACATGTGGAAGAAGGTGCTCTGGTCAGATGAAACCAAAATCGAACTTTTTGGCAACAATGCAAAACGTTATGTTTGGCGTAAAAGCAACACAGCTCATCACCCTGAACACACCATCCCCACTGTCAAACATGGTGGTGGCAGCATCATGGTTTGGGCCTGCTTTTCTTCAGCAGGGACAGGGAAGATGGTTAAAATTGATGGGAAGATGGATGGAGCCAAATACAGGACCATTCTGGAAGAAAACCTGATGGAGTCTGCAAAAGACCTGAGACTGGGATGGAGATTTGTCTTCCAACAAGACAATGATCCAAAACATAAAGCAAAATCTACAATGGAATGGTTCACAAATAAACATATCCAGGTGTTAGAATGGCCAAGTCAAAGTCCAGACCTGAATCCAATCGAGAATCTGTGGAAAGAACTGAAAACTGCTGTTCACAAATGCTCTCCATCCAACCTCACTGAGCTCGAGCTGTTTTGCAAGGAGGAATGGGCAAAAATTTCAGTCTCTCGATGTGCAAAACTGATAGAGACATACCCCAAGCGACTTACAGCTGTAATCGCAGCAAAAGGTGGCGCTACAAAGTATTAACTTAAGGGGGCTGAATAATTTTGCACGCCCAATTTTTCAGTTTTTTATTTGTTAAAAAAGTTTGAAATATCCAATAAATTTCGTTCCACTTCATGATTGTGTCCCACTTGTTGTTGATTCTTCACAAAAAATTACAGTTTCATATCTTTATGTTTGAAGCCTGAAATGTGGCAAAAGGTCGCAAAGTTCAAGGGGGCCGAATATTATTATTATTTATTTCTTAGCAGACGCCCTTATCCAGGGCAACTTACAATTGTTACAAGATATCACATTATACATTATTTCACATTATACAGATATCACATTATTTTTACATACAATTACCCATTTATACAGTTGGGTTTTTACTGGAGCAATCTAGGTAAAGTACCTTGCTCAAGGGTACAACAGCAGTGTCCCCCACTGGGGATTGAACCCACAACCCTCCGGTCAAGAGTCCAGAGCCCTAACCACTACTCCACACTGCTGCCCGTGTTGAAAGTCTGTAACAAAATGGTTGATTGTTATTGTCGATACGTTGTAGACACGACTACCAATGCAGGCATCGTGCAGGTATCACAAAGTCCAGAAACAAATCTAAAACTGAAATGTGGCAAAAGGTCGCAAAGTTCAAGGGGGCCGAATACTTTCGCAAGGCACTGTAAATACTGATGCAATGTCGATGTGATGTGTTTCTTCAAAGTAAGAATACCTAGAAATTTGCAAATGTAATATTCCTATAAACATAACAGATTATTGATTTTTATAAGCTGCTGTGACAAACAATATGACCGATGATTAACATTTATATTTGTAAATGAAAGTAGCTTCTGAAATTTTGCAGAAGCC
The DNA here is from genome assembly GCF_902713425.1 of Acipenser ruthenus. NCBI lineage: Eukaryota > Metazoa > Chordata > Actinopteri > Acipenseriformes > Acipenseridae > Acipenser > Acipenser ruthenus. The sequence goes on along the minus strand of NC_081196.1, from coordinate 17,551,030 downwards.
ACCAGTCATTAGCCTGCATTAGAAACCACTGGAAACCTGGTTTGTTTTTATTCCAGACACCACACCATTTATCATGTGGCATCAGAGCAGTACAGAATATTCCCATGTTCTAGTTCTTTCTTCAGTAGCTTTCCTGCATATTTATTTAGTCATAATCAATATAGGAAAACAGTGTAAGCTTAGAGAGGTTTCTTCCCCTACAGTGTTTAACAATCCCCAAATCCCAAACAAAATAATGGAGCTTTCCTAGCTCTTCAGCCCAGTCCTGTAACCTGGTCTGCAAAGAGTGTTCATTAAACACTGTGCCTTCTGCCGCTTTTGATGACTTTCAGGACATTTGAAAGGTCGAGGGTCTTTTTGATTATGTCCATGATCATCTGGTGTTCTTGTGTTCCATTGATGAACTCTTCTAATGTCAATTCACCTGAGGAAAAGAACAGATATTATAAATCACATATGGGAAATCAACATATCACAATTAAGGATTTGTCAACAATCTTACATGTGTTTAGATGTACATCCCATGCATAGAACATACAGCATTACAAAGTTAAAAAACACATTTTATGTTTAATAGTAGTTGATAAGAACAATTGTTAACTTTATGATTTGTAATAAGTCAATGCGTTGTGTGTAAGGTATCTGTTACTGTAACAGAAATAATTTCTCACAATTGAGGACTTCACATGTCTTAATAGCAGACGTAAGTGTAGTTGAGAGTTGAAAGGTCACAGGGTCACATTATAACTTCTATTAGTGTGCCCTTTAAAGTGACTGTAGTCTGATTTATAGTAAACAATAAAATGTAGATTTTAATATCCAAGATCCTCGACATTGAAGAAAAGGTTTTCAGAGTTTGTTTGTGTTTTGAAGCCTCTGTTTCAGTCTGACTTCTGAATTGAGCTGTAGGAAGAATACCAAGGTGCTTCAGTAGTGTATATTCAAGTTGCTTTTGCAGAATATGAAGATGCCGCTTGTTAAGACACGTGAGATTTATTTGCACTTATGTGTAAATGAAAAGCACAAAAAATAATGAAGTGATATTGCAAAAATAAACTAAACATGTTAATAATACAAAGAGAGTAATATTCCAGCATAGGATATTGGATCAGTGCTTATAGCATTATAAATGTTACAACTGCTTCTTACCATCTCCATTTTTGTCTATCGTATCAAATACCAAGGCTGTGATCTCTTCTGGCGACATGTCAGTATGCTTATTGATTGCTTGTACTGCCTAAAACAGAAATCATAGTTATGGTAGAACCCCATTAGGAAAATAACATCCCTTATAAAAAAGCATATAAAAATGTAAAGATATTTTTGCACAGTCATTTTATAGTTGTTCCATGCTTTTCTTTGCATTCACTATAGTTACCATGTTTTGTCATTTTTTTAATATGCTTTACCATGCTTTCACATTGCTTTATTACACTTTGCTATGCTTTTACTGTGGGATACTTTAATAAGGGATATGGTTTATTATTATTTCTTAGCAGACACACTTATCCAGGGCAACTTACAATTGTTACAAGATATCACATTATACATTATTTCACATTATACAGATATCACATTATTTTACATACAATTACCCATTTATACAGTTGTTTTTTTTATTTTTATTGGAGCAATCTAGGTAAAGTACCTTGCTCAAGGGTACAACAGCAGTGTCCCCCACTGGGGATTGAACCCACAACCCTCCGGTCAAGAGTCCAGAGCCCTAACCACTACTCCACACTGAAATCTGCCTCTGTGTTATACAATGTTATACAATGAAGTTAAAATAACAAGTACAGTCAATAATATTGCTTCCTTCTATTTAATCCAGCAGAAAAAAACAGCATGCTACTGGATTTACTTACTTTCATTAAAATTGTCCCTGAGTGTCTAACCTGGTAAAGGTACAGGTGTGTGGTGCTCAGAGTGAGACATACCGTCAGGGGAGCACAGCTTCGCGTTCTCACCATGCTACAGTGGCCCAAACTGGCCAGGCAGTCTTCGCTGGGGATCCCACTGGGAGAGTCATGTTGGCTCAGGTGCTCCTGTGTGTTAGGGGGTTCCTCACCATGCAACAGTGGCCCCTACTGGCCAGGCATCTGGTGAAGTCAAAGCCTTGTTCTCCAGAGGCCGGTAGCGCGCTGAAATCTACTCTTGGGTGTAAAGAGGCTTGGAGGTGGTGGGTTTGGAGGATGCCTACTGACGTTCAGTTCTCCTGAGCTGTTGTGGGGTTTACTGTAGTGCGGGACATAATTGTGCATTCTAAAATGTGGAGAAAATGGGTATAAAGTAATGAAATCAATAAAATAGAGCCCCAAGAAAAATAAATAAAGCAATCACAGTAACAAATTGTTCGTGTTTAAAAAAAAACGTCCACGTTTAAAAAGTCACGCATTTTCTGTGGAAGAGTGAGGAGTATGTAGACATTATTGAGATTTGCTCAAAATTGAGTTTGACATAGTGTAATTGAAAATAAATATTTAGCAACTTACCTTAAATATGCTAAGCAATTCTTCTCTGTCAATCTTTCCATTTCCATCAGCATCATATAATTTGAAGTACCACTTCAACTTCTGGTCAATTTTTCCTTTTAAGATCAAACTTAGTGCAGCAACGTATTCCATAAAGTCTATGTATCCATCCTAAAACAAAAAGACTAAATATTATTTTTTTCAAATGGAGCTAGATATAAAGTCAAATTAGCATGTTGTCTTTCTCATACAGATAGCAGAGAAAAAATAGGGTTTTGAATCTAAACTCGACCATTATTTTGCACAGAAATACACAACAGGCCAGCATTTACATAATTATAAAGCAGCATTTGTGTAGCTCGGTTGTTTTTATAAAATAACAAAAATCTAACAATTACAGTCTCTGGGTCTATCTCTGTTTCACCATTTTTGAAACTCATACACTGCAACGAGTTACAAGTTCAATTTTATTTTTTATTTTTTTTAATTTGTGGGTGATGTAGTCTGCAGTACTTGTACCTTTTTTAGACAACATTTTAGCTAAACTGCCTGCTGTTTGTTACTTGTGACTATAAACATGTCCTGGCTTAACTGAGAATATTGGATTACTTAACCCCTATTTGAGTGACAACAGGCAAGAAGGCCAGTGTTCTTTCCTAACACTTCTGCAACGCAATTCAGATGTCCTCATGTGCTACTCTTTTACCAGCAATGTACACAGTCCACAGCCGAGCTAGTGCTGCATGTCATCAACACATTCAATGGAATATTATCAAGAATGATATAACAAGTGCTTTACCATTTGCTTTCATGGCATTCAAAATCACGTTATCCTGTGATAACACACCACTGTACAGTTTGGATAAACACGTTACTAAGGGTCCATAGCAACAACAGCATGTTTGTGTTTTTATGTTGTTATTGTTTTGTTTTTAATATGCCTTTAATCTCAAATGTGCCTAGTTTTACTGGTAAGCTCCACTCAGAGTTGAGCATTGTAACAGTGAAGTGGGAGGTAGGGTGGATACAGTTAAGGCACTGGCCTACAGTACTTTAGGGTGATAACTTTAAGGCTGGTATAGTGTGGGAGGAAGTAAACAGACTCCTGAATGAATGAATGCTCTAAAGTTATAGTGTTTTGTAACATACCTTTACATCTTTGCCACAGGAAGTGATTTACGTTGGCATTATGTGATTGAGGTACTGATACAGTATTCGGGTACAATCATGCATCTTGCCTGGCTGTTTTCCTCTTCTCTTCCTATCTTAAATTAATTGCAGGTGTGGCCTATTAAAGTCATCAATTCAATTAGACTAATTTGCCTATTTTGACAATTTTCATATACACATCCAATCAAAACAACAGAAGCAATGGGGTGTTGTAATAAATGTGCACAGTACTGTACATTGGAGAACATGGCATATTGTGCAATCACACATCATAAGTAATGTTAATTTAAGTACACCTAAAATGTTTATTTCTAGTGTTTTTATCACCATTCCCTGATAGAAAAGTTTGAGGAATGCCACTGGGATACCATAATAATTATAATCTATTATCCCAATTAAATCAGAAGCAATAACACATTACACTGTTAAACAAATGGCAACAGAATGAAATTGGAACAAATATTACAGTGGTCTCCATACAGCAACACACACCATGGCATAGTATTGCAACAGAATACCAATGTATATTGTTGTATTTACCATTACTGAGTCAATATACTGTGCTCTGTAAAAGTCTAGGGGACTATTCTACCAATGCCCCATGCTTTACCATTACAGCTGCCCTTGTGCTTTTGTATTATCCCATACTACAGAAACATTGGAAATCATTGGTAAGAAAAATGGTGCTACAACTTTCTTACCTTATTCATGTCAAATGTTGCAAATACTTGTTCAATATATCCATTTGCTTCTTCATTCAGTCCCTGAAGACCGAGGATTGCTTTAAGTTCATACAAGGTTATAAGACCAGATGGAGAGTCGCGCATAAACTTATTATACCAATAGTGGATATCCACGGCCATCATATCTTCAGTTGTAGAATTATTAGCACCCATTGCTCACTTAGCTTCCTGACTCAACTTCTCACTGAAGAATCAGATGTGGACCGCTTCCTCCTGAGAGCTGCTCTGGACCCATTAGACTATAACTTAACAACTGCTACAGATTGTTAAACCTCTTATGGTTAGATACGACAAGAGGCTAAATAAAAATAGCTTTTTAATGGGATAACAAACTTGAGATTATAAAAGGAAAAGTCTTAACATCTAACTGAACACTTATGCAACTTTTTTTAGAGGTTTATCTAGTTGAAATAAGGTAATATGTTTTGTTTAGAATTCACATCCTAGCCTTGCATTTAATGTATTATGCCTGTATTTAATGTATTTGCATTGTTTTTTACTGTTTGTATTTAATGTACTATGCCTGTATTTTACTGTATTCAATGTATTATGCATTGATCCTCACTATCTTGTAAAGTGGTTTGTGATGGTGGTCCACTATGAAAGGCGCTATATAAAATAAATATTGATTGAATATAGTTACAATATCTATTTTGGGGGGCTCCCGAGTGGCGCATCTAGTAAAGCTGCTCCATGTGGAGTGCAGGATGCGCCCTATAGTCTGGAGATTGCAGGTTCAAATCCAGGCTATGTCACTGCCAACCATGACCAGGGGTTCCTAGGAGGCAGCACACAATTGGCCGAGCACCGCCCGGGTAGGGAGGGCTTAGGTTGGCAGGGGAATACACTGTTCACCTCGCACCAGCGACCCCTGTGGCTGATAGGGTGCCTACGGTTCTGCAGTGGAGCCATCAGATCTGTGTTGTCCTCTGGCACTATAAGTCTGGTGGCCTCACTGTGGATCCGCAGTGCGAAAAATGACGGATTGGCAGGAACATGTTTCGGAGGACATGGGGCCAGGGGGTTGCAACGGTGAACCAGGATACAAATAATAATTGGGCATTCCAAATTGGGGAGAAAACCAGGGCAAAAAAAAACAAAAACATTGTCGACAACTACATTTTTAAAAGAAAAAAAAATATTTTGCATTGGACGCGGTGGCTTGTTAATACACAAAACTGTCATAAACTGTAGTTGAATTTCAGGAATCCAATGCATGATATATCAGCTATGTCTTAAATGTCTGAAATATTGTGGCCACTTTTAATACTTTAAAATATAGCAATGTTAAAAAACCTGCCGGTGACCTGGACCTTTAACTGGCCCTGGCCTTGACCGCAAAGCAGTCCTGATAGTCATAGACCAGCTCCTCCAATTGCTCCTGTTGTTCTGGGCTGAGCCCTTTCCCGCTGCGCTGGCAGAGGTCCCGGAGCAGGACTCTCCTGGGCCCATGTTAGTTCCCCAACCTGGTGAATGGCCAGTCGGGGCGGAGGGTTGGCCTGAAGGCCGGCACGGTAGCTGGCAGTCTGGTCTGCGGGCAGACAAGCGGCGGGGCTGTGCGGTAGGCTGGCTTGTGGGCCGGCAGGGTAGCTGGAGTCGAGTGTGCTGGCAGACATGCGGTAGGTTGGGGTTGGGAGCTAGTCTGTGTGCTGGTACAGTAGCTGGCAGGTGATGGGCAGGTTGCAGGTTGGGATGGGGGGTTGGCTGGCGAGCGTTGCAGCCATGGAGGCTGTGTTGGCTGGCGGATGTTGGGTGGTGGGGCTGGCTAACAAGCCCGGATGCCCTAATATCCGTTTCACTTAAAAACCGGACAAGAAACACCAACCTTTCTATAATATTTTCTTTGACATACATTAGTTGCTTAAATGATTTTCACTACTGTAAAACAAGAAAATTTCACGAGCAAGAATTGTTTGCTATTTTCGCGTTAATTAAAAATCTGCAAAATTAATGTGCCGTGAAATATATTATTCATACATGTGCCGTACATTAAAAGAAAAGAAGCTCAAACGTTTATTACAGCAAAAATGAACCTTGAAGGCCATTAGGGAAATTAATGCAGCAAAAAAAATCCTGTTTTATAGTATATTATTAGAAATGTACTCTACAAGGGGATGTAGCGAGGTGATCTGTTCCTTTGTTATGGTTATGGACGTAATAAATTGTATTTCACTTCTTACACATCAGCACTCTCATTGGACTTGTGACCGTGCTGTGTTTTGTGTGTGTTTATACTGTGTTTATTATTTTGGGACTGAACCCCTGGGGTATACTGTGTAGTACACATTGTTGTGTACTACCATTCATTATTATTTACAGTTGTCAAGTGACTTTGGATTATAAAATAAAAACCATTGCACCTGGATTATCGTTGTCTACCTTTCATTGATCACCACATCACTCCTGCACCTGCACCCTGCAAGCCACTTTGCCACACGTGGTGTCAGAACATGGGATGGATCACACTACACTGGCAGCGCTGTTGGAGGCGCTAGAAAGCAGACGGGAGATCGAGGAGAGAAGGAGAGAGGAGAGATACACGACCCTGATCAAGAGGGTGGGGATTGTGATGCGGCCAAACACAACAACGCAACCCGTGATGTCGGCCCCAAAGGCGAGGGCACAGAAGATGATGGCGGAGGATGAACTGGAAGCATACCTCATCACGTTTGAGCAATTAGCAACCACTGCATCATGGCCACCAGAATACTGGGCAAGCCAGCTAGGATCCTGTTTGCTCGGGGAGGCTCAGGCAGCCTATAAGCCCATGATGGACGAAGACGTCGTCAAATATGACTTGGTAAAGCAAGCCATTCTCCGCCGCCTGAACATCATGGGGGAAACACACCGGGTGAGATTCAGGGAGTACCAGAGGCCGCAGGACATACGCCCCAGGAGTAATGGGAATGGCAGATTCAGCCGAGTGTTCCTTCGGCTCTACTTTGAGTGGTGGGATATGTGACAGACAGAATGATTCTTGGTGATAAATCTCCCTCCCGGCCTGTGAGGGTGCTGTGTAAAGGAACAGAGTGCCCTGGACTTGATGGCAGACAATTCATTCCCAGGTTTAGGTGGAAGTCGGCCATCTAGAAAGGGGGAGGAGCTACGGTACACCAAACCATTGACCCGGAAGGAGGAGCGGTTGCAATCGTTAACCAAGGGGGCATGATTGACGGTACATAAGGGGACCCAGCAAGGTGATCTGTTCCTCTGTTATGGTTACGGACGTACCCAAATAACAGTGAAAGTAAACCGTGAGCGTTTGTTTGTTTTGTCGTGTTTAATTCTGTGCTCATTTGTCATTGTTAGACAGCTAAACACGTACCAGGAGCTGTCGCTAAAGGCCAGTACAAACCTGGACAACACTGCACTATTGTTCATGTATTGTCAATTGCATTTCACCACTTACATGTTAGCACTCACTTTGGACTTGTGACCGTGTTGTGTTTCGTGTGTGTTTATACTGTTATTTCGGGACTAAACCCCTGGGTTATACTGTGTAGTACACATTTCTGGGTACTACCATTCATTATTATTTACAGTTGTCAAGTCACTTTGGATTATAAAATAAAAATCATTGCCCCTGGATTATCGTTGTCTGTCTTTCATTGATCACCGCATCACTCCTGCACCTGCACACAGCAAGCCACTTTGCCACACCATACCAAGTTCTTCTTTAAGTCAAATTATTAAATGATTGCTATTATATATATATATATATATATATATATATATATATATATACACACACACACATGTTTATTGAAAATTCATAACATTTAAATGCATTGCAATTATCATTCACAATTTGCATATAGAAATACTTAATCCATATCTTTATTTTTCAGTGTAATGAAAACATTAGCTAAAACATTGACTGCTTCAATTAGTTTTGTATATGTTTGACATGCTGTAAATATTTCCTCTAGCATAATATAGTTATATGTATGTATATATGAAATGTTATAGGCTTGTAGGTGTAAAAGCTAACAATACAACATATATTTATTGCAGGATTCTTTTTATCAAAATATGATCAAATAAGATCACAAGGTACAGTATATTGTATTTTTCTCTCTTACAATAACAACAGCTAAAGACAGGTATTACCTTGGTCTGATAGATTACCTATTTAAGTCAGATAATGGCAAATAAGATTAGTGGATGTTGCTGGAAAAATCTTCTGTGATGGGAATCTTGACTAATGCTGCTTAGGCATGCAATAAGAAAATAGTTTTGCCACATAGACTTGCTTGAAATAAACCCAGGGCCCTTGCATGGATTTCCTCTTTCCTAGTTCCTTAAAAATACATTTTCTATTGTTCTCTTTGGCGCTGTCCACACTACAAAACCGATCTCGAGAACCATACTCAAAACTGTTTTAATTAATCCAGCTCAATGTGTCCACACTCAAGTACTGTTTCTTGTTTAGTCGGGCTTAATGAGACTAAAATAGTTTGGTTACAGTTCCTAGCAGCACAATGGACTGTGGGACTCAATACGATAGTATCCCATCATGCACTATATTTTATTTTAAAATAATGTGTTATGCACCATATTAATAGAGGTCCATATTGCTAAAAAGAAATAAAACAAGTATTTTGGAAAAAGTAAATGTGAACACACACACACACACACACAAGTAGGTCTTGATGTTTTCTGATTCTGTTTAATAATTAAACTCAGAAAAAACTGTTAATTACAAAACCATTTTTGTTTTTACCTTCATATCTTGCCTGAGCCTAATTCTGGTCCCCTTAATTTTATTTCAAACAGAGCTTGTTCATCCCGATCCTACAGTACTTTTAAATACTACAGTATTTCATTTTCGCAGTCGCCTAATTTAATGTTGTGCTTTTGTTATTTTCCCCACTAGTTTAAGAGATGTCTTGATATGTTTTTTTTAAGCATAAAAATGAATACCCAATTACATTGGATTTCCACTTTTAAAGTCTGAAACAGGTGTAGCAGTCATGAATAATACTACATTTTGAACTGTGGACAGGGAATTCAATATAGATAAAATGATAAAGTGATGTGTTTTTTTTTTCAAATTATGGAAGTAAGAAAACCTAGAAACTTGTTGCAACTGCTTTGCTGGGCTTTAGTTCAAATATAATATTCCTAAAAACATAAAATATTGATTTTTATAAGCTGCTGTGACAAACAATATGACCCAAGATTAACTTTTATATTTGTAAATGAAAGTAGCTTTTGAAATTTTGCAGAAGCCACCAGTCATTAGCCTGCATTAGAAACCACTTGCAACCTGGTTTTTATTCCAGACACCACACCATTTATCATGTGGTATCATTGCAGTACAGAATATTCCCATGTTCTAGTTCTTTCTTCAACAGCTTTCCTGCATATTTATTTATTCATAATCAATACAGGAAAACAGTGCAATCTTAGAGAGGTTTCTTCCCCTACAGTGTCTGTGGCGGAGTGTCCCGCCCCTACATATTTATTTATTATTATTTGTATTTTTATCTGTGCCACAAACAAAAATAATAATAAATAAATATATAGGGGCGGGACACTCCGCCACAGTGTCTAAGAGTTTTTTTTTTTTTTTTTACAAGTACAGAATCCTAAACAAAGTAATGGAGCTTTCCTAGCTCTTCAGCCCGGTCCTGTAACCTGGTCTGCAAAGAGTGTTCATTAAACACTGTTCCTTCTGCCGCTTTTGATGACTTTCAGGACATTTGAAAGGTCGAGGGTCTTTTTGATTATGTCCATGATCATCTGGTGTTCTTGCGCTCCACTGATGAACTCTTCTAATGTCAATTCACCTGAGGAAAAGAACAGATATTATAAATCACATATGGGAAATCAACATATCACAATTAAGGATTTGTCAACAATCTTACATGTGTTTAGATGTCATCCCATGCATAGAACATACAACATTATAAAGTTAAAAAACAACACATTTTATGTTTAATAGTAGTTCATAAGTCAATGTTGTGTGTAAGGCGTCTGTTACTGTAACAGAAATAATTTCTCACAATTTAGGACTTCACATGTTGTCTTAATAGCAGACGTAAGTGTAGTTGAGAGTTGAAAGGTCACAGGGTCACGTTATAACTTCGCTTAGTGTGACCTTTAAAGTGGCTGCAGTCTGATTTATAGTAAACAATAAAATGTAGATTTTAATATCCAAGATCCTCGACATTGAAGAAAAAGGTTTTCAGAGTTTGTTTGTGTTTTGAAGCCTCCGTTTCAGTCTGACTTCTGAATTGTGCCGTAGGAAGAATACTGTATTGTTTCGCAGGAGGCAGAAAACGAGAGAGACATTTGTTTCTTTTCAGTGCTTTATTCAGCACACCTTTTTCTCACACACAGAAACTCAGAAACACAGGAACCATGGCAACCAGAACAAAAACACATAAAATGGCGGCACAGCGCCTTTTATAACCTTAGCTCCACCCTTTTATGCTAATAGGTTACTGGAGCTTACACATCCCATTGGTCCTCAGCCGCATACTTCGGGCTCATGCCCTTTGCAGGAGCCCTTGAAAGGGCTGGCGCTTGCAGCAGCGGTGGCTCCTCTCCATCTGGCAGTCGGACGGACAGTACCTCCCTCTCTGACCGGCTCCTTTGCTTGCCTTTGGGAATGGCCGCCCCTCCTCCTGTTTTATTTTCGGGCAGGAAGTACCTCCTCTTCTTCCTGAAAGGGGCAGCACCCCACTTCGTGCCCGAACTCCCCGCAGACAAGGCACCAACCCTGGTCCTCCCTGAAGAGGTCCTCCCATCCACCATCCCACCGGATACGTGACGAGTAGGGATTCCAGCGGCTCCACTGGTTCTTCGGGGCAGTCAGTACCTCCTCTTCCTCCTGGAAGGGGCAGCATACCACCTTGTGCCCGAACTCCCCGAAGGCATGGCACCAGCCTTGGTCTTCAATGCTAATGAGGTCCTTCAGTCCACCGCCAGTCAGTGTCCAATGCTCCATCTCTCTTATCTCCTAACTGCTCCTGCTTGAGGCAGAAAACACGCTTTGTTCCTGGTTCCAAAAACTCTATTTATTTTCTTTTCTGGACGCTCTCTCAGCACCCAAGCCTGAGTCACTACTCTGTCCACTTCACAGCATACAACTTTACACACAGGAACACAGGAACCAGGGCAACCCGAACAACAACAACACACAGAATTGTAGCGCAGCGTCTGTTTTTATAACTTTAGCTCCGCCCCTTTAGGGTACCGGAGCTTACACATTCCATTGGTCCTCAGCTGCACACTTCGGGCCAATGGGAACACACGGAACACATGCGAACACAGTGGCTAACGAGACAGGACCAATCACAGGGGAGACACAGAACATGCGCACACGCAGGCCAGGATCACACAGACACAGACAGAGGTAAACAAAACAAGCTGCAGGAAATACAGAGCGGGAAGGGAACACAATTACAGTACAGGAATTACAGTACAACACAAATGCACAGATTGTTACAATACCAAGGTGCTTCAGTAGTGTATATTGAATATGAAGATGCCGCTTGTTAAGACACGTGAGATTTATTTGCGCTTATGTGTAAATGAAAAGCACAAAAAAGAATGAAGTAATATTGCAAAAATAAACTAAACATGTTAATAATACAAAGAGAGTAATATTCCAGCATAGGATATTTGATCAGTGCTTATAGCATTATAAATGTTACAACTGCTTCTTACCATCTCCATTTTTGTCTATCGTATCAAATACCAAGGCTGTGATCTCTTCTGGCGACATGTCAGTATGCCTATTGATAGCTTGTACTGCCTAAAACAGAAATCATAGATATGGTAGAAACCCAAACTGTAACATCCCTTATAAAAAGCATATACAAATGTAACAACATTTTTGCAGTCATTTTGTAGTTGTACCATGGGTTTCTATGCATTTACTATAGTTACCATGTTTTGTTATTTTTTTTTAATATGCTTTACCATACTACTCTGCAATGCTTACCTATGCTTTGCCATGCTTTCACGTTGCTTTATTACACTTTGCTATGCTTTTACTGTGGGATACTTTAATAAGGGATATAGTTTGAAATCTGGCTCTGTGTTATACAATGTTATACAATGATGTTAAAATAACAAGAAAGTACACTCAATAATATTGCTTCCTTCTATTTAATCCAGCAGAAAAAAAAACAGCATGCTACTGGATTTACTTACTTTCATTAAAATTGTCATTTTCGAAAAACGGGAAGGTGCTTCAGTGTTATAATACACCATACAGAAAGACTGCTAACAGAGTGTACCACAATTCTGAAAGCACAGTAACCACCAGGGGTCAGAGTATTACCCTATTGAGCATCACTCTAAAGAACTGCTGGAAAGGTACACTAGCATCCTTTACTTTATATTTAACTTGTATCTGAGGGTTGAATGCTATGTCAAAAGAGGTGGGTTCCATTGGCAGAGCAGAAAGATGCTATTCTAGGGTGATTGCAGAATATTACTCACACACAAATTGTCTTATGTGCTGTTCCCCATGTTTGATGGTATGTCAACAATGTTTTGCAGTCTTGAATATTTTAAAAATTAGAGCCTGTATCCCTGAGTGTCTAACCTGGTAAAGGTACAGGTGTGTGGTGCTCAGGGTGAGACGTACCGTCAGGGGAGCACAGCTTCGCGTTCTCACCATGCTACAGTGGCCCAAACTGGCCTGGCAGTCTTCGCTGGGGATCCCACTGGGAGAGTCATGTTGGCTCAGGTGCTCCTGTGTGTTAGGGGGTTCCTCACCATGCAACAGTGGCCCCTACTGGCCAGGCATCTGGTGAAGTCAAAGCATTGTCCTCCAGGGGCCGGTAGCATACTGAAATCTGCTCTTGGGTGTAAAGAGGATTGGTGGTGGGTTCGGAGGATGCCTACTGACGTTCAGTTCTCCTGAGCTGTTATGGGGTTTACTGGAGTGAGGGGCATAATTGGGCATTCTAAACTGTGGAGAAGACATTATTGAGATTTGCTCAAAATTGAGTTTGACATAGTGTAATTGAAAATAAATGCTTACCAACTTACCTTAAATATGCTAAGCAATTCTTCTCTGTCAATCTTTCCATTTCCATCAGCATCATATAATTTGAAATACCACTTCAACTTCTGGTCGATTTTTCCTTTTAAGATCAAGCTTAGTGCAGCAACGTATTCCATAAAGTCTATGTATCCATCCTAAAACAAAAAGACTAAATATACATTTTTTAAAAATGGAGCAAGATATTGTGGCGAACTGTGTTTCCTGCAGGCATGGGGTTCCCACAGGCGGAGGTGGGACGCGAACCCGGGGAACTCCTGCTCTTAAGCATAGTGCCGATACCGCTGTACAAAAGAGCCGGCTCCCTTGCATTAGAATGTTTTAGATTGTGTCACCTACCAGCCCTGACCCCTGCCCCGTGCACGCTACAATCTGAAGTCAAATTAGAAGGGTGTCTTTCTCATACAGGTAGCAGAGAAAAATTAGGTTTTTGAATCTAAACTCAACCTTTATTTAGCACATAAATGCTCAACAAGCCAGTATTTACATAATTATAAAGCAGCATTATTGAAGCTGGATAGTTTTTTTTATTTTTTATAAAAGAACAGATATCTTCATACTTACAGGCAGTCCAAACTAACACGTACAGTCTCTGGGTCTCTCTCTCTCTGTTTCACCATTTTTGAAACTCATACACTGCAGCGAGTTACAAGTTCCATTTTATTTTATTTTATTTTCAGTGGATGATGTAGTCTGCTGTACTCAGACCTTTTTTAAGTGCCTTCTGTTCGCTACTTGTGACTATAAGCATGTCCTGGCTTAACTGAGAATATTGGATTACTTAACCCCTATTTGAGTGACAACAGGCAAGAAGGCCAGTGTTCTTTCCTAACACTTCTTTTACCAGCAATGTACACAGTCCACAGCCAAGCTAGTGCTGCATGTCATCAACACATTCAATGGAATATTATCAAGAATGATATAACAAGTGCTCTACCATTTGCTTTCATGGCATTCAAAATCATGTTATCCTGTGATAACACACCACTGTACAGTTTGGATAAACACGTTACTAAGGGTCCATAGCAACAGCAGTGTGTTTGTGTTTTTATGTTGTTATTGTTTTGTTTTTAATACGCCTTTAATCTCAAATGTGCCTAGTTATACTGGTAAGCTCCACTCAGAGTTGAGCATTGTAAAAGTGAAGTGGGAGGTAGGGTGGATACAGTTAAGGCACTGGCCTACAGTACTTTAGGGCGATGACTTTAAGGCTGGTATAGTGTGGGAGGAAGTAAACAGACTCCTGAATGAATGAATGCTCTAAAGTTGTAGTGTTTTGTAACATACCTTTACATCTTTGCCACAGGGTGTGATATATGTTGGCATTATGTGATTGAGGTACTGATACAGTATTCGGGTACAATCATGCATCTTGCCTGGCTGTTTCCCTCTTCCTATCTTAAATTAATTGCAGGTGTGGCCTATTAAAGTCATCAATTCAATTAGACTAATTTGCCTATTTTGACAATTTTCATATACACATCCAATCAAAACAACAGAAGCAATGGGGTGTTGTAATAAATGTGCACAGTACTGTACATTGGAGAACATGGCATATTGTACAATCACACATCATAAGTAATGTTAATTTAAGTACACCTAAAATGTTTATTTCTAGTGTTAAAGCAGTGTTTTTATCACCATTCCCTGATAGAAAAGTTTGAGGAATGCCACTGTGATACCATAATAATTATAATCTATTATCCCAATTAAATCAGAAGCAATAACACATTACACTGTTAAACAAATGGCAACAGAATGAAATTGGAACAAATATTACAGTGGTCTCCATACAGCAACACACACCATGGCATAGTATTGCAACAGAATACCAATGTATATTGTTGTATTTACCATTACTGAGTCAATATACTGTGCTCTGTAAAAGTCTAGGGGACTATTCTACCAATGCCCCATGCTTTACCATTACAGCTGCCCTTGTGCTTTTGTATTATCCCATACTACAGAAACATTGGAAATCATTGGTAAGAAAAATGGTGCTACAACTTTCTTACCTTATTCATGTCAAATGTTGCAAATACTTGTTCAATATATCCATTTGCTTCTTCATTCAGTCCCTGAAGACCGAGGATTGCTTTAAGTTCATACAAGGTTATAAGACCAGATGGAGAGTCGCGCATAAACTTATTATACCAATAGTGGATATCCACGGCCATCATATCTTCAGTTGTAGAATTATCAGCACCCATTGCTCACTTAGCTTCCTGACTCAACTTCTCACTGAAGAATCAGATGTGGACCGCTTCCTCCTGAGAGCTGCTCTGGACCCATTAGACTATAACTTAACAACTGGTACAGATTGTTAAACCTCTTATGGTTAGATACGGCAAGAGGCTAAATAAAAATAGCTTTTTAATGGGATAACAAACTGTAGAGATTATAAAAGGAAAGGTCTTAACATCTAACTGAACATTTACTCACAGTATTAAAAGTGGGCACTTTTAATACTTTAAAATATATTATATGGGTAAGTTACATTCCAGTATATATGCAACTTTTGATGGGAAGAAACATTGGAGTATATGTCCTGTGATTTTACACTGATCTTACACAACTGTCGTGGTCAAAGGCATTCATAGCGTCATTGGTTTGTTAATCCATTTCTATTTCTGGCACATGTCAGTGTTTCATACAGTTTTAAAACAGATTTTAAATATATAGGACGGTTTTTATAAGCCAAATTGGAAAGCAATATGAAGATTTTCTTCCTGATAAGAGTACAATGAAGATAGAGTAATACTATAGAGTATACACACACTAAAAATTGTATATTAGTGTGAAATTGTATCTGACCAAACATTTTACATGTATGTTTACTGCCAAGTTGGGATAAAAGGATCAGTCGCATTACAAAAAAAGCAATGTAACAAAAAGGATCAGCTCAACTTAAAATAGTCCAGAGTGTGTGCCCATTTTTAGTCAGTGAAGAAGTGGTAAGTGACAATTTTCCAAACAGGCAAAGTTCAAACATTCATATTGTGACATTGAGTATAATACCGGTCTGAAGATTGCAGTTGGACTGAGGCAACTTGAAATGATCTCATGAAAAACAGAAAAAAGACAACGGGAAGCCAAATAACCGAAAGACACATGGATGAGAAATTTTGTTAAGCTGTTCAATTCTACCTTTAAGCTATTCTAATAATAATTAACATGCAGTTAGTCGGTTTAACACAGTGTACAAAGACAAACGCAGTTAAAACAGCAATTTATGTGTATTGAACTGTTGATGGCTGTAAGACTGCAATCTCTTTTTAGTAAATCCATCAGAGCCTAATGAGATTACAGTTAAGAGTTACAAGACCAAGCTCTGTCTCTATTGTGAAAGATAGCCAGCAAGTGCTTAAGCAGCTGCAGTATACTCGAGGAAACCATTTAATTAAATTGTGATCCTGGCTTAGAGGGGTAGTAACTAAGTTTAAAATCCACTTTCCTACCCTTAACTAGCTTTAATGCCATGTTCACTTCAGTGTCTCCCCTCCTTTTGTTTTTAGTTTATTCTTAACATTTCCGATTGTAAATTTTAAACTACAAGACCATTTACGTGGAAATGATATTGGTGTATAAAATGATACTGAAAAAATAAAGCACAAAACCCAGCATATTGTTTACCTTGTATGGTTTTATATTATATGTAAAGAAAGACACTGCTCTATAGTCTTTTTAATGTTTTAAATACTTCCTAAATCCTGCAAAAACCTTTACTTCTGTTTTTTCTTAAATATTTTTTATCCCAACATCCTTACATTTTTTTTGTTCTTTTTACACTTGAACGGAGAAGCGATGTGACAAACCTGGCCCCCTGCTCCCACGAGGAAGCGGACACCCGCCTCCTCCTACATGTGTCAGATGCTGTACAGAAAGGGTGCAGGAAAGCATATGTGCACACAGTAGATACTGACTTGTGGTGCTGGCAATTGCCACGTTCAACCAGACCAAGCCTGACGATCTGTGGGTGGCGCTTGGTACTGGATCAAATTTCCGGTATATAGCTGTCCATGAACTGGCTGCTGTGATGGATCCCAGGATTTGTGCCACTCTCCCTGTCTTCCATGCATTCACAGGGTGTGACACTGTCTCTCCGTTTGGGGGAGATGCAAGAAGACTGGGACACATGGAATGGTTTCCCAGAGGCTACCGAGGCATTCGAAGACCTCCTACTCATACAAAGTGACATCAGTGACTCAACCATGTCAGTACTGGAGTGGTTTGTGGTGTTGCTCTCTGACCGCACAAGTGACACCATGAAGGTCAATGGAGCCAGGAAGCAACTGTTCATGCAGAAGTCAAGGAGCCTGGAGAACATACCACCAACACAGGCAGCACTCAAGCAGCACATCAAACGGGCTAGCTACCAAGCCAACTGCTGGAAACAGGCCCTAACTCCTGACCCTGAGCTTCCAAGCCTGTCAGATTGGGGCTGGAGGAAGGACACCACAGGGTGGCAACCACTGTGGACCACCCTTCCAGAAGCATCACAGTCATGCTATGAACTCATTCACTGTGGGTGTAGGAAGGGATGCACTGGGCAATACAAATGTGTCAAGGCTGCCCTCAAGTGTACTGCCCCCTGCTCCTGTTCTGGAGAATGTTTAGCACTAAGCTAGTACTCAGATCATTACCCAGACCTACCAGTTCCTCAACTCTCTGCATCTAATAAGTATCTGCATCTAATGTACATGTAGACACCACATTTATAATAAAATGGTTTATGTGTGGCATTCATTACAACTTCCCAATTGGACAGCACATTTGAGCCCTGAGCGAGGTCATTGACCTCTCAAGGTCAACAGAGGTGATTTCACATATGAAAATAGTGTTCCAAGACACAGAACTGTACATAAATCTTATGTAATCTATCATGTTGTTATGACACATGGTGTTAAAATAGCAAATTATCATTATCATGGTCGTCAGAGGTCTGAAAACAAACCTTAGGGTATGTACAAACAGTGGGAAATGTCATGCTTTTATCATAAAATGCACAATACCTTTTATATATGAGCTTATCAGCTGTACTATAAAGCTGGACAAAGACAAGTAAACATAGCTGCTTAACATGAAAGGCTGCTGACTGACTAGTTACCAATGACCATACAACTTTCATTTATATAGTGGTCTTTATGTAAATGCATCCTGGTGGTTTGCATAATTTAACAAACTACAAGAGCTCTAAACTACTCAGTAGCAAATCCGTCAAATACAAAAGATAAGATCAGACGTGTTCATTTTAGTTGTTGTGTGATGCTCAAAGAAGGATATTGAGAACACCCCGTCATGTTTATTTTATATACTGTACTTGAGCTTGGAACTGAAGGAAGCATATAGTGAGCCAATAGCAGGATACAGTGACAGCTATAGCTATATTAAACAAGTACGTAAGTCACAAACATCCCCCGCCACAGCTATGTATTCAAAATGAAAGAATCAGTATGACAAAATAGTGGATGATGATGTTTATCAACAGTATGTACAGAATAGAACGCAATATGAAATGGCTGCGTCTGATCACATCATTGCTGTTGTTTTCTGTAAAGCTATCCTTTGATGTTTGCTATAATAACAAGATCACTAACAGACCTACATTCAAATAAAACGACAGCGACCCACTGAATTTGTGTGACCAAGTTACTGTGAAAAGGATTTTCTACAGAATATTATTATTTATTGGTAAACATCAGGGTGGTTTAAATGGAGCCTCTAATGCCAGAACCATACCAATTATATGGAAATGACTATACTAAAATCCATACCAATTATATGGAAATGACTATACTAAAATCCATACCAATTATATGGAAATGACTATACTAAAATCCATACCAATTATATGGAAATGACTATACTAAAATCCATCCTTCTAGTCAGTTGTTAAAGAAACCAAAAAAACAGATATAAACATTTTCAGCATTTGAATATCAACCTTTATCACACTCAAAAATAACTCATGATCTGAACAGGACCCACTAACTCTAATTAAAACTAGGGATACATAAACAAAACAATAAACAATGGTACAAATTGTACCTGAAGGAGTGATTAATAAAGCTTTGAAATCCATTTCGTATTTCCCTAATGTAGTTGTGCTAAAGATCTCTTGGCTCTTTCCCAGTGTACTAATGCAGATACAGTATGCAGAATTATTATTGTGTGAATACAAAGCAGTTATGCTACCTAATCACGTCCTTTGCTGAAAGTCAGAAAAGGGTCAGTGATAAGGTTGTTAATAAGAGGTAAGAAATTTGATTTAAAGTCTTAGGTTATCAGTCCTTTAAGAAACAGCCGTGTGAAATAAGCTTAACCTTGCCAAGCTAAGATTTAAAATTATGAACCTCAAAGACCACTTCCTTGAATAGCCCTGCTTGTCCTTCAGCATGTGATATAACTAGAGCCCAATACAGGTCTTGCATAACATATAAAATGTGTAACATGTTTTGATAAAACATGTTACACATGTTTACAATTTTTGAGCATTGTATAATGTGCACATTTGAAATTGTAAGTCCACTTTCTCTACCTTGAAGTGCAAAGAAAACATTTTATGAGCGGAATAAAACAATAGTAATGGAATAAAACAATACAGTTGTTTACAGTAATTTCAGGAAAATATGTTATAATTAAGTAGTTTTATTTCTCTTTGCACTTGATTAGCAAAAATAGCGCAAATGTAAAAGACATGGCTTTGATTCTCAGGGGTAGGTGTACTAAAGTGTTGCGGCTGTCACAATAGTCGCAAAGCCATTGTAAACGATTTGGAAGTCCAGGGTAAAATGTACTTAACAAGTGCAATGCTGTTTGCGGCTTTTTAGGGAATGCTTCGCTGCTGCAGTTTATTTTTTGCAGTTCAGTCTCAGATGAATATGTAATTATGGGCGTTCCTGCATAAATTCACAAAAATGGGGTGGGGTGGAAATGAGGGCTCTCAAATATTATAATGAGATGTACGAAAGCTGCCGACAATTGTGACACTTATAATTGCATCAATTTGTAAGTTTTTAACAGTCGCAATTGTTTTTGGCATTTCCCAGTCTGCCTTTTCTTGTGTGTTGCCAGTCATGTTCAATGCATTTTTGTGTTAACACCCAAATACCTATTTTTCCCTAAAAGCAGGGTGTACTTACAAGCCTTGAAAACAAATTTTCATGACATTTCTGGTTTCCCCCAACGTATTGGGAGCAATAGACTGCATACACGTGCAGCTAACCCCTCCAGCTCATTCTGAGCATCTGTATAGGAATAGGAAACACACGTATTCTATTAATGTGCAGGAGGTTTGGAATTGTGCACAATTTAGCATTGCACCCTGGCTAATTTAAATAAAAACTGACAGTATACATTTGGCTCATAGGCTACTGATGATAATATGAATTAGTGGTATAATGCAAAATTTGTTGCTGGTCCTTTTGAAATTCGTATTAATGAGAATTGACTGTCCTCCTGTAAGTATCATAACTTATCAATGCGGCACCATGATCTATTTTGTGTTAATTGTCTAGGCTACTAAGTACTAAAACCCGCTAAAATTATTTAGTTTCAATTTAAAATAATCTTTTATTCGCATTGTACACCAATGTGTACAATGTAGCAGCATGATTTATTTTGTGTTACCAGTAGCCTATAAGCTAAACCAAAGGTGCGCAACCAAACTTTTAATTTAACCCTTAGCTGCAATATACATATTATATACTGTATATATATATATATATATATATATATATATATATATATATATATATATGTCTCACAGCTCCAGCATCCTGGGTTCAATTCCAGCCTCAGGGGTCTGTCTGTGTGCAGTTTGCATGTTCTCCCCGTGTTCGTGTGGGTTTTCTCCAGGTACTCCAGTTTCCTCCCACAGTCCAAAGACATGCTGGCTAGGTGGATTGGCCTCTCTAAATTGCCCCTTAGTTACCCTGTGATGGACTGGCAACCCAGCCAGGGTGTGGTCCTGCCTACAGCACCTGTCATTCAAAGCACCTACTTTGAAATTAGCAGGTTAAGGTGTAGGTAAGCTTTTGCTATAGGTATACGGTGACAGTTACTAGTTTGATTTGAAAATGGGGCGCAAGAGGAAAACACTTAATGAATATTGTGCACAATACCCTGATGGATATCTGAAGTCTCCGCAGCAGGACAAAGTGGGCCTGTCTGCCCTACCTTCCAGTGACTCTGAGTCCAGCTGTGCTGAAGCAGGAGATGGGTGGAACTCAGACTCCAAATAACAAGTGCAAATTAGGTCTGTTCAACTACCTAATGTTTTGTTCTGTGCATATTATTTTTTACTCGTAAATGTATGCTATAAAAGTCTGTGAAATACATTTGTATATGCTGCGTTTTCTGTGGTTTATTTGAGACCATTTTTTAATTTGTGTAGGATCTGTATCTTTACAAGGTATAGCTGTGCTGTGAGTAGCAAGCCTAAATATATTTATAAGTGAAATGGAATTAATACACTGGGCCGCAGTCAGGGGATAAACGAGTTGGGTCAGCGGGTTGAGTGTCCCTGGGCTAAAGTAAAAATAAAGTGCACTAGGCATTCATTTGATTTTACTACTGCACTGTATACTGTATAGGCCTACTGTAAATTTTACATAATGTAATGTGTAGCCTACCCAAAACACATTAGTATTATTTCAGTGCAATGATTCCTACATTTGTAGTGTGTTAGGTATATCGGTGGCACCAAAGTGTAGGAAATGAGATATACATGTATACCTTATTTGAGTTGAGCATCATATAGAACCTGGATTCCCTCGACAATAATCAACATTCACACTTGTTTGAAATACAAAACAAGACTTTATTTAAGAATAAAAAGGATGCACAATTAATCTAATATTACAGAAATGAAAGGCTATTGATTAGAGATATTCGTGAATAGTATACAGCTCATTGATTCCTTAGTGAAACGATTACATCGACCACAACATTATTAGCCTACATGGCTAAGATACTAATATAAATTATGGTTAGTCACACAAAGTGGTCTACTTTGCATTAGTATTTTCAATACTCGTTTCTCATTTTAATCAATCATATTTTATAACAAAATGCACAAGAATTAATTCAACTTCCTATTCAGAACTGAATCCAACATTCCAGTAACTAATTTATGAAATTACCAAACTGGTATGTACCAAACTGATATGTTATCAACCTCAATTCATTCTCAAATTATCTGCATTTATTAGGCAACTCTTTTGAATTACACATTTCAACAACAAAATACTGTACATTTCTTGCACACGCCAAAACAGGAAGTTATATTCTATTCCTAGAACAGTTTATCCACTGACTTGACAGCATTAGCTACAGTTAATTTCTCGAGTCATAAAATGTTTTATATTTGATATGTTGATATTTATGGATTTTCAACGAATAAGTCATTCTTCTTAGAGTGATGAGAACACTGCAATCTCCTATCTCTCTGGATCTGAAGATCCACCGAAAGAAAAGATGGTTGTCCTTGAAGAAGACATTGTATTGCGTCGGCTCTCAACAAAACAGCTGTTGATTTCCAAAAGTTTTGCAACATTATCTGAAGGTTTCCAATTGGAAATAATTCAGTTGATCAGACATAACTCACAATTCAAAGAATGTGTTACAATTGAAAAGTTGATGTAGTTTGTAAAAGTGTTCTTGTTGCAATTCTTTTGTACGGACTAAGGGAAGAAACTCACCCGTGCCTGTTTCTCATTAAAGTCTACCAGAATTGCCTGTGCAGAGATCCCAGTTCGTGATTATGCAAAGGATTTTTTACGACCCAGCATCACAAAGCTGCATTTGTCTACCTCTGACCAAGAGATGGGAGAATATAATAATAATAATAATAATAATAATAATAATAATAATAATAATAATAATAATAATAATAATAATAATAATATCATCTTTATATAGCGCCTTTCATAGTGAACCACCACCACAAAGCGCTTTACAGAGGTAGGCTGTGAACTGTGCATTATATGCAAAGTCAGTTACGATAGGACATTGATTTAACATCTCATCCGCAGGATGGAGCACAAGGAGGTTAAGTGACTTGCTCAGGGTCACACAGTGAGTCAGTTAGTGGCAGAGTTGGGATTTGAACTGGTGACCTTCTGGTTAGAAGCCCTAGACTTTAACCACTGGACCACACTGCCTCCTAAGAAAAAAATATTAACTTGCAAGTTTCTCAAATTGTTTCAAACTGTGCATTTCAGTGTCCAGCCACACCCTCATTTGACTGCACTTTCCGCTACACATTGAGCGATTTTAATGTATTTTTTTTAAACCCGACACCAACATGTCTGGTTTAGCGAGGCGCTACTGTAGGATTATGAAAAGCTTTTTGATAGAAACATTGTGGGTGAAGGTGGGGGCTCCACTATAGAATCCGATGGGATTAAATTACCCATTATTTATTCAAAAAAATGTTGCACGATTCTCGCAATGCTAGAGATCTCGCCAAGAGGACGGAACAAATATTTAAATTAGTATATTGCGGTTCTCTTCATTAACATATTTTATATCAGTACAACAAAATGTTTACTTTGCAAATTGTCACAACAAAAATACAAATTGCGGTATGTTTTCTCAGCAAATGGTCCATCTTGGTACATCTACCTCTCAGTGCTTTTTACACAAGCATTGTCAGTTACCACGTAAGCTACAGTGATAACAAATATAAAAAAGGCATCTACTCCACCTAGTGGCAAGCCTAAGAATTTTACAAGCAATAATATCCATACAAGTTTCTGAGAGCTATATAAAAACTATGCAATTAGATTGTTTTTATCAATATTGGGAGTGAATCCTGCTTACATTTTCAGATGAAAATACTGTCAGTTAAAAGTGGTGTAAAATTTATGCTATTTTTCTTTATAAATGCCAAAATATAATTTGCATATATTTTTGCAAAACAAATATATAAATAAATAGTGAGCAGAAAGTTATTATGGAACTGTGAACGTGTGGGTTGCAGTGCGTAGTGAAAAGGTGATGCAGGTGCTCCAGACAAGGACAAACACAAAGTTCACGGTTCAAGTTCTTTATTTTCCTTGACCAGGGTTTAAATAATAAAGCTGGCAACCCAGCAATGGGTATTGCCAGCGCCAAAACAAGGGGTTGCAGTCCCAAAATAATAATTACAAAACCACAGACACAACACAAACACAGACAGGTCTCTGGACTGTGCGTGCTCTTAGTGCAGGTGCGGTGCTGGAAACAGTGATGCTGGTTAAGTGCAGGTGCGGTGAAGTCTGGATGAATCGCTGGCCCCAGGCTGCAGCTCCCAGATGCGTGCTTAATCAGTCTGCCGAAGACAAAACACACACGTTTGCAAACAAACCAAAACACTTAACTCAGGTTCCGAACAGTCCTCGTTTCCTCCCATCAACCTCAACAAAGGAACTGATTACGGCTTCATGTACCCCTAAAGTACCCTCAGCCCCGCTGCCTCCGATAGCTAGTTCAATCACGTCTCCTCCAATTCATGAATGAAACTTTGCTTACCGTATTAGGGCGGGGACTCCTGGTACCTTGACGCCGTCCCTTTCCTGAATGGCCGGCTTCCGACTGCCCCCGGAATGAACTGCACGCAATTCCTGCTGTACAGTGCTCTCACAGATTGTTGATTCAGAGCAATTCGCTCTCTGTCACAGGAACCTATACAGGAATAATGGGTGTTTTTTTCCTATTCTTTGGGACAAATCCACTGAGTGTTTGCTCCACCTTACTGTAGATACAAGCTATTCATGTTTATAAAGTGAGAATAAACATCTTAGGGTATATTTTTTAACACAGCATCACCCTACAAGATTGTTACCTACTAGTTTTAGAAAATGAACCTCTTTTGTCATTAAATTGTTTTTATACCTAACTTGAGTCTCGTCTTACTACTGCAACCGATTCACCGATCAGGACGACCGGAGATTAAAGGACAAGCCAATAGCCTTATTTGACCTCCCAAACCTAAGCTATATATTTTACCAAGCTACCGAACCCTGGAGTGGTTGCTTCAGCACGTTGACGTGCACTAACACCAACTGTCTGGCACTGCCCTTGATCTTGGTCTAAATCACATATTAATTAAAGACTAATACATTAACTTCAAGAACACAAGAAGTAAATAATAGTATTGCAGTACTGACTAGGACATTCAATTTAGAAATGGAAACGGAACATAATTCAGACAAAGTCAAGTCTTTCTCCACCTGTTAACGAAATTAACTACAATATGTACATTATCAAATGTACTAACGTGATGTTGATGATACAGGTTGAAGATATGCTAAAGTACATGCTATCTGTGATCTGATCACTGAATCCATGTTCACTAATTTAAAAAATCACTTGTGGGTTAATAATGTCAAATCATCATAGTTAGCAAGCAGTGTGATAGAAGCTACATTAAGCTATGAACACACAAGAGTCAACAGCATGCAGTTTTTTTTTTATTTTTTTATTAAGTGTTCATATTAATGTTACCATTTTCATAAGACAAGCCATATTTAGATTTTTTTTTTTCGGTCAGTGCTCAGCCAAAACAGGTGTATATAAAACATGTGCACTTTTATTAGCAAAACAGAAACAAAAACAAACAAAAGATTTAAACAAACACAAATCAAGACCGGACCCAAACTGTGCCATCTCGGTGCCTCATCTGTAAGCACAACCTACTGCTCTCAGCCTGTTCCCTAAACTAACTCCCAAACAAAGGATCTCTTTATATTCCATGTGGCTGGGGCTTGATTGATGACCAATTATTCAATCAAGACCAAGCCACATTCCACACATGTTTGGTAGGAATGGCATTAACCATAATTTACAGTGTTCAAATATTTAAACTTTAATTACACAACAACACATGACACTATTTACACGTGCACACACATATATATATATATATATATATATATATATATATATATATATATATATATATATATATATATATATAAACTATATTATTGCCATTCCTTTTACTATAAGACACTGAATTTACAAAGTTTACTTTAGTATTTCTCTATACAGAAAGCAGTTCATTTTGTTTTAAGTTCCACAAAAGCAGTTTAAGATATATGAACATAATATGCATTCTGTTTTATCAGAGAATTTTTTTTCTCACAAAGCACCACCACAACATATGCCAAAGCCTTTTTAAAGCACATAGCAATAATGATTATAGTTATTAGGGTAACAATGCTTTAAAATATAGCCTTTTATGTGATTAAAGCCAGACAGGTTGAAAAACACAGCTAAACATTTTCTCTTTCAAAACACTTTCAAAGAACAGCTTTTTTGGTAACAAAATGGTTTTAAACCAAATAAAAAAAGAAGAAGAATTTGGTGCTTGACACTAAGAAATTAAAAAGGAATCAATCATTTTAACAGTATGGTTAAAATGGGTTCCTATCATGTTTAAAAACAGTATATACATAAACATATATATATTTAAGTGACTGGTTATATATATATATATATATAACCAGTCACCTAAATAACTGAGAAGGCATTTAACAAACTGTCAGCAGATAGCAAAATGGTGATATGAATTTGCATAAAACGGCTGTTAGGGAACCGACAGGAAGCCTGAAACATTCACACAAATAGTCAACTGATCCCAAGTGACTTCACCATTTCACTATCTGCCACCAGTTAGCTTTTTCTATATGTCTACCACATTTACAAACAAAAATAAAATAAAAATATAATGTTAAAAGTTGTCTCCAGATTTTGTTCCCTATTTCAACTATAGTTTTTTATGTCTTATGAAACAGGATCTTGAATTCAGTGTGGACGAGGAATGACAAGTCTTAATTCTCTTCTGTGCCGTGACCATTCACCTGAAAAATCAGAATTATATCATGAGGAATGTATTTTCACCTAATTTTATTTCATTCTGCTTCTTACCACCACCTCAATACAAACACATCACTGTGGAATCAGCTTACAATATTCCCATTTATTTTTATTTTCAATTCCATTTTCAGACAATCAGCTAATAATTTAATTGTTTTATGTTTTTCTGTGAATAACGCTATTCATGTTTTCCTAATTTAAGTCAACCAGCTGTTAAAGAGTTAATTGGAGAATGGTAAAACTTAGTATAAAATACCAGCACATTGTGGAAAGTACAAGAGTTACTACATGTGGTACTGGGTATTGCATTTCCTGTCTACAGGTAAGTACTGTTCAGGTAAGGCATTTGAAGAGCTGAACATGAATCAAACTTTATAATTCAAATAAATGTAGTCTGGAATCCAACATTTTATATGCTTGGCCCTAGCACCAAAACACGATAAGTTTGACAACATGCATGACAGAACCTACAATCTGTGTTGCAATTCAGACTGGCTTCACATTATTTGTATGTCTACTAAATTTAGCTTTATCATTACACTTCATCATCACACATTAGGGATAAGAGATAGGGTTAAATAACTTTGTTGAAAACTAGTTTAGTTTGTGAATCATAATGATATTTAAGCCAGGTTGTATTGCAAGTTCTCTTATGTACTCTAAGCGTATTGTAATTGGGGCACTGGGTAAGCATGCACATATCTCAAAGCAACTAAAATGTTGGATTATAATGCGACTGATAATCCGTGAAATAAATAACTTCTGTTTGACAGTGGGCGCGAAATATTCATATTGCAGTGAGAAACAGCAAATTCTACCAGTGGATGATGAAGACATTTACCAATAATCAAATTGTGATTGTCAAATCATATGAACATAGTAAGCAGATTCCACTTTGTGTTTCCATACACCACGCTCACAATGAAGGACCTACCTTAACATCATTAAGTTGTTCTCCCTCTTTTGACTGTGAAGAAAATATATGCTATTTATTATTAAACTTGCATTAAAAGGAGAGTGTATAGCCTTTAAAATCTCAATTTCTGACATTTGACAGATTTTAAGTATGTAGCTTGTTCTCACGCAGAGCCTTTGAGTGGGTTTGAACTAAATACACTATGGATTTCCATATTTTGCTATATTGTATATGATATATCTTCTAAAGCACTGTTCTAAAAATGTGAAAGGAATGTTTCTGGCAAGTCAAATCAACCGTTTACATACTTCAATATTTAGGATACGAGTATTCTGAATAAGTACTCTAAAGTATTTCACATGTAAAGCCAATTAAACAGAATACTTACTGCGCTGAACATGTACATTGAGCAAATAGTGGATTCCATGGAAAATGCCACAAGTACAATGGTAAACTTGAAGTACCTCGAGGCACGTCACAGTATACCATGGTTATCTTTGGTGCAGCTTGAAGTGTAAAATCAGTACTTTTTTCCAGCTTAGTGCGCCATAAAGCTTTTAGGAATTGAATGGGCTGTATATCATTGTTCCTGAACAAGACGATTTATGCTTTAGATCTCTCTCTGTAGGGGTATCGTGTAAGTACTGTAGCAATTCGTAGGAAGTCCAAGACAAATGCATACTGCCAGTTTTTATTGACATTAAAATCAAATTGAAATTACAGAACAATGAAAAAGTATTACACATCTGCATCAACATCTTTCTTTTTCTCGTAGTGTTGCATTATCCACCGCTTTCAACACTTCCACTTTTGTCTGCTACATGGAAATATGCGTGAGCGCTATGGCGGCTCAAAAATGCATCACTGGATCAGTAGCCCCAAACCAGCACTAAAATACAGAACAGATAATCTGGATGCAAGTGAATACATTTCCCAATATCCTTTGCACTCAGCTGTTCAAACTAGAGCGATCCGTTTTAGTCATATTTTTCTTCCCTGGTGGGGCTATAATTCGCACTAACAGAAAATTAGTTTTAAGTTCATTCGTATTGTAAGAACTAATTTTTAATAAGCAACTGCTAAATTTGTCAGGGACCATGTCGAAAATTCATAGCATCAGGAAATTCGTCTAATCCAAGTTCATTTTAACGAGAATTAACTGTATTTACATTTTTGGGAAATGCACTTTTAGAATGCAGTTTAAAACCGTTATTCGTATTTATTATTTTAGATTGTTATTGTTGTGCAGTTCACATAAAATTATCTCAACATTTGATCATCACTAGTAGCATAGGAAACTAGCTACCACTCAATGTCTATTCTATTTCTAAGGATAGTTAGCAAAGAGTACATGTCTACTGTGGTATTTATGAGCAGATGTACTGCAAGAGTGGAAGAAAACCCCAAAAAACCGCAGTTGTATTTTTATAAGCATCACAACAGGCATCGTAGTTAATACGAACACCAGAATATATATGGCCACGTCCTCATTAGTTCGGCTGTTTCTTTTGAGTACTCCCTGTGATGTTACATACAGTGGGTTCCTTGGAAAATGTCCCCAGGCACGGTTCTTGATACCGCAGTGCACCGTGGGTTACTGGTCAGTTAATGTGTAAAATTGTTTAGAAAAAAACAGAAGAGCCGCCAGGTGGGATGTTTTTCTTTAGAACTAAAAAAACAAACAAAACAAAAAAAACCTGGCTGTGCACCAGATTGTGTTGTTTTAAAATTGTGACATTATCACATTGTAAACAGTAACTGAAGATAACTCTTCGATCCGAACAAAATAAATATACAGTATATTCACGGGAGAAAGAAATGGTAACATAATTACATAAAACCTAAATGTAACATAAAAGCTACATAAGATTTGGTCTAACTTTGCTTGAAAACAGAATTTATATCATCACGACCAAGATTTTCTTATTTTCCCTGTCTTTTTTTTTTTTTTTTTTTTTTCCTGTCTCCATTAAGGCACTTAGAAATGTTAATGTTTCTATGCTTAGGTCTTTTAAAAATTCAAGTTTCCACATGAGACTGAAAGTAGTTCACTGTGTGCTGTTCCCTGTTGAGCAGGAGCTGCAGTAAAGGATGCACTGCAAGCAGCTAGAATACTGCAAACAACTGTGTTTACATGAACTAGCATTTGACTATTACAATACTTAGTATTTGTAAACCTACAGAATCAGGAAGTGTGATCAAAACAATTTATTTATTTATTTTTTCTTCAATGATTGTTTGTCCTTTATATACGTAGTCGTACTTGCGGCAGGAAGAAACATGCACAAGTGAACAGGTAAGTAACCTCTACAAACAAACAAAGACACATTTACGTGCTGTGCATTCATGTTTTAGAACATTAATTCAGCATTATAATGTGTAGTACATCAGTGCATTTAAACTGTAGTGAGAGAGGGGAGGCAATGCCAGAAATGTGAAAGAATGTGAAGGGATTATTTGGACGAAAAATATAACATCCAGAAAAACATCCAGACTTACTCTGTCTTTATTGATGTCAATAGACGTCTCTTGACCTAAAAACACAAATAACAAAAGATGTGTTTATTTCACCAGCAGCATATAGTGTGACCAAGGTATACAATATCCCTGTCGCTGGGAATGTGCATTGTAGAAAATATGAATCCACAGAAGAGGGATATTTAAAATAAGACACTTTATCCAAACACATGTATTATTGACTATTTTTAAGCATCCGTTATATGATCTTATCAAATACTATAAACCATTTGAGATTAACTTTGTTTTCCATGTTATGCCACAGTACCCTTCACTCTGACCCGTGACCTAAGGTGGCTGTACATTACTGTCATGTGACATTTTGGTTTCCCAATTATAGAGAACCAACACTTTGATATGTTGGCTTCATGCTCTGTACTCAACTGTATAATATGACCCTTTGGTGGCAGTCCTTGTAAAAAGCTAATGCTGCTGCACTGCCAGAGCCTTTTTAACATCTGAAGTACTAACTTAACATTTGCAGGGTTACTTATGATTTGTAAGATTGAAAAATGATTTCCTTGTAAGATTGCCTTATGCATTGAATATTACTTTAAGATGAACTTATTTAAAATTTAATATTGAATATTATATTTAAATAACTAACTGACAAATAACTTCTTAACCCCTTCGCAGCCTCCATCGGCTATGTTTGATTCCCCTAGTGGTCTTTAGGTAGTAGACATCAGCCAGGGTCGATTTTGCTTAGCGTCCCTTCTTAGCTGTGTAACTGTCCTAGCAAGTTTGTAACTAAACACACTCCAAAAAATAAAGAACCACCATTAGTCTTCTGGTATCCCATAATCCACTACACAAGAAAGAGTTAACTGATCTATTTCTGAACTTTTGTTGGCTGATCTGCTTGTAAGCATCAGCAATGGTCTCAGCAATGTGCTTAAATTATTATTATTATTTTTTTTAATTCTAGAAATGGTCAGTATTATTCACTGCTAAATACTTATTGACTTATCTTGTTTTATGTAATATAAACCTATACTGTAAATCACATATTTCCATTGTTAATACTATGATGCACAGGGCATCAGTTATAAATATGGTATTATCAGCAGAAATAAAACATCACACAAAAATACAATTGTTTATTCTATGTCAGTGGTTTTCAAACTGGGGTAAGCAAACTCTCGTCAGGGGGTATGAGAGAAAAATCCTGTAATGGCAGACAACGCATTTAGTACTTTGTGACTTAAGCCAAGGGCACACTAGTCTACATTTTGCTACAAAATGTAGAATGAAAGCTGTTGCTTCTACATTGTTGCCTCAAATTTCAGGAGACACTATTCTACAGTATGTAGAAATTGTAGCTAGTGTCGATGGTCAACACACAGAAGACAATTCATAGATGATATTTCCTATCAAAAAGTTTACTGGTGTTTTTAATGTCCACACAATTTACCAGCATCTTTTTTCAATATATTAAAATTAACTTTTTCTTAAGTATGTATATATAGGATTATATTAATAATATTTCCCATTACCCTCATCATTTTTGTTCTGAATGTGTTATTTTTGGCTTTTTTCTGTTTTATGTGTGTAAATAAATGTGAAAATAAAACTAATTGTAAATAGAGGGAAGTTGAAATGTGATTATTGTTATAGTTTTTATATTATTTTGAACAGAATTCCTAATTGTCAGGTGATTTTTTTTTGGTAACTAACAATATTTGAAAGTTGCGTCTACTGAACTGCAACGTTCAAACGGCTTTAAACAAAGTAGGACTTGCTTTATCCATTACTTGAAATGTATTTTTTGTTTACGACTGTAAGTCGTCCTGGGTAAGGGCGTCTGCGAAGAAGAAATAATAATAATAATAATAATAATAATAATAATAATAATAATAATAATAATAATAATAATAATAATAAGTTGTATCAAATGAAAGCCTTTATTTGAGACGAAGTGACCACTGAAAACACAACTTGGGAACTTAAACGTAACATACTGCTAACACACCGTTGCAGTTTAACAGGAACGCTCTAATGCTTCAACCTCGGCACCAAACCGGCTTTTTTTTTTTTTTTTTTTGTAATTTTTAATATTAGACTATAACGCCAACACATTATGTTTAAAACTGTTCATAATAGCAAATATTTTTTTTCAATGAATATAATATTAATAATTGCCGACTTTAATGCCGCTGCTCTACATCTCGTGGCATTAACTGACACATTGATCATTAACTACCAGGAATGGACCGATTAACACTTATTTACTTGCCATACAACTGATAAAAAAAAAATCACCCTGAAAAAAACAATAAGGAGAATCTCCCTCACAGGCCCTGTCCACACTATGCCTTTAAACCGTATTAGCTGCATTTAAGCAGGCTTAAAAGTGCTAAATACGGTTTTCGTCCACACTACGCAGCATTTAATACCGTACTCGAGAACCGGACTCGAGACCACCTCAGGAGGTAGTCTCTAGTCTGGTTCTAATTAGATCGCATCAGGTAGTGCGGTTTATCACAAGTGTGGATGCTGTAATGCCAAAATACATTTTTTGTGTATCCTCCTATATTCCAAAATGCTTTGTGGTATGTTTGGCGAAATACTCAGAGCAGGTACCCGAAGGACTTGCTATCAGTGTACACTCCGCACTAGGTATTTATTTTTATGCTTCAAAAAATCTTGTCAGAACATCTCTGTTAAACTAGTGGCGAAAATAACAAAAACACAACGTTAAATTAGGCGACTGCAAAAATGAAATGCGAGTTAAAAGTATGATCGTGGATGAACAAATTACGTAATTTGTCAGCTCTGTTTGAAATAAAATTAAGAGGACCAGAATTAGGCTCATGCAAGATATGAAGGTAAAAACAAAGATTGTTTTGTAATTAACAGCTTTTTCTGAGTTTAATTATAAAACAGAATCAGCTCAATTTGTTTAAAGGGACTTCATCTGATTAAAAATAAAACCTGAAAACTTCAAGCCCTACGTGTGTGTGTGTGTGTGTGTGTGTGTGTTCGGATTTACTTTTTCCACAATACTTGTTATATTTCATTTATGCAATATGGACTTCTGTTAATATGGGGCATAACACATTACTTTAAAATAAAATACAGTGCATGGTGGGATACTATCGTATTAATTTCCACGGTTCGTTGCGCTGCTGGGAATTGTAACTGAACTATTCTAATGGTGTGTGGACGCATTAAGCCTGAGTAAACATGAAACGGTACTTCAGTGTGGACGCTTTGAGCTGGATTAGAGCGGCTTCGAGTACGGTTCTCGAGATCGGTTATGTAGTGTGGACAGGGCAACAGTATCCCAAACCGGCTCCGCATTAATTTAAGTTTTTTTTGCTAGTGAAGAAGCTAGTCACATGACTTTTTACATCACTTTCATTGGCTGATTTATTGTATGACGTAATGTTGCTTCTGCGGTCCTTTGATACAGTTGCTTGTAAGAAAGTTGCCTGAAACATGTAGCTTGCACGTCACTTACTACAACAAAAAAAAAAAAACATCCTTTTCTACATTTTCTAGCAACATGTAGACTAGTGTCCCCTTGGCTTTAGAAATCAAATCAACAATGTTGAGTCTCCTTTAAAATAAAACTACATCCGTACTGGTGTACGTTTCCTTTCTGTTGGGCGAGGTTAACTCTATAAACACCCAGCCGGCTGCTGACAGTGAGTGAGCGCTAAGCGCACACATGGCTAAGCTACATATTTAAATAGCAGGGCCGTGGTTATTGCAGTCTGTGAGTTAAAAAATAAATAACAAATCAAAGATTGTGTATGATGTTGCTTCTTTTAAAAATGTGTAGTATTTACTAGGCAAGTTTACTTTCTGGAGTTTAAATGTGTTAGTAGTTTAATCAGTTCAGTGTTGTATCTACCTTTACGTTTTTAAATAACAGTATTACGGAGTTGAGCAGGCAGCTGGGCCGCCCTAGACAGTGAAACACTCACTTGTTCTGCGCTGGAGCTGGAGTAACACAACTGTTAGGTTTACTTGCAATGCTTTTATGTGTTTTTTCATTATTAATTAACTCTCTTGTAAGTACGCCTCCACACTGGTAATTATTAATAAAAGCAAAAGCACAATATTATTATTATTATTATTATTATTATTATTATTATTATTATTATTATTATTAAAATGGAATCCCGGGATTAAAAAAAATAAATAAATCCCTAAATCCTGGGAAAAGTGTCTGGATTCGGATTCCCTGCTCCATTGAGTGTGTTCATATGATACAGCGAGTACCCATCAACAAGCTTTAATTGTCTTACAGCTGATTAACATGAACAGACTACTGCAATAAACACTTTAACATGGAAGCATTTTGCGAAGTCATTTTTGACTATGACATAAATATTCCCTTTCTACTTTCAACAAATTAGCTTTGTAAATATTCACTAAACAATGTGCTTATTATGGCTAGATTCAATACCGCACAAGACACACATAGCATTTTACATTGTCAAGTGTTCAAAGATAACATTTTTCAATTAAAATAAAAAAAATAAAAATCTGTTTTCTCTCTACACTCCTGCATTTGTTGGAAGAAATGCACGACTCTTGTTGAATTGCTTTTTGATTTTGTTTTTAAATTGGAACCTTAGTTTTGTTTTTCAGAAGCCTAACCTGTTTTTGGAATCTTAAGTTTCGGCATTTCATCGTGGTTTGGTTTATGTCACTGTTCAATTTTATTTTATAAATCTGTTTTATTTTTACTATATGCTGTGTATTTGTTATTTTGTACTTTGCTTTGTTGTTTTTAGTGTTACTCTCCTAAACTGTACAGCGCTTTGAGATGCTTACATTTAAGCACTATACAAAATAAAGATTATTATTATTATGATGATGATGATGACGACAATGTAGTTGCTGTGGTGTTTTTAATATCATAAATAGCATAATGAACACATTGCAATTTAAACGTGTTTTTACTGAAAAATAAACAGTAACATGTAATCATAAGAGCTGTCTGTGTTACGTGCTGTCAGATCAGGACTTCACTAACACTGAGCATGGGAGCTGCAGCATGCTATTCCCATATTACAACTGTACACATTTAAAGGTGCAGTCACCAATTCAATACACAACACTTAAAATATAAACATGTTAACTTCATTGCAGTCTCAGCTGCACAGATTAACCACTCAGCAGAATGTTGCAAAAAACAAGTCATTAAAAAAATTACATTATTGTTAGTATCACTTTAGTCTCTTAACAAGCTGTTGTATTTAAAGCAGTTGAATGACAGCAACCAACTTGGTCCTGAAGTGGCACCCAGCAATTGGATTTGGCAACAAACTTTTTTGCACCTAGTAGCAAAATGTTTGTCTGGAGCCCTGTACATAAGAAAGTTATTTGCACACGTGTGCTTCTGCGTGTGGCCACGTTTTATTATTATTAGCGATTGTGGTTAGTTATATATTGTCATTTAAAACAACTCTTAATTGAACTTTGCCTACCTTTTTTCTATACTGTCTCCTGTTCCACATAGAGAGGAAGAATTATTTTAAAATATTGACATTACATCATGAGCAAGCCATTACACTCCATTGTGTCTGGACAAGTGCATTATAATTCCTTAGCAATGCTGGTACACATGTCTGATACACCTGGTACATATCCATTTTACTTCATATTTGCAAACCATTTTATTACAGTGCGGCCAGGATTTGAGAGTTCACCTATGAATTAACAGTTTTTAGTTTGACGCTTTTATAGCAAAAATGTGTTAAATGTATTATATAATTTATTTGATGATGAAAAACATAAAATTACTCACCCTTAATCCATAAAACCATGTCACCAATTACTCCAATTAGAAAGATAACCAACCCACCAATGACAGAATCATAGGAGTTGTTTTGTGTCGTGCAGTCTATAAAGAGAAAAAAATAATAAAATATAGGGAATAAAAAAAGTCACTGATATTATAGCAACAAATACAGGGACAAACATTGTCTAAGAACTGTCATTCGGCACATGCTCCTTATCTATTGTTGACAAAACAGGAGAAAACTGACCACCTAGTCGTATCTGCAAGTCATTCAAATATTCAAATACCTTTCAAACATTCAGTGTAATATACATTTTTTTTTTACAACATGTGGAGGTCTCACCTAAAACTAATGTATATTTGGCATCCAAGATATGAAAGGGACTGGGCCTTTGTTCAAAATCACTAATCACTCCTGATCAATTCTATCGAAACTTAAAATGAGGGGGTCCCCGAGTGGCTCATCCAGGTAAAGCACTGGTAAATAATAATAATAAAAAAAATAAAAAAAACTGGTATTTTTTTTTTATGTTTCAATGGTGCTTACTATGTGGAGTCCTGAATTAAATGTGCATCTGTGCTGCTTTTATAAAGTTCATAGCTTATCTGCAGTATAGGTAGAGATACTGGCAGTGCAAGAGGACAGTGTGAGAGAGCTGAACTCAAGTAGGCATACAGAATCTGGGAACTGATACAATTTTATATACAAATTGTTTTAGCCTCATGAGGTAACACGTAGGTATACACACATTTTTATGAACTTTACATGCTCTTCAGAGGCCCCAGGTATTTCTGTTATGGCAGTGTTTCCTTTTTCATTACACCTCCTTTTAATAAAATTAAATAAGAAAATGTGGAAAGAGATCCGCAAAAGAGCAGGA
Organism: Acipenser ruthenus; assembly: GCF_902713425.1. Lineage (NCBI taxonomy): Eukaryota > Metazoa > Chordata > Actinopteri > Acipenseriformes > Acipenseridae > Acipenser > Acipenser ruthenus. The sequence continues at coordinate 17,513,686 of NC_081196.1, read as the reverse complement.
TAAAGTTTAAGGTTTAGCATTAAGATATATTGCTGATTAAAGGATACTTTGTATACCTTACCTTTGGTGGCAACTGAAATAAAGAATCCAACAACTGCGATAATAAAGCCAACAATTTTGAACGCAGCACAGACTACTGTGACTCTAGGTTTAAAAGACTTTGCAATCACTATAAAGAGAAGAGAATTATAAATTATTGATAACCAAAAAGCATTAGAGCACATTAGGTGTAGACCTAGCAGCATTGTTTGTTTAATGAAAATGTTACTGTTAATGTTAAACCAGTAAGGAAGTAACAGTAAATAAATGGTGCTAAATGAGCTAGAGTATTTTAAAAGAGCAGCTGTTATGCAATGCTATAAAAAAATAAAAATCTGTGCCTTTTGAAGAGTAAGTAGCGGGGTTCCGAAAAATATAGCTTTATACGTCTCCAGGTATACAACTGTTGAAATAACGTGTCTGTAAGTTATTTTCATTGTTAACATCCTGACAACTTTTTACACATAACTTTAAAATCAGTTTCAAAGCTGTTTTCAAATTGTCCACTCTAGTGCACCAACATTATGAAACGGGTAACAGCAATAACGATCCATGATGTGGTACAGGAAAGCCAGAGGACTTATGTTTTCTTTTTTTTTTTTTTTTTTCAAATTCGCTCTACCTACAGTGATTTAGAGCAGTGGTCACAAACCCAAATGTGACCACAAGCCACCAGGGCAGCCCGCCAAAAGGTGCATGGGCCACCACCAGACAATTTTACTTTTTGGTACCTTTATGACTAGATTTCCAAACATATATTAACTATAAGGTCTTTGTAAATTAAAATATATTTGCATATACTGTATATATAGAGTGCCTATAGAAAGTCTACACACCCTTGAACTTTTTTCACATTTTGTTGTGTCTGTGCCTCAGAGTTTCATGCATTTAAAGGATGATTTTTTTCCACTTATCTAAACACCATACTCCACACTGTTAAGGGGAAAAAAGTTTTTATTGAGAAAGAAATTATATATAAAAAATACAAAACTGAAAGATCATAATTGGATAAGTCTCCACCCCCGAGTTAACACTTGGTGGAAGCACCTTTGGCAGCAATTACAGCTGTGAGTCTGTTGGGATAGGTCTCTACCGACTTTGCACACCTAGATTTGGCAATATTTGACCATTCTTCTTTACAAAACTGTTCAAGCTCTGTCAGGTTCATAGGGGAGTGTTGATGGACAGCAATCTTCAAGTCATGCCACAAATTTTCGATTGGATTTAGGTCGGGGCTCTGACTGGGCCACTCAAGGACATTGAAAATTTTGAAAGGGGGTGTAGACTTTCTATAGGCACTGTATACACACACACAAAATGCTTCAGTGTATAATACTGTATTTATTAACAAATAAATAAATTAGTTCTAACAATTGAACAAAAAATAAACAGTGCATATATATAACAGTAACAACTGCCGGTTCCCGATCAAACCCCATTGCACTAGAGCAGCCATTTTGAAAATAGCTTTGAAACAGACTTTAAAGTTAGAAGTGTAAAATGTTGTCAGGATGTTAATGAAAAGAGACATTACAGATACATTATTTAAACAGTTGTAGCAACGCATGGGGACATATATAACGCTATATTTTTTGGAACCCCGCTACTTGCTCTTCAACAGCTGTGGAGAGTACATATAGAACAATGTCAGACATTGCCACAAAATATATGCAAGGAAAGCAGCTACCCTCAAACTGGTCTTTTTCATAATTGTATTCCACTGTAAACTGGCTAATTTAATAATAATAATAATAATAATAATAATAATAATAATAATAATAATAATAATAATAATAATACATACTATGTACTTACCTCTTAAGAAAAAAAACTGAATTATTATTACAATCAAAAGAGTAAAAACATGTATTCCAAATCCAGTGTTACTTTTGATGGTCATGTTCACAGACACCCCTAGGGTTTAAAAAATAATAAAGCATATTTAAGATAACATGTACTGTTAGGAAGACTGTACATATTTGTATACACTACATATATTTTACAACAAAAAAGCAGGAGTAAATCGAACTTTTGATTAAATATGGATACACTTGTATACAGTTACTCAGTCTGGTACAAACTTAAGCCTCTTTCACACTGGCATGCTCTACCCGGGTAGGAACCTACACGGGTCTGGAGCCGGTGTCATGTGGGTCGGCTACGAGATTTCACACAGCTTTTGATAAAGCAGGGTTCACCTGGGTGACTGACGCAAGTACACAATGTGCACATAAATGCCCCGGAAGCAGTTTGTTACAGCCGCTTCCATCCAAGCTTCTCTGTGGCCCAAATGTTGATTCGAGCAAATGTTTCTTCATCCCTGCTGCAATCTGGTGTGTCTCAATCAACAAAAACATGGCTAAACAGAAATGTTCCTTGTGGAAGTGAAACCTTCACATAGGCGTGGCTTTGTTATTTCGTCAGCTTACGAACGGCCGTCATGCATTTTGTCTCACTCAAAGCGCGTCAACCCACATCCTGAGGTGAGTCGCTGCGACCCAGGTATGACCCAGGTACGTGGTTTCACACTACGTGGGATTGTGACCCGGGTAGCCAGAACTTGGGTCGGGACCCGGGTAAGAGTGCCAGTGTGAATGGGGCTTTAGTTTCTATTGTGTGTCAGGTAAATGTGTGACATACAGTTTGGTACAGCCCTGGTTCATATTGTTGTTAAAGGAACTATGTTAAAAAGAAGGCCATGTCCTGCATTTTCATGAAGTGCAGATGCAATGATGAATCCTGAGCAAAGTAATGGTTGCTGATACCGCAATACGTGATTATAGTTTATACCACAGTACATGATTTTAATTTGTGCAATATCTTAAAAGTGGTTAGTTACTGTGGCAGGGCAATATCCTTGCCTCTATATTCACTGTGTGGTGTAAGTTTGTAGTCCACAGGAGGAGTGTCATGGCTGAAGGCCTAAATACTACATTTCCCAGAAGCCTCTAGGGCTGAATGGGAAACACCAGGGTGCATTTAATTTAATTATTGTTTGAGTGTTTGTCATTATTATGTGCTTGGGTATATACGTTTCTTTGTCTGTGTTGGTGGTGGGTGTACAGAGAGGAGGTACGCGAGACAGGAGAAAGTAAAACAAAAGGAAAAGAAAATATACAATTGCTACATGTGCTGGAAGCACCACCACAGTACTTGGTTTTGGTGTCAATAATTTTTGTGTTTGAGTGTTTGTCATTATTATGTGCTTGGGTATATACGTTTCTTTGTCTGTGTTGGTGGTGGGTGTACAGAGAGGAGGTACGCGAGACAGGAGAAAGTAAAACAAAAGGAAAAGAAAATATACAATTGCTACATGTGCTGGAAGCACCACCACAGTACTTGGTTTTGGTGTCAATAATTTTTGTGTTGTGAGATTTGTTTTTGTTAACCTTTTATTTTGGCTGTGTGAGCTGTCTTTTTTGTTATTTGTCATTTTTAATAAATCCGCGCACCAGCGCTTCCACTCACAGGACCTGTGTTTGTGTGTCAGCATCCTGTTCTGAGCATAGGGATGTCACGGTATGGTAAACGTCAAAAACTATACCACGGTTATCGTCGTACTGCAGTATAATGTCATTTTTTTGTAATCCGTTTTTAAATGGCTATTTAAAGAAATACACTCAAGTCAAGTCATTTTTTAACAAGAAAAATAACTTTAAAATTTTAAAACAAATACAACCAGTCAAGCCAATCAAGTGCGTTTTAAGACATGCAGTGCCTGCCCACTGATCTCTCAGCAGAGTGCAAAACTTAATGATGAGAAGACGGCGCCTGCAAATTCGTTTTTTTTTTGTTTTTTTTTTGGACTGCTTGTTAACAGCAACGAACACAAAGGAATGAAGAAAAGTTAAGGTGGGTATGACACCATTGCAAAGGTAAGCGGCATCTAGGAGAATAAAATTGTATTCATTCTTTAATACATAAAACCAAAATCCCTACAACACTATTAACTCGAGGAGACGGCAACATCTTTACAATACTGTTTAAAATAAAAATAATAAAAATATCTGTAGCATCTTAGACTTAGTTATATATTAGTAAATAGACTTTTTGATTCTCTGCTTACTGCATTTCTCTTGATCGATACGATAGATAATAGCTACTGTTACTTTGGTTTGGTAAATTAATAGGAAGGCAGTGATGAAAAGGTACAGTGCCTTGTTCTTGCTGATATTTTTGAGTATTTGTGTTTCATTTACTGACAATCACGTTTGCTAGCGATCATTGTTTAGTAGGACAGTTTACATTAAATATGACATCATTTATTTAATAGCCTACTCGGATAATCTCATGCATGGCAGTTTTCAGAACGTGAGATGTCTGTGTTAATTAGTTAGTTCTAATGAACACAGTGGCTCACCGATGGACAAACGGTGAATTAAAAAAAGTGCCCATTTCACCTTAAACCGTGTGAACTCGGTAATCATGGTATAGAAAAATGGTTCATCAATCAAACCTATTAAAGCCACTTGTATAATTGTCTGCAATTATTTCTTGCCTTTCTTTTATGTGTGATAGAAAATCATCTGATTTACACTTTTCCATAAAGGGGAGGAACTGAGGAGCAAGTTAACGTCAACTGCGCTACCCTTTTTTTAAGATCATATATTTATACAGATCATCTTTTGCAATAAAGATTACATATTCGCCAACATTTTTATTCTATCTTGGCTGTTTTAATGTAAACTGATTTGGTCATAATAAAAAGGAATGGACTTACCATAAAAAAGAAGACATAAGCCTAAGATTATCAGAACTACTCCAGCGAGCACAAGACAAATACCAATAACATAGTTCTGATGTTTACCTAGATGAAAACAAAATAAAAAGTAGCTTATTTCTAGTGTTGTATAGAGATTGAAAGAAAACACCAAGCCCCACTGCCCATGTGAAATGAGGATGGAACTATAACGGTCTGTAAAGGACACGAGATGTTCATAGATGTACAATACTGTCTATGTGAACCAAATGGAGCAACATGTATGACCCACTTGGGCGCCATGCACGGAAAACATCCACTTCATAACTTGATGCCTGTGGAGTTGCAAGGATATTTTAGAAACCAGAATGAAGCCCTTTGCAGGGACCAATGCCTTTGGCATAACCGTGCTCCAGAGGTCCAGAAAAATCTCTGGAGCTACAGGCTTACCGCTAGATCGGTCTTTCCGTTTTTGCCACAACATAATTCCAGTATTTTTAGTTGGGTCATGGTATATTCCTATGGTAATTTAACATGTGTGCGAGGGCGGGGATGTACAACATCAGAATCGTCACTACAGACAGGCGGTGTTATTGTACGTGTGAAGATTCGCTTGGTTGTAAAAGCAGTATGTGTAAGAATTTTATGTGAATTCAAATGTTTAGATACTGATTAAGATGCATTGCAATGTATTTAAAAACAGTAACAGTTTGAGTGGGTAATCCAACTTGGAAAAACATTTGTTAAATAACTAATGAATCACACTTAGATTCAGGATTTTTAAAAGAAAGCTTTGTTGTTGAGGAAGCTGCTGGAAGTCTTGACAAGGAGAACACAGATAAATGATTTAAAATGATACTCACGTATACATGAAATGGCCATCTGAATAATGACACAAAGCAGAATCCCAGAATACAATATGCAGTAGGCTGCAAATGCTGCTGTAGGAAATAATAACAACTTCGCTGTTTAAGACAAAACATAGAGAAAGTTTAAAATGGCTGCTTAATACATTTATTACAAGTCGCCAACACAGTCATACTCATGCCTATAATTTTATTTTCCCTGATCTAGTACTCTGTTTTCAATCACAACCAGTATAAACTGTAACATTGTGTATAAACAAAAACAATATTCCATTCTAGCTGCAATATTTGCCTCTTTATGCCATTACTAAAACTTACCCTGAAATTACACTGTGGCAGGGCAAATGTCCTGCATGTGTAAAAATGTGTGGTTAGCAGAAAGGGGTTATTAAAACAATCTCCTAGTCAAAAAATGTGAATGTGGTGAAGCTAAATTGTTTATTTGCCAATTTAGCTTGAGCACATACAGTATATAAAATAGGAGCTAATAAAAGTGCGCTCAAAGAACTGTACTGCATGTCTCCTGCGTCTGCTATTCCCGCCATGAACCTGTCTTGACTGCAACACTACCCTTCAACATACACTGAAACATATACATATCTTGATATATTATTTAACTGAAATTAAGGTTAACAAGTACAACATGTCCTTTTATACTGTTTTAGTCATTTTTAGTGTCGCCAAGCCAAGTGTACATTTTATTCAAAGACTGAGGCACAGCTTTGATAGAATAATGGAATATAATTTGGTGTCTCGCCTTCTGTTGAGACAAGAGACGCTCTCAATTGAAGTTCAAGCAAGGCCGGGTGATAGGCGATGGGGTATTTATACAGCCATGGCCAAAAGTTTTGCATTACCCTATATAATTAACACAATTTGCTTCATAAAGTCGAATGAAACCTGCTGAATGTTACGTTAACATATTGAATTACTTGTCGCTTTGTAGTTTTCCATACACTTAACGAAAACTAACGAAAAATTTGAAACATTTCGAAATCCAGCATGAAATATTGTACTACCATTATGGCTTCTGATCGACTGTTGCAATATTATTTTGTAGTTTCATTGATTACATGATGTTAAATAAAATATCTAAATTATGTTATTTTTTTATTATGTCTCAATCATAAAATTCTAGGTGATGCAAAACTTTTGTCCATAGCTGTACACTTCAATATCGTCCAATTTTGTTTTTAAGGAATTATATTACAGCAAGTTACCGTACTTAACCTTACTAGGGAATTTGGATATGTATAGTAATTGAATAATTTTGCTGCTGTTGTTAACAGTAGGGCTGTGCTGATACGTGGAAAATCCAAGTTATTTCCTGTAACATGTTTTAAGGTATTCAGTAATAATGTGATTTAATATAGAACCTGTTGTGATCAAATTAACAAAAACCACTCGTACTTTATCTGCGATAATTATTTGTCTTACTTTTCTTTTATACTTTTAAACGATTTTATTTAACTTCCTGTCTTTTTTTTACTTTGCTCGCTTCCACAGAAATGTGTTATCTGCAGTGAATTGTGGGATTGTAGTCCTGGGCAAGATTTAACCTCTGCTTAAACTCAACAAAAAAAACACATCTCCCAGTATACTCTGAAAATCCAAGCACTTGCACAGTCCTAGTAAATAGTGTGTGCCTTTTCTTTTTGTATTTAATATAATTAACAGAAAACAAGTACCTTCCAGATAAAACTTTGACTGCCCCGATGTATTTAACTCAGTTACTAAACACGTGTATGTTCCACTGCGAGGTTTTTCTATCCACAGAGAAGCATCTCCACGTCCTAATTCTGATATATCTTTTACTACATTGGTATCCTTTACTGTTGTTTCAGCATCAAAATAGTAGATCCTCTCTCCATTAAACTTCCACTGAAGAATCATCAGCCTGGAATCGTTTCTGATCAGATTTGTGACCTTACAATTCAGTAATACCTTACACTGGTGAGAAGTTTGATTAGCTGTAATTAAATTCAGCTGAGCAGAACCTGAAAAAAAAACACAAAACAGTAACAGTTTAACCATGTATCCTAACATACTCTTCATCTTTACCACATTGAATGATGCCAAGGTACTGCATAACACTGTTAAAAAAAAACAAAATGATGGGTCATCTTTACTTTGTCTTTGACCAATATATTAACCCATGGGTCTATTTCATATATTATTTTTTTTAAATTGTAACATTTTCACTCAACCCAAACTATCAGCCACGTGTTGCTATCTAAACATTAGCTATACAGTGGCTCCAGAGTGACTGTTCCCCTGACTGCTGATCTGGATTCAGCTGATGAAAAAGCTAAACAAAAATAACACTATGCTTTACCATTCTAGGAATAATAATATTAATAAAGATTTTCAACACCAGATTGATGCAATCTCTAAAAAAAAATCTGCAATTCAAATCTTATTTAAAACCCTGTATGAGACAAAAGGGTGTAAACGTCAAACATCTGGCATTTCAGGTGATACTGCTAGGCTAGAAAGCCGGTTTTCCCTTGTACATGTCCTCCAGATCAGCAGTGTGAAAATAGCAACTACAACCAACAATAATTAACTTCCTACCCTCGCTATAACTAACCTGTTGTGGTCCAAGCCTTTTGTTTGTTATATCGAGGTGTTTATTATATAAAAAAAAAAAAAACTTTGCCCAAAGCTTACCTATATCTAACAGAACGTAGACCAACACTGCCAAAATAGTGGTTAGGTACATCTTGCAATTCAGGTCAAAACAAAGAATAACCACAGTTTATTTTTTGGTTTTCAGCCACCGCCTATACGGTTGTTATAAAGAAGTAGTCTATAAAAATATAAGTTTCGTTTTATCTACGGAAGTGACGTTTATAGATTATATTTGGCTTGACTCCCATTGCTATATAAGCGATTACGTTGCATTTTTAATTATTAATTAGCAGTCGTAGTTTTGTATTGGTGAAAGAAAATAGAAAATAAGCTGTTAATTTTAGTACGGAGCGCTACAGAAGAGGCGAGTCTGCCTTACACTAAAGCTTTTTGGTGTTAAACGCTAAATGCAGCAGAGGGCGCTGTACGCGCGAGAGAGGTTCTTCTGGGAAATCATGTGCTATCTTGTTTACTGTTTGTAGTCCAGGGGTTCCTAAACTGTGGTCCGCGGCGCCGCGGGAGCAATCACATTATATGTACAGCATTTTTTTTCTGTTAATAGCGAAAAGCAGGTGCCGGGCGGCAGCTGTAACTGTAGAAAAATAAATTGTAGCAAGGCAGTATTGTCGGACTGCCAATCAAAGCAGAAATTCACAAATCCGAGCTAACCGATTGCCTACCTGTAGGCGGGATGTAAAGCGAGAGCTCTGATCAGCAGGGCAGTGTTAAGGTCATGTGATCGCACTGATGTAAACAGTGTATTTAGTAGGCCTATTTATAAAATTACTATATGTCGAATCCGCTACCAAAGAATACGTTTTGCAAAGTATAAACAACAAAAAAGGCTGCTACAGGAATTTGAATGCATTTGTACCGTGGGCTCAGTTTCGAGGTGCTGAAACGTTTTCATACTAACTTTTGTAGTTGATAAAATTCAGTTGATGCCAATGGTGAATACGTTTTTGTGACTAGCTATTAACGTTTTAAATGTTGAGTACTTTGATGAATGTTTCAATATTAACTAAATCAAGTTATTCATCAAACTGATAAATCTTGTTACATACTGGTAATTGATTTATTAAAATGTTTGGATACACTGCTATTTTATTGATTACTGGCTCGTTCACAGTGGTCTTAAAATAACGCTAGAATTTGGTTTGTTTGAAAATAATAATAATAAAGATAATAATAATAAAACGTTTTTTGACTGATTCATATTTCGCTGCAGATGGATTTATTTTAAGAAGTTTTCTTTTGGTTAAGGGGGGGTTGCAAGCCAACTGAATGTGATTTTGCAAGATGTATTTGGTTGAGTAACTTATGCAAGGCTCTCGTTTCCTTCTGTATTGTGCACATTCGTCTTTTTGTGCATGACAGTTCAGCATGAGAGGTAACGGCTGTACGTTTTAGTTGCACAGTGTTCAGAAATTAGGATTTAAGTTATGTTTTTATGCACGTTATACTGGTTTTACTCAAGTGATTCCTGTTCAGGTATTTATGAATGGGAATAATAAGAGACATAAAAAATAACTGCATTTATAACATTTTCATTATACAAAGGTACCTTGGTACAAATTAGGTACAAAGGTACCTAATTTAAAGGGGGTTTTAAATGTTTTTTAATTAAACATCTCTTTAGTTTTTGCAATGTATTTTATTTACAAAAACTAAAGTGTTTCAAAAATTATTTTCACGACATTTATTCAAATGGATAAAGGGCAGTTTAGATTAGGTTTATTTATAATGTTACAGCTAAACATATACAATGTTTTTAATTTGACATTTTCCCAAGGAGTGCTAGTGGTCCACAGTGCCTAATGCAGCTGAACAGGTGGGCCTGTAAAAAAAAGTTTGTGAAGCCCTGCTGTAGTTTAAGTAGCGGTAATTTTAGAATTAAGTAAGATAGACGGTCATGTCAAACCGAAATTATTGTATTAACTTGGTCGAAGTTAGTATTGTGTTTCTTCTATTCAGAGAACGTAATAAAGTTGATTTTCATAGCACTCACTGTACTGGCCTGCACCACTTCATGAGCAATTTCCCTCCGAGTCCTATGTTGCTAGAAAATGTCTCGGTAATGGAAGCTGGTTTGGTGTTTACTGTTGTTTAAAAAAAAAAAAAAAAAAAAAAAAAAACGATTATTTTGATGACTGTATTGTTTGGGACAGAAAAACTAGCGTATTTGTATTTTACATAAATACAAATAAATAAATAAAAATTAACCATAATTTAGCAGTCTATATATAATCGCATTAAACAACTTTTTGAATTGATGCAGTTCTCCAAATCCCTGATGCAGAGCCAGTACAATACGATACATTATAAAACAATTGGTTACTTTTGAATTACACCTAAAGACCACTAGGTGGCACTTTAATTGTAAAGTACACTGTTAAACAACAAACAAAAGTTTATGCATCTTGCAAACAGGTGAACTTATGATGTATTTTTTTAATTTTTAATATAACTATTGCTGCCATGTACAAAACCAGTCAATCTTAATATTTAAAAATAAGATGGAGTAACTTTATTAGTACTGTTGGAAAAATTGGGGATATTTTAACTTTGTATATTAAGAAAATGTGATTATGCCGTGCTTAAAGAAGGGATGTCTAAATTTGATATGCGAGCAACACCTCCATCTGTACCTTTTAACATGTAATCACAAGATACACAGAAGTACAAAATGTAAAGATATTTGACTATCAAAATATTTGTCTAACATTTTTACATTACATTTTTGTACCTCTGTCTTTTCAAAACTTGCATCTACCTCACTTAAATTCAATTACTAGGGACTGAAGTGCCCTCTTGCACCCACAATATCATAAAAACAAACACAAAAAATCAATAAAACTTCAAATCCCATCAATCCTTTAGGATGCCTCAGATCCTACAGGGCAGGCCAGTGTCAAGGGCTGGTCTGGTACAGCACCAGAGGATCCGGGTCACATTTTTACTGAAGGGACCATACGACAGGCTCAGCCTTTGAAAGGCAGGATAAAACTGCAGTGAGGTCTGAATGGCCTCTAACAGTTCTGAGAACAAATACATGTTTACTGACTTGTTAAATAAAGTATTACATTTGTAAACTTAGGGTGTAATGTACTACGCTTTAATGCAATTTGAACCAAGTAAAATATTACTGTTACAATAAAGCACAACAACAAACTTGAAGGAGCCCAAAGTATGCCTAAGCTGTATTTACTTTTTCAACTGTCTGTTGAACTGCCTGTTATTGTGGCTATTATTGTGATTCTTATTCTACTGGTGATAGAGCCGTGGTTTATTATGTATTGTGCATGCTGTTGATCAAGTGTGTTTGATATTTGATGGCATATTGCTGTATTTAGATTAGGGTGCTTCCCTGTTGCAGTTGCCGTAGCTATACATAATGGACAAGGGTTTGTTATAGCCATATGTTCAGTATAATGCTAACTCTCAGTCTTTACTGGTAATAGTTAAGGACTAAAAAATAATCATACTAATAAGTAAACAATATAATAGTTCTCATATTCATGCAGGTTAAACAAATACATGAGAAGAAACATGTAATGTAAAATATAAGAATGTTTATTGTAAAAGTATGAATATTAAATAAGTTTATTTTTGTATAAAATTATTCCAGGTGCAAATGTTTATTAAATAATTAATGCTGTTAGGAGTAGGCGGGGCTGGGGATTATTTAATGCCATGTCTTTCTTTAGGAGGGGGCAGGGGGTTATTAGGATCATCATGAGTTTGTCTATGTGAATGTCAGTCATTGTATTTACAACCTGTTAGTCTGTGAGCATCAGTTGTCATTCATAATCTGAGTGAAGTATCCAGTGCAAAATAAATATGTATACCTGTGAATACTACCAAGAGGCTGTTTCCTGCGTGGTTAAAGACCTCCGTGGTCCTGAGTAAATAATGTGATTGCGGGTGGGGGTAAGCTCGGACCATAACCCCATTACATCAACCACTTGTTTTCTAACAGTACCTTTTTACCCAGTTATCATTTTTATATACTCTAGCACACCCCTTCAAAGTACTGTAGCTTTCCCCCCCACTTTGCTAGACAATAAGCCCACAAAAATAAATTGGGTGGGGAATTCTGTTCTTGTTGTTTTCATATAAATAACAATTTGAACATGTTTTGCAATAATACAACATTCATTAAAATCATTCAAACAAAAGCACTTATTTTTCTTCTCCATTCTCATTTATTGTTGATTACTACATTAGTATATAAATCGACGTTTGCATTTTGTACAAATTACTAAATTGTAAAAGACATTTAAAAAAGTTTGGAAACACATGACATTATGTTGATGTATTCAAATATATACATAATTATGCAAAATAAAATAAAACAGCTCATGTCCAGGTATATTTAATACAAAATCATTAGCTTTCCTTGTTATGCAATGTAAAGAGAAAAACCAATTGCCTTGAAGTAAAACTTAAAAAGAAAAATACCAAGCTCGTGCTTGTAAATATCGAAAAATAAAACATTTAAATGGGTAAGAATTATCTTGGGTTTCATATTATTTGTAGTGAGAAAGCTGACATCATAGTTGCATTTGTAGGTTTAAGTCCCCCAGAAGTAATATAAAAAATAGTCAAACTGGATTCCTGTTTGCCAGCACCTCATCTTCACAGTGTACTGTACGCTTATCAGACATGTATACTTTATGTACATTTTATGTTAAGCAATCACTCTTACAAAATGAAACTCCAACACACCAGTCTGTGAAATTGCCTGTTGTAAAGAATCTAGAACGTGAGTAGAATAAGAAAGAACAAACGAAGTCCAATGAAGCTTCCCAAAGATGAATCCATCACTTGCTATGTCACTACATGTAAAGAGGGGGAAAAAACACATAAAACATGCACTTACATATTACACAGAAGATTATACATCATTACCCTATTGGAATCTGTAAGTGGCAAATACACAATTCTCAAATATCAAACATGCATAATCCTTAATGATCTTAAACATTGTATGTGGCCTTTGTAATCAACTATTTGATCAGTCCACATTTATCCAGTGGAATACACACGAAAAGGTTGATCTCTAAACTAAAGTAAAATCTTATTTCTTGTGTTTTTCATTTTTTATTTTATTTTATTCAGATCCATTAGATGGGTTCTTGTTTGACTTGAAACCCCTATTATTTTGGCAAAAAGGCAATACAAACCTGTGATGTGGAGGAAACGGATTACGGGAATTAATGAACCATACAGGTAATGCATGTTGTGATATTTACATATAGGCTGCCTCCCTTGAAATATTCACCCCTGCATCATTAAACTCATGGGCGGGGGGCATTTGTTGACATTCCATAGTCTATAGGCAAAATACTTTTCTGCATTTCTACATTGACTTGTGCGGCTATTAACGTTTCTATGGTTCTTTTTGGATTAAATAAGCAAACAAAACCAAATTGATTCTCCATACCTGGTTCTAAGATGTAACACCTTTTCCATCAGCAACTATAAAATAGACAAAATATAGTCGATTACTTTTTTTTCTTAACAGTTTGATGTTGTTTTTCACACAGAGAACCACACATTGCAACAGCTCTTTCTAAGAGTAGCTCATTTGGGTGGATTCTGAGTGTGAACCGGCAACTTTGCACACAAGAGAGGTTTTTAATCATACCTCCCTAGCAAGGCTCAGAATCCATGACTGAGGTGCAGCAGCATCACACAAGAGAGGTTTTTAATCATACCTCCCTAGCAAGTGCAGCTCTAAAAAGCGGTTTGTTTAAGGAAGCAATTTTCCAAGAAAAAGAAAACCTTTTCAAAGGCCAGAAAAGGTTAATAATTAATTGTAGTTAAAGAAATGTAATAAAAGCTCATCTTGTCAGCAGTCCTGGAACGAAACTATTATAAATGTTATAAGTAGGTGTTATTGGTCTGACAAAATGGTTAATTGTGTTGCCCCAATTAATCTGCACAGTATCCTCATTATGAGTGACTCGGTAGACTCATAACAATGGAAACTAAGGACATTTAGTTACACTAAATTAACAATACATTATTCACAATTGATATAACTAAGTGAGCCATTCTAGTAATAAAAATGCTTACCTTGTAGCGACAGAGATGATGGATCAATATGTAAGTTTCTGTTCTCTTCTAATTCCTGGTCGTATAAATGTTGTCGGAAAACGTTAACTAGGACCTCTTCACTGAGGGTGTACTTTATCAGTTTACTGTGCTCTGATGGGATTTCAAACTTCAGCCAGTAATATGCAGTCACACTGCCATTGCTGTAAAAAGAAATCAATAATTACCAATGCTTTTTTTTTTTTTTTTTTTTTTTTTTTTAAGTGTGCTCATTAATCTCAAGATTACACATGTATATTATATATCTTTTTTTCATTTTCAAAACCTTGTAACGGATGATGTTCAAACAAATAATCCGACTGGGGTCGGTTTGCTCTTTGTGTCATGCTGGTCAAGTCCAACAGGTACATTGAATTCATCCCTTCCCAGTCCTCAAATGCACAAATAATAAACAGACACGACTCTCACAAAACCATAAAGGGAAATACTAACAACTACAAAAAAGTATGACTTTACTCAATGACTCCCCAAAAACAAATCCAACCTTATCATTATCACCCCAAAAGGGATTTTAATCCAAGTGAACTTGGACAGGCCTCCTCCTGTGTTTTGATCCCTGCGCCTTAGTCCGAGAAATCTATATTCCTGCTATATTTAGAGCCAATTCATTTTCCTGGTAGATGGTCCCTTTTGATAGAGGCCTTTTTTAAGAATGCTTGAATCACAGGTTTAAATTATAATTAGGCTTTTGATTTTCGGTGTTTCACCCTGACTTTTATAATGTAATCTACTTTAAGAATGTAATTGATACCTGTTAAGCCATTTGTGTATCTCAATCACAACTGAGAAACGTGTACAACTGATTTAATTGATGATTTTCTTTTTCTGTGAAACAACTAAATGGGCTTTTAAATCCTAAGTCTTTCTTTTTCATTTAAAAGCAGTAGTACTCATCTTTAGTAATGTAAATACAGTTACATGTAACGATTGTAATATTTTTACAATCGTTATGTGTCCAGCATGCTTTCTTTTTCATTATAGCTTAAATAAAGATTAGTCGCTTATTAAAATGTTGCAATCTCGTTTGTACGGTCTGCTTGTAAATTACTAATTAAGGCTTGGTCGATTTTAAAAGCCCATTTAGTAGTTTCACAGAAAAAAACAAAAATATGTAAATTAAATCAATGTTACTATTAACACGTTTCTCAGTTGTGATTGAGATACACGAATGGCTTAACAGGTATGAATTAAATTCTTAGAGTATAAAAGTCATGGTTATTTAGAGCCACAACCCCACTTTCCACTCTCACCACAAAATGTAACCCCTGTGTCCCAGCAGCTCACCTTAATTAGTGCACCTGGACAACTGTGTTGGGATTCTCTTAAAGGAACAGACCCTAATTGTCTAAATAAATATACTCCATTTCAATGATCTTAGCAGCTTTAACTTGCTGTAAAGTTGGAGTCTAATATCTGCTGTAAAATTTATCAGTTTGTAATAAAGCTTTGCATATGTCTAACTTCTTTTATTATACAGAAAATAATAAAAAGAACCAGAATTATGAATGATGTTTGCAGTTTATTCAATTAAAACTAAAATTACTTTGAAGTTATTTATATTACATTAAGATATGTGAAACCAATGGTTGCTTAATTTTTGTTTTTATGCCGATTATAACTTTAGGCATTATTCAAAACTGTAATTTGACTTCAGTGGTCATGGATACAGCTTGCAACTGTAACCAGTTCTGAAAAACTACACTTTTGCAATAAAGTATAAAGCTTTTCTATTCATAAATAATTTATTATATTAACAAACAACAATTAACAATCTTTAACAGGTTTGTACGCTTGCTGTTAACAATACATTAATTGTGCTGCTTTATGTAAATAATGTTAAAATGGTAGGAAGTAAATTGGTACAAGCAAATGGGAATTCTGAGTTGCGTGACTAATGAGACTCCCTTTGACCCACTCCTAACAATGCTAAAATCTCACTCTTTTTTCATACTCAAGATTAAATATTGAAAACATGCTTCATAAAAGATATGGCAGTAATGGTTTTAGAACACACTCCCTGTACTAGCAGAGTTCTGCAGTTATTATTATTATTATTTGTTTATTTAGCAGACGCCTTTATCCAAGGCGACTTACAGAGACTAGGGTGTGTGAACTATGCATCAGGTGCAGAGTCACTTACAATTACGTCTCACCTGAAAGACGGAGCACAAGGAGGTTAAGTGACTTGCTCAGGGTCACACAATGAGTCAGTGGCTGAGGTGGGATTTGAACCAGGGACCTCCTGGTTACAAGCCCTTTTCTTTAACCACTGGACCACACAGCCTTTGCATTAAAGCAATGCATACTACTTTAGTATACATATAAAGGTTTTATGTTTTTTATATAAAAAAGAACCAGGCCCATGAAAATGTCCTTTGTTAAATATTTGTTGTTTATATTCACTTTAGAGTTATTCTTATAAGCATGCCTGAAGCCTACTCCCGTTTTGAACTATTCCATCTGAAATTTCTTATTATGCTGAATATAACTTTAGGCATTATTCAAAACTAATTTGCTTTCAGTGGCCATGGATACAGCTTGAATGCAAACTGCCATGTAACATATTTCAACAGTGCCATTTAACCACTGCTTAACAAGAAGAATCCCTGATTTTGAAACACTTTGGCACTTTGGAAATTGCAATAGCTTTCAGAACTTTATGAATCAGACCTTCTGAATTCATTACAAATATTACAATAAGTTCCTGAACATACAGTCCTATCCATGAACAGCTGATCAAACTGCAGGTGAAAAGTGTTCAGGATGTGTTCAGGATTTATTGCCTTTGTTAATGTTTAATCTTGTTAGGTTACCAATAATTGACAGTAATACTATCAGTTTCTGTTTTAGATAATACACGTTTGTCTTCTGCAGCAGATGTGGTCATATGTACTTACAGTATGTCACACTTCACATTTCTTTCATTGGTGTTAACATTGTTTTGATAAAGGTATCTGTATTTCACACTTACATTTCTATCTAGCTGGAGATCTGCTTATCCAATTGTCATAAAACATGGCATTACGATTTGTTTAGCATGAGTTCCTGAGAGTATCACATTCTGGGATATGTGGAGGTGTCTGTCCATACAGCCATTCATATGTACATCACACTTGCATATACAGTATCTAGAGAACCATTGATCAAATTGTGATCAATATTTCATTGCCATTTCTTATCCTATACTACTCTGTACATACTGTTGATTTACTTCATCATACCGATGGCTCTAATTTAGAATTTACAGTGGTGGTGACCATACTTGTTATTTTTAATGAATCTTAGATTCCTTCTGCATTTCACAAGTTTCACTGCTTAAGTGAGACCACTCATTTAAATGTCACTGCATCCACCAGACAAAACTTTACCATGAAGCATTACCCATCACTTATAAAAGAAAATCATACATACAAACCTGGTGCATCAATTATTTATATTTAACATATAGCACCCAGTTTCAGAACTGCCCTTGTTTAGGTGTATTATACCTTAGCCACACTACCTATATACAGTAATGCAAGCTCATCACACATGATAACCATGCATTACTTACTTCACTGCATGAATAAATCTCACCTGCATCTGTTTGACTCTTTTCACAAGGGTTACTATTGAGTTAATCACACTGTCTGTCCTATGAGTTGTTCATATAGTTCCATTATTCTTATCGTAATGCTCAAACCCTTTTTAGTGTGAGGACGTGCTAATGACATTTAGTGTGAGGGTGTGCTGATGTATATTATCCCTTACCTGAAGGAGTTTAACCCTGCATTAACAAAGTAGCGGCCCAAAGCAGGAGACGAACTGTATAATCTTGAAAGCTGAAAAACAATAAGAATTACCTGCAACAGCTGTAAATATAACATTAAAGCTATCAGTACCACGGAATTAACTGGCCATGCAGTTTCAGAGAACATAGACTGGACAAGACCTGGGATAGGATACGAACTTGAGAATAGCAGAATATATCTTACCATGTCCTTTAGCTGCCCTGATAAGAATTCAGACTTCTGGGATTTGGGTAAAAGCAATTCTGGTGTAAATTCTTGGTTTACTATTCTTAGAGTGCCATTATAATATCGAGAAACAACATACAGTGTTTTATCTATCTTTTCATCTTCATCCACATACACCACTGCAATATAGAGAATAAAACCAGTTAGAAAAGACCCTCAGACAACCCAAACTTAGAGCTCTACTTTAAACAAGCTCCCATAAAACAACATCAGGAAAAACACGTCACTCTAAAAACAGGAATAACCTCTCCAATAACACTGGGAAGTACATTGGTAATTTATGGTTGTAAATTAAGCAAATTAGAATTGGATTATTATATTAACAATCCACATTTTAACACTACACATCCAGAGACATGACTAGTTCTAAAGATACAAACAAGAAAATAAAGTATTTCATTTTTGTAATACATTTTATTTTACCTGAATAGAGAACCAGACCGATTACAGTTGCTATAGCCAACAGTATAAAAACGGATAAAATGCACATCCACAGCTTGCATTTCCAGAAGACATATCTACTCCTGTAGCGGCACCTTTGCTTTCCTCTGTTTGTTTCATTCTGGAGAGCAGGAAACACAACTCTAATTATTCATACACTTAGACAAAACCCTTGAATTAGAAAGGGCTGTAAAAAAATGCACTGGAAAGACACTACATCTGCTGGAACTTTAATATTGGTCACCATGATTTGTAAATACCTCATTTTAAAAGCAAAATATAAAACGATGATAAGCAAACAAATGCTAGATTTGCATAGGTGTTTCTATCATTTCTGGTGGTACAGTGTGTTAAAGGGTAATACTGGTTACACGAATGAGTTGCTCTAACACTTTACATTCATTTGAAATGCAAATGGAACCCTTCTGTGCCAATAAGCAAACTGGTGGGCTGATCGAGAAAGACACATCAGTAAACAGAATTGCTATGTAACTCAGCAGGCCCTCCTTTTAGTGGATAATGAAATTGCTGTGGCATTGCAAGGTAATAGTGGAACTCCTGGTATTGGAACAGGTGTTAATTACAGGGATGGAAAGACTCCCATTCCATAGCAGTTTGATTCAGTCCTGTTTTCACTATGACTTAAATGACACACATGAGCTTGTTACCTATACGGTGTGGTTAATCAAGCTCATATTAAAACTTGGAATGGGTGAAACTGCTATGCAGGAGTCTTATTTCCAGTCATGTAATTACAGTCATGTCTTTTTCATTATTGAGTAAAAACAGAATGGCTGACCATAGAAAACAATGGGGGAGCAGTGACAGGTTGTTATATAATTAATATTTAATCTGCCCCTGACATCCACAGTAAAGCATGTCATTCAACTACATGTACACCCAAATGACCCTCTAGTCCTACAGTACCACAGCAAACCAGGCTTGATTATCGTTTGGAATATTTGTTGTTTGGTGAACAGTTTAGAATGTGCAAGACAGTTGACTAAACAAATGCAACACAGCACCTTATGTATAAGTGAAATGCTGTGTTTATTACACATTTTTTCATGTCTGAACAACATGTAATATTGCACGTTCAAATGTGATTATACAGGAAATGAAACCCAAACCAACAAGTATATGTAGACCGCTATTTCAGTACACCACCACTGTGCTACAGCAAAAAGATGAGAACCTTTCTCAAAAGTCAAAAGGTCAGCTGTTTTATTTTAAACTTTCCAAAATCTAATTTGAATAAAAAACAAACAGCCTATAGGAGAATGAGATTTGACTATATTTATGTTTAGGGGTTCACGGTAAAAACAAATGTACCTTAGTCAAATAAAATAATATCAAAATTAGAGCTGTCAGTTTGAATAAAAAGTTGATGACTATGACACTTATCAATATTACAGAATAGTATAGAATACAAGTTTCATGACAATTGGATAAGCAGTCCCACTGATGTATGCAAACATGTGTGGCATATGTACCACTGTGTTTCCCCTTTGCAGGAGATAATAATGATGGTAATAGCAATATGAGTTATGCAGGTTTTATTAGGCCCTTTTTAGGCTATTTGTATGTCTTTGGTGTAATAAAAAAACGAATTCCACGATATATAACTAAGCCCTTAATTGAACTAATTTGCTTAATTAGACCTTTTTATTTGTTTCCAGCTCTTAAATGGTTGCAGATTTCAAGTTAGCTCTAACAAGTATCGGTAACTTGAAATGAAAATCAGAAGACACATGGGGTCCCCAGGACCAAGGTTGGGAACCACTGCAGTAGTTACCATAATGTATCAGTTTACTATTTAGGAGATATTTTTGCAAGAAATTTTGGTCTGTCAGCCAAAAGATGGCAGACAAGACAGCAGCAAAGATGAATGTTCTATATAGGCTTGTGGTTTTATCATTCTTGAGATTGATAAAGAAAAAGATCAAATAAATAATCAATACTTTATAAAACTTCTAGCAACTGCAGTGCATTGCCCTGGAAAGTTTTTATCTTTACAAAACAATTTGCTTTAGCCACAATACAACACTGTTTGGAAATGTCTTTCATTAATAACTCAGGTGCAAGACAGACTTGTTGAACTCAAATTTAGCATTTTTCAATAAAATGTAATTTAGGTTTAGTTGCATAGCAACTGGATTAACCTGGTTGTAGTCCAGTATTTCTAATATTCAGTTTCTGTGGACATTAAAAGTAGCAATTGCTAAAACCTGTATCTGGGGGGTTTGTGGATTGTTACATGTCGATAATTAATGCTTACCTGTTCATTTGGAGAATTCTCATCTCTCATCGGACATAACTGGTTGATTTCAGTGGCTTCCTCCGTTTCCTCATTCCCATTGTTCACGTTTTCCTAAAATCACACAGTTGATTGATAAGACTTTAAAGAGCAACTTGGCATGGCAATACAATATCATAGTTATCTTTAATTATGTGGTGGTGGTGTTGTTAAGTCACAGCTTTTATTTAACCACTTCAGCTCCAGGGCATACGCAGGTACGTCAAACGACAGAGCACTTACGTCAAGTTTGCCGTCTATTGAATTGCGCTATTTGTCGAGCCAAGGGAGAACCAAAGCGTGAAACTGTCCTCAAGACATTTGAATCTGTCTCGGAGAGGAGCAGAGCCAGGCACGGGGTTAATGGTTTTCGTCATGACGTTGCATCAGTCAGTACACTCGAAAGACAAACATGGCCTGCAGAGTTGTAAGAGAGGCGCATTCTTCTCGCATTCTTCTCCTCTTTGCTTAATTGCAATTCAACAAAGAGGTTGGGAATTGTTTTTTCTGTAAAAAACTTAGTTATGTTAGAAAACAAGCTAACTTTGGAGCAAGTTTATAATGCAGATGAAACAGAAACTTATGATGATGATAGGGATCCACCTCAGGACAGTGAAAATCTTGTATCTAAGGGATAATTTAAATGGCACTGCTTATTTAACTGAAGACGACATTGTGAATTCTGTTACACAGCCAGCCATAAAGAACAACAATGACTTCATTGATGAAGAGACTGTTCAACATCATACTCCAATCCCAACTCCTGGAGAGGCAGAGGAAATGCTGGGAAAGTGTTATTGTGGACAGAATCCCAGCCAGACTGTTCCCATGGAACTCTTTTGCTGCTGTGAAACTCGCATCACAAGGCTGCCTCAAAGAGAGTGTTGTCACTGCCACAAACAACTATAAATGACTTTTTCCTTTATAGTTGTTTAAAACACAATGTGTTGCAGTGTTTTTCTAGCATACTGTATATTAGGTGGTCTTGGCAGTCTTTTTCTCTTCTTTTTCTTTTGTGAGTGATGTCTGCTACTGTGATACTCTTGTGTTTCAATACTGTTTTTTTACTGTAATATATTTGCAATCATATATAGCGCAGTGTTTAAATGTGTTTTAATCTGTTTTTAAGTAAGCAAAGCCATACGCAGTTACACACTGTCTCACGCTATCCTAAAGAAGCACAGAGAGCTGGCTTTTCACTTATGAAAATATATTGATGCACCTCTACCTCACCCCAACGACGATCCCTGTATCTTACATTTTTAATATTATTACTAAATTATCTTCTGGGGAAATTTATATTATTAAGCTATATGACTCTACCAAGCACTTTTTACATAATTATTACACCAAATTATTCACGATATATTGCTTATTCAAAATTATTTCCGCCATTTAAATACATCGCAAAGACTCTTACATCTCTATTTGTTTCATTAACTGATGTTTATTCAATGTTCCAAAAACTCCACATTTTACTAAACATTTAACTAATACTCTATCTAGCCATTTGTCATTTCGTCGTACCATATACTGTGATACAAATTAGACAGCCGAGTCTTTAAACTACGCATCACATATGTTTGCTTCTCATTGGTCAATTTCCCTAGTTAAGTCTCTGTACCAGAGGTGACCCCTTGGCAGAGGACTCAGGGGATTCAAGGGATGCACCTTGACTGAAACAAGGGAAGGGAAACGTTTAAACAATGCTACAATGCTGTTTTAAAGTTGGCAGTGTTATTTAAGGGGAGCCCTCTCGGGCCGGAGAGTGTGGGGAAGCTTGCCCTCACTGCTGTGTGTGTACCTGAATAAAGAATTGCCGTTCCAGAGATGGATAGATCTCTCGCATGCTTAATTATATAAGTTTACCAAATGTACTTCTGCTTCAGTTTGTTCAGTATATCAACTTAAGTTCAAACTGAGTAAAGAGATACCTAACACCAGAATGTGTAGTGCCAGAAGTTTCCCACGACTTGCTCGAAGAAAGAAGTTTCTCATGACTTGCTCGAATTAAATCCAACACCAGAAACACATTGTTGTTTCACCTGATGAAGTACTCGACAAGTTTGCAATGAAAAGCAGGAGAATGGACTTGGGGATCTAAACATCAGGTAAGGTAGGTTATTCTTTCTGTTATTTCATTTGTATGTCTGATAACTGCATCACAGTGGTTCTATGTGATTGAGGTGAAACATCACGGCTCTTAATAGGCCGATTTCGAGTTCATTGCAAGTTTGGAGTGCGATTAATTTTACAGAAACATTTTCAGAAATTACCTGCAAAAATCTCCATCCCCTCTCCACCTGACTGTAATATCCTCAATTAACTCACAAGCTAGATAAGCATTTTCTTCCATTTCAACATATTTACTATTCTCATCCTCTGCTACTGATTTGGAAGAAGTATCTTGACTGGGCTCAGGCTGCACTGTCTGAACTTCACTCAATGACCCCTCACTTTTATCCTGACTGTTCTGCGATGGGACTATTCTATTAAAGGATGAAATACCTTTAAACATGTATTTAGAGAAAACAAATATGTATATTATACAAGCTTGTGAAATACATTTCGGTACACTGCATGGTTATTTTCAGAAATGGGGAACCATGGTAATCATTGTTAATAAATCTCTAGTAGACTGCAGGGGAAAGCGGGTGATGAATTTTGCCCTAGTCTACGCCTCCTTGTCGTTTCTTTGTTTGGTCCTGCTCCTCCCCTGCCTCCACCTTGCAGCGCGCCTTGTCCAGGGTGCCTCTTGTCCTGCCCGCTGGCTATAGCTGTCAGTGATCGTTACATCACAGTTCAGCCAGCACATGGAGCGGCTATAGAGCTCCAATGGACAAGGCCATGGGCCAAAATATATTACGCTCCTCATGGGCATGGCCATCTGTCAAATGCAATAAAGAAATGTTCAATTCAACCTTTTGTGGATATCTCCTTTCTGAAAATATGGCATGCGAAATAAACAAAGCAAGTGATACATAAATAAAAATCTAGCATTTAAGAGGTTAAGAAACCCAACTCACCCACTCTGTAAAGTCTGCAACAAATGTACTACTTAAAATAAGTACCATTACTTGGTTTAATAAGCTACTTTCAGGAGTGACAAAATAACATGCTCCTTAAAAATAGATATATCTATTGTCATGAATTGTTTTAAATTGTATTTTCTTACCTAGTTTTACAGTGTTAAAACCAGCACTATACATTTCCTTAAAAAAAGTGAAATAAACCACTAAAGCCCCTTTCACACTGGCACGCCTATCCGGGTCACAATCCCACGTAGTGTGAAACCACCTACCTGGGTCGTACCTTCGGTCCCAGCAACCCACCTCAGGATGTGGGTCTACAGTTTTAAAACGGGTTGAGCGAGACAAAATGCTTGACGGCCCTTCGTGAGCCAACGCAATAACTTTGCTCAAATTCCGAAATGGAAAATATCAAACAAGCAAAGAACAAAACAGTAAAAGACAGCAGAGACAGAGACAAATGTAAAATCACAGATTGAGCAGCGTCTTCAAAATCTGTTCTGGTACGTGCATTTGCTCAAAGCACATGTCGCAATTTGATTATATCGCTTTACTCAAAGACCGAAGAAGTTTTCTCTTTTCTGTTTCGTTCTTTGCTTGTTTGATATTTTCCATTTCACCAAAATAATTTGCTCAACGACCGAAATAACCTTTCATTTCGTTCTCTGATCATCTGTAAATGCTCATCGTGAAACGGTTATTTTTTCGGTGGTTGACCGAATCCGGAGTCTGAGTGCAACACACACACACACACACACACACACACACGTGTGTGTATATATACAGTATATTATATATTACATTAAGGTCAGTATACACTAATGTGGACTTTTCAGGCTCATATCAGAAGTTGTTTGGGCAGTAAATATTTAATAAATACAAAAATAATAATTTTGGAATCTCACTGCATCACACTATAAAAGGACTTTTGACAATTGTTTATGTTTTATTTATGTATTTTTTCTGTGCTAGGATCGTCAACAGTAATACTTTGAAACAAAATAAAATTAAAAAGACTGACATCTAAGCTCTTCGAAACACTGACTTATGAATAGATTGTGTTATTTGAACTTTCATTTATGATTTTTGTTCAATATTATTTTTTTTACTAGTTCTTTTTAATCTTTGTACAAATGTTTGTTTCATTTCTTCTACTCTCCATTAGTGTCTACAACAATTATTATTATTTATTTTTTAATGTACTTCACACACACACAAACAATGTATTTTATTTTAGGTATACATTTTTGGGAGCAACGGTCAACAGTGGAAACCACTTTATCTCTGTGATACGAAGGAAGAGTAATTGGATTGTATATGCTGGCCAAAAGGAAGACTTCCAGATAATTGAAAAAAAAAATCACAAAATAAAATATACAATGTGTAATGTAATTTACATACTGGTGCGAGTACAACACATTTAATTTCCAGGAATGTGGCACATTGCATGTACCAGGTTACTGCTTGATAACAGTTGAATGATTGTGTACCTTTAAATGTTTATTATAAATGAGTATATTTCACATACTGTATTTGTTGCTTAGTTCAAAACAACATGTGACTTTAATTAAACATCTGCTATCAAACAATGCCTTTTTTTCTTACAATTCATAATAAATGCTCTAATTCTCACACTAAATAGTACTTCTAGTACTGTACATGCCACTATGCACCATACACTATTCGCAAGACAATTGCTTAACCTTCAACATCACACCCAGCTTGAGGTGGTAAAGCCCTCACAATGTGCACTAATATGTAGGAAAAGAAGGGTGTGTGTATATTTCATGACATAACCTGTAAATGCCTGCTCGTGCCGCTCTGTGATCTACTTTATTTTGAAGATAAATCTTTAGGTTTTAAAATGATACCCCAAATTAAGGTGGCACATCCAGACTATCTGTGTGATTTCCCACCTTAGAATGTGCGCTGATACTCAATACGTAACTGTGCGATTAAGTGACTAACTTCAGTTTAGAATCGGGAAAAAATAACCAACTTCAGCCCTCGAATTGGGAATAAGTAACTAACTTCAGCCCTCGAATTAGGAATAAGTAACTAACTTCAGCCCTCGAATCGGGAATAATTAACTAAGTTCAGCCCGGTCTATTTTAACACATGCAGTTCAGTCGGTTTTACATAAGGGAAAAAGAAAAGTAACACTGAAACCTGAGACAAGTACGGTATGTCATTGAAGTACAAATATTGAATAACCAGGCACAATACATGTTTGTAATGTTTGGAACGAGTCAGTCGGACAAAAAGACAGCAAATTCAACGCAGCAGCACCAACTATGTTTTGCATACGTGAACGGTGACTATCATCTTGACTTAAGAAGTTTTGTTTTATGTTCCACCAAAAACAAAGTTACTACAAACATGTGTAACTGAAATCTCTAATTTATGAGTAATTTGGTAGATTAAAAAAATAATAATAAAACGTGGTAGCCTGCTTACCTGTTCATTATGGGTGATAACATCCATAATGTGGCTGTTTTCGGTGGCTTCCTCCATTTCTTTAATTTCGATGAGAGCAATCCCGTTGATGGTGTTTTCTGTAGTCATCACGTTAATTTTCTATGTACTTTTTATAATAGTAAAGCTACAACTAGTTGTAGTTTCTCGGAGGAAAAACACGGAAGTTATGGAGTACACTACTGTAAAAACAAATAGGATACTGTTGAAAGTGATATGGAATGCTGTCCAGTTTCAGCTTTGTCAGATTCGTTTGAATCCGAATAAACGTTTGTTTGTAAGCGCGGTGTTTTAAGATGATTTATGTAAATATTATTCAATCGGTATACCTGACTGGCAGATTTGCAGTACGATAAGAGAGTGTCGTCACTCCTACAGGTGAAAACTTAAAACTTTTCCCAAAGTTAGGTAATCCACATCAGTTTCTTCAGACCAAAATCATGGGGCGTTACCAGGTATTGCAACAAAGGTGCGGTAGGTTGAATAGTCAAAGCGAAACCTCCTTGCAGCGTTTCAGATGTTTTATGAAATACTGTACTTACCCACTTTTAACCCTTGCTACAAAATCTCAGCCCCTTGGTGACTGGTTAATAATAATACAAAAATGGAAAAACAATGGCAGCGCCAGGAACCAGCGCTGAAATTCTACCGAGGTCAAACTTCAGTTTCAAGCTGTAGTTGGCAGTATTTATATGACCACTTGGTATTTACTGTTCAACCTCCAAATCTATGTTACACGGCAAACCAACAGAGAATCAAGGAGCCTTTCGTGCTTTATCAGAATTTTTACATGAGCATCAGCATTGACCTCGGTGTCCTCATAGCTGTATTTGCGGTCATGGCAGCCTCCTAGATTGAGCGTAATTTTTCTAAATATTATTTTACTGCCCCTTACTTTTTATGACGTTTACATCTGAGTGGTTCAAATTGCACCTTTTGATAAGTTTGTGCTGCTATTCGGTTCTATTTGCTTCCATGTAAAGTAGACGAGATCAGCTAATGTGTCTTTATATTAGTAAGCACCAGCTAATGCACAGCAGTGCATTGCCACCAAAACACACAATGAAACCTAATCCAAAGTGGCAGATCACTGGATGGCGCTGGCTCTTATTTCTATAAAGACACTTCGGCTGATCCAGGCCATGTTACATGTTTCTATGGCTGCCATCTAGAACTGAAAGGACCTCTACACAGACCTATCAAGAAATACAAATACGTTTTTTGTTTGGAAGAGTGCCACACATTTTTTCAAACAATATTATATTCTCATGAATGAAGAGTTATATTAGGTTTTATGTTTAGACATGCATGTTTAACTGCCAAGGTACAGAAGCAATTCAAAGATCAGTGATATCTGATTCTCACTTCAGTTTGCCACTCCAGCTGTCAGGGGTATAACTGGCAGAGGCCGAGTACGAACGGGCAAACATGAAGTGCCCAACTCAGTTTCTATTAATCACAGTACAAAAGGGTGGATTTTTTTAGGCACCTATATTATATATAGTAACAAAACTGCACCCACTCTGGTTCATTGCCCCTTTAAGAATACAGACCCAGGACACAGGAATAGAGTTTTCAAAGCACCAATGTGCTATTTTTTTTTTTTTTTTTTAATTCACAGAAACAAAAACAAAAGCCAAAATAAACACCTAGCTCTCTTTGAGCACTAACTAACACATCACCGGGAACCTAACTAAAAACTAAAGCTAAAATGTTTCCCTGTAAAACAAACCAAACAAAATAAACACAGTTTTCATAAACAAACCTTCACTCTCGTGGTACACCTGCACACACTCACAAGCAGGCTCTACACACAGCAACTCTGGGCAGACTGACTGCACCTCTTATATACCCTGCACCTGGTCCTAACTTACAATTACTACCCAGGTTCAGGGGATAATTAACAATAAAACAATTAAACAAAACAATTAAACAACAAAAATGTGCCTGCGCACATGTTTTATGCAGGGAGGATTTTAACCCCCTCCCTGCTGTGTTACTATATATATATATATATATATATATATATATATATATATATATATATATTCTTTTTTTTTTGTTTAGCTCATATGCCAACCACACATTTCAGCAGGAAGTGTAACATCAATGTATTACTAATACTTAACACTGACCTGCAACCAGATTGTGAAAATTATGGTACCAGTGTAACAAGCAAGGGCAGACCCCACTTTATTGTTGTGCCAGCCTGCAGTGCACATATTGTCTGTGTGTGTGTGTGTGTGTGTGTGTGTGTGTGTTTTGTTGTATGGATTTCTGTGAAGGCTTGCAGTAATTATAACATGTTAACAAGTGTGCAATGATTTGGAAATGAATACACGCCTTCATAATGGTGGGGGCAGGAAACAGACACACAGTTACAGGCTGTTATTACAAAGCATTTCCCCAAAGTGTTTCTAATTTTTGTAAAGCACGTTGAGATGCTTTAGCATGATAATGGGTATTCTGAAAATCATTGGTTGTATGTTGATTGAAATTGATACCAGAAACAGGTTTCAAGGAACAATGTAGGCTTCTGTTTTTTTTTTTTTTAAACAACCTGGTTTATAGTTCTACCATGTCTGTAGCATATTATCACTGCGGCAATATTCAATATAATATTAAATCTATTCTGTAGCACCAGAATTGATCATGTATTGCTCAAATGTTTTATTTGAGTCGAAATGTATATACATGTATGTATAAACTTAGAGAAAGTTGGTACATTGCAAAATACAATAGAACCTGTCGTATCTGATCCTGTAAGATACAATACCCCCTATTAACCGATGGACCTCTGGTATGTGTCATTTTTACATTCTGCTACCAACTGAACAGTACTGACAGAAACCAATCAATGCACATTTTATTGGAAACTATGTTGTGTTTCTGAAAGGGGAATCCACCCACTAATCACATATGTAAGCAAGCTGTTTCTTTGAATAGCCCTCTAGTCTACGCCTCCTTGTCGTTTCTTTGCTTTATCCTAGGCGATTTACAGAGACTTACAGTGAACTATGCATCAGCTGCAGAGTCACTTACAACAACGTCTCACCCGAAAAACGGAGCACAAGGAGGTTAAGTGACTTGCTCAGGGTCACACAATGAGTCAGTGGTTGAGCCGGGATTTGAACCGGGGACCTCATGGTTACAATCCCTTTTCATTAACCACCGGACCACACAGACTCCTCTGTTGTTCGTTTCAAATCTTGTGGATGTCTCCTTAGTGAACTGTGGGTCTAAAACAGTAAATTCAACTCAGCAGGACAGAATGGATTCAGTTGCATATAAAAAAAAGAAAAAAAAAGAAAAGACGGCGTGTTTGGGAATTGAGTTTCACTTTTTACATGGTGCCAATTCACTTAACTGCCCAGTTTAACCATGTTAAGTAAAACAAAACAAGAAAGCAAGGGATTCATATAATTACTGTACCATTAAAAACAAGATTCTTTCACCGACCTCCAGAGTCAGTTTGTGTTTGTGTGCTGGCTTTCTTGTTGTTTCTGTCTCAGGTTGACACGCATGGTGCAAAAAAACCTGTCAGATTACTTTGGTATAGACTGAGAAAGCACGGTAAGAACTGTTTAGAGAATGCCATTTTGTAAATTGCTGAATACTGTTTTACAGTGCTTTATTTTGCAATCATTTTCTAGCCGTTTCTTTGTATAGTATATGTGTAGTACCGTACTTCGGCATTTTAGATGTACCTGACATTGTTCATTTATAATGCCCCCATGTTAATAAAGCAACTACAATGTAGCAAAACGACTCCCTCAGAGATTTTTTTTATATATATCCGATGGACCCCATGAACCAATTAAATCGGATGACAGGTTCTACTAGTTCTACAGGAGGCTGTGTGGTCCAGTGGTTAAAGAAAAGGGCTTGTAACCAGGAGGTTCCCAGTTCAAATCCCACCTCAGCCACTGACTCATTGTGTGACCCTGAGCAAGTCACTTAACCTCCTTGTGCTCCGTCTTTCGGGTGAGACGTAATTGTAAGTGACTCTGCAGCTGATGCATAGTTCACACACCCTAGTCTCTGTAAGTCACCTTGGATAAAGGTGTCTGCTAAATAAACAAATAATAATAAAAATAATACTAGTGTTAGTGTTCTAATAGTGTTATATTTACCCACATGTTGTTCTTGATCTCTTTGAATTTCTGTCATGTTTCATTTCAACTACTTTTTAAACATGAAAGTATGAAAAGCAGGGTGCTCTTCATCATGGGACTTCTGAAGTTGTCAATCTCA
Source organism: Acipenser ruthenus (assembly GCF_902713425.1). NCBI lineage: Eukaryota > Metazoa > Chordata > Actinopteri > Acipenseriformes > Acipenseridae > Acipenser > Acipenser ruthenus. The sequence goes on along the minus strand of NC_081196.1, from coordinate 17,482,820 downwards.
GGTCTTTGGTACATAGATGGAGTCTCCCAAAGGCCCTACCTTCCTGCTTTATCTTATGTGCAAACAATATAATCCCCTTACAGCAGTTTATTGGATCCCTATAACTTTATGTTTCATTATTCACAAATCATACCAATCCTGTGCATTCTATTGGTGTATGCACATATACATAGTTTATAGTTGATGTCTTTTAAATCAATGCATATTATTCTATAATCTCCTTATTAGGCTTCCAAGCCCATGGCTGGGAAGCCTATTGTTGTTCAGATTATTATTATTTTTCTTTCCGCCAACAAAACCTTAAAAGTTGCATAAAATGAAAACCGCTGCACGAAGAGTTGTAGATGCCAATGGAAACTAATGTTCACAGCTGAATGAACGATTTGTCACATGGTTTGGCAGCCATATTGGATTTTCCGACAAATTTTGGACAATTTACAAACATCTTCTTGTTGGAAACCACTTATTGCTGAGTTGAAACTTGTCCAAGATGCACGGTGCTCGAAATGAAGCTGATTGGTTGAGTGGTATGGCGGCCATGTTGGATAACCTAATTAACACATAAATGTCTTCTTCTCCAAAACCACTAATCTGATCGAAGCAAAACTTGGCACACATGAGCCAAGTATGGTTTTCTTTAAAGTTTGGGCAATTAAGTTGCTACAGGAAAAAATATGGCTGCCGTGAGCCAATCAAATTTCAGCATTGCTCTCGTTGCATATATTGCGCATTGAATGAACACTGTTGAACAAAAAGTCTTGAAACTTCACATAGTGGAGGACTATAGGAATTAATGTATTTAAAAAAATACCTTGATATTGACCTTTGACCTCTCCTTAAGGTAAAATGTAAAACTAGCTTATAACTCATTACAGAGTGTAGATAGGGTCACAGTTACTATAGAACACTGATATGAACCCATATGGCGCTATTTAAAAATTACCTTGATCGTGACCTTTGACCTCTCCTTAAGGTCAAATATAAAACAAAAAAGGCCTATGGAAAGTGCTGTCTACAGCTGAGTGAATGGCAACCAGTGGATGGCAACCAATCAAAATGCTTAAATTGCACAATAAATCCTTGGAAGCTGTAAAGTTGCTTGCAACTTCTAGTTTCTATTGTTTTTGAATGGCAGTTGTTTTCTAATGCCTCATCAGTTAAAAAAAAAGACAGTAGACTCCTGCGCTCCTTTTTTTTAGCAGAAATATTTTATTAAACTGGCTATACGATAGTGTAATGATTTTAACAACACAGTCAATACATATTGAGCATACTTAACAGCTACAATATGTTTGTCCAATTAGCCTTAATGGCTTTAACACAAACACAAGTTCTCTAGACAGATTCTGATTCAAGGTTATATCAGAAATTCTTTATTGGTTTACAAAGAAGTGCAAGGTATTATTATGGATTGAGAAAATAATCATTGCCCTTAAAAATGTCCTTCATATTTACAGAAATCCTAAAGTAAGGTTTGACCCATCCCCATATCCTAATCAATGTTATTGATCACTGCTAATGGAGAAGTCATGATTGCACTTGCCAAGCTGTTCTGAGGTTACTTGCTGTACTATTTACTTGATGACCTGTACTACGTGTGATCAGTGTGATTCGACCATCATTATCTTGGTTTTGCATGACTTGTGTGATATGCTGTGTATCACATTGAAATCACAATACTGATTCGGTTGGTAGTTTTCTATTAATCCACAATACATTATAATAAACCATCGTTCTTCGTGAGTGGCATAACACTGAAAACATAATTGCAGGCAGTAAAGTTTTTCTTTAAATACATTATTGTATAATGTGGCTGGGTAAGGGGAGCTTGTGTTGTTCAAGGCCCAACAAATACATATGGTAGCTTGTTGGATGGGGTTTGCATCTAAAAGGCAGGACAGGGATCAAAGTGGACAGCATCACAGCCAAATCCGCAGGCAACACACACAGCAGAGCCCTCTTTAATGGTTAATATTGGAGGGAATTCCATACAGAGACCACATTATAGAACACGCAACTGCATTCACAGTAAGTCCCTGCACTTTTACAGCACATTCCTGGGTCCCCAAATACACGATTGAACAGAGAAGCTGGGTGTGACATTTTGAGTTCTGGAATGTTAGGAGTGAGGGGCCTCTGTCTGTCTGCTTGCGTGGGGGATGGGTGAATCACAGAGATAACAGATTCAAAATGAATGTTTGTTAGGCTTGGAAAGCTGCCATAGTACATAGGTATAGGAAAGAGAGGTCATAAATGACATCATTACAAGGCTGTGTTTTGGAAACTAAAAAAGTAGAAAGAAGCCAGCACTCCTTATAGAATAACTTTTTTATTTAATGAAAAATAATAATGGCAGAAACATAGCAAACGTGTTGCAGCAAACAAGCCTTCATCAGTGCACACATATAATGAGCACAGACTCTATTTTATAAGCTTAATGACAAACAGGTGTTATATATTTTTTTTGAAACGTGAAAATGTAATACCAATTAAACTGTTAAAGTGTATTTAGTGAAAACAATTTCCTTAATAATATTATGACAACAACCTTAAATCACATTCAACTAGCACTTTTCAAGATCTTTATATTTAGTTTTTTTTAAAAAATTTAGTTTTACAGATAAAACATATATTGGATAATTAGATAGAAAATTCAAACCATTGTTACAGAACATCTAATAGGAGAATCATTCATCAAAAATTAATCTCAATAACCATTATTAAAGTGTCAGTAAATATCACACACATCTATTAGATTACAAAACCAGTTCGGAAACTTTACTGTACATCTGCATGTAAACATGTCAGAAAAAAAATAAAATAAATAAAAATAAATAAATTACAGAAACACTGATAAGAACAATTCGTCATTCATACCAAATGGTGCCTCAGTTTTAAGTGTATGAATCCAATATGCTTCTCTTTGTAGCAATAATTTCGATCGATCTCCACCCCTTCTAGGATTTTTAACCATTTCAATGCCCAGAAATCTGAGAGAGCAAACTTCATGATTGTGTTCATTAAAGTGTCTTGCAACAGGTGAACGTTGCGTATTGCACTCTTACGTCCATAAATTCTAGTTTTTAATTATCTAATGGTTTTACCAATGTAACATAACCCACAACGACATTTCAACAAATAAACAACGTATCTACAAATCTCAAGTGAATGCATTGTCTGGTGCTCAATTTCTCTCAATCTCACTGCAGCCCAAAGTGACGCAACTCTGTTCATTCAAATTATTCTATTCTGAGCTATACCAATAAACGCATATTTGACAACAATAATATTGTTTATCAGTTTCATATTTTCCCTGGATCAGTATTGTAAACCATGTATGTTGTAGCTATGTATGCCTCCGTAATGAAATGTTATAAGTCTAGATTGTTCTGATGAGTTAATGGGCAACTGAACTGCTAGTTAACAGCAGACTTCGTACTGAATGTTAATATGCTTGGGATACTGCACATCCAGACAAGACCTGATTTATGAAAAAAGACATTTGCATAATTTACTTTTTTTTCTGGAATGTATTATTTTAAGGGGGCATAAAGGATGTATTGTTTTTAGAAATATCAGAACATCTCCCCAAACGTATTCCAAGACAGGATTGATTACAAATACTGGTATGTATAGTTTATTTTAAATGATAACATTTCAATGACCAGCAGTTGGCAGCAATAAGCCTGAACTAAGGCTTGAGCAGCCATTTACATTTAAATAAAACAAGAACAAATCGGGCTTCTTCCACCAGATGCCAGTACCAATCAATCTGGATGCAATTCTCCTCATTCTGCAACACTGCCCACCATGCCCCCTCCCTACCTCAGTTTTGGCTTACCCATTGCGCTATTGTACACTGACTTCCATGCCAATCTATGAGGACTCATTTAACCTCAATCAATTTCATTTCTGCTGTATGCACCTCTCTGTGCCCTCCATTTCAACACACTCTGCAATGAAACACTGCCTCCTTCCAGGAAAGCAGTAACTTTTTACAAACTTTAATTTCCCATCTAAGAAATGGGTGCTTTGCTCCCTGCACGCTTCCAATTGGTAGTCATGTTTGTCACAGCTTATTTCTGCACTGTGGAGGATTCACAACCAGGTCTTCCAACCAGTCCTTCAAAGGATCTTACATATTGATAGGTATGAAAGCTTACTTTTGTTGTGCTTATTTGGTTTGCGCATGTTTCACCTTTATTCAGATGTAATATTTAATCTCTTATTTGCTGTTTGGACATTTAAAATCATTATCTCTCAAGGTTTTGTTTAAAAAATAAGTGTGGAGCACACAGCCCTGCTGTTATGGTAAACCACTAGCAGGAACTTATAACTGCAACACATGCGAATGGCTGCAACCATTAACACCAGAAGCATTTACATTACTGGTCACTTGACTCCTGTGGTTCATCTAGCACTGTCTGCTTCAGATCATGTTTTCCTCCAAAGAGTCACCATGACTCAAATCACCTGAACCTCAGCTGATTCAGTCGCTAATTAAACACATAGCAAATTAATATTCAATATATTATTTAAGTTTTGGAGGAAAATCTATATCATTATTGAGGCAACGATTATTTTACAATCTTATATTGTTTCAGTTTCATAAGTTAATCATGGAAAAGTGATAATGACAAAATAAGCTCAACTATTTTTTTACCTCTACATTCCTAAAACCACAGTGATGATCGCTTTACCGTCGCTGCTTGGAGACTGTAGCTACAACACTAACTGTTTCATCAAACAAAGACTTCACCCTCGCTAAACTCAAATAAAATGAATAATGATTGCAATGATTAATTATGTGTTTGCATTATAAGAGCACTACTTAAAATGCAGAGCAGATCTTTGTTCCGCCGTCTTTATTCTGCAAGTTAAGTTATTCGCTGGAGTAGAAAGAAGTCTTAAAAGTTGCTTGGCTCGTTTTACTTTTTAATAAAAACAGAGTCGGCATTAAACATATTTAACCCTTTGCAGTTTAGGGGACTGTAACAGGGGAGATCTGGACTGACTGTCTGGCACATCCGTATTACTGCAGGTAGAGGGCAGCAGTCTCGTGGGATCCGCCTGTCGGCCATGGCGATGACACGGAGAGGTGGGGAAGAGTGTGTGTGTGCTTTCCCTCTCTCTGAGTGGCTGAGGGGCGGGCCTTGGGAGACTGCTCGGCCCATAAGAACTGGCTTAGTTATGCACTCGGGTGGCCGGGTTGGGGAAAGTATAGTGTCGCTGGCGGAAGAGGTCAGCGTGAAATAAGGAGCAGGCGAGCCCGACTAAGGGGACAGCCGTCTGTAAAAATAATTTAAAAAGAAATAAATAAAAGAAATAATTACGTACCCGCGGGGACATGTATAGATATACGGGGAACCCTGGCCAACCCCAGTGTATAAGCACAGCGGAGTGTAGGACGGAGACCCATGCTGACCGGCTTAGGGGCAGTGGGGGCACTGCATAAGCAGCACTTTTGTTTGTAGTTTTATTACTGTGTTTTATTTTCCCCTTTTTCTTTCGCCTTCTGTTTTCATTATTATTTTGAAGCACTTGAAGGTGCACGGACTGGGATACCTGTGTTGGTAACCCTGTGGTCCTGGTTTACTGTCGGCAGTATCCAGACCACGGACAACAGCACCCTCTGCGGGCTAAAGTAAATAAAACAAGTAACAGGAAAAATAAATAAATCTGGGCACCTGTGCGGTGTTTCCAAATAAAATCTTCTGTCTCCTGTGTCAGTGAATACCCTCACCCTTTCACAGGGACAGATATAAAATTCACATGTTCAATACGGACAATACAAAAATTGTAGTTGCAGGTAGAAGATTCCCATAAGGCACTCGTAGATGGTGACATTTTGCAAAATAAAGACACTCACATTTTGATCTAAGCCATTTCCTGGGCATTGAGAAAAATTTTCAATGTGGGTTGAACTAAATAGTTCTTTACATACATGTTAAAGCTCATAATCAAGATAAAATTATTTATATATATATATATATATATATATATATATATATATATATATATATATATATATATATATATATATATATAATTTCCTTGAAGCTAAAAGTGTATAGTCTGTAATGATATATATTTTTGAATACAGTTAAGCTAATTGTATAACTGTTTCGTAGTATGTAGGGAGATCACTGTCAAAAATATTTGTATGCGTAAATATAATTTGTACTTGTAATTCTAGGTACAAATCAAAAATAAAAGTACGACTCAAAAAAATTTGAGTACAACTCACAAAATTATGAGTTGGACAGAGTGTGAAATCACTGTCAAAAATACATCACAGAGGTTACAGGACAGGCTGTTGATTGGGGGAACAATCGATGAGTATTTAACAGCGCATGCGTCCAGCACCTTGCATTGCTGATAGAAGGGAAGGAGTGGATGCATGTTGGTGAAATTTGCAGGAGGAATTTTCAAAGTGGGAATATGGCACAAAGTCACCCAACAGATGGTCTCAGTCTCAGCAAAGATCTTCTATATACAAAAGATAGTGAACTCCCCCTTTTTTTTCGTCCCCGCCAATGTGATGCATCATGGGAATCCAAAGAGTTCCGGTGACGACTTTTATCCTATATCTATAATGTAAAGTCTGCTTCATTTCCTATTCAGCGCTTTCTCTTTTGAAAACGATTGCATTTTTTTAGCAAGTTTCACCTGGATTTGTTTAGAGACACCCCTCCGTAACACATAGGGCTGCAGTGTGGAGTAGTGGTTAGGGCTCTGGACTCTTGACCAGAGAGTCGTGGGTTCAATCCCAGGTAGGGGACACTGCTGTTGTACCCTTGAGCAAGGTCTTTGACCTAGATTCAGTATAAAACAACTGGATAAATGGGTAATTGTATGTAAACATAACATGATATAATTGTGACAATTGTAAGTCACCCTGGATAAGGGTGTCTGCTTAAAAATAAATAATTTAAATGCAATCTGCTGAACTATTTGTATATTCTGAAATACAAGAATTTGCATTTGAATTTAAAATCATGGGAAAGCTTAAGAAATATTTCAATTTCAAATGCATTTAAATACTTTTCAATAATAATGCTCATAAAAAAGTAGAGAGATTTTTCAGTATTGCTGGTAAAGTTGATCAACGTTGACCCACTGTGTCTGCTGTTTGTGTTCCAACTGAGTTCTCAATTATTATTATTATTATTATTATTATTATTATTATTATTATTGTTATAATTGATCCTCCAATTGAAATAACAATTAGTTACTTAATGCAATGTTAGACATAACATTGAAATATCCAGCTCTTTTTTCACAAACCCTAATCTTGGATTACCTTACCTGAGTTAACATTAGGTAGTCCTAGATTAGTGCTAATTGAGGCCTGTGCAGCCAGCCATTTAAGAGCAAAAAATAATTCAAATGCTCTAATTAACCAAATTATTTGTTCAATTGAGGGTTCAAGTAAAGTAATTCAGAGCTCAGTTGGAACAAAAAACAGCACACACTGGGTTCCCAGGACCAAGATTGGGAAACACTGTTTTATGTAATTTGGTACTTTTATATTGGTACATACCTGTTAATTATTATGAACTACGTGATTACTGTGTTTATGTTGTTGTTATATAAACTGTTTTCCTTGTATGTCACCTTGGATAAAGGCCTCTGTCAAAGTCATGTTAATAAATTAGCATTTGTTGTATGGGAAAGTATTTGAAGTCCATTTAGCATTTGTCACATATTTGCATTTGTATTTAGTTCGGTAGTAAACGTATCACATTTGCATTTGCATTGAGCAAATTCAGAATTTCAAATACATGCAGTCATTTGCATTTCAATCTAAATGCATTTGACCCTATGTTTGTTTGTATCACATTATGCTTATGGATACTCATACAATAATATTAATGATTACAATTTCTTTCATACAAGGGGCTTATAGCCAGCCTGAAACACTGGAACCATCATGCCTTTCACCATGAAACGACAAAGAAAACATGAATACTACATGAACAGGATAGGACAGGATAAAGATAAGGATCAACAAATATGCAGCCCACTCACAACAACTACAATGACACATCAGAAACTAGAGACACAACCACAATTTCAGCAATCTCCAGACCGAACACAGCACTTTGAGGGATATCATCGAGCAACTGTCTAACACAAAACAGCAGAATCACCATGGCAATGAGCCACAGGCCAGACCCCAACAGCAGCAGGAACAACATCATTGGGACCAACAGCTAAACAAACAAACAAACTCAACAACAGGAAAATTACATGTAATTTATTCACGAAACACCCAGATTTGCATTACTTGGAGACACAGCACAAAACACAACAGCAGAAATCACGACTTTATCAAGAACCAGAGCCACAGAAATTTCAATTACAGCACTACACCAATCATGCCTCAATACAACACCACACCAAGCATGCCCCAATGTTTAAAACAGAACAGCAAGGAAATTTCAAACCTTGTGTAAGAAAACTTGTACATAACATTTATTATATGGTTACAGTGGACCGCCAAATAACATCTTTGTAAAAAGCCTTGGAAGATGGTGATGAGCACACTACGACAGAACTGTGCAAACCTTATTTGAACACACCGGACGTCCATCCCCAGGAACATCCGGAGCTCTTACTGAGTGATGCATCCATTCTCACAAAGTATCATGCACAATTTCTGACTTACACACGACACTCAGCTGACACACCAAAACACACTTGTGCTTCTTGTGACAAGCTGTGCCACAGAGGAGAATATTGAAATAGCTGGCATGCAGAACAACACCAGACAATGACAAGTGGCTGAACCCAAGGATTTACTTAGATAGTACCAACACACCAGCACAGTATGTCTGCCACTACTGCCTGCAAAAGTTTCGCACCAATAAAAACTGCCACCCGGATGTACATTTGCAACTAAAAGAATAAAATGTTTACACTTTCAATACTGTCAAAGTCCCTTCTACCATTATTTTACTTTCAAATCTCTTCTCATTTCTTTTAGATTACTCTACTTATTACTCTCTTGTCTTGTCTATTTACCATACACATTCTCTAATATCTTTCCCTCACTTTATTCATTATTTGATGAAGTAAAAAAGTGATATCTATAAACAAAGACATTGTAAAAAACAAGTTAGAAAAACCCAACAGCCGTTTAAAGTGGTGGTGATATCAAACACAAAACCCAAGTTAGGAGAAGCAATTGGGGCAACCTTGTCAAGCATCAACCAAATAGGCATAATTGGCAAGGTGCTGGGGCCCAAAATTCACACGATTCTTGCTTCTAACTTGGCTTCTTTTTTTTGATCGCTCCACTTTACATTGAAATGCTCCTTGTACAACTTCAATTGGATTGTGACCATTCCCTTATAGGCTCAAAAGTCACATCTGCAACAAAAAACATTGACAATGCACAACCAAAACAAATGCTCTAACACCCCAGCCCTGGATCTGGAATGCCTGCCCCATCAACTGTCACTTCCCATACACTTACCTTGCATTCTCATTATCCCTTGCACTCGTTGCCATTATTGGTCTTGTTCATCATCTTCATTGTTGGAAATATACTGCTTCGTGCTCTTTGAGGTATTCTTGTATGTATGGGCTAAATGTCTGTCCATATGTGCCCTGATCTACCTGTGCCTTACCTGCATGTTGTCCATGTATCTTCACAAAGCATAATTGTCTGCGCCTGTGATGACGCCTCTCCCATTCCTGTCTGTCTTTCTCTCTGTAGTAGTGCTTGTAAGGATAACCAAGAACACTTCAGTCTGTGTTGAGCACTTTCCTTGGCACATGTGTCTCAGCATCTTTATTCTGGTTACAACCCAGCTGATAAGGGAATGAGCATTTCAATGTATCACTTGGGCTTTTGTGTTTGATATCACCCCTTTAAACGGCTGTTGGGTTTTTCTAACTTGTTTTTTTATATTGACAATGTTTGTTATATAATGTGCGTGCTTCAAACACGTCATCCTCTCCATTCTGCCGTGGCTGCTCCTGGCTGGGGGATGGAGTCTTGCCTGTGGGCTCTTCAGATGATGACTTCCTGAGCTTCCGGCTTGGTGGTCTGCGCTTGATGGAGAGGCGGGCTCGTCCCTGTGCAAAATGACACCGAAATGGGAAGATTTGAGATAATAAATAATATACTGTATGCTAAAAAAAACAATTTATACCACTTCATAAGGTATGTTTAAAGTTATGGAAGAAATGCCATCTCTAGTGCAGTAAACAGTGGAGACAAGTTATTTTTTTTAATTATGTTCAAGCTTGCAATACAGATGAAGGATAAACCAAGCAAACAATCATAGCATTCAATAAGGCTGCTACAAACTCATAGTCATCTTTTAATGATCTTGAATGTACAGCATATGAAGTTGAAAAAAAATGGTAGTTTATAAATACAATAACCCCATTTAATGCAGCCTTTTCCCACACCATAGTCACACTGTCACGCCCTCAACTATGTCCATAAGTCCTTAACCGTCTTTAGCTACACTTTATCATGGATTGTTGCTTTATGTAATCCTTAAATATTTATCATTTAAAATAAATGTTAGGTTAGTTTCCCTGAATGCCCCTGTACTGCTAAAGCAAGCTGAAAGATGTGATGTCAACACAACTCCCCTTCCACACACACACCAGTATTTACAAAGCCTTTATAAAAGAGCTTCTTGTGTGTTAAGCTGTACTCAAACAACCACCTGTGGTCTGTTCTACCTTGTTTATGTTGTGTAACATCAGTGCCCTCTGCTGGTTTGTCAAAACTAAAAACAGACAGACAGACAGACAGACAGACAGAGACACACACACACACACACAAGACTGCTCAAAGAAGTCTTTAAGGAAAACAAAATCCCATACTCATGGTCCACATAGTACATGCATAAATACATTGTAGTTAGTTACAGCTAATTCAGTGGGGGAAGAAAAAACAAACAAAAAAAACAAACATTCAAACAGATGTTGTGTGTCCCTGTTTTTAATTTTATTTTGAGAATTGAACCACACTATAAAGCATTTACTAAGATTTTTTAGCCTCAAAAATATGACTCATGGTGCTAGAATCTTTACAGCCTCCACATCTGTAAAGGCTCATTGCTTTCCACGAGGTAGGTTCCATCCCCAAAACTGGGCCTGTGTCATACCTCCTTTCCACAGTAGCATTGCAAAGTGGCCTACTGACATATCCACCCGGTATACAAATAGGAAGAATCAGCAACACTTTTTTTATTGAATGTGGTCAATATAGATAGAAACACGGTTAACAAGATTTAATTAAACCACAACACGCGGCACTAGACACTTAAATTACTAAATATATAGGGCACTAGGGCACCCTAAAGCAACACAGGTTCGTAAATATGACCAGTTGGAACTCAGAACAGACAGACCATGACAAGAGAGGCAGGCAATAGGAATGCGGTTTCATAATAAAATGTTTATTTGTTATTGTAAACTCATTGAAATATGGCAATGGATTACTAAACTAATAATACCAAAAGTTTAAAAAAACACACACACACCACACTAATTAGCTAGTGCTAATTGTAATACAAAACTACACATGACTCCATACAAACACACTCTGAAACACTCAAATGAGAATGATTTATTTATTTACCTGAAGCTGATCCAGTACCCCCACTGCCGGTAGAGGAACCTGGTCTTGAATTGAGTGTGTTATTTGATCCGGACGACCTTGACTCCAGTCTAAAAAGGGTGGATGCTGGCGATGGAGCAGGATGGCTCTCCAGCAGCATTATTCTGTGGCGGGCTTACGCATTGCTTCCTCGAGAAGATTAGCAACTCTGCCTCGATCCATCTTAGATCAATTCGATGTGCTTTGACAATAAAATAATAATAATTAAAAAAAAACAAAAAACAAACAAACACTAGGCTATGTACTTAAGCAAAATGTACATCAACCTTAAACTAAGTGTGAGAGGGTCTACGATGCCCCGTTAATGGCTTCTGCGATCTCCCGACGCTCTTACGACATCCCGACAAATTTCTAACATGTCAGAAAAATTTAGTCCCCGACAAAGCAATTCGTGAAATGTGTGAGGGGCTACGGGCCGATTTCTTGACGAATGCTGCCAGTAGCAAATAGGATAAATTAGCAACAATGGCGACGAAGAGAAACATTGTGCCCCGCAAGGTGTGGAGCCTCGAAATTGAGGAAAGGATGGTGGAGATGTGGCAGGAACACCCGTGTCTCTTTTACATAAGTGACATTTCCTATCATGATCGCTCATTGAAAGAACAAAGATGGAGGGAAATTGCTTTGGAACTTCAGGTACCTGGTAAGTAAATAATTGTTATAACTTGTTAATGCCAAAGCAGATACTGTGTGTGATAGTGTGTCTCTCGTGGCAATCAATTTCTACAGTCACTCGTATTCGATATCCCTTTCAAACCCCTACTGTATGCTTGTATTGCTAATTTAATCAAAATACGAGGAGGAGGGGTGCGCGTCCGTGTGTGTGAGAAATAGAGAGAATGTAGATTACGTTGTTGCATATTTAAACCTATGACAAACTTGTAGTAGCCTACTATTAAAGTTGTATTCTAGTCTGTTCAAAAGCGCAACACTCGCTCCTAGTACAAAATATTTATTAGTTTAAAATCATCAGTCCGTATTGGCCACGTCTATTAAGCCAATTGCGCGTCCAAATGGATCTTCTCCGTGTTTTCTTCTTTTTTTCTGTGCAAAACAATGTACGGACAACAGCGATCGCCTCCTCGCTTGAGTCAATGATTCTCCCGAATGATGTCTACGATTCTGCGAGAAAATAGGCGCAATCCGCGACAAGATATCTCGTGTAGTGTGTGTAGCTTGCAATCCCCGATCTACACAGTGACAAATCGTAGCTCAATCTGTAAGTGTAAGTGGCGCTGCGTCTCCCGATTGCAAAAATCGTGCAGTGTAACATCGTCTTAAACCGGCAGGGTTAGGTTAAAAAAATATCAGATCCCGTCATTATAAGGATTATTTAGAATGGTATTAAGATTAACACTTGAACCGCCATGCGGGTCAATGTGACCCATTTTGGATTTAAAATTAATTTCTCACATTGTGAATCGCATATACATGTTCGTTCTTGACTTTTCCTAAATATATGACTTTAATATCCTGACGGCATTTGAGCGCCAGATTTGCAAAAATAAAAACTATAGAGACTTTATGTTTTTGAAAAATAAGAAAAACTATTTAATTTTCACTGTAAATACGGTGTTTCTGCTATGAAAATGTTTGGTATGCTGTTTGTAAAAAAAAAAAAAAAAAAAAAAATCAGTTGTAGCCGATTGTTTTTCATTTTCATAACAAAGCAGTTTAAATATGTATCCGGCGGTTCTAGTGTCAAGGATACACCCGCTACAATATATATTGCATTTTTGTTTACAGTCTTACTTTGGCTATTTCTAATAATATATTATACAGATTTATTATATTTGGATTTGGCCCCAAAACTCGTACACCTAATTTCCGTAAACCCCAAAACCCTCAATCAGTCTGTTGAGAGTCCGTTTTGGGTTCCAACTAAAGTTGGCTGTGATTAGCTGAACGTGTTGTCAGACAGCAAGAGCTAACATCGATTTCCTCGATTGAAATGGGCGAGGCTGGGGAGAATGATTGAGACTTTGGACCTGTCCACACTATGCCTTTAAACCGTATTAGTTGCATTTAGCGACTTAAAAGTGCTAAATACGGTTTTCGTCCACACTACGCAGCATTTAATACCGTACTCGAGATCACCTCAGGAGGTAGTCTCTAGCCCGGTTCTAATTAGATCGCATCAGGTAGTGCGGTTTATCACAAGTGTTGTCGCTGTGTAACACCAAACTACATTTTTTTGTGTATCCTCCAATATCCCAAATTGCTTTGTGTTATGTTTGGCGAAATACTCAGAGCAGGTGCACGAAGGACTTGCTATCAGTGTACACGTCGCACTAGGTATTCATTTTTATGCTTCAAAAAAACTGTCAGGACATCTCTGTTAAACTATTGGGGAAAATAACAAGAACACAATGTTAAATTAGGCGACTGCAAAAATGAAATGCGAGTTAAAAGTATGATCGTGGATGAACAAATTACGTAATTTGTCAGCTCTGTTTGAAATAAAATTAAGAGGACCAGAATTAGGCTCAGGCAAGATATGAAGGTAAAAACAAAGGTTGTTTTGTAATTAACAGCTTTTTTCTGAGTTTAATTATAAAACAGAATCAGCTGAATTTGTTTAAAGGGACTTCATCTGATTAAAAATAAAACCTGAAAACTTCAAGCCCTACTTGTGTGTGTGTGTGTGTGTGTATTTGTTCGGATTTACTTTTTCCACAATACTTGTTATATTTCATTTATGCAATATGGACCTCTGTTAATAAGGGGCATAACACATTATTTTAAAATAAAATACAGTGCCTGGTGGGATACTATCATATTAATTTCCACGGTTCGTTGTGCTGCTGGGAATTGTAACTGAACTATTCTAATGGTGTGTGGACGCATTAAGCCTGAGTAAACATGAAACGGTACTTCAGTGTGGACGCTTTTTGCTGTATTAGAGCGGCTTCGAGTACGGTTCTCGAGATCAGTTATGTAGTGTGGACAGGGCCTTGGTGCTTGCACACAATTATAGACTAAATCGCGCTTCAACAAAAAGCACTTCAACAAAACTAAACAACACTCGACTAAGTAACTGCGCACCCTATTGGTTTTTATCATTCAATGCTGTTTTATTTATTTGATTAGTTTTTTGTCTATTCGATGAGGTTTTTGTTAAATAGATGCAGGTTTTCTTTTGTTATTTGATTAGTTTTCTTTGTTATTTACTTTTTGTCACTTTCACCTCTCATACATCCGGCAGCTGTGGGATAATAATTAACAACGTTTAATCATGTCATGAAAGTCTGTTTGTTATGCTAACTTATTAATAATTAACAACGTTTAATCATGTCATGAAAGTCTGTTTGTTATGCTAACTTATTAGTAGTCATTGTTTACTAGTATACAATACCTTATGTTATAAACGTTATACTTTGTCGTTGTTGTTCACAATAATATGGTTCCTAAACTTTTGTTTAATTTTGTGTAAAGCTAGTACATTAATCCTGTGATCTGCTTTAAACACCTGTATGTAAAGTGTTAAGTGTTATGTTTTTTACATACAATTACCAATGTTTATTTCTGGAGCAATGGGTAAAAAAGAGCAGTGTGTCCCCCACCTGGTATTGAACCTATGACCCTCCAGTACGTAGTGAAGTGCCCTAACCATTACACCACTGCCATATATTGCCAAATGCAAGCATGAAGTCATGGCTCACTAGTGTCATATTGCATGACTAATAGGCTACCGGTACGGCTGTTATATATATATATATATATATATATATATATATATATATATATATATATATATATATATATAGTTCACTTTTATGTGGGAAGGCCTATACAAATATCAATTGCTCTGGATAAAAGCATCAGCCAAATCACTTGACATGTATTTTCCTGACTTGCCATTTATTAATTTATGTAAGTTTAAAAATTAAACATATTTGAACAGTTACCCAGAGGTGCAGCAGTTTAAACCGTGTCTGTATCACAGCCTAGCACTCATGTTGCGAGTTTGAACCTTGGGATTTTTTTTTTGTTGTTGTTGTGGATGTTATGGAGGATATTCCCTGCCAAAATTAGAAATAAATAAATAAATAAAGACCATTCATTCATTCATTCATTCATTCATTCATTTATTGATTCA
Source organism: Acipenser ruthenus (assembly GCF_902713425.1). Lineage (NCBI taxonomy): Eukaryota > Metazoa > Chordata > Actinopteri > Acipenseriformes > Acipenseridae > Acipenser > Acipenser ruthenus. The sequence goes on along the minus strand of NC_081196.1, from coordinate 17,467,071 downwards.
TTTATTTCAATATTTATTCATGTATTTATTTCACAATTTCCACTTTGCTTTTTACATTTTGATGTGACGCTCTCTATTTCTTTCTCGATGTGGTCTCCGTATTTCTTTTTCAATGTGCCACAGCTGCTTCTGTCAATCACAGCCAGTGGGCGGGATCAATGACTCCATTGGCTGGCAGAGATTGTTCCACCCATAGATACGATTCCACCCCCTCCTCCAGCAATGCCATGCAACACAATTGATGTCAATCTGTCAAGGTTTGTCAGTTATACTACTGCGCTGGAGTTAAAGATATTTTATGTTTTATTGAGTTGACTGAAATATCCAACATTTGTGTCTCTGTTTTGCCACTCATTAGCACTCCAAATTTCACTTTCGTAACTTAGAAACTGGGAGATAGGGTCCGGTAAGAACGTTTTTTTTATTTTTATAGGCTAGCCCATCGTAAATTACACGTTAAATATATGTCGTAGTTCTGAGATTTGATTCGCAAGTGTCATTTCAGTTTTGCTCTCAATTATTTAAAATTAAGTAGTGAGACACTGTAATTAACATGTACGACACAGGACAGAAGTAAGTTAACTTGGGTGTTCGATAAACTAATTTTAGTCAAACTAGTTTGAATTTCACTACAAACAATCAACTATTGGGTTAGCCAGTGGGCGGCATCAAAGCCATTGTTTAATCATCAGCCAATTGAGTCATTGATACCGCCCACTGGCTGTGATTGACAGAAGCAGTTGTGGCACATTGAAAAAGAAATACAGAGACCACATCAAGAAATGGAGAGCGTCACATCAAAATGTAAAAAGCAAAGTGGAAATTGTGAAATAAATATATGAATAAATAAATATTGAAATAAGTAAATGAATAAATAAATCTCGAAATAAATAAATGAATGAATAAATAAATATCGAAATAAATGTCTGTGTACTTATTTATTTTGATATTTATATATTTAATCATTTATTTATTTCAAGATTTATTTATTTATTTCTAATTTTGGCAGGGAATATCCTCCATAATAGGTGCTGTTTCAAAACATAAATAAATAGCATAGTGTAACTGGTATGGATATCAAAGTGCTTGCGTTCCCTGGTTTATTTAATGTAGACCAACATGTGAAATCGAGTCAGGCCGTTTTTCTCCATGTAACCGGATACTGCTGGTTTCAAAACCGGAAGCTGGAGATTTTCAGTCGAGCAGTCCTTTTCAGTGCAAACTCGTCAAGTACGGATGTAACCTTCGAAATTGGAGGCATTCCAACAGCTGACCAGCGATGCAGCGGGCTAAAGCATGTCTGTATCAGCGTAGAATTCTCATGCTGCAGCTTCGTACCCTGCTGGTTTTTTTTTGTTTTTTTTCGCCAGTAAGGAACTGATGATGATGATGATGAAAAATGGAGAATGACAATTTTACCTTAATTTGTTTAAGAGGTATTTCCTTTTTTTCACATTCGATCTAAGAAAGCTTAAAACTTCATGTTTAAAGTGGAATGGTACTTTGCCGCTGCAACATGGTCAAAACAGCAAAACTCTTGGTGCTGTATAGAGTCTCGGCAGTTCCGCCAAGTTTTTCTAACTTGTAGCGAGGAACTACTGTTCCTCTCAATTTATTTATTTATTTTATGAATATATTTGGCAGATGCCTTTATCCAATGTGACTTACAGGTGTTACAGGGCAATACAAGATTACAATGAAAGCTTAATTATAATATAGTTTACAATAAGTGCAAATAAGTGCATACCACTAAAATACAATATGAGCAAGGATGCAGCAAAATAGGGTTACAACAAGTTACAGCAACAAAGACATAGTAGAGCAGTAGTGCAAGGATAGTGCATTAGTTGAGGATCCAGTAACGTGGTACACAGATTAGGGAAGTCCAGTGCATAGTAAGGGGTAGATCAAGACGTCTAGAAGTGCATTCTGAACAGATGGGTCTTGAGGAGGCGGCAGGAGGCAGTGAGAGATGGAGCAGTCCTGAGGTTCACCGGTAACTGGTTTCACCACTGAGGGGCTAGGGAAGAGATGGAGCGGGCACTAGAGGATGGAGAGTGGAGGGCATGACCAGTCGGCCAGTAGAGGAGGAGCAGAGGGGTAGTATGATAGCAGCAAGGTTGGGGAAAAAACAAGACGAGTCCCAGAATTTTGAATGAGCTGAAGGAGGCGGACAGCCGAAGCAGGGAGTCCAGTCTGGAGAGTATAAGAGCTTGGACCAGGAGTTGAGTGGAGTACGTAGTGAGAAAAAGGAGGGATTCGGTAGATGTTGCTAAGAAAGTAGCGGCAAGTGCGTGTCAGGGAAGAGATGTGATGAGAGAAGGAGAGGGAGGGGTGTGACGTTACCGCCCTGTGCATATTATGTTTTGTTATTTTGTATTTGTATTATTATTTCAAAGGTATCGTTTAATTTTTATAAAACACGTTGTTTTGTTGCAGGTGACAGGGAGAATACAATTCAATGGTGTGAAACTCAAAAGTGCTGACAGAGATGGAGGAAAGAGCAGAGGGGATCAGCAAGTTCCAGGATGGAGAAAGTTCCCCCACCTTATTCTGAGGAGCGAGGAGAGTGAGAGGGCATAGAGCAGCTGGGGTAGCAGTGTTCTTGGCGGTGATCCATGTTTGAGTGAGTGAGTGAGTGAGACAGGTTCTTGTGTCCACCTGTCACAGGCGGGGTCGACACTTGGGAAGAATTTAGCCAATCTGACTTTCAACAGATGTAACCTATTTTTAATTGATCAGGAGTGTATTCTACCAAGAATGGATTTCCACACTTCATGTGAGAGCTCAAGGCCTATGTCCTGCTCCCACGCGTTTTTATTGATGATGGGGACAAGTCATGCAAAGACAGGATAATAATTCCTCTACAGCTGGGATTGAAATTAAGCAAAGGATCAATATGGAATTCAAGGGGGAGGTGAGAAAAAATTGAGGTCTTATTTCATGCAGTCACAGATTTGAAGGTAATGAAAAAAATAAGTTTGCAGTAAATTAATTTTGAGAGAGTTGTTTAAATGAAGCAAAGGTATCTTCAAAGTATAGGTCTTTGAGACAACGAGCCCCATTATGATACCAGATGTTAAAGGCATTATCTTCAATACATGGTGGAAGTAAATGATTGGCTTTGGTTGGTGCAGACATTGAAAGTGATGGCAGACCAAAGCGTCTTCGAAATTGAATCTAGGTTCAAAGACAGTGAAATAACAATTGGGTTAGTGCTGTACTAAGAAGAAGAAAGGGGAAGGGAGGAACACAATAGAGCAGGCACAGATGATTCTTAGCAAGAGGCTTCTTCTAAATATAACCATTCTGTCAGTTCATGCTGGGGGTGGAATTGTAACTAAGTAAGGTTGCTGGTATGCTTTCACAGGGATGGGCTGACTCGATGGTAGGATGGAATCGGAAGTCGGACATCTTGGTGAAAGGGCGTAGCTGTAAGACTGCTGAACAGCTCTATTGTGATCAGCTGTGTTGCGTGCAACGAGCCACAGAGCTAGCACTTCAACCTGGAGCATCTGCACTGCCACAAACACCACAACCAGTATGTGCACTTGGAGCACCTGCACTCCCCCTCCATCTCAACCCGTTCCTGCACCAGTGGACCATGATTGTTGTATTATTATTATTTTTGGAGCCTTTTGCTTAGGACTGCAATCCCACCATTTACTCCCGATACCATTGCTGGTAAAGGGGATATCCTTTGTAAAAAATAAACTGGACTGTTTTTACAATTACACCCTCTTGTTTGGACAATGTATCACTATGCCACTCACCACCTGACATCCCTCATTCTTTTGTTTATAGAACAAATATTGAATGTTTTAGAAAGATAAAGTTTTCTGTAATTTAATGTCAATAAACATTGTGATTTGCATTTTACAACGAGGACCAAGGACCAACTATAAAGAATAGTTTGCATAAAATGAGATGGGCTTTAAGCAACCATTTACACAATCCATTAGCTGCACAAATATTGAATGTGCTTAGAAAAATATACATTTCTGTAATGTAATGGCAATAAACATTGTGCTTTGCATTTTACAACAAGGACCAACTATAAAGAATAGTTTGCATAAAATGAGATGGGCTTTAAGCAACCATTTACACAATCCATTGGTTGCACAAATATTGAATGTGCTAAGAAAAATAAAATGTTCTGTAATTTAATATAAACAAATATTTAACAAAAGCCAGATTCATAAGCCAGGTTCTTTATAATTTTACTTTTCCATCATATAGTTTCGCTATATGATGGAAAAGTACAACAATAAGTAACTCTTTCAAAGAAATCAAGAACAATTTTGCATTTCCATGCAGTGTGACTTCCATGTAGCTCCCAGGATAGGTTGATGCAACTCTTGGCACTATTCAAAATCACATTTTTGTTGAGAATGTCACCCCTTGATAGGGTGATTCTGAAGGTGCTTATTTATTTTACATCAGTTCAAAATTATAGATCACACAATCATGATGTAGAAATATTGGCTTTAAGATATTGGCACATATCTCTGGACAAAAACAAAGTCAAGCTACTCTATATCCAAAATTTGGGGTATAAAGTAATTCTGGTATTTTTGAGGTTGTTTTAATTACAGTATAGGCCATAAAATTTTTTTGGCAATTCCTTTGAAAATGATCCGCTTCTCTAACAAACCAATACATACAAAATGGTAAGAAAAGGACATATTTTTACATTTCAGATACAAGACCATCTGGCCCATTTCAATGTTCTTTCTTAGTAAACCTTTAAAATGGTTATATATATATATATATATATATATATATATATATATATATATATATATATATATATATATTATTTTTTTTTATTACCCCCTGCCTTTAAATGAGGGGAAAAAAAAAAAAAATCATACTGTTGCATGAAGGACTAATCATCATTACCTTATCAGGAAAGTATACATACTGAACACACCTTTACACGCATGATTTATTTTTTTTTAACTTAAGGTAAGCAATCTCTCCTGTGTATTTACATGTCACTCCTTTCCAATAATTATAAATATTCCAGACAACAGTTCATATTTGATACAGTTCATGTGATGCACATTAGATGGCACTATCGGGCTAAGGGTAAGGGTATAAATAGCAGAAACAGGTCTGTGCAATACACAGCAATAGTGAAGTGTGCTCTTTTGATTTGCAGCAGCAGCAGCAATTCGCTACACAGGTCTGCCATCTTGCTTGGATTCAGCGCAGAAGAAATGATGTTTACGGAGCTACTTCTGGTGCTTCTTTTAGCTGCGTGTGTTCCAGCACAGGGTAATAACTTCATTGTTACAATACTTTTCATATTCATTCTTTATCAGTTTTGGTCTTGTAATCAATTTAATAATTTGTAAAGATTATTGTCTCTATTTTCTATAGGTATAGTGTGATTAGTCACTTTTCTGGGGTGACTAATGCTTTTATGTATGTACATGATTAGTCACTTTCTCGAGCTGGCTAAAACTAATTAAAGCTGATTTTCTCTCTAGCCCCTTTCACACTGGCATGATCTACCCGGGTCAGAACCTACCCTGGCAGGACCCGGTGTCATGCGGGTCGGGTACACGATTTCACACTGCTTTTAATAATGTAGGGCTGACCTGGGTGGCAGACGCAAGTAAACAATGCGATCGGATGCAGCTTGTTACTGGCGTTTCCATCCAAGCTTCTCTGGATTGAACCATCGGCCAAATCTTTTATTAGAGCAAATGTTTCTAGATCCCTGCCTCAATCTGATTCATGCTGTGTCTCAATCAACAAATCCCAAACGTTCCTTGCAGAAGTGAAACTTTCACGCAGGCATGGCTGTTTGTTATTGCGTCGGCTCACGAACGGTAGTCGAGCATTTTGTTTCCCTCACGGGTCAAAGCTGTAGACGTACGTCCTGAGGTGGGTAACTGGGATCCTAACCCTGCGGAATATCGAGGAAAAACACATATTTTCTATGCTGGCAGATAATTTTTTAGTTTTACACTTGGGGTGGGGCATAAAACATACAAGGCGTTTTTTGTTTGTTTGACAACCAAATCAATTCACTTATCATATAATCACCAATACGGGCAATTTGGCTTTATATATACGTAAACATACTTGTTGAATAAAACTGCTTCTGGTGTACAGAGGTAAAGGTTGAACGAGACGCACTGTCACATTCATGATGATAAGTGGCTTGCAGTTTAATTCAGTATTCAGTGCGTTGTTACTACTGTACAAGCTGCTTAAAGATTCCAAAAACGATCAAAATCACCCCAAAGATGGGGTCAATGAGTTTGGCTATAGTCATCCAGATGACAAAGACTAGCTTGGAGATAAACTAATATGAATACTATTTTTGGTTTTTATTATTACTACACAGAAGTATTTCTAATGTTTAAATAAAATGTTAAGTTTGTTTGTATTGGTGATTGATGGCACTGGTGAGCTTGTAACTTCCTTAGAATTTAAAAGTGTACCCAGTGGTTCAGATAAGCTGCGTACTTGGTGTTTTTTCTGCATTAAAAAATCTGAAATACGCACTCAATTTAAATTTAATGTGTACAAATACGCATAGCAATTTTGCAGCGCAGCTTGTCTGCCTCTCCTAAAAGTTCCACGAACAACTACATCTCCCAGAACACAATGTCTTCACTGACTAGGAAACTACACAAGAAAAAACAACCCAACAAACATGATCCAATCTCTGGCTAGCCCTGTTGTCTTTGCAGCCAATCACAGTAAGAAAAAGAAACATTTTAGACGCTATACACGTTGAAGCGTAAACACCCCGGTCCAGCTACAAATCCAACTGGAACCATCGTCAGAGACAACCGTTAAAAAAGGTGCCTATATTAAACTGTTTTATAACTTATTAATGCATTTCCTTATTTTATTTACCTGTATGGCTTTATATTGAAGTTTTAACATGTTCACTGAGTTTAAGAATTAAAATATAAGTAACGTAATTAATTTGCAGTCAGTGTGATGCCTCGAAAAAATGCGCTGAGCCGATAAAGAACCTTGTAGAACACACGCGTGGTTGTACAGTAGTTCAAAGTAACATTGCAGTTTAAATGATTACCCTTACCATTAAAGATTGTACAGTGACTTCAAGGTAATGTTGCATTTTACACCCTGTGAGGAAAGAACAGCGTGACAGCCAAGGCTGGTAGCTGACAGGAAGCAGACCCAGAGACAGAAACTGCAGGTTTAAACGCAATTGCTCATGTGTACTACTACGACTACGACTACGACTACGACTACTACTACTAATAATAATAATAATAATAATGAACAAAACAACAAACAAATAGGCAGGGGCCAAAACAAATATTTAAACAAAACAGTACATACACTTTAAATATTCCCAGTGGTTTTAAGCCTAACCGCCACTTCCATGTAAACATGGCACTGTATTCCCCTAAACCCCACTACCACACAACACCAACGAAACTGAGCCACCTTCTTCGACATTAATTCACCATTAACACCCTATTTATACCTTGTGACTGGCGCCTAATTAACCATCACTTATTCAATGTATGGCTCCAGCCACATGTGTATTTAACCTTTGGTGACCGATTAATTACACAAGTTTGTAGTGTTGTAGTGCAAATGTAGAAAATATGTTGAACATTGTTATCAATCCTGTTTATTTAACTGCAGTTTTTGTTCTTCTTGTTTTTAGTCCAGATTTGTGATTTGAACCCACCAGACAGAGTTGAGTGTGGATACCCTGGGATTAGTGCAGATACCTGTAGATCAAGAGGCTGCTGCTTCAATTCAGCCATTCGTGGTGTAAAATGGTGCTTCCATCCAAAAGGTACAGCATTCTTAAGGGTTGCTGTTGCTAGTTGCTAGTATATAAACAAAAGAGAGAGTAAAAGATTTTCTTAGACAGGTATTTGAAAACATTGACTTGTTTTCATCATTGACAGATGACTGTCTTCCTGTCCGACTGGAGGCGTTCTCTTTCGGAAGACAAACTGAAAGAGCTGGTGTTACTTTATTTCAATCTTCGAATATAGAAAGACTTTATGTTTAAAAAAAATCCATTGGTTTCTACTTAATGATTCTTTTTATTTTATTTTTTTATTTTTTTAACTTACATGCTTACTTTGATAACCAGTATGAGAGAAGAACCCAATATAACTAGAATAGAACAATAATTTTGTTATTTTCACATACTTGTAGAGATACCGCATAATTTTGATTTTTTCTATGCATAATTCCCTGGGGTGTAATTAACGTTAGTTTGTCTGTTACTTTATTATTATAGTTTATTAACATACACTTGCATATTGCTTTTCTCTTACTTATTCTATTCATTTCATATGTTGATGCACGTGCGTCATGACAAGTAATACATGTTTATTTATTGATTGATTCATATTGTGTCTGGTGGTCAACTCTGTCTTAAAGAACACTTCAGCTAAAAGAAAACTTTGCTTGCTTCCCAAGGGGTGTTCTCCTAGCCAGAGACTACTGTAGTACCTTCATTATTACAATACTCTTTATATTTATTATTCATTTTAAATCAGTTGGATAGAAATACAGATGGACTGAAAACCATTTTCATCTACTATTGTGTTACTAAAACTATGCAACACAATTTCTTTTTTCAAAATGTCTAGTGATTAATTTAGCAAGAATTGCTGGCAGAGCGGACTTTCTTTTTGCTTGTTTAATATGAAATATTTGTCTATTGAATTGTCTGACCTTATGCTTAATTTAATCAACATGGTATTCTATACTACAGTATACACATATTTATTCTAATTTGAATAACATATAGTGTATTCTCTCAATTTGCTTTGAAAAATATGTTCTGAAGGGCCCTTCAAAAGCTTTAACTTTTAAAAGTCAGTTTTGATTAAATAAAATTAAACCTTAAAACATAGTAAAATAAACCTTTAGTGGTTTAAGCTTTGTAATTGACCTAGATTCTCATGTTTTCTTTCTCCTTTTCTTAAACCATGAAACTACAAATTATTTGTATTTTTAGATGCCTGTTTATTTAACTGCAGTTTTTGTTGTTCTTGTTTTTAGCCCAGGTGTGTGATGTGAACCCAGCAGAGAGAATTGAGTGTGGATACCCTGGGATTAGTGCAGATACCTGTAGATCAAGAGGCTGCTGCTTCGATTCGGCCGTTCGTGGTGTAAAATGGTGCTTCCATCCAAAAGGTACAGCATTCTTAAGGGTTGCTAGTGAATAGTAATGTTGCAAACATCCCTGAATGCCAAGGAAATACCCCTCTCATTACCTTATCATGAACATATACATACTGAACACACCTTTACAAGCAAACTTTTTTTTTAAACTTAAGGTAAGCAATGTTCTATTAAACTCTGTCCTGTGTATTTACATGGCACTCCTTTCCAATAATTATATTCCATTAGATGGCACTATTGGGCTAAGGGTAAGGGTATAAATACCCCAAAAGTTATGGTATTATCATAAACCTGGTTCCCTGAAATAGAAATGTATCATTACCGAATGGGTATTTACCTCCTAAAGACCTGAAACCTGAAGAAATTATAGTAAAGCTGCTTGCAGAGCCAGTGACGCAGCCATGGCCCACCCCTGAGGGCACAAAATGACAGCACTCACAGACCTCATAGACGTAATTATATACAGTGCCTTGCAAAAGTATTCAGACCCTTGACCAATTCTCTCATATTACTGGATTACAAATGGTACATTGTAATTTCGTTCTGTTTTGATACTTTATTTTAAAACACTGAAACTCAAAATCAATTATTGTAAGGTGACATTGGTTTTATGTTGGGAAATATTTTTAAGAAAAATAAAAAACTGAAATATCTTGCTTGCGTAAGTATTCAACCCCCACACATTAATATTTGGTAGAGCCACCTTTCGCTGCAATAACAGCTTTAAGTCTTTTGGGGTAAGTATGTACCAGCTTTGCACACAGTGTCGGAGTGATTTTGGCCCATTCTTCTTGGCAGATTTCCTCCAGGTTGTTCAGGTTGGTTGGACGACGCTTGTGGACAGCAATTTTAAAATGGTGCCACAGATTCTCAATGGGATTGAGATCAGGACTTTGACTAGGCCACTGTAGGACATTCAACTTTTTGTTCTTGAGCCACTCCAATGTTGCTTTGGCCTTGTGCTTGGGATCATTGTCCTGCTGAAAGGTGAATTTCCTCCCTAGCTTCAGTTTTTTAGCGGACTGAAGCAGGTTTCTCGTGCAGTATTTCCCTGTATTTTGCTCCATCCATTCTTCCTTCAATTTTAACAAGATGCCCAGTCTCTGCTGATGAGAAGCATCCCCACAGCATGATGCTGCCACCACCATACTTCACTGTAGGGATGGTGTGTCTTGAGGCATGGGCAGTGTAGGGTTTGCGCCACACATAGCGCTTTGAGTTTTGGCCAAAAAGCTCTATCTTGGTCTCATCTGACCACAAAACCTTTTCCCACATCGCAGCTGGTTCACTCATGCTTTCTGGCAAACTCCAGACATGCTTTCAGATGGTACTTTTTGAGTAATGGCTTCTTTCTTGCCACCCTCCCATACAGGCCAGTGTTATGATATGGTTGACTGGTGCACCATTACTCCACTCCCAGCCACTGAACTCTGTAGCTCCTTCAAAGTGAGTGTTGGCCTCTCTGTGGCTTCTCTCACAAGTCTCCTTCTTGTTTGAGCGCTGAGTTTTGAGGGACGGCCTTTTCTTGGCAGTACCTGGGTGGTGTGATGCAGCTTCCACTTCCTGATTATTGATCCAACTGTGCTCGCTGGGATATCCAAACACTTGGATATTATTTTGTACCTTTTCCCTTATCTATGCATTTGTATTACTTTATCTCTAACTTCTGTAGAATGCTCTTTGGTCTTCATTTTCCTTCAGATTCACAGCCTGACCAATGATCCTTCAACAGTGGGGTTTTTATCCAGAAAATGTGACAGCAACTTTAATGGTTCACTGGTGGAGGCCAATGGTAAGGTAATTTTATCCTCGTTAGGGCAATTTCTTTCATCGGTGTAAACTGGGAGCTTCCACAGCACAGGGGTTGAATACTTATGCAAGCAAGATATTTCAGTATTTTATTTTTCTTAAATATTTCCCAACATAAAACCAATGTCACCTTACAATAATTGATTTTGAGTTTCACTGTTTTAAAGTAAAATATCAAACAGAACGAAATTTCAATGTACCATTTGTAATTCGGCAATATGAGAGAATTGGTCAGGGGTCTGAATACTTTTGCAAGGCACTGTGTGTGTGTGTGTATATATTATATATATATACATATATATTTACCAGAATCTTCAACATTGCTAACCTCTTTGCAGATTTTTCTAAGAAATCTAAGTGGGTTGGGTTCCCATTTCTTTCCTCTCTATACTTAGAAGCACTTTCCATTCAGGAACTGGGCTAGCCATGGAAACACGGTTACTGTATACAGAGTGACAGTCACAGCCTGATAAGAAAACGAGATAGCTGTGAGACACCGCTGTCCAGTCATTTTTATCGGGAGAGTTGGAAAAAAAAACACATTTTTATGAACCATTCATTTAAAAAAAACAAAAAAACAAAAAAAAAAACCCTGCTGTTTTCTATCTAAAACATTATCAGTATTTTTGGCTAAACGATGACAGATGTGTTCCTGTAATATAGTGGTTTGCAAAAGTATTCACCCCCCTGCAGAGTTTTCACATTTTGTTGGCACCTGAGCGTACTCCACGCTTTCAAATTAGACTTGACATGTAGAATCTACACAAACTACTCCACATTGATAAAGTTAAAAAATGCATATAGAATATAAATAAGTAAGATTTACAGAGAAAAACACATTAATCTCAGTTGCATAAGTATTCAACCCCTTTGCTACTGCAGCCCTAAATCAGCTCAGGTGCAAATGATTTGTTTGAAAGGTCACAAAATTAGTGAAATGGTTTCAGCCTGTCTGTACTCAAAGTGGTTTAACTTGTAGATCATTTCCCTCAGGTATATAAAGACTTTCAAGCTGCAACTCACATAGTGATCCAACAAAGCAACCATGAAGACTAAGGAGCTTTCAAAACAAATCAGGGATAAAGTGGTAGAGAGGCACAGAGCAAGAGGGTACAAGAAAATTTCAAAAAGCACAGTGAATCATCATTAACCCTTAGCGGTCCATTTATTCAGCGCGTATCACGCGCGTCAGGTCCAATTTATTTTCACACGCGCAGTTTATTTTAGACGCGCTGTTTAAAAGTATTTTTTTTCACAGTAAAACAGGTTTAAAAGGCACTGCATATCAACAGGACACTCAGTACTGCATCTCCAGCCCCGCCCCACCCCTTGTTTGCTGTATTTTTAACATACCTCTTCATAGTCGTGCATACCGATTAAATCATCTCCTGATCACTCGTTTTATCACCAAACTTCTCTATAATGCGATCCAAGTCATTATTTTATTACTATAACATCTAAAAAAAGCTCTGCAAATGTCCGTGATATTCTTTGAGCGCTGGATGCAGAAGCAGCTATCTTGTTTGTTTATGTCCGTGTTATCTATGTGGTGCCGGGGCTATCTGTATTCATGAGATACGCCCCTTTTTTTCGGCTTCTCTCGGCTGCTATCAGTCTCACTCGGCCATTGAATGGTTTTCTCGGCTTTTTCTGAGACCTGTTTTTTACGTCTTTTTGATGATTGGACCGGAAAGGGAAAACTGCAATGTCGGACCAGGTTCGACATAGGACCGCAAAAGGTTAAGACGTGGAAGATGCATCATACCACCCAGACACTACCCAGATCGGGTCGCCCTGATCTGCTTGCAGCCAGGCAAGCAGGAAACTGGTTTGGGACCTTGAGAGATCTGCAAAGTTCTGTGTCTGAGATGGGAGTCAGTGTTCACACATCAATAATGAGCCGGTCCCTACACAAAGCTGGCCTGTATGGACGGGTGGCAAGAAAGAAGCCATTACTCAAAAAAAGCATCATCTGAAAGCATGTATGGAGTTTGCGAAAAAAACATGTAGATGATACTGCAGACATGTGGAAAAAGGTTTTGTGGTAAGAAGAGACAATAATTGACCTTTTCAGCCTATATTCCAAGCCCAACACTGCACATCACCCTGTCAACACCATCCCAACTGTCAAGCATCGTGGTGGCAGCATCATCTTATGGGGATGCTTCTCTTCAGCAGGGACTGGTAAGCTTGTCAGGATAGAGGGGAGAATGGATGGTGCAAAGTATCCTTGAGAAAAACCTGCTTGAGTCAGCCGAGACTGAAACTGGCAAGGAAATTCACATTTCAGCAGTATAATGACCTGAAGCACAAAGCCAAAGCCACACGGAGTGGTTGATCAAGAAAAGAATTAATGTTCTTGAGTGGACCAGTCAAAGTCCTGACTTGCATCCAATCGAAAATTTATGGCGAGACTTGAAGATTGCAGTCCATCGACAATCCCCAACAAACTTATCAGAACTGGAGCAATTTTCCCGTGAAAAATGGGCAAAAATGTTACCATCCGACTGTGCAAAGCTAGTACAGACCTATCCAAAAAGGCTCATAGCAGTAATTGCTGCAAAATGGTGCTTTTACCAAGTACTGACTTAAGGGGCTGAATACTTGTGCAACCAGTACATTTCATTTTGTACATTTTCTTTACAAGTTTTGCTGACATTTAACCTCCTCCTCATATAACAGAGTTCAGTTTAACCACTACAGCTTTGAATAAAAAAAATGTTTGTGCATACATTATTTGTAATTCAACAAAATGTGAAAACTTTGCAGGGGGCTGAATACTTCTGTAAACCACTGTGTGTGTTTTATATGTGTGTGTATATGTGTGTGTGTGTGTGTATATATATATATATATATATTACACACACATATAGTGGGGTAAAGCAAGCAACTAATATCCTACTGTATACAGTTCTGGATTTTTGTCCATTTTTATAAATTAAATAATTGATATTGTTTTTCTATTCTCCAGGTTAATTGAAGGTGCTTCTGCCATTGCTGGTTATTTGTCAGTAAACCCTTTTTTCAAAGAAGCCTTCATTTCATCTTGTAATTTAGCAGGCATCTGAATGCCATACTACTCTACACAATAAATGATTTCTTTGCAGCAAATGCTTGTCTGTGGGTTTTTGTTTAAGTAGCATGTTCTGTAAAAATTACAGAAATACTTGCGGCTTTGAAATTTACTGGGTGTGACTTCACTGCCTCCTTGTGGTGTAATAAGGAACACATATCTAGAGACAGAAATGTTTTAAACTTTGAAAGGAGATGATTGTTCCCAGCAGTTAAATAGTAGGAGTGCTGAGGGCTATGCACTTGCGTAGAGTGCAGGATGTGCCCTATAGTCTGGACGTTGCGAGTTCGAGTCCAGGCTATTCCTTTGCCGACCAAGGATGGGAGCTCCCAGGGGGCAGCGCTCAATTGGCCGAGCGTCGCCCGGGGGGAGGGAGGGTTAGGTTGGCCAGGGTGTTCTTGGCTCACCGCGCACCAGCGACCCCTGTAGTCTGGCCGGGCGCCTGCGGGCTTGCCTGTAAGCTGCCCGAGAGCTGCGTTGTCGACCGACGCTGTAGCTCTTGGGTGGCTGCATGGTGAGTCCGCAGTGTGAAAAAAAGCGGTCGGCTGACGGCACACGCTTCGGAGGACAGTGTGTGTTCGTCTTCGCCCTCCCGAGTCAGCGCAGGGGTGGTAGCGGTGAGCTGAGCATAATAAAATAATTGGCTATTCCAAATTGGGAGAAAATAATGAAAATAATTGGCAACGACTAAATTTTTCAAAAATTAATAAATAAATAAATAAATAAATAAATAGTAGGAGTGCCTGTTTCAGTATACTGATAGCGGGGTAGGTAGATTGATTACTCACCTTCAATTCCTAACAATATATGTTACTAAGGATGTTTCTAAAACGAATTCAATAAGTATATCAAACCTGACCAAACAACAATAATCAGCCATATAAAAAATGTCATCTACAAATAGGCAGTATGTGTGTGCTTCATGTTGATGTGTTATAAAAATGATGTGTGTGTGGAGAGGATTTAACATTACAAAAATCACATATAAACATGAGCTTTTATTTTTTATAAATTCCATAAAAAACATTGCTATTTCTTAAATGAAGCTTCAATACATTTTTTTCCGCACAAATACAGTAGCAGTATATCTTTAACTTGGGAATAGTAATCTATTCTCACTCGTAGCCTATAGACTGCTGAAGAGTACAACACGCAGTGTCATTTCTATACAGCGACACCTGCTGTTCCTTTCTTATATTTGCAGCTTTAATTGTTAATTTGGCAGCCTATATGGAAACCCATGTGAAGTCACTAGCATCATATTAACACTGTATCTCTATTTAAATCCTTCCTTTTATGCATTCTCCATGGATAAACACTTTTAGAATCCAAGTTGATTTCTCTTGACTGACATTGTTATTGTAAATCACTGTTTCCACGGAAACCTTCCATAACCCAAAAATGAGATGGAGGAGACACCTGTAAGAGCATGAAGTGTACTGGCCTCCAGCACTCTAAGGGTTAATACACAAAGATGACAGAATAAGCCTGAGGACTCCAGCAATGGTAAGTGGCTGGAATCTGAGCTTAGATGGGAGTTCGTTGACTTAATTGGATTGGCTGTTATAGGCAAACCAGCCTCCAGTGATTGGACAGGTTTGGTTTCTCAGTCACCTCAGTTTCCATCGCCCTCAGGTTGTTTGTCCTGCAACAATATAAAGGGGAAGGAGATTTTAAAGTTTATCTTAAATCTGTGAGCATAGTATACCCACAGAGAGAGCTTCTCTATGTTTTACCTGTCTCTTAAAAACATATTTACTGGGTATGGTCACTTTTTGGAAAGCAGGCCAAAAATGAGGCAATGTATTGCAAAATGAACCATGAGCCAAAGTTGATACATTTCAAAGACTTTTGCCAGAGAGTGTTTGCCAATCTTGAGATGTCATAACTAGGAGGAAATAGCTTTGAGCTGTTTTAGTATCTTTAAAACCAAAATCCAAATACTGTATCAACAGTGCAGAACATCGTCCACTGTAACCTGATGGGACTTGCCATGTTCCACTCTTGTTTTATAACTAATTATATTTTGTAAAAATAAGTTAATGTAATTTAAAAGCATAGTTCTGATGAATTTCTTATCACAAAAATAATATCTCTTTTTAATGTAGTTTATAGAGAATAAAAGGTAAACTGGAAACGTGGTAAGCTGGATTGTTTTTGACGGTAACTACAGTTCAGAAATTAACGTTTCTCATGTGCTGCCACAATTTATACAGTCGCTTTAGGGTAGAAAAACACTCACAATGTAGTGGTACTGGAAAGTGGCAGCAATCGCTCTTGTTTAAGGCAATATGTCGTTTGTGTGCTGCAGACATAGCCTTTGTATACTTTTACACAAGAATTACATTTAGTTTAAAACACCAATATACCAGTACTGTGCAAAAGTTTTAGGCAGGTGTGAAAAAATGCTGTAAAGTAAGAATGCTTTCAAAAATAGACATGTTAATAGTTTATATTTATCAATTAACAAAATGCAAAGTGAGTGAACAGAAGAAAAATCTACATCAAATCAATATTTGGTGTGACCACCCTTTTTGCCTTCATAACAGCATCAATTCTTCTAGGTACACTTGCACACAGTTTTTGAAGGAACTCGGCAGGTAGGTTGGCCCAAACATCTTGGAGAACTAACCACAGTTCTTCTGTGGATTTAGGCAGCCTCAGTTGCTTCTCTCTCTTCATGTAATCCCAGACAGACTCGATGATGTTGAGATCAGGGCTCTGTGGGGGCCATACCATCACTTCCAGGACTCCTTGTTCTTCTTTACGCTTAAGATAGTTCTTAATGACTTTCGCTGTATGTTTGGGGTCGTTGTCATGCTGCAGAATAAATTTGGGGCCAATCAGATGCCTCCCTGATGGTATTGCATGATGGATAAGTATCTGCCTGTACTTCTCAACATTCAGGAGACCATTAATTCTGACCAAATCCCCAACTCCATTTGCAGAAATGCAGCCCCAAACTTGCAAGGAACCTCCACCATGCTTCACTGTTGCCTGCAGACACTCATTCGTGTACCGCTCTCCAGCCCTTCGGCGAACAAACTGCCTTCTGCTACAGCCAAATATTTCAAATTTTGACTCATCAGTCCAGAGCACCTGCTGCCATTTTTCTGCATCCCAGTTCCTGTGTTTTCGTGCATAGTTGAGTCGCTTGGCCATGTTTCCACGTCGGAGGTATGGATTTTTGGCCGCAAGTCTTCCATGAAGGCCACTTCTGACCAGACTTCTCCGGACAGTAGATGGGTGTACCAGGGTCCCACTGTTTTCTGCCAATTCTGAGCTGATGGCACTGCTGGACATCTTCCGATTGCGAAGGGAAGTAAGCATGATGTGTCTTTCATCTGCTGCAGTAAGTTTCCTTGGCCGACCACTGCGTCTACGGTCCTCAACGTTGCCCATTTCTTTGTGCTTCTTCAAAAGAGCTTGGACAGCACAATGGATTGAAACAAGGATTTATTAGAGAAAAAAACTGGAAGTGAATTGATAGTTTAACACATTAAAATGAATTGCATTATTGCTCACATCTCCTGTAGTTCACAGTGCTTATGTTTGTTTCAAATGATTCAAATAACCTACACCTCAGCTGATTCCATCACAAGTTATACATAAAGGAAGTTGATATTAATTGGAAGTTAGCCTTCCAAACACTGACTGGGCCTATTTGCATAGTTTCTGTTGTGGGTAAACATCTACCATTTGTTAAGATTATAAAGATTATACTCTCTTCCCCAAACTTTCCATAGCTGCTTAAGTTCTAAATCTGTATTGGAGAAGCCTTTTACATTTCTCTTACCTTTTACAGTTCTCTTACCTTTTACATTTCTCTTACCTTTATATGGTGTTTATTACAAGTTATTCTTATTTAATTACTCAGATACTGTGGAGTTTTTTTTTTTTGTGTGTGTTAAGGTGCTTTCATCGGAGTTCAGAAGCTGCTATCCAGAAACAGCCATAGATGTTACATACAGATGTTACTAGAGCAGCCTGTCTTTATATTTATAAGCAGCAGCACCATCTACTGTAATAGAAAATGAAACTGGATCCAAAGTAGCAGATCACTAGAAACTTTAAATCTGTTCAGGCAACTAGATCTGAGGAACAGCTCCTGAACTCAGGTGAAAGCACAGACTCATCAAACATTATCTGAGAAACTGCAATAAAAGAACCACCCAGAATGATAGAAATATAAGATACGAGTACAAAAAAAACGCCAGCTCTTCAATAAAATAAATCTAAATGTCTAATTAGCCCAATTATGAATGATTATCCTCCACTGTCAGCACTTTGATGGATTTGTTACAAGTAAAGGGAATTAAGAAATTAATACTGTTCTGCATAAGGTATCTAATTATGTCAGTAAATCAATTAATTTGACAGTATACATTATATTATGCACAGCACTCAGAAATTGTCCCTTTATTTCATTTAACCTCTTGAATGTTGGCTAGAGAACACAAAAAGAAAGGGGACAATTTTGTCTGCTGCACCCTGACAGTAATGGTAAGTCTGTACTGATCAGTCCCTAAGAGGTTTCAAATATTTTCAATTGCTCAAAATATATTGGCCTTCAGCAAATTATTTCAGGTACAATTTTCTTTTTGTGTAGTGCTTTAAATTATCCCTAAAGTAATAATCAGTAGCATATTAAACACATATGCTAATCGACTAACCTTGTCATCTGAACCATTTGTCTTCACCTCCTCCTCCTGATTTGTCTTCACCTCCTCCTCCTGATTTGTCTTCACCTCCTCCTCCTGATTTGTCTTCACCTCCTCCTCCTGATTTGTCTTCACCTCCTCCTCCTGATTTGTCTTCACCTCTTCCTGATTTGCCTTCACCTCTTCCTCCTCCTTGCTGGTCTCTCCAGTTTTTGTATCTTCATTGTTGCTGCTCAAGCCAGCAGTCTGTATATCTCCAGGGGTATTGTCCAAGGCTCTAGTCTCTGCCTGGGCTTTCTTGCTGGGCCTGTGCTCCGCTTCCACACTCTCACAAGCCTCAGGGGTTTCCTGTGGCCTGTCAGGTTTTTCCTGTGAAACCTTGCCCATGTGCTCTACACTCTCCCCCAGTGTTTTGGACTTGGGGCCATCCTGCAGCTTGTCCCCTTCAGAGCTCTTTACAGATCCTTCAGGCTCTTTCATTGAGGGCTTGTTGTCTTCTTTGGGATCCTCTACTTTGACTGCTTCAAACACGTCATCCTCTCCATTCTGCCGTGGCTGCTCCTGGCTGGGGGATGGAGTCTTGCCTGTGGGCTCTTCAGATGATGACTTCCTGAGCTTCCGGCTTGGTGGTCTGCGCTTGATGGAGAGGCGGGCTCGTCCCTGTGCAAAATGACACCGAAATGGGAAGATTTGAGATAATAAATAATATACTGTATGCTAAAAAAAAAAATTATACCACTTCATAAGGTATGTTTAATGTTATGGAAGAAATTCCGTCTCTGGTGCAGTTAACAGTGGAGACAAGTTATTTTTTAAAATTATGTTCAAGCTTGCAATGCAGATGAAAGATAAACCAAGTAAACAATCATAGCATTCAAAGGCTTCTACAAACCCATAGTCATCTTTTAATGATCTTGAATGTACAGCATATGAAGTTGACAAAAAAAAAGTTAGTTTATAAATACAATAACCCCATTTAATGCAGCCTTTTCCCACACCATAGTCACACTGTCACGCCCTCAACTATGTCCATAAGTCCTTAACCGTCTTTAGCTACACTTTATCATGGATTGTTGCTTTATGTAATCCTTAAATATTTATCATTTAAAATAAATGAAGGTTAGTTTCCCTGAATGCCCCCTGTACTGCTAAAGCAAGCTGAAAGATGTGATGTCAACACAACTCCCCTTCCACATACACACACACACCAGTATTTAACTTAACAACCCCATTTGGTCTGTTTTACCTTGTTTATGTTGTGTAACACAGTGCCCTCTGCTGGTTTGTCAAAGCTGGCAGATGCCTCTTCACTGGAGTGGGAACGCACGCCGGGGCTGCTGGGAGTGGACGAAGGACTGGCGAAGGGGAAGGAGGAGGGGTGGAGCTTCAGTCCAGGACTCTTGGGAGATGGCAGCAAGGCATTGGGAGATAATGCCAGGTTGGCCTGGAAACAAGGAAAAGGTATTTTTGAATAGTGTGGCTACAAGTCTGATTTCAGGTGGTGTCTTCCTGCAAACATTGTCATTTCTGACGTTTGACTTGTTGGTCAATGCAGCACCTGCCTTGAGGCACGTTGCACAGCATCCACTATCATGCCACTTGTGAAGTCACTAAGATGCTTCTGCTCTCCCATGATTGCTACTGAATAGTTGCACACTTTATATATTGTAGCTCTAATGGATTGCATGACATATCATGTGCAAGCATGCATTTGCATACATTGTATATTCGGGGAGTTTCTAATTTTACTGACGTTTCCGTGAGTGATTTTAAGTTATGAATGTGATTAGGCAAACTATAATCACGGTTTAACGAATTTGAAATATTCAGGCCTGTGTGACGTTTAAAAATAACTTTAAATAACACACACACACACACACACACACACACACACACACACATAGGGCTGCTGAAAGAAGTCTTTGAGGAAAACAAAAACATCACAAATACTAGAATCTTTACAGCCTCCCACATCTGTAAAGGCTCACTGCTTTCCACAGTAGCATTGCAAAGTGACCTGCTGACTTGTATCCACCCAGTATATAAATAGGAAGAATCAGCTACAACCTTTTATTGAATGTGGTCAATACAGATAGAAACACAGTTAACTAGATGTCATTAAAGCACAACAAAAAATAAACCATACCTGTGAAGGGGAATAAACGAAAAGTGAAAACTTGCATTCCTTTTGGCCCATACTGCAAAGCAGTGCAACAGAGGTTTCTGTCAGATCAGCTTTCTTCACTGAACAAACACTGAGTGAGCAGGCTTACACCTGACACTGAGTAAGCCAATTAAATTTAGGAGCTTACTAAGATGTTGAATTACATCTAGAGGACTTATTGAAGTTTAACAATAATATTATATCCCACTAGGTGGCACTGTTGCTTTAAAGACACTGAACATATGACTATTTTTATAATACACTTATATGACGGGCCAGACAGTGCAATACATAGCACAACACTTTGGGACACATTGTATTAATTTGCTATGCAATAATATCTCTGATACTATATGTAATCTGATATCCATAAAAGACATATCTACTTGTTGCAAGTTAGTCACTGTACGAAAGACAGCAGATTAGACCTATGTTGATAAAGGGCTGAAAGTAGAACCTCTGTTGGAAGGGTTTCAGCTCACAACACAAGTGAAATAAGTGTGGCCATCTCTGCCTAGAACTCAGGGTACATTGATCCACAAGATAAAAACACAACTCAGTTTATCTTGATAGACACAGGGTTATATAGCAGGGGGTATTTGGGTCAGTATTGATGTACAATGCCAGAGCTGTGAGGGGAAGCCCTCATGGCGCCTACCAGCACAGAGCCTGACAAGAGCCAGGGCCCTCACCTTTCAGTAGCACAAAAAAAACCTTTAAATGACACTCTGGAGAGCAAACGACTGTGTATTCACACCCCCAGCAGGCAGTAATAATCGCTCACAATGACAGGATTCTAAAACATTATTAAACAGACATGCTGTACATTTTCTACAGTTTGTAAATAAAGTATCTCATCATTATCAGTCTGCATATAAAAAACAGACATATTCACTGCCTTGAAACCTACCTGCAGTTTTTCAATGAGAGGTGAATTCTTGGTCTTCACTTTGAGAGAAAGTGAAGAGGCATTGGTGGCTCCTTTCTGTGGAGAGAAAATGAATGAATGAAAAACAGATGACTACAACTGTGTTTTGTATTCAATAAATATGGATTGCCTTAGAAAGTCTGGTAAGCTGTGTAACGTCAAACTGTTTCAAATGCTTATGTTTTGGTATCTCTGGTTTCGCCTGCCTTAACACCCTATAAAGCTATCACTTATCTGATTATATCAGATTTATGTGTGTAACTTTTTTCACAATTACCTATAAAGTATATTTGCAATCCAGCATCGATTATTGAACATAGTTGACTACACTCAGTAAAATGTGTGTCGCCAGAATAGATAATTTGGTGTCTACTGTGTTTTTAAAATGTATGACCCATATTTCATATATAAAACTGGATAAAGGTGTGAAAGCATCCCTGGAGGCATAATGTAATTAGGAAGTAAAATTGTTATGTGAGAAAATTATATTATATATCATAAAAAAGTAGAACACCATGGCCCACTACCACAGTATGTGCGTGTAAAAGTATATGAGTGATAGATGTATGTGGATACTGTACAGGTGCATCCTCAAATTCTGACAATAACTTGTGATTTTTTGTTCCAATATTTGCCCCTTTCATTTTGAATCTTATTTACATGCCAACTTTCTTTGCAACAGCAGCCTGAGAAACCACAGGAGACTCCTCCTTCTTCAAGAGTTCAATGTGGTTTACGCAATTTACTCAAGTCACAGCGTAATCACATACTCACTGCACTGTGCTACGAGAACCTGTCTTGCTCTGAAAAGCGATCTCCGTTCATCATTTGAAAATACTGTATCCTAATTAAATGAAGTGAACATCTTAATTAAAAGACATAAATAGCATTGGGAAAAACCGTCTCCCAGAGTTGTATCCCATTTAAGCAGAAATCCTGATTATCAGTTTCCCGATTAGGTGGCGCAGACTGTATTATATTAACAATATTGTGTTGAAGTTCGTTTCATTCTTGTGAGTTTTAAACTACTGCTTCCTGGTACCTTATTACTTCAGGTCAGTATTCACCTATAGTCAGTGGTTTTACATTTCTGTATCTACTCATCCTTATTCTGCATTTTCCAAATATACTGTTAAAAAAACAAACAAGAAAATAACAAAAATATCTTGACCAGTGTATGTTTCTAATGCTAAGAACAACAAAAAAAGGTTTGGCTGGATTTCAATTCTTGTGATCATATGGACCTGTAACAACCATGCTGACTTACTGACCATAACTGAACTGCCGACCTAGATTTGAAAAGCTTTCATATCCCAGTGCCAATCAACTGTGCCGCCAAGTCTCTTTACTGTTTACTTACTGTATATCACCAGCAAAAAAAAATTAAATAAATCATACTCTCACCTCTTCTTCGCTTTGTCCAGATTCTTTTTTCGTGTCATGCAGCGCAAGTGAGGAAGGGGGTCTCCGTCGATTTACCCTGTTGTTCTGTTGCTAGTTGTGAGGAAAGGAAAACATCCTAAATTAAGTTTGCTGAGGCAGGTCAATACATCAAAGGAAGAACTGGCAAATCATCTTAAAGAGGTGTATTTCTAGCACAGGCATTATACACAGTTATGCATTCAGTTCCTTTAGAAACAACTAAACTATATAAACTCCTTCTACAGTACTGAAGTTGTCTGACTAGATCATAGAATTAAAGATACAGAGCCACAGTGGTGACGTGAAGAGTGACATCACACCTTAGGGATTGTTGCTAGAAGATTTACATATACAGTGAATTTAATGTAAAAAAAATGTTTACAATAAAGAACAAATACCCCACCCTACCACCACAAATTTTTTGAGGCAGCCAGCCTATGTACCTAGACTTTGATGTCATGTATAAAAATATTAGGTTACCCTGGTTCCCTGAAAGAGAAGACGACCACCAACAATGCTTTTGGGATATGCCGGCCATAGGTCAGGTATTCACTGAGCATTTCATATGAGAGCTGCCGATAGGCCCCTCCGAGGAGTGTCGTCCTCGGTCCCGCCTTCCGAGGGAACAAATAGTCACTCCACGGAGGTCACTTCCTCTTTTGCAACAAACTCACGACCGATGCAACCTCTAAGGTCGGTGGTCGTCTTCTCTTTCAGGGAACCAGCATCACATCCGTTCCCTCGGAAGGCAGGACCAAGGACGTCACTCTCCGGAGGGGCCTATCGGCAGCTCTGATATAAAATGCTCAGTGTATACCTGACCTGTGGCAGGCATATCCCAAAAAGTATTGTTGGTGGTCGGCTTCGAATTGAAAAAGAACAGCTTGCTTCTTTATCTCATAATTCCAGTAGGAAATGACATTGATGCACAGAAGTGAGTCTTTTAATATTTTCAGTTCTCCAAACCAGGTCTGACCCCAGGCCAAACTTGAGAGAGGTGTGCTAAACTTGAGGAAATGTATGTATCTCATATCAAACCTGCCTGTCGCCACAAGTTTGGAAAATAGAGCCCACCCTCCCCATATTAATTGGACCATAATTAGCAAAAATATCTTTTTAAGATGCACCACCTGCTTTATAAATTTAAATGCAGGTAGTGTAGAATTCCCTTATACACGTTCATGGTCACATACTGCTCTAATGAGTTAGCAAAGTTAGCCACCTGTGTTTTAAGTGTGTTATTTTTGTATGGAATTCTAGTCAACTAATGATGCCAAAGTTCAATGTGGCTCATGGATGCCAGTCACATATCAGTGCAGTGAGCAGTTAAAGTTAAGGAATGTTCAGGAGTGTGACGGAGTACTCCCCGCCCCTGTGCATATTTTGTATTTGTTTGTTATTATTATTATTATTATGATTTATGCATTGTGTATATATGACAGCCTTATTGTTTGGCAGGCCAAGCGAGGTGCCGTCCACCATTATTTGTTTTGTTTTTAAAATACCTCATGAGAATGCGTGACTTTCAGCTACTGATTATTTAACTAGCTGACAGTCACGCAGAATTAATAAACCCATGCAAGATGTGCCCGAGGGATAATAAGATAATTAATAGCTGGTTAATCCCTCAGTCACCACTATAAAGACCTGCTGCAACGGGGTGGAGAGTTCAGTGAGTGGAGAGGAGGTAAAGAAAGGAAAATGTAAAAGTTGCTACTCGTGCTGGGTTTATACCAGCATGATACTTGTTTGTATTAGTGTTTTTTTGTCTGTTTATTTTGGCCCACGTGCCCTTTGTTTTGTATCAGTGTGTGACAGGATGGCTGGGCGGTGATGTCACGACAGAAGCAGGAAGGAAACACAGTACTGCAGATCAAAGTAAATGACGCGGCGCGCCATTTTATTTTTAAATAACAAAAATAAAATAAAA
The DNA here is from genome assembly GCF_902713425.1 of Acipenser ruthenus. Lineage (NCBI taxonomy): Eukaryota > Metazoa > Chordata > Actinopteri > Acipenseriformes > Acipenseridae > Acipenser > Acipenser ruthenus. Next base: position 17,441,931 of record NC_081196.1, on the reverse strand, counting down.
GGTTTAAACAAAAACACACTGGGCTCGCAGAGCAAAATAAATATTTTCAATAAAACAAATCACAAACACATAATTCACGATCAGGCTGGGCAGTAGCTCTGATCCTTAACGTTTTTCTGTTAGTTTCGTTTTCGCTCTCCTCGCTCTCTCTCCGCTCCTCTCATACAGCTCATACCCCTGAGGGTAAAGAGCTGCAGGCTTTTATGCAGGTGACCATCTCCCGATTTAGCAACAAATGAATCAATTAATTAATTCGGGAGATGGCCACCTTCTGCACGAGGTTTTTAAACTGCTGTGAATGGGGCTACCCATCCACTCTACCATACAAAACAAATCGGCTACGCCGTCATATTTATAAACAAAACAATAACAAAACATACGGTGCTTCGCCAACAAATATAAAACACAATAACACGACGGTACGCCATCACAAATACAATAAATCATAATAAACAAATACAAAATAACACAGGGGCAGAGGGGGAAACCCCCTTCTAAAATAAACAAATACATTCAAACAGCAGGGCTTTCTACCGCCCTGCTACACAGTGTTTTGTTTAAATCTTTTATTTTGTAAATAAACACTGCTATTTTTGTGGTGCTTTCATTCCTGGTCTGACGTCACCACACACGCCATCTTTGTCACAAGGAGATATTAAGTTTAGATTTGATTTCAGGTACAAACTGACTGTGCCAGACACTTGACCTCTTTGTGATACCGTTACCTACAGCTGTAAAACAGCATTGTCATGGGTATTGATGCACACTGTGGAACAAAAGTCTCAACCAGATTTTCAACCCATTTTATATTGCCAATTTTTATTTAACATTTTTGAACTGTGTATTTAAAAGCGGGTGCACAGCTTTGATAAACATAATATAATAAGGTAGTACAGAATGAAAAGACAGTTTAGTGCAGGGTTTTGCCATCTAGTTGACAGATGCCACCCTCAATTTGAACTCTGACATTGGTCAACAAAGGCTGGGTGATAGAGGACCACTGACCTTCTGTAAAGGGATATACAGTTGCTAAGGGGGTAGTATTTACAATATATGGAGTCAATATTTCTTCTCTTTAAAAATGACCTGTAGTCTGTAGTTTAGGCATGTTGCTGTGGTTTACCGTAATAGAAATGTTTAAATGTATTATTGTTTCCAGACCAAGTATACAAAACAGCTGCAGGCTTGGGAAGGAAACCATGCCTCTCGTCTAAAAATAACAGCCTCTTAAAATAATGTGTCATGTGATTTCATTTTTTCCCCCCCAACTGTTTAATTCGCATAAGATATTTAAATATACATTTAGTTTTATTAGTCAAAAACCTTCCTGAGACCTCATCATGAGAAGCTGGGAGTGGTATCCTTATGCACCATTAGAAAACAAAGGGGGAGGGGGGGAGTAATTTATGACACTTACCCTTAACAAATACAAAAGTACTTGCATTGAAAGTATAAACAAAGCTGAGATAAAATGCACATTCCACATCATTTATTGACATACATTATAACGAGACTAAAACCCTCAGGAGATTATAGACCAGATTTGTCTTCAATTTGGGCTCATTAACAGTGTCATCTCTGCTAATATACCCTGTTTTTTTTAAGTGGTGTATTTACCCTGTCAGCTAACTGTTTTATACATGAAACCAGGTTTTAAAAAATACAATATTATTAATAAAGTCCTGAACCACATAAATGGGTAAGGCTATATTTTTTTCATGGTTATCATGAATTTTACAATTTCTGTAAAATGTACCCATTGCCATGTAATATGTAGTTCCCCATAAAAATTCCTATTTCGGAAAGTATAGTGTAAATATACATATTTGTCTATCACTTAATAATAAATACAGCAAATGTTTGCTTTATATCTAAGCACTACCCGTTACGCTGCATTTAAGAACCTGACAGTCGGTTTATTTTGCTTCTGGTAAATGATTTAACACACTGCATTGAGCTGCACGATTTCTTTAAAATGTCTTCAGCGAGAAAGACACCAGCTGCATCAAAGAGGAGAAATATTGTTCGAGTAAAAGAAGGGCGTATTTCACGTGTCTTTTGTTATTTTTACATTTATTTACCTTTTTATTTTGATTGATAATTCACTGATGATGATAAAAGAATGTGTTTAAAATACGTTTACTGTTTTTCAGGAAAGCATTTCAATATTTAGGAACATTTGTTGTATAATAACTCTAAGAAAATGATAAATTATGAATGTGACAACGCTATTTATTTCTGCTTTAATAAATATTATGTTTAATCGTGAAATATCTTGAAATAACTATTTTTAAACAGAAATGCCATGAAATAAGCCATGATTTACATTGAAAAAAAATACAGCCCTAGAAATGCGTACTGTTTGCTGCCTTTCAGGGTTGTTCTGCTATTGTAGCAGGTATTAGGCAGTAAAAGAATCAAATGAGAAGCAGCATGGTTCTAGTTATGTAGACGACCACTATAAGTGTAATTACAATTTGGACAACTGACTTTTTAGCCAGTCTGTGTATTTTCTCCTAGGATACTCTTGTGTTAGTATTGTGGACATAATGCACTTGTTTTTAAATTTTTAAATACGTTTTTAAAGGTTTTTAAATAAATTGTATTTAAACACTCTTACACCGTGTGAGCTGACAGGACCAGAAAAAAATGATTAAGACTCACCACGTCCTTTCCTGCAGGTGAGGGTATGGCTTGACCTTTGAACTTGCCTGCCAGCTCAGCCACTGATTTCTTGACAGGTTTATCTTCTGTGGCTTTGGCTGTACTTATTGATTGGTCCTAAAAAAGAGTAACAAGGTTGGAAATGTGAGCTACATCAGAAACACATCTAGTTTGATTCCTGACTTAGTTCCAGTCGAACTGTCTGGATGGAAGAAACCAGACTGCCAATGCAAAGATGTGCTGAAGGCTGGATATAAAGCTGATGGTCATTGATAGAAACATGGTGGTTGTATGAGGCAAATGAGAGCCCCCCACCCCTTTTAAGCTTTTGTTGAATTCCAGAGGTAACATTTAAAGAAACAAGTCAAGTAGACAAATGTTTGTTGATTTGAGCTGGTGAAACTGTTTAAGTGAGCACAAACAAAGTAATTGATAGATTTTTTTTAAATAGTATATGCAACTAATTTTCCCTTTCCAACAACTCTAACTACCAAAAACAATCTAAACTCCCTGACAAGTACTGACATTAACTCATTTCCTTATTTCTGCAGAAGCAAGAAGCGATAGTTCTCTCTGGTTTGTAAGATCTAGTTAGTCACATAATACTGAGGTGTGGCATAAGGTTAACAAGGGTGAAAGAACAGATAGTGTTTGCTGTGCTCATACAGTACCTTCTGCCAGCACTGAATAGCAGGGGGTGTTCAGGTCAGCTTGCTCTCACTACCATTGCCCCTATATGAGCACTAAAATTAACAGCACCTATATATATATATATATATATATATATATATATATATATATATATATATATATATATATATATATATATATAGTTACCAGAATCTTCAACATTGCTAACCTCTTTGCAGATTTTTCTAAGAAATCTAGGTGGGTTGGGTTCCCATTTCTTTCCTCTCTATAGTTAAAAGCACTTTCCATTCAGGAACTGGGCTAGCCATGGAAACACGGTTACTGTGTACAGAGTGACAATCACAGCCTGATAAGAAAAAGTGATAGCTGTGAGACCCCGCTGTCCAGTCATTTTTATCGGGAGAGTAGGAAAAAAACACGTATTTTTATGAACATTCATTTAAAAAAAAAAAAAAAAAATGCTGTTTTCTATCTAAAACATTATCAGTATCTTTGGCTAAATGATGACAGATGTGTTCCTCCCAATACCTGTTAAAAAGCATTTGGGTTTTAAATTATTCCCATCCAAATTGTATGGCACTGGAACCAAATAAATATGTTTCTAACAATACAGTAACACATTTAACAGGATGCTCTGAGGCCCACTTTTATTCCCTATGGAAACAAGTCTATGGGTCCTATTTTGAAGAGAAAAGTCGAGGGAAATTTTAGAAGAAAACAATTTAAACTAACAATATTTTGTATTGATCTCTGAAACTTTTAATCTATTATCTAGATTATTTTTTTTGCATCATTTAAACCAGACACCATTTTGCCCCTCCTATCGCCACCCTTATCCCCTTGATCCAATCTATGCAGCCTCATCCAGTCAGTCAGATAGTGGACCCTCAAACTAAGTGGGTTTGAGGCAAATTTTCAAGCTTTAATTTAACATAATCATCAATAAAATGTAATTCTATTTCAAAATCAATGTTGTGGGGGTTGGTCTTGCACTAGTGAAACTACAAAAAATGAACTTTATTTATGGTTGTGATAGGGGAGACCTGTGCTGGCTATCAGGCGCATGCATGATCCTGCAGGGGGTGGTCGGGAGCTCTGTGGGATCCACCTGCCAATCACGGCAATGACACAGAGAGGTTGGGTGAGGGTGTGTCGCGACCAATAAAAATGACACTTTGCTGTTCCTTCGATCTTGCCCTTCAAGGACAAATTGGATGCCGGTGAAGCGATCTCAATGAAACTTTCTTTCTCTCATGTGTTCAGTGAAACCCCACACCCTCCCACAATGGTCTTCTAAGAACTATCAAATTGTTTGTTTTAAATTTTGTAACTTCGATTTTCTTCTTTTCTAAAAAAATAGAGAACACCACACATTCTGCATATGCTGTAAGAAATACTGTGAAGACAATGTATATTCAACGATCAAGGCACAACATTGCTGTGTATGGAATGTAGTGTGGGGTGATTACGTTGTTTGGCCCAGGATCTTACCTTCTGGTCCAGTAGGAGCCGCTCCCTCAACTGAGGTTCAACCTCCGACATCGGTCAGTGGTGAACCAAGGCTCCCCAGAAGGGAGATACAGTTGCAAAGGAGGCAGACTTACACAACAGTGAAAGGTGGGCTTGGTCTACATAGTATTGTGTAGCCAATAGGTTTAGCATAGCAGGCTGAGCCTCACACCTAGGAGTATGGCAGGCTTCCAATGAAGGTATGCCATTGTCAAGCTGACAATTAAAATCCGTCCTGGTTCATGGAAAGAAAGAAGTTTCTCTGAGCTTTGTGAGGGGGTGTGAACTCAGAATTACTCCTGTTAGTGGTTTAGCACAGACCTACTGTACTCGTTCCACATGGAACTGCCATTAAATGGAAATTACCTTGACATGACTTGCTATATTGTCCACTCGGCCTTTAATAATATACTAGTAGTTTACCTGACCTGGTAGTTTACCACATCAGGGCAGTAAGCCATACTTTATGGACAAGATCAATTACCTAGGTAATGTCCGATAACCAGGGTGATTAGAAACTGCTAAACAGTGGCTTTACTGTCATTTTAAATCTTGAAATTACATTTTTATCTCCCTTTTCAAGTAGGTTTCTAATTGATCATGAACCTATCAGCTTAATAAAGCAAAAACATATTGGTCCACATAAGCTGTAAAGCTACTTCAAGAATGGACTCTCTCTGTATTTGAACAAATATAGCTCAAGTTCAGTAGGCCCTAAGCCCAGGAGAAAGCAGCAGCTGCCTGCCTCCTCTACCCAGGGCTACACGTAGGATAAACACCAGTCCATGTTCCCCACTTGTCAGCAGGAGGTTCATCACTATAGATACAGTATTAATTGCAGATGATTCATGTCCCGTATTTGCTTTCCATTTTCATGCCAATCGGTTGTACATGGTCTTGCCAACTTCCAATAGGACATCCGCCCTCTCTCCAGTGGGGTCAGTGGGTAAGACTAACACACTTTTTTCTTATACTGTAGTACGGTACATTTTGTGATTTACTGGAAGCCAGCCAGCCAAAAAATATGAATGCTACCTTTTATAGTTTGTTCTAATGTTGCAGTTAGTTTTATTATGTCAATTCGTTTTTTTGGAGAAATATATACTTATGAGTTTTAAATATAGTATGTTTATTGTACTGTATATTATAGTTAGGGGTCTACTTAAATAAAATTAGGATTTCGCGGACATTTTGTGGACCTGTTTAAACATTAAATAAACCTAAGTAGACAATATTTCAGAGCACTATAAAAGACTAAAGATAGTGGTACTTGCTTCCTTACTAAAACAGAGTGCTGTCATTTGTTAAGGGCAAGCATGCAACATCCCCCAGCAGTTGCTGCTGACATTCTCTGTCTGGTGTGGACTTGCCCATACATTGAGACTGCACATTCTGCATCCACTGAATTGGTTGGATGTGTAAGGCAAAGCATTGCCAAGTTATACAGATGTGGAAATCAATTAGAAACAGTCCCAAAACTTGGTTACACAAGGGCATCTGGCATACTTTAATAAAGGCAATGTATGCAGCACGTTCGTTATCATGTTATTTGCCCCATCCAATAATTTATTTTATTAGTACCGATTCAAAACAAAGAAAACTTGCCTATTATGGACAAAAATTCTAAGTAAGCAGCATGTTGTTTGAAGCGAGGTGGCTGTGCTAGATCATACCTGTAGTACTGATTTAACTTGGCTACAACCGACGGGAATACTTTTTGTCCGCGCTGACTTTCCAGTTTGTTTTCTGAAAGCTGTTTATTTTACGTTCTGTTCAGCAGCCTCTGTAGTAGCCTTTCGTATGTGAGTCTGCAGCAATCGATCGTATTTTCTCCAAAGACACATAACAAGATGTGCAGAACAATTACCACCATCTGCATGTACAGTTTCTTTGGGAAATATCTTGACACGATCATCAGCTGAAATATATACTTTACTTTTTTGCTTTGTCGTCCATTTCTGGTATTTTACCTCCAATGCTGAAAACTAGATTATAGCAACCTAAATCAAAACAATGCAACACTGACTTTGTCCCACCCCCTACTGTACAGTACAGGTTACAGAAAAGCCAGTACAGACGCACTGATAGGCTGATTAAAACATCGTTCTCATTTGAACAGTAAACAAGAACGTTAACTGCTTTGGGGTATTTTTTTGTAAATGTTATTTGTCTAGGACTTTTTTTTTGCCTAAGTTCAATGCAAACAGGATGGCGAAGGAATACAAAAAGCCTATTTACAGAAGGAAGATACGTAGTTTGCGTCACTTGAATTGTGCAGTAGTTAATTTAAACGAGGTTTCTTTTTTTTCTCTCCGTACTTGCCTGGTATGCATTGGCCCCTAAAAGAGGTGAATTTCGCGGTGACCCCTCAATTTCCCAATTTCCACGAAATCCGCCAAATCATGATTTAGGTAGACTCCTGACCAGCTAGAAAGCAGCAAACCAACAGTTCAACACTGGTGCTGGTCATGGCAGGAATTTCTATCCTGGATTACTCTAATCTATGTGGGGTCATTCATGTTCAGTAACTGTTATTAAACTTATTAAAAGAACAAGAAAGAAAATTTGTACTGAATCACTCAGTCAGACCGGTGATAAAAATAAAAATGTATTTAATTTCCTTACTATGTGAACACTATAGTGTAACGACCCGGCCCGGAGATCGCGGCATGGGCACTACCGCTCCAGAGGGACATTGTTATTGCTGTTGCATCACTGTTATTGCTTGCTGTTATTGTAAGATGCACGGGATACGCCATCTAGGGGGTGGGGGGGGGGGGGGGGTGTTAGTTAACTATGGGGAGGCTCTGGGAGAGTTTACAGGATCGGAGAGCTGTAGCGGAGGTTGTGTGTGAGTCTGGGGGTCTGTGGGTGCTTGGGGGTGGGAATGTGCGGGAGGTTGGGGTGCATAGACTTCGGGGGTATAGACGGGTGTTCGCCGTCCCCCCCCCCCCCTTCTCCTGGGGGTCCGGAGGTCCCCCGCCAAGTCCAGGACTTGGCGGGGACCAGCGGAGCACAGTGATTGGTGGGAAGGAGCTGGAGGGGGGTGGGCGCAGTGGTCTGGTTGGGGGAGGAGGGGGTGTTTCAGGGGAAGGAGGAGGAGTTGGTGAACAGAGAGTGACAGAAAAAGACCTTTCTGGTAACCGGGTGTTACTGCATGCAGGAACACAGGAGCAAGGATAGAAAACAAAGTGACAGAGAGAGCTGCAGGATAGGATTGAGGGTTGTAGTGGGTTTTCTTGTTTTGATGGCCATTACAATATTATATTAAACAAGGAGGTAACTGAAGCATTTACAACACGTGTAGTGTTTATGTAAAATAGTGTTACAAATAATGCTTAATGTAAAATCTGAAAACCTGCTTGAATTTCTTACAGCACTAATGAACACAAATCTGGCTTGGTATTGGTGTGATAACAACCACCAGTTCACACAATTGGCTTGCCTTGTGAATCAGCAAATCCCTGCCTGCATTTCTCAACCATGAAAGCAGAGCTACTCAACTGCACTCTGCTGGGTAACATCAGAATCCTGTTCTCACAACGGAATCTTATCAGACTTCTACTGTGCTGTGTTCCAGTCAGAAGTGCTGGTAATGCACATAATGCCCCCTGGCTGTTCACATATACGTGCTGTTTTATGAGCATTTCATTATTTACTTATCTACAGAACTTCCAAGCGGCTGTTTGCACTTTTCAATGATCTCATTTCTACAACCACTTGGGACACTCGATACTGTATATTTAAAAAGAATTCCAATCCAACCCCTTTCCTCAGTTCTTCCTTTGTGATAATTATAAATCCCTTAATGGCCTCCAGGACTTTGTGAAAACTATTTAACTGCTTTCTGTCTGAGATGAGGTTTCAAACAAAAAGAGACTCTAGCAAATGACATCTGTATTTTTATCAGCACAAGGTGGGTTACTATGAGAAATGTCATGTTTAATAATAATAATAATAATAATAATAATAATAATAATAATAATAATAATAATAATAATAATAATAATGCAGAGCAATTGTAATGCAGTTTATTTTGTCTGTGTCACAAGGCCTGTGTCACTACAACAGTGAAAGGTGTTGGTAAGTGTGCACGCAGTTTGTCTTAAAACTTTTTTTCTTTGTACCCTGGACTTTTTATGCTGAAATAACTAAATACAGTCTAACTTCACTATAACGAACCCTTCTTATAACGAACCCCCTTTAACGATCCAAGCAGCAAGAACCATTTTTTTCAATGGAAATTAGCCCTATAGAACGATCACTTTTACAAAATCTACCCGGATAAAACTATCTCGATAGTGACTGACACTGAACTTTCTCCAGTGTGAATGTGTTATTCTCTCAGTGAAAACAAAGACCTTGCTAGGCTAATTCGAAGATAAGGCTGAGTCATAGATAACGTATTGTAGTGCGAATCATGTGTTGACGTATGCAACTGTTGCCATCTTCACACAACCTGCAACCATGGCAACAGGCGTGAGGAGGAGATTGAAACTGCGCGCATTGAGAAAAGTACATGCTCTGCTTCAACAAGAGAAAGGGCACGTAATTACTGTATTCAGCATGTAAGTGTAGTTAAGTTAGACTGTGGTTAACTTTTACTTACGGCACAATTTACCATTTTGATCACTTCCTCATAGCCTCCCCCCTGATGATGTAAAGATCACGTATTGTACATTGAATACAGGGCTGTGTGTTGATTTAACACGTTTTCTGTAGAACCCTTAGGACCGACTTTGAGAACCAAAATATTCCTGAGATGCAACATATTTTTTTAACAGATGTCTACAGGGACTGGTAGGCCTGCAGAAGACAAGAAAAAAAAACATGTAGGCAGAACGGAGGGCTGTGAATGAAATAAACTACCTGTGGAATGTTGGATGTAGGTGAATGATTTTGTAAACGACAATTATACATACATGCAATCTTTTATCTTCCTGTTGCAGATTGGATTGTAGACTGCAGATGGAACTGGTTGGAGTCCGAGTTAGATAATGGTGTAATATTAGATTCAATTTCACACACTGGTGTCTTCGTGAACAGGGAAACATGCCACAGGGTTGAAGGAAGGCAATATTGTGATTGTTGAAATGTATCCATAACATCAGGCTCAACACCCCTGCCCTTCTTTGACCAACCAGCAGCAAATGCATGTTATATTTAAAAATGGACCAGCAAATTTATCAAGAAAAAAGGTTTACAGCATAAAGGGGAAAGCTGGTTGAGTGCATTTGAAAGTATGGTTATTTTAGCAATATTAAAAGCATACAAATATAGAGTGGGCACATTGTGCTGTGAACTGAGAAAAACACATACTATAGTCTATTTTAAGATACCTCAGCATGAGAAAACAGTAATGCGGACTCCAGACAGTTTTCAGTGAATCTGACCAGAGTTCACATTTATTTATTATAAATAATAGAGGGGTTTCGTTTCCACCCTCTTACTCCAATGACCCTTTCCTGACCCCCCACCCCCACCCCGTGGTCCTGTGGAACTGTCAGTGTGAGAGTGACACAGCACAGGTTTCTCCACTCCAGACTCCCCACTCCCAACCTTCATTAAACACACATACACGCAGACTGAACCACTTCTATTTCTGGGAACAATTTATCTCTGGGACATTATCAGGGGCTGTGTTACGAGAATAAACACAGACCCACAAGCCTGGGATAACACATTTTTAAAATCACTTAATGTCTAAATTAAGCCTCCTCATTTGGGTGGATTGGCTTGTATCTTACTTTATCGAAGGTATATTTGCTAGCTTTTTAAAATCCAAGGTATAGTGCCCCATATATTTTAAAACTAGCTTGTATATGCTGCTATTTTAAAAAGTTGTTACCTTACAGGCCCATGTTGAACAGCAGCTTGACAGGAGGGATATATAGATAGTAAAATCACCATATGTATTTCCGTTTTGCTGCTTGATCTGTAACAGAACTTTGATCTTTAATTTATTCCTACATGCTGCTGCAAGTATAGAGAACAGAGTGATAGACTGGTTGTACCAATGGGGGGAGGGAGCTTACCTTATATATAATAAACAAACTGTACAAACTGCTCAAAGAGGCTGACTTTCTGCAAAGGTAGACTGCAAACCAAAAATATATATTCAGTGGAAAACTGTACATGTGCTCTGCTACATTAGGTGCCATTGTCACTGCTTCTTTTATCTTTTTCTATTTAAAGTTGTCATATAAAAATGATAAGTTACAAAAGTACAGCCTTCAACAATATCTTGTGCCTTCACTTCAATGTCATATGTGACATTGTAAATCCATTACAAAGGTCCTCTGCTCCCTCCTTTCCTAATCTCTCAGATACACGCCCACATGTACCTAGCACATCTGTGTTAAGCTCTTTCTTATGCTTCTGCATTTCCACTGAAAACCTTCCTCAGTTGCCACTTTAAATGTTGGTGTACAGCCATCATCGCACCAAAATATAGTGTGGCCAAAAATCCTCATAAAAACAAAACAATGAAAACATGGTGGAGGACCAAGTTTATTAATAGTATGAAGACTGGGGACCAGAAGATTCTGGTTTCAAATTCCAGTCCAGCCACTGTTTACTTGAAGTCATGTAACTTCACCTCCCTGTGCTCCCATGACGTTACACAGCAGAGTCAAAGAGCACCATTATAAGCAAATCATTTAATTTGAATGTGTCTCTATTTAGCCATGTTGACACAAAGTAAAGTTACAAGAAAAGGGCACACAACAACCATATAGGAACAGCGGTTTACATTCTCCAAGCTTAACCAAACTAATACAAGCTCTTAATATGGGATAACTAATACTTCCAAAGAAAAGACTAGAGCTGGGTTACATATGAATACACTTCTAAAGCATTTTTGAACCTACATTCGAAAACGATTCAGTATCATCAGCGAATCAGATTCCAACTATGGAGGACATTAATACACAGTAGATGCCCGCTGGAATGTCACTGCATCACCTGTGAAACAAATCTAAAAGCAAGTACTGGCTTTTTCATTTTGACAATGTACTGAAAGCTTAGTTTACTTCTATTGGACAGCAAATACTAAACAAAGACACAATTGGTCCAAACGTATTTTATTATCTACCAAAACCAGCCAATCAATACTTTACAACCAGTCCTGTACCCGCAACTGTGGAGTCAGCCAATCACAGCCTGTCTGCTCTACTGGAGGTCAGACAGCATCTTTCAAGAACCAACAAATCGAGACAAGGACAATTCAATAATATTGTTCCATTCAGATATCCGGCACTGTCCACATAAACTATAAGAAGTTCTGACAAGTATTTGTTTCATTATTATTATTAATAGCAGCTGGGATGCGCAACAGGAGACGCGTTGCTAAGGAAATAATTGACAGGTAGGCTCATCCAGTGCTGAGCTGATCGGGTGGTCTGGATTGGCTGGGGGGCGTGCCCAGGGAGGCTGCGCAGAGCTCAAAAAGCGTCTGCACCACGACCCACACACGCAACACTTCCTCCTGTTACAAATCCTTTACGAAACTTTTTGGGACTATTTCTCAGCGGCAGGGTACCCAACGAATCATTAGAAGTTCAAGGTTTTAAAGTGCTTTTTTAAAAAGAAAATAATGAGAACATTTGTTTTCTAATAGCAGTGCTGCCCTCTTGCTTCTATCGTGTGGTAGCTGACCTTGACTTTCCTTAGCGCCCTCGCCTTCAGCTCGGGACGCATAATTCCAGTAGCGGTCAACTACCACAGGATAGAGTCTTCATCGACGGGCACTATCGCTTAAGTAGTATATGGTATAGTACCAGATATCATTTTTAATCAATGAAAATACATGCTTGCTACAACATGATCCTTTGTTAAAATTGAACATACAGAGTGACCACTTTAAGCCAGGCATGCTAATGGAAAAGACTACAAAGTTGGGTGTATAAAACAGGTGTAGTGTGCAAGGTTTATTTGTATTTGGACTAGTTTAAATTGTAATAATAAAATACCTTGTTTTGAATTCAAGTCATGTAGAACCCGACCTCTATCAAAATAATCAGTCTAGACAACGTTTCTAGTGAATACAAAGGAACAGTTTTATTAGAAATAAAACTAAATAAAGGAAAAATTAAAAGGTGCAACAACTAAACTAAAATAATACAGAAAGGAAGAATTAACTAAACTAAACAGTACAGAAAAGGAAACATAAACAATGACACCCCACTCCCGCTGGTTGATCAGCGATCCAGCACAATCTATTGGAGATTCCCTTAAGGTTACAACTGCATTCCTGACAGCTATTTAAGATGAAGGTTAGTCTTAACAGGGGTATCGTTAGTAACACAAATATTTACTTTTGTTAATATTTGATGATCAAAGCATCGTTAAATCAGTCTCATATATATAGTTTTGGTTCAGAAGGCAATTCTCACTCTTGCAAGATAAAGACACTCTTTGCGTCCAGACAACCTATTGATAATTATCTATTATAAAGACAGCTAAATTTGGATTCTAGCTTCTAACGCAGAATGACAATTGCCTTGTAAAACCCACATCAATTTCTATAAATCACATACAAACAAATACTATAGTGTTCATTAACTTAAAGCATGAATTGAAAGCAATAATACTTTTTTTACATTCCACTTAAAACAAAACGTTAATTTTACTTTAAGGTCTGCTTATTCTCAAGTTCATAGGAGGATTAAAACACTACTCATTGAATACTTAACGGACGTTCGCTGCCTCTTCCAGCTGTTCAGTGTCTTGAAGGCTGCCCTGCTGGCAAGGACAGGTCCAGGTTCCGGGGTCTGTCTTCTTCGCGTTTCGTCTCCACTTCAGGGTACGAAAGAAATGTCTTTGCAAAGAACTAGTCATTAACTATTTAGGTATTCCACTGAAACAGCAATTCCTCCACCAATATGTGCATTCTTCATCCGGTTATGTCTGGGATATTCCACCGCAAACTGCTAGCTCAATAAATTGAATATATTTCAATTTAAATCAACTTAAAATGTTAATCGAACTCTTTCTCCAGTGATCAATCGGGGCGAAGATAGAGATTTGATTACAAGTATTTTTTAGGATTTTAGACGTCTTACGCAGCGGACTCCCACACCAAGGCAAACACTAGAATTGTTCTCGTATTAGAGTGTCTGAAAACGGTATCTCTGTTCCAGCTGCTTGCAGGCTGGATCTCCAGATTGTCACAGTTCAAAGACTAGTTTGTGTATCAGAACCTTGGATTTCGTGTCGGGAGCGCTGTTTGAGTATCGCGCTCATGCTTTAGTAATCTTCTCTTTACCCGTGATTGGATAGTTTGATTATTTTGGGCAGTGCCTGTCCACATGTAGTGTTTTTCATTGGTTGTTCTCATTCCGACGTGGCCCCTTGTTCTCCATTGGTCCGCTATTCCGCCACCTGTTGGCTGGATTTATTAGATGGACTGGTTCCTGTCTTAGGTGTCAAAGCACCCAGAACTGTCTGGCTTGCAGCGCCGAAAGAGTCATTCTGCGATCGTAAAGATAAGCCATTTGTTCAGCAGTTAGTTTAGACTCTTAGACTCAGTTAGTTAGACTATTTTTAAAAGCATTATTTGTCAGTGGGGGAATATGTGACCATAAACCAAGAAGACACAGAGAATGGTTTAAGATTTCCTTTCTGTATATTTCAATTCTGTTACTTTGACACACAGAATGATATTATGACCCACTCTGACGCTACACAATATATAAAGTAATTATACAACATAACAGCTTAAAGGGTTCCTTATTTTCCTTTAGGAATGCACATTTCATGTGACTGCATTGTGATTCCCATTCACTCTAAAGCACACTCTATCTTGACTGGCTGACCCTCTTTCTTATCGGTGATGTAAATCAAATGTCACACAGGAGCATGTGATTCCATCAGTTTTATTTTTTGTTGTTGTTGTTGCAAATGGTCAGTTTTAGTTCCTTTAACACCTGTTGTTTCCTGTGTCCTATCATTAGATCTACTTCTGTGGTTTTCAACCACCCTGGAGAAGTGAGGAACTGTTTGGAAACACAGAGTATACAAAAGTAAATTGTGTTGACTTCTAATGCAAGCTCACTAAAAATGAACGTCACTTTTATATACTGTACAGTAAGGAATAATGTACACACAATTGTACATAATGAGGCTGTGGTTCCTTCAATGGTTTTTGGGGGTGCTAGCTTGCGTGATTAATCACTGTCATCAAAATCCTGAGTTGGAATTGCAGTCTTATATGTAAAGTAGGGTGTACTTATTTATTACAATTAGACATAAGCAATTTGATGATTTTCTCATTTTTCACATTCCTACAGCATTTGTATGTATCTCAAAGTTTTAACATTGTTGCACCATTTTGTTTAATTCTTTTCTTCTTTTTTCTCCCTGCTCATAAATCAAAATAATTTCAATTTGGACATCACTGTGATCTGCTGTTTTTCTGGTTTGTTTGTACAACTGTTCTGAAGGTGAAGTCGGTAAAGATGTTTGTGTTTGTTATTTACAGGTGGCAGAGTCTTATTATCTTCCAGGGATAGTGTGACAACTAATGATTATAATAAAATTACTTCTGGGTCCTGTGTAATGTAGGTAAAAATATTAATCATCAGTGGATCTTGGAGGGTGGTCAACGGCAAATCTAAAATTTGAATCCCAGTTCAGACACAAGTTCAACAGGAGTCACACATATATATGCCTTGCCATATGCCCTGGCTGCAACCTGAAAGAGATCAATTCCTTTCTTTGAAGGCAGCAAAAATGGGTCTTTCCAGCTGTGCTTCCAATCCGAAATGTGCAAGCATTAAACCTTAGACTGCAGAGAGAAGACCATGTAGACAGAACAGAAGGCTGTCTTTATCAAGTGGAACCAGTTTAATATTAGAGATGATAACTTTTACAGATTGGCTTAATGGTGAATGGCTTTAAAGATGGAAGAATTACAATTCTGTACCCTGCATGCTGAATTAAACCGTTAACTCCTGTAAAAGACAGTTCGCTTACAGTTCCACACATGAGCAAAACACAGTACAGTATGCCAAAGCTTTCACTGCAGGGTTGTCTTTATTTCATTAATTTTTCAGTATTGACTTTTAGGGTATTAGTATTGATCTTTATGTATATTGTATTTAATACATCTGCAAGGGCTGTTAATTCCCCTTTGATTTGATAGATAAACAAAAGTTATTCTTTATCAAGCTTGTAAATGTATAGATTTTTTGTGTTTTTAAGGTAAAGCATTGTATTACCTTGGTTTGCAAAAAAGTAAGAAGCTTGCAGCTTACTAACGAAGAAACAAACATGAGGGATTAGAAATAAATAGTTATTGATTACTGTACTGCCCTCCCACTTGCTTTAACCTAACTTGGTACCCAGAACATAACTCTTTCTTATTCAGGAACACATGTGATAATTATGTAGCATGCACACCACAACTCTCCACAGCCCCAGGGTGCTTCACATTATTGCCCCACAATTCCAAGAGGCCCACCCATTCTCCTGGACGACTTTAAAGGTATACAAAAAGGTATGAAAAGTAGCTATCAGCACACGGTTTGTCTTAATACTGCACTGCTTCTTTTTTAAAAGAAATATCTTTCTTGATGGGTAAATGAAAAACAGCCTGATGGTCTGAAGAAATGTAACCTCTTGAGGCCCTTAGCAGTATTAGTAGTACAATTTGTACAACTGAGACTGGTCTTAGTCTTGGCAGACTCCCTTAAAAAATGTATCACTCCCTACCGAGTTCAGAATAGCATTCATTTGGAAACTAGGAGTACTGAGCTAGATATTCCTATGCTAGTGCTTAAAATGAATAAAATAAAAACACCAACCAGGGTTGGACAGATGGTGTCTTTATTGGTTGTTCCAGGAAAAGCTGAGGTAATGTTTTTTTTAATATATTCCTCCATGTAATATCTGACTTTACCATTTTTGACAAGTGTGTGTACTATTTGCTGAACACTGCTGAACAAATTTCATATAAACACATGACCAACCCTTTGGCATCAGTTGTCAATTAAGATGTTGTGTCTAGTCTCAAATTCACGTTTTCCCTTTGAAATGCCTTTTAAAGTGGTTTCATTGTCTTTTTCTATCCTGGTACTGGTGCATGCTGGTTGCTTATTGCACAAGCAGCTGTCACACGAAAGAGACGCAAGCTGGGGGGCTACAAATAACTGAAATATTAGACATAATCAAATCACATAGCATAAAGGCCAACCAAACCAAAGATATTTTTAGGATAAAGCTTATAAATAAATGTTAAAAAAAATCTGAGTTGTGCTATTCATTATTCTCATTCTTGCTATTGTTTATGAAACAAATACACTTCAAGGTGTATTCATTTTTTTTGTTTAGTTTTTTTTAAAATCACACATATCAGATTTCCTAGTTGTGGAGTTTATGGGAGTTCCATCATGTGGTTCATTCACACCATAAAACACTCAATAATTAAATATACAGTAGTACAGTGCTTCCTCGCCATGGCACCCCATTATAAACTTCCAGTCCGCAACACCCCAGTAAATGGAATTCCTGCCATGTACAGCATCTGTCACAGAATTTTCCAGCACATTTATTATACTTCGTTTAAAACTCCCTGCACACTGCCAGGACGGGCACTTATATAAACTTCTGTCAGAAGGTAGTGGTACCTGTGTATTTATGAAAGTAGTCAGATCTGTTTGTTTGTGTGAAAGGAAATAAAAACTGTAGTTGCTTTACAGTTATTCAGTGGGTTGTAGGTTTTTGTGCAATACAATAACTACACAGAGTATGGTATGCATGTGTAATTGCTTGGCCAATCTTACGTATGCATATAAGTGTACAGTATGTGAGGCAAAAGTAGCATGTTCATTTATATTATAGTTTTACAGGGTTTTTAAAATGAAAAACTGTGTTAAAATTTGCACCTCATGAAGCATAAAGCATACCTGCTCTTGTGATCTACAATATCAGCATTACATTGATGCAAGTAATAATCTTGTAATTACTGCAACACACTGTATATTTTTCTTAAGCCTATGTGACACTGAAGACACCCACAACCACTTTCCAAAATTAGCCTGTTCAAGATTGCTGACTAAAAATAAAACTGTAAAAAGAAGCATGTGATATAAACACAAATGCAACAAATGAACAGTACCAGTTACACATCTGAGAATAGCAGTGAAAGGCATAATAAACACTCTGAAAATGAAAGGTTACATTCATAAATACAGCAAGACAATTAAATAATTAAATAATAAAAAAAGCATAATAAACCAAAATTATGCCCCTCCATTGCAAAGCTCTTTCCAGACTTTGTTTTCAGTGAATTAGCACACAATTTAGCTTTACTCACCTTCACCAGGCAGGCTGCAATGCTGAATTCCTCATAACAACTCGGTCTGGTCTGGTGCCAGAGCTGTTCACTGTTATGGGTTTAACAGATGAACTCTACTTGTTCTAAGTATTTACAGTTTTCCCTCTGTGTATTAGTAGTAGGTATGTAAGTATATGTATTTATATAGATGCATTCTTGTATATCTCAGCATATAAAAAAAACAACAACATATGTATTATATATATTAGTGGTGCAACAATTAATCAATGCATCGATTATTGATCACCCGTCCTTAAATTTTTCTGAGCTTCGATTAGATATTGGTGAATCGCTGCATCAAATTAGAACCAAGTCTCCTGTTGCCGGGGACCTCCTGGTCACAAGCCCTTTTCTTTAACCACTGGACCACACAGCCTCCTTTGGACATAAGATATTAACAGTAATGATGAGATAGAAATGACTTCTGTTAAAATATAGTATTTTTTTATTATTATTACAATGTTAAAGGGACATCTGATATGGAGGTACACATATTATTTTAAGTTGTAAAAAGTCCTTTGTATTTCTTTTTTTATAATCAGAAGTGTATGAATGTAAGTTGTGCCTTTTTGTTTAACTATTATGCACAACAATGTTTTTAGTTATTAGATCTTCTGTCAACATTATATAGCCGGACATAGCCCTTTGTCACTGAAGTGTCCATCTGAACACTATAGACCTTAAGTACCACATGCTGCCTCCAAGTAGTAAAGGTATTAAAATAAGTAACATTTTGTTTTGTTCTGTTACACCCACACAATTGATTGATATTACTCTTTCCTGTTTTGCAATGGGCCTTATAATCTTCATCATCTCTTTTGTTCACCCACTCCAGCGGTGGTTTCTTCTGTCACTAGACGCCTATTTGTACTTTTCTTCTATTGTCCCTTACAAGCTGTTGGTAGTCAAATGTATCAGGTCAAATTCCTCCTTGTTTATCACTCTCTTGACTGCTGCTTTCCATATATCCTTGTCCGCAAATCGCAGAAGGCCTGCCAAATTGCATATTCAGTCAGTACAATTATTGCGATGAAACCAGACAAAGGTAAAAAAAATAAAATGAATTTGCATAATGTGCACTTAGTATTTTGAGGCACATGGGCCTCTTACCTTATCTATGTATTGCAAATTAACCGAATGTTCAAAGTAAAATAGAAAACAACAGTTTCCCATTTGGTTATTTTTCTATCTGAATTACACATTAACAATATCGTGAAATACTGAAAACAGTGAATTAATGAAAAGCCCTTATTCAGGAAAGTATAGTACATGCACAAAGTACTGTCAACATGGCCAAACTGAGTAAACTGATTTGTTTTATTTTTATTTTTTTTAATCATGACAAAAGGATGGCACATTGTATGTTCTTTACTACATTGGTAGGCCCTTAGTATTTTGTTGCCAAGATCTAATGCAGCTTCTGCATGACATGCATACAGTTTCTCAAAGACCCTTGGCATCTGTTCATTAGCTGCAGTCTAATTAAACAGCACACAGCAATGCCTTAATCTGTTTGCAAAACCCACTGCTATAAATATCAGAAGTCAGGCTACTTTAATGGAGCCAAGTCAAGCCAGATGCTATTATTGTAGAGTTTATTAGTTATACAAGTTTTACATAATAATATTGAGATTACATTGCTATGATTTGCAATCAATTGAGGGTGTTCAGGTTCCCTTTATGGTCTTTTATCATAGGTATTTATCACTGTAGCAGTGTTACAGAACATTGCTCTGGCATTTGCAGTGAAGATGATGGCTGCCATGAGGAAGCTGCCTAGAAACTCTCTGCTGCACTTAGTGGTATGAGTGAGCGTTCACATCCTGCTGCCTTGGTCCTTTAAATGGAATATAAAATGATTATTTTCTGTCCACCCTAAATTCAAGCTGCAACTTTCCATGATGTGCTTTTAGAGAACTGATTTTAAAGGGAGGGAGGTTGAACACCATGTGTCAGTGTTATTTTTGTATAGCACCACCTCCCGCACAGATTACTTACCTAAATCACGAAAACATGTAGTTGGTTACAGCATTACCTCTTTTTGAAGTCACTATCTTTCTCTCCTTGCCGTTTTTTGACAGAGGAGTAGTAACTGTGCTGGTCCCAACACGTGCTGTAAGTAGCATGCACACTGCAAGGACGAGAGACCGATAAAGGAAGATTTACAGAACACAACTATACAAACTGTAGCAGCCTATTCCTTACAGCTGAGGCCACTCAACATGAAATGGAGTTGCCTGGAAAAGCTTCAGCCAATATCAGTTATGCTAGTATCTTTAGGAAATTATATGTATTGGCCTGCCCTTTTCAGCATGACATCCAGAAATTTGCCTAGCAAAAGGTGGATTGGGCTATCCCTCCAGACATTCCAACTGTGGTCTGAAAGGAACCAGAGGCTAAGTAGTGCAGAGAACACAGCACTTTCACATGTGCAGGGGTAGCGGTCCCTAGATTGACACTAGAGTCTAGCTCATCCCTCAATTCAGCTATTAGGTCTAGGATGACCTGCGGAGTGAGACGATAACGCTTTAGCACCGCATCCTGCGGCATCCCAAACAAAGTGACCCTGGGATTGAATATGCAGGGTCTTCTTTGTCTTGCCCTTCTCCAAACGTGTTCCTGTCTATTCCTCAACTAGAGCAAAGCGTCGCTGCATCAGGAAGTGTACCACAGCAGCCATCCTGAAGCCAATGACAGGTCTCTGCAGGTGTGTGCTTTTATACAGCTCTTAGTTACTCGCTTCTACAATAGTTTGTACCTTGTATAAGAGGTGTAAAGTTTTCGGAGGGTCAGCAAGGCAAAATCCTTACATCACATTATAATGTTTGCGCCCGCTTAGTATCCAGATCACACCCAACTCCATACTCTTTTCTTCATTTCATGCATTTCAATATAATTGTAATGGATTAATGATGGCAAAGTGCAAATTTGATAGCGGGTGCAGAACGCCAGGTGAACACCATTCTTTACATACGCCGCATTTTTAGTGACTGGTAAAATCAGACTTTACGGCAGCTAAACACGATTTACTGCAGCATTATGGAGGTTTTGTACCAGCAAATCACTTTGCAAGTATCCTTATATCTACCCCAAGGAGATAATGAACACGCCCATTTATTTAATTGCCTGCTTTGATTTTTAACGTGTATTTTTAAAATGTAACTTGTGAATAAAATGTGTGAAATACTGACGGGTAAATATATTTTTAAATGTCTGTTAAATGTTTATTCACTTGGGAAGAAGTCAGAGGTCAAGTGGGTAAATAAAAGGAAGATGGTCGCTGGAAGTAAGGGGACGTGGACCTTGAGTGTAGAAGCTGTAGCACGTTTGCGGTTTTGTTGTTTTTAAATATTGCAATCTACTATAAACTCGAACTGTGTTAGTTTTTAGCACGCTTGCACACTGTCTGTGTCTGGATACTGCACTACGCACTTTGTTTTGGATTTGTTTACAATATCACCGCACTTGAATATCCAGAGGTATGAATTGTTTTTAAAAGAAAGCCTTGCTGTCTATATGCTGCTGTTTTTATTGAACATTTCTAAAGTAAAGATTCTGAACTGAATTACTGCTTGTGACTGAATTACTACTGCTCTGTACACAACACTGCCATAGGAAGTGACTTGAACCCTGATTCTCTAAGTTTTGTAATAGTCTGCCGGACAACGCCACTCGGCGCCGTGACATGTATAAACACATGAGTAGCACACTCTTATAATCTGACTCATTTGTTATGGCTTGGCATCTCTCTGTTACAAGTCAGTTTCAATCAAGATGACTTACTGAAGTTTCATGAGAAAAGGTCTCTGGAGTGATGACCCAAAGGCTACCTCCAATTTCATCTACATTCTTATCTCCTTCCTGCCACCGATAATTACATGGATAGTTGCATAGTAACTACATGACCAAATGTGCTTTTACTGTGTAATTATTTTTGCATTTAAATATACAAAGAGAAAGTTAGTGTACAATGCTTGTAGACTGAACCATACATTCATATTTCAGGAACAACTTGTGTTTGTTCAAAAAGCCTGTTTCAAAATGTCATCTGTACAATACATGGACGTAATGGCCACTGATCTTCCTGCAAATATTTTTTAGCAACAAAGGGTGGGTACGAGAACAAACTAACAAGACTTTGTTATTCCACTAGCCCTACACAATTAGCCACATCCTGTTTCTTTTTAATCAACGATAGCCGCTCTCACCAAAGGAGTGTTCACGTTTAATTTAGGGGTGCTTGAAAGTATACTGCTTGCATGAGACGTTTGATCTAGTACTCGGAATAACTTTCTATTCAACTGTCTCTGTTTGCTAGACCTGACCAGTTTACCATAACATTGGCTTTTCTTATTATCACTGCCAGAAACAAAGTGGTATATTGGTAAACTAACTGACTCTCCTTCATGGTCAACAGTAAACTGTGGATGGCAGAGCATTTAAAATTATGAATCAGACTAAATTACTGTTCAAGTTGCTGGTTCCGTGGCCTTACAGTAACAAAAGGCAGGTGAAGGCAAATGACACTGTAGATCTCCAGTGACAATCCCCTGTGAACCAGTCCCCTTCCTTATGCAAGAAAACAGGATGCGGACAGTAAGCAAATCTCGTAGTCTTTGGGGAAACTCCCTCCGTATACTGTATATAACTAAGAACATTTTGTTTCAGTGTAATCAGGTCCTAGGTGGGTGATACATCATTTTAAATCACACTTTTGCTGTTCACTATGGAAGTAATTCTCAGTGTTTCACCAAGTCAGTTTTAGGTTTCTCTTAACCTCGGTTGCTGTTAAGCTGAGGGAACACAAAGCGACTTTTTCAGGAACAGTTGCTTGAAACCTGGCTCCAGG
Source organism: Acipenser ruthenus (assembly GCF_902713425.1). NCBI lineage: Eukaryota > Metazoa > Chordata > Actinopteri > Acipenseriformes > Acipenseridae > Acipenser > Acipenser ruthenus. Next base: position 17,418,922 of record NC_081196.1, on the reverse strand, counting down.
AGAACTGGAGGCCTAGTTTGAGGCAACTTTGCTCTATCAAACCCCAAGCCTCCCCTGGTGTGCCATGCAGTGGCCTGAAACCTAGTCTCCTGAAACCAAGTTCCAAGCCACAAAGAGGCTTTGTGTTCCCTCATCCTTACAGTAAAGAAAATACAAGATTGCAGGGATGTACACAGCAATGTCAGTCACGCTATTGGTTGTGCTTTAAACCTACCACGTGGGTATGGCTGGTGCTCAGGAAAGGGTTGGGATGCTGTCACAGAGTTTTAGATTCCCTGGGGAATGCACTGGACTGGAAACACTGCAATTGAACTTTGATGCTACCCAATTTTATGCTGACCCTGGACAAATGTCTAGAATGCCCCACCTCTTAATCCTGCCCTGATAACGACCAATCATTTGATGCAGTTTTTATTATGAATGTTTCAAATTCAACCAACCTCTGGCTTAAATACAGTTCGTCGATCATCCTGAACATCCACATCTTGAATATCATCTTTTGTATTGAAAAAAATATGTTGCTATCTGGTAGTGACTTTAAGAATTAAGTTAAAGGTTTGGAGTAAAATTGTAATCAATAACATTTATTTTTAAAGCTAAACAACATTGAATATCACTGCAGATCTCAATTTAAATGCACTATACCTTTTTCAAAAGGAAAATTGAAGAATACAACCAGTTCAGTATTTCAAAGGGCTGTCCTATAATGAGAAAGCACTAATAACATACACAATCTTCAAAATAATTTTTTATTTATTTTTACTGAAAAAAATTCCACAGGGAAAATAATTTTGCCATTGCAACATCCATGTGCAAGGAAAGTATTATCCTACATAAACAATATAAATTGTACAGACTGTTGTAGGTACGTTGTTTTTGTTATTTACTGTTCAATGGTAGATTATGCCATAAAAAGCAAAGTTTTGTGCTCAGAGTTATGCTAACACTACAGTAGGTACTGCACACAAAAATAAAAAGTAGGAATAATAACATTTTAAAATAATTTAATAAGAAATTTCAGTGGATTATTCCTACAATGAAAAATAAAACTTCAGAAGAGCAATTGACCAGCAGTATTTGGGAATTTGAACAATTACAAATGAACTAGTACTGGATATCGCAGGCATATAAACAGGTTTAAAGTAACTAGAATTTCACAGTAAGGGTCTTTACTACTTTACTACTACAGTACTACTTTGGTACCACTTTACTTGAACCAGCATCACCAGTTCTTCAATCAGCACTTCAACCAGCAGGAGGAGTTGAAAACCAACTAGAACAGACTGCTGGGCATTGATGGAACGAGTAACAGGGAATGCACGGGAACAGAGAAGTGATAAGAAGAACCCAAGTCAAAAATGAAGGGACTTTTGATAACTGATTCAGTTCCATCACAATGTAAAACCAATGGCAATATACCTCATATTGTTTTATTTTCCCTTTTAATATAAATCGTTTGGGAAGAAAAAGTATGACATAATTAATTAGGAGAGTACACTATGACCCTTAAACTTTACTCAATTGGTAAACAAGCATGAGTGAAATTAATGTGAACACTTTTTTAATGTGCATAACTCCTCCACGTTCTGATCAAGGCGCACACTAGGCTTCCAGTATTACGAACATGGACTAGATGCAGACGTGCCAATGATCAATGATGCCTGCTCACCAACAATACATATGCACCTCTCCCAGACTCGGTTACCGTAGCTCTAGAGCTCTGCAAAAGTGTAGCTTTTAGAAGCGTGATCTTCTGCATTGTAGGTGTCTGAATGACAAGCAACCCTAAAGTGTTAAAAAGCCCACTAGCGTACGAATATTACAAATTTGCACAACTCCCCTACGGTACCACAGAAGTGATAATAAAGCAACGTTATCTGTCCCTTTAAAATTATTTTTTCAGTGCTGCAATAAATGATCAATTTTATTCCAATGTGTTAGTCATGCTACTGCACAATATACATTAGTGTAAACCTGTTGAACACCTTCGCCATAAAATTACAGTCTTGAAGATCAACATGCTGTACTGCAACAGTTATAAATAAATAAATAAATAAATACATAATAAGCACTGAGCAGAGGTTCACCTTAAAAATAAAATACATGTTGTCGATAAGGACTAACTTTGCATGACTAACGCGGCAGTCAATAAACAATATACGACACGTTTTTAAAAAACAAAACAAAAAAAAACAAAAAACAATATGAACCGCTTTATAATATACCACCCCATGAACAAATACAAGAAGAAAGACTAAAATGGGACTTTACCTCCATCCTCCAGGGATCTTTTTTCTCCCTTAAACTTGTCTTTTCTTCCAATAGATCCCAGGGTTTTGTAAAAAGTAGTTAACTCGTTTCGCTTTCCTTACAGATGACACCCTCAGCAGTAGCGTTGCCCTGTACGAATATTATCAGTATGACACAAACTAAACGGTCCTGCTGCAACTCTCAAGAGGGGGTGGCCTGTATTTATATTTAGACTTACACATATACAGAGCTGCTCTTCCAAGCTCTTAGTATCTCACTGATTTTGCCTGGGGTCTTCATGAGGATAGACCGACCCAAACTTTGCACAAGAAGAAACCGAAACAGCTTGTCTGGATCTCCCAGCAGTATATTGTCTTCCTCAGAAAGTTCAGAAAGTCGAGGGGACCCGCTGCATAGGATTCATGTCAAATACTTTTGTAAGAGGCGTTTTCTTTGGCACAGTAACCAAAAACTGATTTGTATTTCATAATCAGATTTGTTTTCAAGTTATTTTGTAAATAATAAATGATGCAGTTTGTTTTTTCACATGATGTATTATTACATAAATACAAAATATCAATTAAAATAAATACATTCTGTTGAAAAAAATGAATAGGCATATGTTTAAAACCTTAACAACAAAGTATTCCAAATTATATAAATTAATACACCTCATAAAATATACTGAATATTCAAAATTGAAAATAAATTACTGAAATGAATTCTGTGTTGGATCAGTAAGTCAACAGTTAGTGTACATTTTCATTCAGTACCAGTTTACATTACTGTCCACTGCCCTCTCACTCATTTTATTTCCCCAGTCCACTACAGATTCTTCCACTTACTAAGAACGCTGAGACATATGATAAAAGAGGGGTATCACTGCCACGTGAATACTGAGCTTCATAATGATATCCAGGAGAACAAATGACAGTCCAGCACTGACCCACAAGCTCCATACACAATCTTCAAAGAATTTAGGGTTAGGGTTATCCTTATCCATAAAGATGTCAAAACATGTATCAAAAAAAGCTTTTATATAGTCTGCTATAGTGGATTGTTATAACCAGTGCTCGACCACACAGACATGTGCAATGATAATAGTAATACAGTACAAATAATAATAATAATTATTATTTAGTCATTTAGGTCGGAGATGCTTTTATCCAAAGTGACTTACAGAGACTTGGGGACGGGGGACGGGGGACGGGGGATGGGGGACTATACATCACAACTGGTGCTGCAGAGTCACTTACAATAGGACCTCAGTTTTACGTCTCATCCGAAGGACGAAGCACAAGGAGGTTAAGTGACTTGCGCAGGGTCACACACAGTGGCTGGGATTGAACCTGGAACCACCTAGTAACAAGCCCCTTTCTTTAACCAAAATCTCATTACAATCACAAACATCTTAAAAGGGGTGTTATTTAAGCTACAACATCGTTTTTTCCCCACATTTCTACCCCAAGGCAGCACTCATTAAAATAATCCTGACAGCATTATTAATATACAGTAGAAATTAAGGAGGGGTTTGGATATTATTTGCTGCTAGCTAGACTGAAGCTCAGCAGTGATTTTAAAAACAAGATCTTCTGGACCTATTAAATAACTTTATATGTTAATTGTACAGTAAAACCTGTCTAATCCGGCATTGTTTGGGACAGGAAAATTATGCCGGATTATATAGTGTTCTGGTTTACAGAGGTAATGTAAAGTCAAATACTTTACCCCCAAAAAATAATTTCAAAAGGGATTTGGTCAGGACTGAATAATGATGCAGAATTATACAGAATGCCAGTTTGTAGGGGGGCTGGGATGGACAGGTTTTACTGTATTGTAATTTCCCTTATATAAAAGTCTACCACAGTAAATACAGTTTTCTCTGTTTTACCATATTATGCCCTGGCATACTGTTGTCTACAGGGTTTTATGTGTTGCCCTGTGTACAAGGCATAATTTCATTGATGGAAATGCAGCTATCTGCTTGTCTACACTATAACTATCATGCTGTGGCCTACCTGGCTTTGCTTGTACTGAAATGAGTGATCACAGATCAGGCATTTCTATCTTTGATTCCTTCAGTTCATGATACTTCTTAAATAAATCCCTATGGAGAATGGCTAATCTAACTGGAGACTCTCACACATACAGTTTCTGTCATTGCCCAACCCCTAATAGTCTGTATCTGAGTTAATAGAAAGAAATTTAGATGGTTCCCAGCTTACTAAATTCTATTCATGGTAACATGACAGGGGTCAACCTGGTGAGTATTTGCTATAGTGACCATAGTTTAACTGCAAAGCTCTTCTTGAGAACACAATTGTGGTTGTATCACAGCAATATATGTTAGTACAGCAAATGTATTGTGTTGCCCTTTAAAACATTGCAGTTTTAACATTGCAGTTTTAACAATTTCTTCAGTATGCCGTTTGTCATTATGAGATGTGACAATAATATAATAATATATTGTTTAAGATGGCACTCACTTTAAAAAATGGATGCAAAGTAGGGGAAAAAAACTTCAAATGAGCAAAACTGGGTCTACTTAGGAGTCAGCACACATGAAGAAAATAAGAATATCTGCAAATGTAGCCCACGGTAGTTCCATTAGAGGTGAAACAGCTTCCATATTAAATATTTCATTTTTGACTGCCACTTGTTGGCATCTTATAGACCGTTGTCCTTTTAAAATATTGTGTTAAACAGAAGCATACTACTCCCTTACCTTTTACAGCAGTATACTAAAGAGACGGTATGTATGTGCTTGACTGAATTGGGACTCCACTGACTTGGAGACCCTGAACACCCTTAGCAGGGTCCTGGCCCTGTGCTGCTTTTATTGAATATGCCAGCCTCCCTTACATTATCAGCATATCCTGCTTGCTCAGATTGACAGCAACAAATGTGCCACTGCATCAAAAGAAAGTGACATCAAATCCCCACTCTGCTAGTCAGACATGTGAGAAGTCTTTGGATCCCAGTACTGTAGGACAGTTAGAGGTGTTGCTAGGCTTGGCGTTTAGTGGTTGCTATCCAGGCAACAATCATTTTATGTTTTGACAGTCCTCTTTATAACCCCTACAGCATGCAACAGGGAGCGCCCCCATGTTAACAGAGAGCTTTATTTAAAGTAAAAACAGTAAAAACCCAACTGTATAAATGGGTAATTGTATGTAAAATAATGTGATATCTGTATAATGTGAAATAATGTATAATGTGATATCTTGTAACAATTGTAAGTCGCCCTGGATAAGGGCGTCTGCTAAGAAATAAATAATAATAATAATAATAATATTTAATGAATAAATGGGAGCAACTGCTTTATCGATTCCAGAGACCCAGCAAAGACTCAGTGTTGTATATGTTACAAGTACAGACCTAGGGTATGATTTTTCATTAAAATATGTTTTATTCAGTTTTTAACTGCTATTAAAAAGACAGGGCAAGAATTTGATTTGTTGCTAAGTAAACTGCCTATAGTACTTGTCGCATCACCTGAAAACAAAATTGGAAGGGGCAACGAGTATTAATTTTCATACAGAAATGCAGCCAAGAAAAGTATTTACAGTAGTTCTACTATATATATATATATATATATATATATATATATATATATATATATATATATATATATATATATATATATGAACTCTAAATATACAAAATATACCATTATATAACTCCACTATGAAATGTGCTGTATTACACTTTTTACTGCAATAAACTGTATTTAATAAAGGACACTAAATATTTACTATAGGATGTCCTACATACATTTAAACCCGTCCTTGAGATCTCACACCATCATATTTGAACTTTGTTCATAGATGATCATACTACAGAATTCTATAACCAACTTGCTGAATTCACAGGACAGGAGTATCTCATTTTACAGCACTTTCATACATTATTTTGCAATATTTACTGTAGAAGAGTGCAGTCAATGATAGTAACTATAAAATATTGCTGAATGCTATAACCACCTTGCAGTACTTAGAACACAGAACTATTTACTGCCCTTCATAGAAATGTATTATTGTAAATGCTAGTATCCACTGTACAGTACTGCAGTAAATGATACTGTCACTTTGGGAAATGACAGTGTTTTTATAAGACTAAAGACCCACACACTCAACATTTGGATTACTGTACAGTATGAGTTGTTTGAAAGAACAACATTTAGGTCTAAAATAGGTCTGTGAGTCTAGTTTCAGAGCTCTTTAGGTTGCAGTTGTGATATAACAGGTGCATTTTAATAATGGAAACTTAAATAAAACACTGACAGATGAAGTGCAGGTGGGACTATTTAATCCTGTGATGCCCTCTATTCTTTCAAAATTTTTTTATTTGAATTGGTATGGCATTTTGAAACAGTAAAATTATGTCGTTAAACTAAAGACTAAACAAAGTTGTTTAAGGTTTTCCAGTAATGTCAAAGCTACTTTTTACCTGTTTACTAGTAAAAGGAGGAGGGAAAGAGGGCTTCTTTTGGTGATTGTTCGGGACAAACAGGCTTGCATTTGACATTTCTGAAAATGTATACCTCCTGGTTCTTTCTGTTTGTCTGTTTATAGGTTGTGCTGTACAGAAACCAACGAACGGAAATTGCTAACTGAAGGAAGGGGGTGGTTAAAAGAGGAAATGAACAGTTAGTGATGATATCAGTTGAGAGTTGACAGTAAACACAACAAGCTTGACTCTGTTTAAGTTAATTGATATCTATGAGCTGTGAGGCTTTCTATTTAGCCCTGACCATGCGTGAATGAATGTCATTTCAGCTTGACGGTTGTTAGGGAACTGTGTGAAATGAGTTGTCTTAGGTCCTTTTGAAATGGGCACTCCAGAAAATCCCCACAAGCCAGGAACAAAACTTTTTTTTTCCAAATGCATTTAAATCCTATGCAATCGAGTAAAATGTAAAATAACTTATATCAAATGTTAGCCTTGTTTATTCTTTCAATGTAATAAGTTGATTAAGCATAGAACTCATGTAGGGATTTTAATAAAAAGAAATGTCCTCTAAATACTATGCTATTTGAGACCCACTATATTGGCGCAGCTTTCCAAGAAGGACCAAAGGGATCGTTCTGGTCTGTTCACAAAGTCATGCTCGAAGATGTTAGATATGATTGACATCCAGCTGCTCTTCGACACCTCAGCACAATCACACCCAGAGCTGTTCAGAAACTAATGAATACACTGTATGCCATGGCATTACGTAGCTGAGCAACTGTGACCTGTTGCACATTTAATAGATTTGAAGGATGTTTCAGCTCAAAATTAAAAGCTTCCTGTGAAAGGTACATGTTTTTTTATACTATTCTGCACGCTCTTTAAAAATAAAAACAACTTTAAGTAACAGTTTGGGGGCCTAGCATTATGTGTGATATTTCTTATTTAAACCTATTTTAAATATTGCTCAAAGGTTACACAACATATATCAATACTGTTATTGCTACATAACTGTTACATCTACCGATACATACTGCCTCATCATGTGCTCTTTATTTCCAAATAAAATGGGCACACCCTGTCTCTCTGTAAGTCCAGGAAGCAATTATCTCAACTCATATCTCAGATCATCACACTGGGATCTACTTGACTTGCTAAGTGCTTAAGTCCTTTCAGATGTATAACAGTGTATAGCTGGTTACAAATTATGAGTCCATCTGCCCAAATAAACAAAAAAAAACAAAAAAACAAGCATATAGCACATGACTAAATTATGACTCCTCTGACAGCAGTAAGACTGGAAAGACAGGATGCACAATTTTTTTATATTCATTTTTGTTCCTGGTCTTTTGTTTACACAAATACAGTACCAGTCATTGTTTTTGGAGTTAGCTTGATTACAATACGTTCCCTATAGAATAAAGTACTTTATCATCAATAAATGTCAGTACTTTCACAGCTGATTAAAGCTACAAAAGCAGTATATAACCTTGGAGCCAAGGCAAAGTGTATTGTGTTTTTCAATGGGTCTATATTTTTAACTCATATCTTCCTCCACTCCCCCAGTTGCTTATTTTCGTGTTTGGGAATGATGAACTGAGTGTGTCTTACTGATATAGAGGGTTTCATGCACTTAGTTTCAGATAAGCTGCAGTGATAAGCAAATTTATATGATAACCAAGACACACCCAGACAAGTCGAATTTTACTGCTTCTTTTAATAGTGTGACAAAAATAAAGTGATTTTTAACAGTTGCTACGGTGATGTTGAAAACAGATGCAAATGATCAAGCATTGTATTAACATTCTCATTTCAGAGTCCTGTTTGTCAGTATAATTAGTTTTATAGTTGAATGAGTTTACATCCTGTTTAGTGGTTCCCCGTGGGAAGAGGGTGGGAGCTGGAAATGAATTGAGGTGGAGAGGCAGGGGGTTTCATTTGGGGAAGATCATTTAAGTCGGACACACAGAGCAGCTGGCTTCTTCAGGAAACAGTTTCTTCAAAGTGATGTCGACACTCACTTCCTGTCAGTTGAAGGGCAAAACAACATGCCTGCTCTTGGCCAAAACAGGAAGTCAGAGTAATGTCAAGTTGAAGTAATAAAACCAATAAGATTTCATAGGTGCTCCTAAATCTACTTTTATTGTATTTATTTTAATAACTTAAGTGTAAACTTTTCAAATTAAATTAGGATATATTGTACACAAGGACAAAGGCTACATACTTGAAGCTATATCTTGTCATTATTTTTAACATTATTTTTAGTTTTAACATGACTTTACAAATGATATGACTTTATTTATATTTCAGCTGCTTAAATTATTAAAATAAGGTGGTCAAGTGTTACAATAGTTTACTTAATGAGCTGATTATCACTAATCTTGGACAACCTGACGTTACCTTAGTTCATGGTTCAGTGATTGTTTAATGTGAAACGTCAATGGAGGATGCTCCTGGGAGTAGTTCTTTACAATGGCATCCCTCACTGCCCATCCAGCAAGTCGATCCTGTTGTAAAGGTGCATCATGGTGTTGTGCCTGAGGCTCCGGCAGGTCATCGCTCAAATTCTCACATTTAATGGCTGGTACATTGCCATTGATAGAAATATTGTGCAAAACAATACACGCTAGAATTGGGTTGCATGCTCGTAGCGGTTCCATACGCAGGTAATTCAGACAAGTGAATCGCTTCTTAAGCACCTCGTTGATGCGTTCTAGTGTGCATCTTGTTTTAGTTATTTAATTTCTGCCAAGTAAATCAAATAAATATTCGTTGCATGCTATGCACTAACATTAAAAGTGAATCGTCTGTTTTTTTTTATATATGCAACATAAGAAATAAATAAACCTGTGTATTAATACTCATAATTATCAGCAGTCTTATTTCTTTTTTAAGTTAGGCTATATCATAAATAATGGTCTATTTAAAAAAACTGGGCTACAAACTATTCGTGATCGTGATTATTTGTAGTCTAGATAAATGCAATCCAGCAGTGACATTTTCTGAAAAAAACTGATCAATCGAGATAAAAGTAATGTCTATCACAAAATATATTTTGAAACAACAAACAAACAAACAATCTATTTAACAAAAATGGAAACCAATGTGCAAATTAAACGTGTTTTTTTTTTTAAAAAAAACAAAAAACAAAATCAGCCTTTGTGGTATATGATAAATTACACATGATCAGTTTTTAACACCCTGTCTTGAAGTCCTCAGTCCAAGGACACCAAGGGGGTGATATAAGTATAGGCGTTGCGGCAATTATTTTGCACTGTGCCCTATGTAAGCTTAAGAAGAATGCAAATTACTCATAATGAGGGTCTCAGTGAGCGTATTGGTCTTTTTAGTGGCCACGCTTTCAGAGTTAGGAGTACAGAAAGCAGTAGACACTGTTTGACATTTGGGGAGCACGAAAATACATAGAGAAAAAAATGTCAGAGAAAGGGCAGCAAAGTCCTCTTGGCACACAGAAAGCTGAGATTCCTTCCTGCTGAGGTCACTCAGCATGAAACAGAGTTGTTTGGAAAAGCCTCAGCCGACATTAGTTATGCTAGTATCCATTGGCCTGCCCATTTTAGCATGACATCCTAGATTTTGCCTAGCACTCTGGAAAAGGTGGATTGGGCTGTCCCCCTAGACATTCCACATGTGGTGTGAAAGAAACTAGAGGCTAAGTAGTGCAGAGAACACAGCATTTTCAGTGGTCTCTAGATTGACGCTGGGGTCTAACTCATCCCTCAATTCAGCTATGAGGTCAAGGATGACCTGCGGAGTGAGACGGTAACGTTTTAGAACCGCATCCTCCAGCATTCCCAAACAACTAGAAGGAGATAACACAATTCAGTCTTTTGCTGTTTTGCAAGAACCAACAAACAGTACAACTTGAGAACCAAAGGTAGAAGCTGATGTACAAATACGCCATTCAATGTCCAGAGATCAATATCCCTGGACTATGTTTGGAAAAAAAAACAAAAAACAGAATACACTGAAAGAGGAACTTAAACATCTCTAATAAAAAGTCAAAAGCAACATAAAAATATCTGATATGTGTCATTTATAGAACAAACCCATCTTAACTTTTTTTCTCCTAAAAACTTTGTTAAAAGCCCATTGTAATGAACGCACTACAGGCTCTGACAAGCCACTATAACGTTGTATAAAGTTTATATCATGCAGCTATATAAACTGAAGTTAAAACTGCATGAGTAACACTATAATCTTTGTTTTCATTAACATTCAGTTTTATTGTCGAAATTTACTACCTGTCTCCTTTCATGTATGAAATTATTATCTGAAATAGATGGTAGTTTTTTGGGGTGTTGGCAATTAAGTAAGGATCAAAAGTTCAGACTACATTTTGACTTATAACAACCAACACCCAAAGCTGATGTACATATGACTGTGTGGGCAGGGGTGGTGAATAATATTGTGAACTGTCTGTAAAGTATGTATTCCTCCTTGATATCATATTTCATATTTTAAACCTCACTGAAACAAATCAGGTTTGGAGTACAGCAGCCATCACCCAAAAGGGAGATGTCCTCTAAAAGCTAACGGGACTTTAGAATCTAGACCGAATTATTATCTAAAAACACATTAAAAAATGTCCATACACACACAAAAAAACAACATTTGTTTAGTTTATAACAGCATTAATATCCTCTGCAGTAGTCATTACCTTTGGCTCGGGGCACCTTACTGTCACAGAAAACTTAAATCTCTTAATACCAACCTGATCAGTGTTGTGGGCTCAGTCTTTCATTTCCAAATATGAATGAAGGAATTATGTATGTTCATAATACAAACATATTTTATAACTAAAGCAGTACTAAGCCCAGGAAACCATTCCCCAAATGTTTTTATATGCAGAAGGACAGCATATTATGATTGTCACAGTGTTATCTTATGCACTGTTTCCTGTCATGGCCAGTGAGACTGAGTGAAGTGGAAGCTGTAAAAGAAACACTATGACAAGCTGCGGACAGGATGGCTTGGTGGTGACGTCAGAGCAGGAAGACACGGGCACAAGTACTGCGCTCATATGTATTAAATGAAATAAACGTTCAAAATTAAACAAAAGGACTCGATGGCCAAACAAACAAACAGTTTAAACAAAACAAACACTGAACACAGCAAAAGACACGTTGGCCAAAACAAGTAATAAACAGAGACAAACACACAAGTATTGTGCTGGTTTTGACCCAGCACGCGTAGCAATTGTTTTCAAAGTTTTATCTTACTGTACCTTTCTGTCCACTCCCATCAACCCTCTATGAATGGCTGCTTTGCTTTTATATACGTGGGCAACTCCCAATTGGTAATCACTTCATTAATTTGGGAGATGGCCACGTTACGCACAAGTTTTAGCTGGATGGGGGATTTTAACCCCATCCATGCGTGTAAAACAATAGTAACAAAACCCTATTTTAAACAAACACAACACCATACATTTAAATAATAATAATACAAAATAATACAATTAACACAGAGGCAGGGTGTACCCCATCACACAACCATAAGAGGGCATTCTACAGATACCCTGTATATGAACACCCACGAGCAGCTAGTACGGCATAGATTAGACATCAGGAAGGTGTTTTAATTCTCCAGCATGGCACATAGAGTCCTGGTTTTTTATTCTTTGTGTACCCAAGGTTTATAGACATACATTGTAGAGTAAGTTCCACTCCAGCCGGTTTCACTGAGAGGAGATACTAGCCACAGAGATACATACACACTTAGGTAGTGTACAAAATAACAGCTTTGTAGTTATCTTTTCCCAGTAGGCATGTTATATTTTAACAGATGGTTTCTTGTAAATGCCTCTTTTTCTTTTTCTATGTCTGAAATTTGAATGCTGTAATCAAAATTTAAACAGCTACTGTGCATGTTCCTCTTCAGCTTGTGACTCATATCATACTTCCCCATTTTCATCAAAATGCAGCTTCTTGTGTTTTTCAAACTCTATGTTTTAGAAAGAGGGTGGTTGCAGCACAAGAGTTTTTGTGGTTGTCGTTTTGGACGAGCTGCCAGTATGTGAAACAAACACATGTTCAAATACTGTAGAGTAATAAACCACATTATAACACTACACTAAGCTTGCCCGAGTTACACCGGTACTCAAAAAACCCTCCCTTGACCCAGCTGACTTATCTAATTTCCGACCCATCTCCAATCTCCCTTTTCTCTCCAAAACTCTCAAAAGGGCTGATGCCAGTCAGCTGATGAAAATCACAGATAACAATCTGCTTGAATCTCTACAGTCTGGCTTCCGGCCGCATCACAGTACTGAAACTGCTCTGCTCTGGATTGTGAATGATGCTTAATGCTGATGCTGGTGCTCCCTCGCTGCTTGTCCTCCTTGACCTAACAGCCGCTTTTGACACCACAGATCATGGTATTCTTCTTGACTGCCTTCAGAAGTATGCTGGGATCTCTGGAACCTGTCTCTCCTGGATGTCCTCTTACCTATCCAGATGCATGCAGTCTGTCTTCTATGCTGGATGCAGTAGTGTCGCAAACCCAGTCACTTGTGGTGTCCCCCAAGGATCTGTTCTTGGGCCCCTTCTCTTCAATATCTACATCCTTCCCTTGGGTCACCTCGTCCACCAACACAGCCTCATGGTTCACTCCTATGCTGATGACACCCAGCTCTACTTAAAACTGGAACCTGGAAGCTCTTCTGCCATGGTCCAGCTCTCGGCTTGCATTCAAGGCATCGAGGCCTGGATGTCTGCCAATTTTCTTCAGCTGAACACTAGCAAATCTGAGCTACTTCTAGTAGGATCTAAAAATCAACTTAAGAATCTCAATATAGCTGTCCTGAACCTTGGAAACTGTCTGCTGCTGCCTTCCCCCGCAGTACGAAGCCTTGGTGTACTTCTTGACAGCAACCTCTCCTTTGATGCCCACATCTCCTTTGTGGTCAAATCTTCCTTCTACTATCTTCAAAACAACTGTCCCTATCTTTCCTTCCTGGATGCGGAGATACTTTGTCATGGATTTGTGTCCTCTCAACTCGACTACTGCAACTCTCTATATGGTGGTCATATACCATAAACCATAAACCATAAACCGACTGCAGCTAGTTTAGAATGCCGCTGCCAGGATCCTTACCAGATGTAAAAAACGTGATCACATCACCTCCCCCCCCCCACCACCACCACCGTCTTGCCCAGCTGCACTAGTTACCTGTAAAGTTCAGGATTACTTTCAAAACTCTCCTGCTCACTTATAATGCCCTTCATCACACAAGTCCTGAGTACCTCCTCAACTTGCTGAACTGCTATATCCCTGCCCGCAAACCGAGGTCCTCCGACTCTGGCCTGCTTGTTATCCCCAAGCAAAAGTGCACCACACTTGGAGAACGCTCGTTTAGCTTCATGGCTCAGACTCTTTGGAACTCTCTCCCAGCTCTGGTGTGTGAGGCTCCCACCGTTTAAATCAACTCTCAAGACCCACCTGTTCTCTCTTGCTTTCCATGCTCTTTAAGCCTGATATCTGCTATTAGCTGCTGTGTTGCTATTACTATTTCATGCATTATGCTACTATCAGTATAGCATGTAAAGCATGTATTATGCATTTCTCTGTATTTAAAGTATTATGGATTTTCTTATTGTTAGTGCATCTTGTAAAGCGCTGCATCTTGTAATGGCGACCAGTGAATGGTTTTCTAACTCTCCCTTTCTGAGTTTCTACTATCAGGCCTTATCAACGTCTTTTAGATCAGCTGCCTTAACCATTGTCACTTATCGAATGTAAGATTACCAAATGAAAATGTTATTCTAGCTGCACTTGATGTTGTAAGTCTATATACCAATATTCCAAATAGTGATGGCCTTAATGCTCTTAAATTTGATCTTGATAGGAGAAGTGACATCCAGACACCAACTGCATTTTTACTTGAGATGGCACATATGGTTCGCACTAAAAATTACTTTCTCTTTGAGAAAGATTTTTATCTACAAATCCAGGACACAGCAGTGGGAGCTTCATTTGCATCCGACTATGCCAATCTCTTTATGGGATCTTTCGAGTACAGCAATATATATGGACATAATCCCTTCATAGATAACATCATCATGTGGAAACAGTATATTGATGATATGTTCCTGTTATGGTCCAGCACCGATCAAGAACTTAAAGCATTTGTTGCTTATTTGAATGGTCTGATTTCCTCTATTAATTTTAGTTTGGAATACGATACAATCAAGGTTAGTTTTCTTGATACCACTGTATGTCTTGATAAGGGATCTTTATATAAGAACATAAGAACAAGAGGAGGCCATTTGGCCCATCTTGCTCGTTTGGTTGTTAGTAGCTTATTGATCCCAGAATCTCATCAAGCAGCTTCTTGAAGGATCCCAGGGTGTCAGCTTCAACAACATTACTGGGGAGTTGGTTCCAGACCCTCATAATTCTCTGTGTAAAAAAGTGCCTCCTATTTTCTGTTCTGAATGCCCCTTTATCTAATCTCCATTTGTGACCCCTGGTCCATGTTTCTTTTTTTTAGGTCAAAAAAGTCCCCTGGGTCGACATTGTCAATACCTTTTAGAATTTTGAATGCTTGTATATTATTACACCTTGTACATTAAACTGACTGATAAAAACAGTATTCTGCATGCTTTTAGCTTTCACTTTGTACCACTCAAAAGGGGACTCCCTTATAGTCAACTTTTGTAACTTAAACAAATTTGTTTTAAATCTGAAGACTTTGACACTGAAGCTGGCAAAATGTATGACAAATTTCCATCTAGGAATTACCCAAGGGATTGGCTAGATAAAGCTCTCTTCAAAATTCAAAACGTAGATATAAATCCTCATGTGAATAAGAATAACAAAGAATTATGTTCCACTTGTTGCACAACTTTTACTACACACAGTCATGAGATTAAAAATATTATTAAACAACACTGGCTTATCAACTGATACTATTTCAATCTCTGCACCTTTTTACACACTATAGAGGCACAAAAATGCGGGACATTCTTGTTAAGCCAATTATTTTAAAAATACAGCTACAGATTTAAACTGGGGTACAATCATAAATGGTTTCTTTCCATGTCGGAAATCTGCAGTTTGTGACAATGCTATTAAAACTAAAAACTTTATATGTCATTGTGGCAAAGTGGTTCGCAGGGTACAGGTGTAGGAGTGATGCAGTGCACAGGGAAGAGACAGACAGTGATAATCCAATAAGGGTGCTTTATAATCCAGGTCTGGTGACCTCAAACAATAATCCCAGGCAATACACAGCAATGTGTATTACACTGTTTAATAATAAGGGGTTGCAGTCCCAAATAATAAACAGTTAGCACAGCCACAATATACAAAAACGGTCACCAGTGGGTGAGTGCTGTAGTGCTCGTGGTGCTAATACAGTTTATCATGACACAAGTGCAGTGTTGTCCGGGTTAGTGCTGGCCTCTGGTGACAGCTCTGGACGTGTTTAGCCGTCTACTAATAACAATAAACAAGTAACAATTAGAGACAAACAAACAAAACACTCACAATACGTCCTTAACCATAACCGAAGGAACAGATTACGTCGCTTCGTCCCGAATTTTTACCGTCACGCATGACTCCTTGGTAAACAATTGCAGCCACTCCTCCAATCCACGGCTGCCACATCATTTCCCTTCCAGGTATATGAGTTAGTGCACCGAAGCTCCGCCCCCTTTCTAGGTGACTGACTTCCTTTTAACCCTGGAAATGAATTATCAGGCCAACCAGTCCAGGGTACTCTGTTCCTGTTACTTAGCACCTTCACAGGTTGGGAGGGAGATTTACCACAAAGAATCATTCTATTTCTGTCACAGTCATGTAACTAAAAAGAATACAAGATTTCACCTGCATATCTGATTTTGTAGTTTATTTAATTTCCTGCCCTTGTAACAATACGTTGGTAAAACCAAAAGACAACTACAGGTGCGCATTAATGAACATAAAAGTGTCATCCGCAGGAAAGTCGTACACTTGCCACTGGCTGGACATTTTGCTGAGGTAAATCATTCAATTTTGGGCCCAAAATGTTGTGGTATACAAAGATTATTTCAGTCTCGTAGGGGGGGGGGGGGGGGGGGGTGACTTGAATCGAAAACTAAATGTGAAGCAAAATGGATCTTCTATCTCAAGACTGTACAGCCAGAAGGCATTAATGAAGAACTTGGATCATCATGTTACCTATAATATATCATTTATATTTCTTATTTTTATTGCTTTTGTATTCTTTATATCATTAATGTTTATTTGATAATTAATTTATTGCATTATACATAAGACTTGTTGCCATTCGGCTCCATGGCCACTAATGTTTATGTCTATATAGTATTTACATATTTTTTGAACATTAACATCAATGCTATTCATTTTTATTATTTTGGCTCTAGTAGATCTATATGAATTGAAATAGTCTAATCAATAGATCTTAAGATTCAATAATTAACAATATGATGTATTTACTGATGATTTCTGCCACTGTTATCTTTGCTATTTTTCTGTAACTCGTCCTATAATGAAATTTCATAATAGTATTTAGTAATATATTCCCTCTAATGGCTATCAATACATTAACATATTAATTGGTCTGAGTGAGTACATGTTGTTTTGTCTTTAATTGAACACCTGACCTCTAATATTTACCTTTAATTGAATTAAGATCTTAAATATTCCTGTGTTCTTTATTCGCTAGCACTGAGGATGGTCTAAATATTGTAGTGGGTTTTTTTTATTGCCACTCTTTAAATAGCAGAGTCCGGATCATTTTGGACTATTAATTACTTCATGCATTTGGAGATCTACGCATCTGGTTTTGTTTGTTTGTTTGGACTTTGCTTTTAAGGCGCAGTAAGAACTCCATTTAAAAGACTGACACCGACTTGCAACCAAGATTAGTTTATTAGACTACATGGCACGCTATTTGTACAACAGATACATAAATAATTGACACAAAGTTGTGTGCTACATATCACAGTAACACTTCATAAACAAAACAAACCTCAAAAAAACAAAAGTCTTTATTGAACTTTTAAGAGATTAAAAACAAGATTCACACTTTGGACTCATGAGGGCGCTGAAGTGCTGATGACTGGTTACTGATTACTTCAGTCAAAACATACTGTATTGTTTAACTGTAGAATCATCATGATAAACTGTATGATCATCATACTTATTATATACTGAATGCATATGAACTTGCACTCACAATTTCAACTTAGAGTTCTGTCTACCGGAGCTTTGAAACTGGGCCAGTATTTCAAAAACACCTGTCTGTTTTTCTCTGTTGGCTTCCTTGGTGTTCAAGCACATTCTTTGAAGTATTGGACAGGTTAAAGCTTATTCCATGTTACGGGATATGCATTATATTACCGAAATCAGATTAATCACACATGTTGCAGCTTATGTGCCTTAAGTGAATGCTTGAGAAAGTGTACCTCTCAGTTCAGTTTCACCAAAGATATGTGGAGCTAGACAAGACTAACCAAGGTGCAGTTTACACACACACACACACACACACACACACACACACACACATATATATATATATGTGTGTGTGTGTGTGTGTATATCTCACACTCAAAATATAGATATTCATCTGAACAGGGTTAGCTTTAGTGTGTTGAGGCTTTAATGTCTGTTTTTTTTAAAATACATTTTAAACATTTTTCAAAGGATAAATACAGAAAACCTTGTATAGCTGATTTAATGTTAAGCTCCACATTATTGCTGTATTTCTTTTGTAGAGAATACTTAAAAATAAATAAATAAATAAATAAATAAATAAACCAGAAAAAAAATCCTACAAAATAGCAGTGCCATCTTGTGGACAGATCAGACTCTATATAACCACTGAAAAAAAATCTTATTAATCTACTACAGCCCTATTTTGAACTAATTGCATGTTAAAATGCCATTTTAAATTGATGATCTTAATACAGCAATGACTTTGGGCCTCCAACCCTGCCAGGCAGTCATTAATCCACATTAATCTACAAAAGGCCTAAGCCTCAAAGATACTTTATGCTGCAGTACATTTAAAACTTACTGTCATTGGATGGATGGACAATGACACCTGTGCCTTCTGCCAGTTCTGTTGTCAATTTAACACTTGTCTTCTTTCTATTCCTTAAGGATATTATCTTCAAGTACTGCTCATCCTTGTTAGACAACTTTTTGGGTCTTCCAGTCCTGGGTTTGTCAATTACAAATGATGTTTCTCTGTACTTGTTGATTATGTTTCGGATACCACACCTTGAAAATTAAGTGATGCGAGCTATTTCACTCAATGTTTTTCCTTCTTTATGCAAGTCAAGGTTGTTATAATAGTAGAAAACACTAGTGCAGGCTTTGAGTAAATTGTTAATACTCATAATGCATCAGAGTAGAAAAATGCAACATGTCTAAGACTTTAGCACAACAGTGTGTGTGTGTATATATATATATATATATATATATACACACACACACACACACACACACACACACATGCCGCTTTTTAAAAAAATTTTGCTCAAAGGAGCCAACTTCCCAATACTTCAGTATGTATGGCATACCTTTGTCAAGGGAAAGTGTTTGAAAACAAACTTATAGGCTTTTGTTGCCATTGTAACTACACTCACCTATTTCTACTTAAATATATGAATGTGTTTGTGATGCCATTTACTACATAGTTAATGATGTAACAATCTACTATTCCTTTCTATGTAAACCTTCAGGCATCATGATATTGAGTTTATTTATCCATTTATTTTCCTTTATTCTTCTGTGCTGTATATTATCCAGTTTTATTTCTTCTAAAACTACGAATTGTAGGTTATGTGTGTTATGTTCATTATTTGTTCATTTACTTTTTTATTTCATGTTTGATAGGTGATTCTGTATTCTTTTATATAATGTTGTATCTGTCTCCTACATATTTTATTTTAATACATTTTTGGCTAAATATACCATAAACAAGGTAGCTAGTTTTGCATGACGGGTTACTTAAGACTGAATATTTATTTTCTCTGTTTGTGATTTCATTTCTATCTTAAATATATTTGCACCAAAATGTGGACCAAAATGTCTGCTAAATTCACTAATGGTATTCTTTCAACCTTCTTTTCTCTTTCATTATATTATGAATTCCTTTCTATTTTTTGTAGTCATTTTCATGAGAACAGATTATTTAGGAATGGCCCTTTCAGTATGGATAATATGTGCAGATGACATGTGTACTGTAGGTACTGTTGCATATCAGAAGGTATTGAGTTAAGATCTGTTTTAATAGATCCTTTAACCAAGGTATCATTTCAGATTTTGTCCATCATAGATCCACTGAAATGTTAGGGTGGATATTATTTGCTACTTTATGAAACTGGAAAAGAGATTCTTCTCCATGTGTTCATATACCGAATATGTCATCCAAATATCTTATATATTCTAAAGGTTTCTTGTCTAGTTTACTCAATAAATTTACCCATATACATGCTTGCAAAACGCATGCCTAATTTTGAGCCTATTACTGTGCCATCATTCTGTTTGTAACTTTTATTTCCAAATGTAAAATAACTGTTTTCTAAAACTATCTTGATAGTTATATTTAGTATTTCTTGGACAGGTATTGTTTTTTTTTTTTTATCTTTTTCTGTTGTCCAGTGCTTCTTTCATGCTTCTAGTGTAATTCCTAGGAGCACTGGGGTGCAGGTATTTTATATCCATGCAAAATAAAATAGTATTCTCTGAAAGTTTAGTCTTTATTCTATTGATCCTTTTCAGAAACTGTGTTGTATCTTTAACATAGCTAGGTAAACTGTCAACATGTGGCTGCAGCTGCATCCATTGTTGGGTTTTCAATGGTGCTAACAATCATTCACATCAGTTATTTTTCTTTTTGCTTTTTTGGATTACCTCTGACCAAAGCTGTTCTTGGATTTTGTGCGAGCATGTCATTTTATTTATTTATTATTTTGATGCAAATCACTTTTTATACAATCTGTCTTCTGAAATTCTCACTTATTTTATTATGTTATTAGTTTTTACTTCTTCATATATATAAAACTTCAAATAATCGCCTGTCTCAAATACGCGCTGCGTCTGCTGGCAAATACTGTAAATAAATGCCGGGTCTCTCTTAAACGGTGGATCTCTGGCATTGCCATTGAAGCTGAGGAAGATGAGGAGGAGCTTGAGCGTAATTAACTGCTAAGAAGTGACAGCGATGAAAGTGGCTCTCAAGATTAATAAATAATAACAGAAAACGTAATTTAAGTCCTACATGTAATGTGTATTTGTCTAATGAAGTTATTACGTTATTAAAAGTTTTGATAATTTTAAGCGTGCTGAAAGTAGATGTATGTTAACGTGTTTTGTTGTATCAACAATGTACAAGTTTGAGATTAAACAATACATTATTTTTGAAGTTTGTATTATTATTATTATTATTATTATTATTATTATTATTATTAACAATGGTAGAACTAATTCCGTTTTTAAATACAAATTCGGTGCTTGTTCATTTTTCAATGTTTTGCATACCGTATCCTTGTTAGTTAACCAGTGCATATAAAAAGACTGTAATAATACTTTTGCTTTATACTTGAGGGTGTACAATGCAATGTAATTTTGTTATAAAACAAAACTGTTACTTAGTTCCCATTGACACACAACCTTTTAATAAAGTTGCTGAAATGTTTACGATGTTTCTACAAGGTTGTGTGTTAGCGGTTTCTCAATGACCGCATAAAGTATGTGAAGCTGGTGATCTAATACAAATGTCTAATAATCGGCAGTCTCCAATACGCGCCGGGTCTGCTGGCAAATATTGTAAATAATTGAAGTTATACGGTATATATATATATATATTCATTATGTGTAAATAGAATAATATAGGGGTCAGCATATATTACCACACAATAATATATCTCTAATAAAGCATTACAGATGGTGTATAACCATACAATAGCCATAGACTGAATTGCTTTAGCCACCTATTCTACTTTGGGATGTTTAAATGTAATTCCATCTATAGCTATTACATGGTTATAAACCGTCCACAATGATGTATTACCACTCTATAACATAGTTATTAAGCATCTATTATATATTTATAATACATTTATAAAACATAATAAGCAGCAGCTTAATATAAAGTGTTACCGTGCCCGGCCCCAGCCCATGACAGTGCCAGAAAAGCATGAACTGGATATCAAATACATGAAGACAATTGGTTGAGGACAGGGGGAATAGGTGAGTCACTTAAATTGATGTAGTTATCTTACTGTATTTGTTTTTATTTATTTGTTATTTATTTTACCTCTAAGTGTACTCCACATGAAATTACCATTCCTAACAAAGGGAACATCAGCTTCAGGGGCTGACTTGGTGCTGAGAATCCTTGTGGGTACACATATCTTTCTTTCTGACATTTTGCTTTGGTGTAGTTTTCCTTAAGTTCACTTACTCATGTGTTATGGAACAAGATTTATCCTTTCACTTCCTGCCCCTTTTCCTCTGAAATGAAGAATCTGCTGCACTACTGTCACTATCACTGTGTGTGGCTGGGGGTGTGGTTATGGAACACAACTTTTCAATTGCTTCATTCTTTCTGACTGTCTTTGATTAACCCTCCACCTTAATTTATACTTGTCAGCTTGCCCTGCTCATTTCTTCTTGTATATCTTTGCCGGTCTTGTCTGAGGTATTCCTGATATTTTTCTGGATCTTCTCTGAAATGTCTAACTCTGTCTGCACTACTTTGAGGCATTTTGTCTATTTGTTACTTTCTCTTTCTCTGTTACTCTAAAAAAAAGTGTACAGTAAAGCATTAGGGTATGCGCTGCCTGGCCACTTTACTGTGTGCATTTCTACCATGTTGGATTTGGTGGGATTGAGGCCTTTATTGGCCATTTTACCTCACATAACCCCCTTACTGACTAAATATCTAATAGAGCTAAATATGCATATTATATATTAATTATTATTATTAATAGGCGAATATTTAAATGGCAAGGCCATCTTACAAGGGCATATGTACCCCACAATATACAACATGTTCTAGGAATTCAGATTGAGGAGTGGACTTAAATGGCATTATATGCCCCACTCTTAGTCATTCTGCATTCCAAGAATATACTTGTGAAATACTTATTAATGAACTTATATTTAACAATAATTAGTATAAAGCATTTCTAAAAAGTGTCATTACCGTAACAGTTCTGTCATTATTGAAACAAAATAAGTTGTTACGGTAGTGACTGTTACGTTAATTACAATTTTAAGCATTTTTATGAATGTGTAAAAATCTGAGGCCTACACATTCTGACCTTGCCTAACATAGAAATCATGAACTAATTCTAACCTACAATCATTTGTTTAGTAAAACATTTATTCATAGCATGTACGGTGATGACGCATAATAAACCTGTACTTCCCCCTTTTGTCAACTTGTGTTGTTTCTCCCATCACCTCCCCTTTCTCTGTCTCTCAGCTCCCTGGCAACCTGTAGGCTTACAGAGACCATTGGATCAAGTTATTGCAGCAATTCAATTTGTGCATTGTAACAGCTAAAACCAATACAATCTTGCATCCTCATTTTGTTTACTGACTGAAAACCTTTTTTAACAATGTACTATTTTTTTTTAACATGTGTCATTTTTTACACAATTCATAAAATACAGCAATCTATACTAACAGTTGTCAACATGTCATAACATTTTTAACATACGGTTAAAATGTGTACAATAATAATACTTAACAATAAATGGTTGTCTGTAATATCCCCACACACAACATAAGGATGAGGAAAACCTAAAGCTGGTTATACACTTTTAGTTGCTAAAAGGCATTTAGCAACAGCGATGGCTCAGTAAGGACAATGGGGGATAAGTTGTCTCAGGATGTCGTCATTTCAAACTGTTATGTCAAAATCACAATATAATGCATCTTGTGACATTTTTATTTACATTTTATGAATCACTTGCCAACATTTGTATTTTTAAATAGATTTTTTTTTTTTAGTGAGCTGTATAATATTGCAATATTCTTTCTCCTATTTGACCTAGCAAATACATTTGATGAGGCATGTCGAATGCTTCATTTGTGTTAAATGTAAATATGTAAATACTACAGGTGCAGTAACAATAGTTTTCACTGTCGACACCAGCTGTGGTCCATATTGATATATATATAGCTTGACAAAACAACGGGGCAATATAATTGTTTCAGTTTTTGAGTGGACAAATTATGAAATACCTTTTTTTTTTTTGCCGAGAATGTTAACCTTGACTGGAAATAAATCTAAGAGTTTCTAGAACTCACTTTATCTTCATAAACCAAGTTGTAATACATAATAAATGTCACAAACTGTAGCATTTCAACCTGTTAAAACAAATATAGCACTGCTGGTTTGGGTTAATGAAATACTTGGAAATCCAGTTAAGTCACCTAACTGGTATTCACGCTATCTGTGAATAGTAGTATAGGTGCTGGCGTTTCAGTAGTTAGTTAATGCTCTGAGCCCATAGCTCTGAACCCTAATACATACAATAGTGAACAATTTGGTATTATTTTAATCTATTACATCTGAAGCATCCTAGAATTAAAATGAATGACCCATATTTTAATGCCATTAACTGTATGAGAAAGTTCCAGAACCTTTTGTCAAGTTATTATTATTTATTTCTTAGCAGACGCCCTTATCCAGGGCAACTTACAATTGTTACAAGATATCACATTATATATTTGTCACAAAGACGGCCGGAGTGGGTGGCGTCAGACCAGAAACAGGAACACAAACAGACAGAGACTTGGGGTTTTGGTGGAGCTGAGCGAATGGTTTCGCTCAGCATTTAATAAAACAGCACAGAAAATAAAAGGTTTGAAACAACAAAAACACAGGACACGGCACTATACGCCAAAGTAAAAAGAAAAACAAAACGCACTAAACACAAACGGTGCACGGAGACAAACAAACACGGTGAGTACAAACAAAACACTTATTATATTTATAATTACGCTTTTAACTCTCCTTCTCTCTCACCCGTTCTCCACTCTCTGAACACCTAACCACCAGTGAGTGAAAATGTGTCTCTATATATACTGTTGTGCTGGGATTCAATTACTAATTAATTATTCACTTGAATCCCAGCACGTGAATTAATTCTGTGCAACCCCGTGCTCGCATATTATATTTAACCAGCACGTGAAGTGATTTGTGCTCTCCTCGTGCCTAAATACAAATCTACACTTTAAATATACGTGAAACACAGACCCGTTTATATCCCGTGTACCAATCTATACACCAACATTAACACACGCACGCATACACACAAATGCACACAGGGACGGGGCACATTGCCACATATACCCCCCCTTGTGCGCAGCACACATGGCCTCAACGGCCACCTCCCCCCTTAAAAACCCAGCAGTCCAGGACAAAGTCTCGGGCTGGGAAGGGAGGCTTCAGTGGGCCCATGGCTGGCCATGCTGTCAGCACCCCTGCCGGTAGTGGCACGGCTGACAGCCTGTTGGTCCCGTCCTGCAGCGAAAAAGCTGCGGGGGCAGGTGGTCCCCCGACCTCCCCCTTCTTCGTAGCCGGCAGCTCCCTCCTGTGGGGCTCCGGCCACAAGAACTCCTGCAGCGAAACTGCTGCTGGGGAAAGTGGTCTCCAGACCTCGTCCCCCTTCTTTGTAGCCGGTAGCTCCCTTTGGTGGGGCTCCGACCACAGTACTGCCGGCAGCGAAGAAGCTGCAGTGGGAGCAGGTCTCCGGACCTCCCCCACGATCTCCGGCAGCGAAACTGCTGCTGGGGTTGGTGGTCTCCAGACCTCCTCCCCCTTCGTGGCCGGCAGCTCCCCTTTCTGGGGCTCCGGCCACCGTACTCCCTGCGGAGGTACGGGCAGCAGAGGCAGCTCCTGCTCCTCTGCTCCGGGCGGTGGCGGAGGCAGAGGCAGCTCCAGCTCCTCTGCTCCTGGCGGTGGTGGAACCAGCAGGCATTCACCCTCTGCTGGTGGAGGTGGAACCAGCAGGCATTCACCCTCTGCTGGTGGAGGTGGGACCAGCAGGTATTCACCCTCTGCTGGTGGAGGTGGGAGGGGCAAGCAGTCCTCCCACTGCGGTGGAGGTGGAACCAGCAGGTATTCACCCTCTGCTGGTGGAGGTGGGAGGGGCAAGCAGTCCTCCCACTGCGGTGGAGGTGGCGGAGGTAGAGGCGATGGGGCTGATGCTGGCCACTCAGAGGGAGGCTGTGGCGGTGCTGGCTCCCTCTGCTGTGGCGGCTGGGCATGTGCGCGCCGTGCTGCCTTCAGCAGCATAGCTAGAGGCTGCTGGGGGACACCAGCATCCTGCCCTTCTCCCCCCCAAAAATTTTCAGGGGGTTGAGCCTGTAACTCCTCCCCTTCTGGCTCTTGGGACGGCACCAGCAGGTATTCACCCTCTGCTGGTGGAGGTGGGACCAGCAGGCATTCTCCCTCTGCTGGCAGCTTGGGTCCTACGGCTGTGGAAGCCCCGACTTCCCTCTTTTTGGGCTGTGGACGCACCGACTCCTCCCTTTTGGGCTGTGGACGCACCGACTCCTCCCTTTTGGGCTGTGGACGCACCGACTCCTCCCTTTTGGGCTGTGGACGTTCGGGCTCCCCCCACTCAGGCGTAGGACGTTCGGGCTCCTCCCACTCAGGCGTAGGACGTTCGGGCTCCTCCCACTCAGGCGTAGGACGTTCGGGCTCCTCCCACTCAGGCGTAGGACGTTCGGGCTCCTCCCACTCAGGCGTAGGACGTTCGGGCTCCTCCCATTTGGGCTGTGGACGCTCAGGCTCCTCCCATTTGGGCTGTGGACGCTCAGGCTCCTCCCGCTTGGGCTGTGGACGCTCAGGCTCCTCCCGCTTGGGCTGTGGACGCTCAGGCTCCTCCCGCTTGGGCTGTGGACGCTCAGGCTCCTCCCCATAACTGCGGAAGGGACAGTGGGCGAACAGGTGATCCTGGTCGCAGAGGAGGCACCCCGACGATGGCTTGTTACATCGCCGTGGATGCCTGGCCCTTAGGCGGCACTCCTCCTCCCTGTCCTTCACCTCTTTATCTGTCTCCCGCTTGGGCTGTGGAGGCAAAACCAGCAGGCATTCACCCTCTGCTGGTGGAGATGGGGACAGCAGGTACTCCTCTGCTGGTGGTCCTGCTACCTGGGCTGCTGTTCCGTTTATCGTTGCCTCCAGGTAGCTGAGGAGAAACTCCACACCTTCCTCCAAGGTGTTTGGGGTGTGTTCCTGCTGATAGGCCTCCCATCTCTCACTGTCCATCATCCACAGGGCCCGAACGACTATGGGCAGAGCCTGGGCCTCCAGCCCAGCATTCTCCAGGAACCAGTCCCGCCATTTGGTGGCGTCTTCTGCCATTATATATATATATATATATATATATATTTTTTTTAAACAAAACCCCTCCTGGTCTGACGCTTGGAGGCGCGGCTATCCCACTTCTGACACCACGTGTCACAAAGACGGCCGGAGTGGGTGGCGTCAGACCAGAAACAGGAACACAAACAGACAGAGACTTGGGGTTTTGGTGGAGCTGAGCGAATGGTTTCGCTCAGCATTTAATAAAACAGCACAGAAAATAAAAGGTTTGAAACAACAAAAACACAGGACACGGCACTATACGCCAAAGTAAAAAGACAAACAAAACGCACTAAACACAAACGGTGCACGGAGACAAACAAACACGGTGAGTACAAACAAAACACTTATTATATTTATAATTACGCTTTTAACTCTCCTTCTCTCTCACCCGTTCTCCACTCTCTGAACACCTAACCACCAGTGAGTGAAAATGTGTCTCTATATATACTGTTGTGCTGGGATTCAATTACTAATTAATTATTCACTTGAATCCCAGCACGTGAATTAATTCTGTGCAACCCCGTGCTCGCATATTATATTTAACCAGCACGTGAAGTGATTTGTGCTCTCCTCGTGCCTAAATACAAATCTACACTTTAAATATACGTGAAACACAGACCCGTTTATATCCCGTGTACCAATCTATACACCAACATTAACACACGCACGCATACACACAAATGCACACAGGGACGGGGCACATTGCCACAATATTATACAGATATCACATTATTTTTTACATACAATTACCCATTTATACAGTTGGGTTTTTACTGGAGCAATCTAGGTAAAGTACCTTGCTCAAGGGTACAGCAGCAGTGTCTCCCACCTGGGATTGAACCCACGACCCTCCAGTCAAGAGTCCAGAGCCCTAACCACTACTCCACACTGCTGCCCTATAAGTTGCCAGTACTGGAATGGTATGGTACAGCTCTTCAATGTATTACTTCATTTGGTCACATTTGTATATAATCTTTAGCACATGTCAGTGAATGTGACATTGAATTTTACTCCTATCATATAAGGAGCACTGCTAGTAGTGAGAGGGTCATGTGAGAACTAGTTCAGCGTTCCAGTCTGTGTAATACAGAGTGACTTCAAAGGCTGCCAAGTTTACATTTTTCTGTAAACATGTAAACCACTGAAACAAAACAAAAGGAAGATATTAAAAAAGGAAACCATTATAATTGGGGATTAAACAGTACTTCACATTTCTTAGTAGACCATTCTTCCAGAAATAAACAATGTAAGGTGGAACAAAAAACACTTAAGAAGAATTATTGGCACTTTTGCTTCTTTGGAGTATCATTAAAAAAAAAAAAAAAAAAAAAAAAAAAACATGGCTAATTTGAATACAACACAATTTAAAGAACATATCAACTGCGGCTTTAGCTTTCAAATTTCAGATTTATTTCAGAATTATACTGATTATCTGAGATTCTGGGAATGAACAGGTCACATACACACGCATTTTACCAGATGTCATCCTGTGCATAGAACACCACACCTAGTTCCAATGTTAAACACACACACACACACACACACACACACACACACACACACACACACACACACACACACACACACACACACACACACACACACACACACACACACACACACACACACACACACACACACACACACACACACACACACACACACACACACACACACACCTGGTACATTTTTTGACAAACATTAAGGACACAGTTTCTTGGGGGAAAAAAATCTGCATTTAGGTGTTCTTTTCCCGCACGACGCTTCAAATACAAAGCAAATATATTTATCATTGTAATGCTATTAAAACTGCATGCTATTAATCTTAGTGATTTGCCACTAGAAACACTAGTTTCAATTCTGCCCTTCTCTTTTTGTTGTTAACCTCCAACATGGGAGCTATTTGGAAGCAGTTTGTTATTTTATTCAAGGCAGAATGTGGAGTAGCATTGTTAATATGTTTCGTTGTTTTTGCATGTCTCATTGAGACTTTGGCTGCCTCCTGGATTAGCAATTAGCCACCCAAAAAAATGAAGACTTTACTTAGTTATTTACTTTCATTGTTTAAAGATGCGCTCTATTAAATTACTTATTTTCAAATACAATGGAAACTGAAAAATATCATCATGAATAAAAATCTCTGTATTTTTTATTTGAAAATAAGCAATTTATAAGGGAGTTACTCTTAATCATGCTACATTTTAAGGATTTTTTTTTTTTAAATAAACTGTTTAGAAGTAGCTTTCTAATATATTAAATATTTCCTTTTTAAGGGTTAGTTAATATAACTTGAATATTATTATTATTATATTTAGGGTTGTTGTTTTTCCCACGATGTTTTTGCTTCCCAACCTGCTTAGCATCATTTTCTCCCACAAACTGTAATTAAAAACAGCCCAATTTTGAGGAAAAAAACGCCCAGTTGGCAACACTGCAGCTGACATCCGACAGGCCAGATTTGGTCCGCGGGCCGCCAATTGAAGAACGCTGCTATACAGTAATTGCCCAGCTATGGCATAATGAGTAGATGCAAGCAGACGAGTACTGTCATCTGCCTTCCCCTCGATAACTCGGACCTGCCCATGAATGTTCACCAGAGTAGGGTCATTGTTCTGTTCCCACTCCAGGGCAACATTCCGTTCTAGATTTCCGGTATATCAAGCGGGCCGGAGTAATCTGTGCCCTAAGGGTCCCAGTAACCTCACTCTGTAGGTCACACTGCAGACCAACCCCCTTCCCCTGATGTTTAACCGGTAAAGCAGAATCTCCTACCAAACCCAACCATGTCTCACTGAGATCCTTTCTCATTTATCAGCCCTTCTCTTTCTTTGTGTTCTTTGGGCAAAAATGAGTAGGGAATATTTTGGCATGTAAGGGGAAGATTCTGCAAATATAATCTCCCATTTTCTGCTCTGCCACGATTGCGTGTATATGGGGGACTGGCATCAATTTTTCCACAACCACTTGTTTGTATTTCGGCCAGTCCCGGCCCAGAATCACTGGATATGGAAACATTTCTGCCACGGCCACGTTTAAGCAGGAGGTGAGTTGAACGGTCCACCATTCCTGAGGCCATGCTGGGTTGTCCTCCAGCATCATTTTCTTCACTTTCGGGGTGAGCAATACCATCGATGGTACTGCTGCCGCTGCTTCCGGGTTGGCTGCAGGGCTGGCTGTCATGAACGCCCCCATCCTCTCCACCAGGGTGTCGAATCTGGCATTTGTCTCCACCTGTCTTCGTGCTTCCCTGTCAGCCTCTTCTGCTCACCTCTATACCTCCCTGGCCTCTCTCCTCCACTGCGATGTGCTGTGCAGGTTTGTAGCGTGGTGGTAGAGGGGCTTGTGAAAGTGCTGAGTGGAAGTCTCAGCTCCAGTCCTCTTTGTCTTGCTGCACTAGTATCCTGAAACAAACACGTCTTGCACTAAACAGGTTCCAACATAAAGGGACGGGCCTGATAGCACTGCACCCCTAATATACTACTAAATCCCATCCACACAATCAGCACATCGCCACGTTCTAGCCAGTCGGCGAATACAACAGTACTGATTGCAAAGATGGGATTCAGCTGTATTACAGCTTTGCTCCTCACCAAGATGGTCGTATTGTTCCCCTTATGCAGTGCCTTCTCTGGTCGGGAAGGAGATTTACATTTCTCAGTTGTTGAAACAGCCTTGTCAGCTGGTCAATGTGTATAGATTTACTGGTAGTAAACTAAACAAAGCTGTTTACATGTGAATGTGGCAAGCTTTGTAACTGCGGTTAGAATTGAGCAGCAGGATCCAGGAAAGAGAGCAATATACTGTACCTTTGGAAAGATTAGGAATTGAAATTTTAAAAGGAACATAAACGAACATTAATTTTGTACATTCAATAAGCTAAATAAAGAGTTGCTTCTTTTGTTTGCCTTTGAGGTCTTGTCAGATTGTTTGATGGAAGTCACCTTGAAAGTGCAAGCAACAATAATATTTGTTGGTGACAAATTTTCCAGTAATTCTGAGATGAGGAATAGCATATTTCAACACCTTTGAAAAAAACAAAAAAACAATGAAGGTGGAGCATTAAGATTAATAACATTTTAAAGCCAAACATGAATCACCAAAACTAGAAGTTACTAAGATTTAAAATCATTATCTTTACATTATTACCAGTAAAATATTAAAATGGTACCCTGTTATACCTTACTAATATTGGCCCACATCATTTTAGTTGCCCTTGTGGTGTCATCATCTCTTAGTACCAAATCATTGCACTTCTGTTGTAGTGACATATTTTTACATACCAATTGCATCACAATGGTATGCAAGCAATAATATACTAGAAGGTACATTGTGAGACATTATCCTGATTGGATATCCAAACCAATAGTTTTACCGTGTGGGTTAGAATGTCAGTAGACAACACAGGGCATTTCCAAACAATTTTATAAGAGCAGTAAGCCATTGCAGTACCATGAATGCCTATGTGCTTCCATATCAGGACCAGTGTTTTAGTGTTGTTCTCATGATTGTGTCACATGCTTCTTCAGAATAACACGTACTAGTATTAACATGGTGTCCCAATGGTATTCTTTAAATTATATTTGTGTTGTACAGCAATAATGCTACCATAATCTTGACTGAATGCTCAGTTTTTCTCAGAATGTAAATGCAAATGCATGATATAGTAATGCTGTTCTCTATCATTATTTACAACAACCAGGTTTAACAGACACCTGATTTAATAGTCTTGGGTGGGGTGCTTTTTAATATCATTGTTCCAAGGGTGGATCTTGGGAAGAACTGACAGCAATGAAGACTGACGTGTCCAGTATAACACAAGCGGACTTAATGTGATTCTTTTACCATCATAACATTAATATGCCTTCCAATGTTTCTGTATAACCTGGTAGAGAACAAAGGAAATATCCGGAGGAAATTGAATTTAACATAGTTCAAGGAAAAGGAAGGTGTATTTTTTGTGAACCTATTTCTAACACATTTTGAAAAGTTGAGAGAGCATCTAATCAGAAATGGATGGCTGGCTTTCAATGAAAGCTCATTAGCACCACAAAGAAAAAAATATGTATTGCATTATTACGAGATAATATTACGTTATTTCGCAATAATTACTGCATTATTTCACAATGATTATTGTGTTACCACGAGATAGTTTTCATCAGCGATAAAGAAGTCAAAGTGTCGCAGACGTGAGGTGCAGCTGAACAGTGAGAAGCTGTGATATCTCTATTACAGGTCCCTCAATGAAATTCCTTTGCAATGGTGCCAGTTTGTGCATGTCGGAATGCATGGTTTTGTTGGGGGGAAAAAAACCACATTCAGAGTATTATATAACATACATCAGTTTTTGAACAAATCTTTACTAATACGTAATATTGTTACTGCAGTAAATGAATAGACATTTCCATTCAGCCCATTTCATGAGCACATTAGACCAGGGATTTTCAACATGTGTGTCCGGAGATGGAGTGTCATACCTATACAATAAATACTTTGTACTGGTTTATCATTAAATACAAACATACAATCCATTTCAAAGCAAAATAAAGTGACTAACTTATTGCGTATATTGTCGCATATTATCTTGTAATAATGCAATAATTATTGCAAAATAACGCAATATTATCTCCTAAAAATGCAATCATTATTATTATTATTTTTTATCTGAGACACTAATGAGCTTCCGTAGCTATCATAGCAGAGCTGAATTGTTTTGGGGGGATTGAATTTTTATAACTTTTAGACTGAAAAGCTTGATTCTAATAAGGGTCACAATTGCAGTAACCCATTTTTAGGATGAAATGAAGAACAAATGTCACAAAGCTTTTGGGAAGGGTTTATATTTCGCACATATTTGTGCATAACTGTTAAAGGGAACGTGTTATTGCGACCTTTTAAGATAATTTGTATATGTACAATATCCATTTGCAATCGTAAAAATAAAAATCTGAAATGAGTTATACTTGTTATGCCGTAAGCTTTCTGTATGTTCAGAGTGCTGTGCTGCAGGTGCCTGGCATGTTGTGCCAAGGATGTCAAACACTGAATCAGATTTTTAAAATGTTTTTGCTGTGACTATGTGAGCATATCCTATGGGGAGAGCTACTATTTTCACATCTCACAACTGCAGGGGCTCTGAAACAAATGTCAAACCAACTAGTCTAGTTTAATATCCCTCTCTTGATTGGGGTCGGACTGTATTATGCACATATTTAATCAAACTAAAGGTAAACAAATTCTTTTCACACTGCTTTTTTCCCATTCTAATTAAATATTTGTTGTGAATTTCACCAGGCACATGAATTGGTGATGCTGCATTATGATGCTCTTGTCTTTTGTTCAGTGTTATCAGCTGTGAAGTGACGAGAATGCCACGTCTCTTTAATTTTGTATGTATTTTATGCATTGCTAATCTTGTGTTTCTTTGCACTGCTTCTGTATGTTTTAAATGTATTCTATGCTGAACATCAGACCAATGTTTGCTTAGAATGTTTAATTAGTGTGATAAATCTCTCATGCAATTAAAATGATCATTTTATAAATATTCCCAGAGATCTTGTCATCTCCAAAAGGGACATTTTCTCCCCAATTTGGAATGTCCAATTATTTTTTCTCCTCACCGCAGCAATTCCCCACACAGCTCAGGGGTTCCTAAAGTTCAGTGGGCATCGGAACTCGAAAGTGGATGTCAGCGAGCTACCGGCCTCTGGAGGACAAAGGCCAGCCCTGCAGGTGTCTGCTCTGAGCTCACAGGGTGCCTGGTCAGCAGGATGAGGAGAAGCAATCCCTGACGGTTTTGCCTCCCTGACCCACAGGAGAGCTAGAGCCAATGCGACAGTCCCATCGGAATCCTCAGTGAAGACTGATGACTCTGCAGAGCCAGGACGCAGCTCTGCTTTTACCAGGTGACCCCTGCAAATGACTTCATTAATTTGCAGTTGTAAAATATCTTTCTCGGAATCAGTGAATTGGCTTTCCTTTGCATACATATTCCCTGCAGGCTTTTTACTATTAGTTTCAAGTACAGTAAGTAACACATTCCATCAGCAGTCCAATAAATACACAACTATAATTTGAAACAACTGCACATCAGTTGTGGCTTTGGGTTCCATGGTAGAGCTTTTGTAAAACACTTTCAGGTAACTTCTACATAATTCCTGGTATTATAACAGAAGTTAATAGGCTGCCATTTCCCGGTTGACTAAACTGTCAGTCTAGTTGTGACCCATCACGACTAGCCTTTATCCACATTACACTTTTGTAAAGAATGACTCAGAAAGACACTATTACTCAGGTCCATCGATTTAACTCATCAAATCTGAGTAATAAAACCATACACAAAACAAAAGTAGAGAACAGTGAGTCAGAGCCCAACAGAAATATGAATCACAACCCTAGACATAAACATAGTATGGAATATTTTCACTCATCCGTTTATTTTATGTATGTACAGGTATTTAATGTATTTATTTTAATATAATTTAACCAGCCCAGGATCTTAGTAGAATTAGTAGTGTTGTGCCACCACAATACTATAGACAACAGACCACTACATTTTAAGCTTTAGCTGTGGTAGACAAGGATACATTTGTTGAGGAGCAAAAAAACAGGACACCTACAAAAACAACATCAATCAACATTATGTAGTAAGAAATGTGGTAAGATTAAGAAAAGTTTCTAAGCTTTGGAAATACCTAAATGTCTAAATGTAGTGCTACAGTATATTGCTTTAGACATGGTGTGTGTGTGTGTGTGTGTGTGTGTGTGTGTGTGTGTGTGTGTGTGTGTGTGTGTTTGTGTGTGTGTGTGTGTGCGTGCGTGCGTGCGTGTGTGTGTGTATGCATGTGTGTGTGTGTATCTATGGGGGGGATTACATGAGGGGGGGCTCTCAACCAAAACAAGTGAGACATAAAAAAACATACAGTATATTTATTGAAATCTAAAAACCTGGGGACATACTAAAATATATCCACCATAACACTTTTATACTGCATGTATCTTATTGTTCAGTATTATGTACTGCATGATCTTATTATTATTATTATTATTATTATTATTATTATTATTATTATTATTATTATTATTATTTATTTCTTAGCAGACACCCTTACCCAGGGCGACTTGCAGTCGTAAACAAAAAATACATTTCAAGAATACATTTCAAGAATTATTGTTCAGTACTAATTGTATTATATATGATGTTCTAGGGCAAGTCATTTATTTTAACCAATATTTCTTTGTAACACATACACTAAACATTTCTCATATACAGAACACATATCTAAATATGTTTTAGACATGTTATAATATAAAGTAAATGTTCACATTGTCAAATTTAGATTCTGAACGAAAGCCAGAACAGTGGAACAGTACCTGGGTGGACAGCAGACATATTGCTGAACTAAACAACTAGATTCATTTGTCCCTCATGCTACCAGCCAATTAAATAAACAGTCAGGTTCAATACAATGTTTTGTATACGAGTAACCCTTGTCAAAAACAAACGAAAAATTACTTTCTATACTATGGAAAATGATGCATAACAAAATGAAGGTTCATAAAGTCATTATACTTAAAATGGAAAGTGCCCCACCCTTCAGAACAAAGTTTTGTGATAGTTAAGACATTAAAGAGGCACTTCCTGTGTTTTTGCACATGGTGAGTATTAATGGCTCCGAAACAAAATAGAGGTTGGTTAAGTGATGGGGACATGAACAGGTGGCAAAATGTGGAAAATCAACGTGATGTTGCTAAATGAATGAATGTGTGTGAAATGTAATGAGTGTGGTCTCTTGTATGTGCAGCCGATAACAAGTCAGTGACAATGTCAGGAGACAACATCGTGGGGGTGCAGGAGAGACACCTTGGGAAGATCGCAACCTTTCGTAACGCTGCCCAATTGAGAAATAACCTTCAAGATGTAACAGGGGTTAGAATTTTTACACAGAGGACATGAGGTCTGGAAGAGCCTCAGGGTTAACTGTGTTTTAAATCGTAATGAATTAAATAGCAGTTACTAAATGGCTACAATGCAATTGCTTTGTTATAAATGTAACTTAAAGTTATCTGCATATACATGTATACATTTCGTACGTATTTAACGGTGATTACTAGACTCCCAATGATAAGAATGTATGCAGTTGTATCTTTTGTAGAATCTAGCCCCTTGGTGTTTCATTCATTCCCAAAGGAGCATAATGATGATTATTCAAGTTAGCTGTGTCTGACTTTATACATGGTAGAGGTCAAAGTATCATCATGTTTTCCTGTTAACATTTCTCAAGATTTCATTTTCATGTTTTGTTTGTTTTTCAAACCAGATGATTAAGTTCCCATTATTCATAAAAGCAAACAGACAGCAGCTTTCCTGCCCTGTTGTGCTTCTTGAGTAAATATTTAACTGTAACAGACAGATACATTACAAATGAATTTGTGTTTTCATGCCTGTGATGTATTATGAAAGATTAGAAAGGAACCAGGATTTCCATTGTGTTGCCTGTATACATATTGTATCATGATTAATGAACTGGCATTACATTTAAAAGGTCAGTCTCAAAAGCACATGAAAGTGATTGTAGCTAACACACTAATCCCATACCTGTTCCATGCAAGCACTTCCATTCACTACATAGGTCTCAAATGTGTTTTGAAAGAAATCTATGTTTCAGCTAACATGTATTTTCATTTTAAAACATATATCATGCTTTACCGCTAGTAAGATGCTTGACCCCAGAGACACTGCAGGTGTAACAGACTTTCTAGAAGGCAAGGCAAGTTTTATGCTTTCCAACATGTCTTTTTTAAGGCTACAATGAATATTCATTTTACAAACATGTACATTTCTGATTGTACTTTGAGCACCAAGTGATCTGTTAGGTTGATCTGACAGTGGCAGATCTGAATTCTGAACACTAAGATAATTAAAATATTTTTATGAAAAATAAAACAATGAGAGGGTCTTAATCAACTATTTAAAAGAAGTCCATAAATATTGATGGATTGATATTTGAATACATATCATTTCAAGTCAGTCCAATGTTAAGTGCCTTAAAAACGACAGCATCGGAACAGATCAGGTGCGCAATGGCCTTTAGCATTAAAACAGATCTCTCCAGGGAGGTCTGGTCTGTCTGGCATGGTTAATAGGAGATATCTTCATCTAAGTGGATTTTCTGGGGGGAGTTTGGGTAGTCTTGCATCCCATTTTGATTTCAGCATCCTTACTGCAATGTCTTACCTGCACTGCAATCTAGAAACCAAGGCTTGGGATTCCTTATGAAAGTTTGTCACAGTAAATCTGTTTTCCTATGCTTTTTGCATGGTTATACCATAGTTTACAACGGGTAGCCATGTTTTTAATATTCTTTACTATACCTCGCTGGGCTTTACAATGCTTACCTGAGCTTTACCATGCATTCGCTGTGTTTTATTACACTTACTGTCCTTTTCTATCTGTTTTCTTCTGTTAGCATTTCATTCTAAAACTAACTGGTGTCTTTCAAAGACCCACAAGGATGTGAACCCCTATGTGACAAGTCTATATTCCAACGGAGGTCAATATTTTAGACTGGCATATGTAGATACATTATTGCATGCTCTGTGACCTGACAGCATTTTATCATTTGGCCCATTTACTTTTCAGGCATATCTGAATGCATAATTAGCCAGAGAAAATATAATATTAATAATCTTTTACCTCGTCCATGTTTCTTTCTTGAATAGCCTCAGTTTGATTTATACTTTTATGATTTGCCAGAATGTTTATCACTGATAAGCTATGTCCTCTGGCCCGACATTAAGCTTTCACAATGTTTATTTCTGGTTGCTAGAGTTCATATCAAAGGTGACGATGATTTCAATAAAAAAAAAAAAAAAAATCACTTGAATGAGGGCAATCAAAACTTCAGCATTACTTTAAAATACAGTAATACTTTTCAGATGCATTATATATGTAACATTATAAGTTCAAAAATGCCATTGAAATAGTTTGTCTTGTGTCCATCCCTAAACTTTGTGCAATGTTACATTCTGAATGGTTAAGATTTGTTCTCTGGGGCTCCTGAGTGGCGCTCCAGTAAAGGCGCTCCTAGTGGAGTGAGGGATGCGCCCTATAGTCTGGACGTCACCGGTTTGAGTCCAGGCTATTCCACTGCCGACTGTGAACGGGAGTTCCTAGGGGACAGCACACAATTGACTGAGTGCCTCCTGGGGGGGGGGGGGGGGGTTAGGTCGACCAGGGTGTCCTCGGCTCACCACGCACCAGTGACCCCTGTAGTCTGGCCAAATGCTGCGGGCTTGCCTGTAAGCTGCCCAGAGCTGAGTTGTCCTCCAACGCTGTAGCTCTGAGGTGGCTGCAAGGTGGGTCTGCAGTGTGTAAAAGAAGTGGTCAGCTGATGGCACACGCTTCGGAGGACAGCGTGTGTTTAATCTTTGCCCTCCCGAGTCAGCGCAGGGGTGGTAGCGGTGAGCTAAGCCTAAAAAAATAATTGGCTATTCCAAATCGTGGAGAAAATAATAAAAAACAATTGCCAACTCCTAAATTAAAAAAAAAAAAAAAAAGATTTGTTCTCATATTTGGCATGCTTAAATTGATAAATTACAGCATGCTGTGACTCCATCTGTTTCTATACTTCTGTACTATCAAGAGTCTTCTGTATTCAGCTGAGTTTAAATGTCTCCTAATGTTCTCTTGTGTTTGGCTGGTTCCCTGAATTTTGAATAGGGCCCAAAACACTGAAAAAAGGGGAAAATAAAGCGGTATTTTTTGATTGAATCAGCAGAATCGTCGTGCTGTTTCACGGTAAAAATGACATTGTCTTTCTATTGCAACCATTTTATAATTTTACAACTAAATAACATTGCAGTATTGGTACATTTTATAAGTAAATACTGCATATGAAAATATGACAGAGACCATCATTTTCCTAATATCTGTTTTTGTGTAATTCCAAATTGTGTACAATGATGCAGTTTATATACAGTACAATCTTATCTGTAACAAATCGAAATCTTGTAATGCAGAATCATAATCTCCCTCACTCAAAATCTCACTCCAAACAAAACAAATTCCATTGTACTGACTTATGTACAGTATTCCAATGGCCAACAAAAAAAATAAAACAGTAATGTGCTTCAGTACTTATGCTTTGTTTATTACACGCAGAACAACCTTAACTTGTTGCTATATAAAGCACGGCAAGGTTCCTTAGCACTGAAGATTATTCAAACCATTTTACATACTGTGAATGCTGATAACAGTAAAAATTGTGGCTTTGCTCCCTCCTTCTACCCTTTCTCCCCTTACAAACTTCTCGCAGTCCTTCAGTGATCTCCTTCCTCAATTGTCTCTTTGGTTTAGGCACCCCCCAAATGCTCAATTATTTCAAGGCTTCATGACTAAAGTCAGATACAGGGTAATGCTAGGATTGATTTTGTCTTGATTTATGTTTGAAGTAGTGTGACTGGACTGAGTTACAAAATACCTCCATGTATTGGTGATATAACCCGGCCACTGCACTATTTTCCCCTCCTGTGCAGCAGGTATTAGGACCCCAACTGACCTCACATTAAACCCCACATAGTAGAGTTCTATTTGCATGCAGAAATGTAAAACCTGCTGCACAAGAAATTAATTTAGTGTGGTGGCAGGCTAAATAGGTTTCAACTAAGTCTGAAAGCCATGTTAGTACCACTTTTATTACATATTATGAACATGCTAGAAGTTAAAGTGGTTGACATTTCTGGTAAAATAGTCAAACTGTTAGACAATGCTTCAACTGCTTTAAAAACATGCCGAAGGGAGCAGAAAATGGAGTCGATGATAGCGCAATAGTGAAATAAAAAAACAAATGAAACATGTGTACGTAATGAATGTAAAATGACGGATAATGTATTTTAATTTGATTAGATTATATTCCAAGGTTCAATCCTAAAACATGCATTATTATTAATCAGACAAACTTTATTTAACATGTTT
The DNA here is from genome assembly GCF_902713425.1 of Acipenser ruthenus. NCBI lineage: Eukaryota > Metazoa > Chordata > Actinopteri > Acipenseriformes > Acipenseridae > Acipenser > Acipenser ruthenus. The sequence goes on along the minus strand of NC_081196.1, from coordinate 17,378,879 downwards.
TTTAAACTTTTAAAATGACACATTTATTGTATAGTACACCTTCCCCCCCCCCATCATTTTAACATTTTCAGTAATTCTGTAAACAATCATTTTACCAGTAATAGTAACAATAAATATAGTACCTTAAAAACATTTCACTTACACATTTTAATTTACCAAAAATAGAAATGAAACACAACATGCCTATTCACTTGAAAGATACAAAATGAACTACTGCAACACAAAACAATACAGCACTCTTCTTCAAATAGATGCTTTATCTAAATTTAATTTCTTACCTGTTGAATAGACTATTATATTTATTATAATTTGTAATGTTGTTTTTGCTCAGGTCATTATTTATGAAGCTTACAAATTAATTACATTTCAGCACGTTTTATTTTAAGGGACACTTTTTTTTAGTTTATTAACTGTTAACAAACGTTGTTCACTGAGCTAAGGGTTATACATTAAGATCGTTAGAAACTAATGTAACGGTCAGTGTTGTGTGTTACGGTTTCTGGTCCCTGTCGGTGAGATGAGGTTAAAGGCTCTAGAACCACGAATGCATTGTGGTTAAGGCGGCCGCTAATAAAAAGCTGCTAAACATTACTACAGTAAATTTGAAACGATTTCAAATATATGATTGATTAGGAATTGATAATCCAGAGGGCTCTGATGTTTACAGTTTTAGCTGGCCTATTATATATTAACTAGCTATTAACAGAAAAAGAAATAATGTATATTAATATGTTTATTAGCTGGTTGTTAATAGTTAATAGGCGTCCCTTAAAATAAAGCGTGGCCTTACATTTTTCTAACCACTGGAGCCTCTTCTGAAGTTTTATAAATGACCACTAGGGGTCTGCAACTGTAGTTTCTGAACAAATGGCAGTACTGTGAGTCAGTAAATTCTATATGCAAAAAGACTGGTTCAAAGGGGACATATATTACTGCTGCACACCCCTAGTTGTCATTTTTCAAATTTCAGAAATTCAGCTTTAAACTGTCAGAAGCAAATAATTATCTGAGAAGAAAATATAGTGATAATGGTAGAGAACACACTGGATAAGACATTAAACATGTAATAAATTAATTATTATGTAAATAATATAAATCCCTTACAGGGGCTGTTAGTATTTATATTCATCAGCAACAACTGGATTAGAACCAGTAAACAAATTATTCCACCTGATCTGGAACAATACTGTAGCTGTAGGTACACCTATAGTTTCACTTCATTAACATCACAAATAAAAATATTAATAATATCCCTTTTTTAAAATCAAAAACCAGTCCGGTTTAAGAAGGAATACTTAAAACACAAGAAACACGTACAAAATACTGAATTAATAAAATATACAGTGCACATTTCCCCTTGTAGTTAATACAGTATATTAAAAAGCTTCCATGTGTAGGAAAGAAACATCTTCGAAACGAAAGTTCCAGTTAGTCATTTGAATCTCTCCAGAACAGTCCTAAAAAGAATGAAAAACTCGACTCATTCATTTCTGGCACTTCTCATATCAAACGCGTAAGCATACTGAAAGTGTAATAATGCAACACACAATAGTTTCACAATGGTATGCGATGCAGCATAGACACTACAGCGCTCTCTTTATAAAACACATTGCAAGGCTTTTCATATTGTTAAACTGGTTATAATCTACTGTAGTCAGCTCTCATTTACCTCATGCCATTCCACTAGCACTTGAATTCTACTGTAACTATTTGAACACAAATTGCTTAGTTTCGTAATTATGGGGGGCAGTGTGGAGTAGTGGTTAGGGCTCTGGAATCTTGACTGGAGGGTTGTGGGTTCAATCCCAGGTGGGGGACACTGCTGCTGTACCCTTGAGCAAGGTACTTTACCTAGATTGTTCCAGTAAAAACCCAAGTGTATAAATGGGTAATTATATGTGAAAAAATAATGTAATTGTATGTAAAAATAAAAACAATTGTAAGTTGCCCTGGATAAGGGCGTCTAATTCAGTGGATACCTCTAATTCACTGACCTTAGATTTGAAAGCTTTTTCTGTTTAATATTTGCTTAAAAGATTTAAAGCTAAAATAGTCATCATTGCTGTGAAGTGCAGGGCTGTTCGCTAAGAGAAAGACAACGTTTTCTAGATTTGATTGTATTATTCTCATATTCCTCAATCCTTTGCATACAGCATCCAATGACTGTGTACTGTATATGATTCTCCCATTAATATAGGAAGAAAAAGATGTGTTAACCATCATATAATTGTTTATCCTCTCCATTACAGCCACTTAGCCTCTCTAATTATACAGAACAGGCATTGTTGAATCTTGGTTTAGTAATGATGAACTGATTTGAAACTCTTGTCAATCTTCTATTTAAGAAAAATATAGCTTGCATGGTGCACAGAAAGGCCAAAACTTTAATGTTACTTTAGAACGGACAATATTTCATTTCAGTGGGGCAACTTGATTCATACACATTCCACGCACTGGGGCACAAGACAATTACCACCACCAAATGTCCCTGGTGTGTTTTGGTGCTGTTAGCAAGTACCCGTGGAAATATCTTTTCCCGCATTTTTAAACGCCTGTGCTGGTCTCGGTGCAGGCTGCAGTGTACTCCCTGGTAGCAGAGAAAGACCTCTGGCTGGATTGTTTATTGAGAAGCAGTCTGGAGGCAGCAGCCCTGTATTTCCTGGACATGAGGTTGTAAAGGACCGGGTTGATACTGGCACTCAGGTAGAACAGCAGCATGGAGACCATGTTGAAGTACTGACTGAATTTAGCCGCAAGGTAATTGTCGACGTGAATAAAAATGTTTCTCCCAATGTGAAAAGGCAACCAGCAGACTGCAAAAGCCAAAACGACAACAGCTGCAAGACAAAAAACAAAACAGAACAAAAATGTAAAAAAGCAAATACTACCAGTATTTTCATCGCTTGGCACGCACTGGACCATTTTTACCTTGTAAAACCAGTTTTAAGATAAGATGTCTACAATGTGTGTGCTATTGTAAGCAGCAGTACACATTCATGGGAAGCGAGCGTGAACTTGTTGTAAAACAAATGGCAGGTCTACATGGATGGAAACTACAGTATAATTTAAAGCATATGTACAAGTAATACAGCATCACAAGAGGGTAGGGGGCATTGATGATGTGCGATGATGAGTTGAGGGGTTGGCTTCATGACGTGATGAAAAATTCCTAACAAAATTAAAACATTTTAAAATCCAGAACTTTCAACACATATTTTTTTTTATATACATAAGGGTGATAACCATTAACCGGTTCTGAAATTGTTCAAAACTTGATTATGTATTATTTAGTTGAACAGCCCCAGATATATATTTTAATATATGATTTGAACTATATTGTGCATGCATCATTAAAATGACGCATAAAGACCTGGTCACACAGGTGATTTTTGTTGAGTTCAACAAGAGGAACATATTTGTTGCCTGTGTGTTGCCTTGCATTTTGAGGTGGTCCCATGAGAGACAAGCATGCGGTCGACATGGCAACACACAGAGTAATGCAAACCAATCATAATGCGTTTGTGTCACGAGACGTCAACATGCTGTGAAGGAAGGCTGCTGCTGCTGCTTTAACAGCAATGTTAAAAATAAAGAATGGTTGGGGTTCGGCCTGGGTTATGAGACATAAAGAAATATTGTTTTTGTTTTTAAATGCACAAAAAAACAAACCTTATGACATTTTATTTTTTCAAAAATGTGGTGAAGCAATCATTTTTTTGTAAATTTTTACAAAAACGCAACCATTAAACCTTTTCACCCTCCACGGGAACCTTTTATTTTCTTATATGTAATTATTTCTCAAATCCATAAAAAAATGCAAAATAATCTATTAGCTTCACTTCCAAATCATGCGTCCACATCGCCATTTTACTATCATGTGACACTACTATCCAATAGGATTGGCTGGTATTGAAAATGTTGCCCTTGTGTCGGCTGAAAAATAGAACAATGGAATTGGGAGACACGTCGCCGGGGGTTTGACAAGCTGTCGAAGCCTTGTTGCCATCGACAACAGTCGCCTGTATGACCAGGCCTTAAGGGAAAGAAATAGGTAGTTCTTTCCTTCTAGGATCTCACTGAAATATACACATCTCAACATCACGCACACAACAAACATATTACATAAACTTTTCCCTCACTCAACAAATAGAACATATGTAAACCATATTGTAAAATGAAAGTCCTTTATAGATTTTCTTGTGTGTCTTGTACCAAAGGCACATGCAGACACAGTGGAGTGACACTAAAATATACACACAGATACTTAAACGTTGATATAAACACTTGTGCACTCAGACATAGACAGTTGTGTGTGGATATTAATAATATACAATGATTAATATAGCAAATAGGAAAGGAATAGGGTTGTTTAAAGTAATAAAAGAACAAATGGAGAAAGGTTTTTTTAGGCAACTGAATACATTTAAAAAAAACTAACGTTGATAAAGTGTTAAACATTAGTCTTTTACGGTTTTACATCAGAATTACTAAACATCGATAAAATTCAATTAATAGCGTCTCTTAGTAATGAAATGTCCTTCTTATTTATTTTTTGAAGTAGACAGGGTCATATTTTAAAGCAAGTGCAAAGACAAAGGTTAATTTCTAAGTGGAATAAAACGACAGTGACAGAATAAAACTAACACAAAGTTGCCAGAAGAAGGAGTTAATTAGTTGTTCTAAGTGGTTCCTTTCTAATTTAGACTTATTTTACTTCTCTAATCATTTTCATTTGCACTTGCTTCAGAATATGACCATTACTGTTACAAAACTATAAATAAATATCTTTAAAAAAGTATTTTTAGGGTCCTCATTGAAAAATATGGAGACCCTTATGTGCTGTCTAGTGAAGACATGATCACCAATCTTCTCTAAACTTATCATACACTCCACAGCACTTTGTGATAATCCTGTACACTATTATCAACCTTTCAGGTATGGTGTAATTATTCTGCAACCATGAGGAACCTCTGGATGTGTGTGCATTAATTTTCAAATAAAAATGGTGCCAAATGTGCACAGAAGCAACATTGAAACCCTTATTAGAAAACATGTAATATTACATTTAAAAAAAAATGTGTAGACAACTAACATGGACTATCCATGAGGTACAACACAGGGTATTTGACAAGAATAATAAGGATTAGTAGCACAGGTTACGTGCTGAGGCACATCAGCGCAGCTTACTTTTATTCACAGTCATATTATTTGATTACAAATGATGCACGAGAACAATGCAGCTACATACAGCAGGACATGCATTTCCTAATTGATCTAATTATTGATCTTATCATACATCAGCAGGACATATGATAGATAGACATTTCTATTGGAGATAACAGAATTAAACAATTGGGTTCAATGACCATGTGTAAGCTATTTTACAGTGTATCCCTTAAGATAAATGTTGCATACCATCGGAAATTATAGCATCATTTGAATAATAATGTATTTTTTTGTGAAGCACAGGTTTCCACTACAGCACAATGAATACAAAGTATCAGCATGGGGAGACATGTCTTATTGTTTATTTGTACTCAGTTGGATAAATGGTATGTACAAAATTAAACAATAAAGTCATTTGTTTTCCAATTTTGTTTTGTTTCCCTATTACAAAGTATGGTTCAGAGCAACATTTCCATTAAAACCAGCTTCTAGACTAGTTAGTTGTCCACAAGGTCTTTCTGCATCAGTAGGGAAGCTAGGGCAAGTGTAGAAGGTAAGACTAATAATCAAATTAGTGTTAATCCCTTACCTTGATTGTCACTTGATAATGCAGCATGCCCTTGTGTTAAGCATGTTTTATTAATCTTAGTAGAGAACATATTCCTACAGTATGAACCATGCTGAGCTCAAACTTTTTAAAAATCATTTTTAAAGTAATGAAAAACGACATAAGAATTGGACACCCAATAACATAAATGATAAGTGGGTGAGAAAATTATTTCATTTTGTACAGCCTATTTATTTCACTTTTAAGGCTTAATGCTAATACAGGTGTATATATAAAATAGTTAAGATAGGTTTAAGATCTATGCAGAAATGCTTTTTCTTTTGTTGTGGGGCAGACTAACAAAAGGTAAACAGCTTAATTCTTAGGAATAATTATTATTTGTTTATTTAGCAGATGACTATATCCAAGGCGACATACAGAGACAAGGGTGTGCAAACTATGCATCAGCTGCAGAGTCACTTACAACAACGTGTCACCCGAAAGATGCAGCACAATGAACTTGACCTTGACTTTGTAAAAGCTTGTTCACAAAACTTTTAGGTTAAGATTCTAAACTCATTCATATGTATTTTGCTATATATCTAAAATGTTTTAAACATGAATACAGTGTATTTACATTGCATCATTGAAAAAAATGAAAAATGTAACATGCATTATGAAAGCAATAACACATATCTGGGTGAATAGGGTCCAGTATGCCTCAGGTGTTGTGTTACCGAGGTGTGCAAATATTGGACAGTATTTGAATATCCTAGAGTGTGCTATTGTGCTTATGAAATGTTTACATATATGCAGTACCCTGTAACATAGTAAAACAACAGAAACAGTATAATACATCTTAGTAAACACATTAAACAGTAAGAGCTTGGTAAAAAAAAAAAAAAAAACTAAACATGGTATGTAGAGTAAAATCTTGGGAAAGTATAGAAAACTGCAGAAAATACTATATACTCCCAAACACTATATCATGTTTTTTTTTGTTTCTTTGTTTTTTTGTACAATTAGGTAGATGCACCAAAAGTGAGTAGACTATGAATACAAAATAAGCTGGCAATACCACTACAACAATAAAGAGATACATTCAAGTCATGCTTTGCGGTTTGGTGGCCAAAAGTCATATATACAGTATTATATGTCATGACATTTAGGGCCCAATTTTGAAGCAATTGGAAAGGCAAGGTCAGTTTTTCTTAGAGGAATTAAACAACTGTATACACCGAGCAAGAGGCAACTTAATTGCAGGTAGGAGCAGTTTGATGATTGGGTTAAGTCATGTCTTGCTCATTTTATGCCATTAACATTATTTTATTCCTCTCTGAAAATGTGCCTTTACTTTTGCTCTTCCCTAAAATTGTCTACAATGGGCAACTGACTCGTCAAGTTGAATTAAAATCACACCTGACCTATACTGTAAATTGAGAAACCCACTTACCCAAAATATTGACAGTCTGTCTGTGGTACCTTTCTCTGTTAGCAGCATTGGGTCCTCGGATTTCATTCTTGCTTTTCCACAGTTTTCTGCCTATGGAGCCATAGAGGAAAGATAAGCAGAACATGGGGAAAAAGAAATAGATGGTGGACACCCAGATCATGGTGTACAGGAGCCCAGAGCTCACAGCGTATGAAGTGTACTTGCACTGCCTGGTGCCAGTGTCAGGATCTGTGTTGTTTTCATATTCTACCCCGAAAAGGAAAAGCATCGGGGCGGCGGACACTAGTGAGAATGTCCACAGGAAGCCAATCACACATTTCACCCTCCTTTTAGTAACAAACACTTTAGCCTTTAGCGGGAAACAAATGGCCAAGTATCGCTCGATGCTGAGGGCAGTGATATGTAAGATGGTGGCATAGGTGCATCCTTCATTGATGTAGTGAGACAAGCGGCAAATGGCCTCTCCGAATATCCATGGAATGTATTTCCAGAGGCGGTAGAGGTCAAAGGGCAGGCAAAGGAATATGATCAGGTCAGAGACAGCCATGCTGGAGAGGTAGAGGTTGGTGGTGGTCTTCATGTCCTTGTACTTTCTGATGATCAAAATGGTCATGGTGTTCCCAGTGACGCCAACGATAAACAGCAAAATGCAGATGATAGTCACCGGAATTAACGTCGAGATAGGGAACAAGGATCCTGGATCGTACATCTCATCTTCGTACATGGTCTGAGATCTGTAACACTGTTAGGAAAGCTTTGAGGTTTTGCATGCCAGGGAATGGAAACAGCAAAACTATTATTGGAATCTTAGTGCAAGAACAGTGTACAAATTAGTGAATCCCCAAGAGATATTCAACAACTCCAAAGCTCAGCGTTAAATCAAAAACTGAAGATTGAAGTCCTCGGTCTTAACAAGAATGGTGCTGACTTTTAAAGCCATTGCCTAGTCTTTCTTCAGGCAGCTAGCTTATATTTGCAGACTGCCAAGAAATCCATCTCTGTGATGCGTCTCCCTGTCTCCCTCAACCCCCCTCTCTGTTTCCAGTTGAAAAAAGACAGGAGCACAGCTTGTTTAGCAGTGTGACACATATCACACACAGGAACTTATTGTGAGTATAAGTTCTAGTTCAGACAGTCTTCTCAGTCCCAAAGCTGGGGGTCTCAACATCATCTCTTTAGTTCAAATCCCTGAGAAGACAAGTTGCTTTCTGACCAGCCTCCTCTGCTCAGCTCTGATTTCATCAATGAGGCTGAGCCTTAATCAAATACTGTGAGCCACAGCTGGGGAAAACAATCTGCAGGATATCTCTGTTACCATGCATGGCTTTGTCCATTGGATATTTTGTGAATGTTCGCAAACCAAAAAGGGGGATCATTTTGTATTGAAAACAAATATACAGAATACACAGTGCACAATGTGTATATTACTTAGCAGTGATATACAGGGCCCAGATGCAAAGCAAAGAATTAAACAGTGAACAATATAAAACTGCAGGATAGAGCAGTTGCACTATCATTCTTGCTAGCTTTTTTCTAGTGTTTTACTGTTACAAGGATCCGTTATATTTACATTTGTCTTTGCACTACTTTCAATATATCTCAGAAAAGTGTGTAGTATCAATTGCTCACATATGAGTTTACCATATAGCTTTGTTATATACCATACACGGCAGTAAACATATACACTTGTCTGTACTAAACAGTAACCTGCTCTTACTAGCCAGTAAACTCCAAAAATAAATATTCTTTCAATACATGTAAATGACAAAGGCACCCTGAAGTTCATTCAGTTACCTGGTCGGGTACATTTTTCTTTTTATTTCCCAAATGATAAAGGAAATTTAATCTATGAACATAAACCAAAAAATATATTTCCATATATGAATAATTATTTTTTATGTAATCCTATGCTGCTAAACATGTTGAAATATTAACATCTAAACACATAAAAAGGGCCACATGTGAACAAGTATGTTTAATCCACAATATAATATACTATTAATGCATATTAACAAACGAACACCTACGTTTAATATACGATTCTTTTAAAAGATTAATGTTTGTGCAATGAAAAAAAGCTCTGGTCAGCCATATATGTTAATATAAGAACACTTTTTTCTATAAAATGTAATATATGTAAACATGTGATATTGAAATATTTTCATTATTCAAACTGGTACCAAAGTACTAGATGTTATGACAACACATGTGAGAATGGTGTTTTGAATACTTAAATGAATGCTATGTATCCTAAGTCTAAAACTATTAAGAAGGATTGAGGATGTGGTTATCCAGTGTTATTTAGCCTTTATAAATTTGTTTTGAATGCTACATTCAAATAATCTATTACCTAATGTATAAACCTAAATGAACATATTTGCAAATGAATTGCCATAATAGACGTGTTCTTAGAAAATGTCATATGTTATTTTATTTACAATAGGTTTTATAGTTGTGTTGTTTGTGTGGTTTGAGGTGTGAAATTGATTTGTGATGTTACAGATGAATGGAAATAGTGTATGCTAATGTTAGTGTAAACACATTTTATTTCATTCACTTCAGCACCTCATTAAAAGATGTTTGATATTCCTTTGGATAGAATTAAAAGCATTGAAACCTATCTGAGGATTGATTAATTACATTTTCTTTAATTTAATTGCGTTGTCATATAAATCTAACAGAAACAATATAAATGAGATAACTCTTTAAATACAGTACACTCCAGATTAAACCAGAGGCAGTAATGTTTAATCTTATTAGAACGCCATTTTAAGCACGTCCTTTGAAAAACATTTCATTAAACAGTTTTACTTCATGTACTTTGCTGTCATGATAATTCAACATTAAAACAACAGAGGAGCATTCATTTTATATGCATATAAATATGGTACTGCATTTGTAAAAGTAGATTTTTTTTTTTAAATGATTAAAAAGTGGGAAAAAGTTTCATTTTGGCCCTGGGGGACAAAGCTTGCATTCAGGATTTGGTTGTAAACTGCAGCAATGTTCTCTGTGTGGGACATATTCCCTGAATATGATAATAATACATTATTATTATTATTATTATTATTATTATTATTATTTATTTATTTATTTATTTCTTAGCAGACACCCTTATCCAGGGCGACTTACAATTGTTACAAGATATCACATTATTTTTCACATACAATTACATTATTTTTTACATACAATTACCCATTTATACAGTTGGGTTTTTACTGGAGCAATCTAGGTAAAGTACCTTGCTCAAAGGTACAGCAGCAGTGTCCCCCACTTGGGGTTGAATCCATGACCCTCCAGTTAAGAGTAGAGAACCCAAACCACTACTCCACACTGCACGAATGCACCTAGAATATCTTCCTTTTAAAAATGTCCTTAACATAATATTATCAATTGCTACCCGTTTCCCTTTCTCTAAACTTATGGTCGATACATTCTAAGTGTTTCAATTTCTTGTTAATGAACAGCAAACCTCAGCCAAAAATAAAAAAAAATCCTAATCTTTAACTAATTTTTACTCGAAAGACCATTAAAATGAAAGAGCAAATTAAACAATTACTGATTTAAAAGAACAAAATGTAAATTACAGGCATATTCCCAACTCAGACACAAACCTAGTGGAAGCCCATGACACAACCCTCTGTGCCATTCACAAGCTTCCAGCAACAATGGAGCATCACCCTGAAGCTTCAAAGGTATGAGCCCAGGCCCTGAGTGATGTAAAGGTTCCATGTAGATTCTCCAGGGGCCAGTTTTTCAAAACATTTAATCTGGATCAAAGTGAACCAGATTTTGTAATCCTATATTTTGTGATCGAGATTGCTTTTATCTGGATCATTTTGATTTGGTTTTTCAGAAAATGTCACTGCTGGATTACATTTATCCAGATAACAAATAATCACGATTACGAAATCCAGTTTTTTGAAGTTGGCTAGTTCTTAATAGTTTTTTTTTTTCTTAAAGAGGCCTTATTTATGATATAACCTAATTTAACAAAATAAATAAGATTGTGGTAATAATGATTAATACACAACTTTATTTATTATTATTATAATTTTTATTTAACAAAATCTAAATCACTTTTAATGTTAGTGCACATAAAACGCATGCAAATAATGGTTATTTTTATTTATGCCTAATTAACAGAAATTAAACAGCTAAATCTATATTGAATTTTGAAAAAAGGATATGTGTTTTTAGACATCTTCATCCTCTTCCTCGTCGATTGAGATTCCAGCATCTCTCAGATGAGCTTTAAGGAGGCGTATGTGAAGGAGTATGCATATGCTTTTTTATTAAAACTATACCACTAAATATGTGTTTTCCTTTTTGCTGGCATGGATACAAACCTTAAATAAATATGTAAATATTATATTCTAACACGCCACTTGGACATATTGTGTGTGTTTGCTATGAGAATTCAAACACAATATCGATGTTCTATGATCATTTAAAAGCTAAATCCACCTCTGCCGTAGGATCACAATAACCCTGGTATTTTGGATCAAAGTAATCCTGATTTCCTCTTTAAATTAAACCCAATTGCAACATTTAATCATGATTACAAGTGCGATCGGAGTAATCACAGTAATCCCGATTGCATTTCGATGTTTTGAAAAACCCAATTGCACAATATAATCCAGGTCAAACGCGGAAATCCGATTACCAAAGTTTTGAAAATCCGGCCACTGGAGTCACATTTATTGCTGGAGCCTTTTTCACTGGACTTTGACAACCACACCCTACATTCCTCTTTACACCCTGTATTCTGCCTCATCTTTTTCAAGATCCTCCTCCGTGCAGTGGTTTCCTGTTCCTGGGGGTTATACTGTAGCATCACTTCTGCCCCCTGAAACCATGGCAGGCCTGAGAATCTGGTTCAATCCTGTGACTACAGGACCAAGACCAAGACCTCTGGTTTGATTGGTTTACCTCCAATATGGTTTGTTTTCATGTTCATCATACAAGGGCCTACATTTTGCACTAATTACATTTTCCATCTGGTCTTATAATAGGCAAGAATACTTTTGTCAAGCTTGGTTACTATAATTCAACAATTTTGTAACATTTATTTTTGTCTCAGTTTTCCATTTGTTCAAAATGAACATGCAAGTACTGTACATTTATCTGGCACAATATGTGTGAGTGAAAACAGACCAAAACTAGCATTGATAGCATATTAGCCCCATTGATGTTAATGTCAGAGAACATTTAACATCAATTTACCAATCTATTCATCTTCATTCACTTGCGATTTATAGCTCTACACATGCTAAACGCAGGTCTCCAGCCGCTACAGATGAAGATGGATGGACAGACAGATAAATAGATAATTGAATAGAGAGAACAATTGAAAGACACATATATGGGGTGTAAAATCTACAATGTTAAAAGATACAGAACATTGTGTATTTTGTATTTAATAAATAAATGACTTATGTACTGCAGTTATTTAATCATTGTAGGAAAAAAAACAGCCACTGAGTTTGGTATATATTTGTGTTATGGTCCTTATGAGCCAGTGTATTTCTGAAGGTGTTGAATTTCTTCATCTTGTTGACGTGTGTTTTCCTGTAGTCTCTTACCCCCCTGGTAAATTACAGTATCTTTAAATGATATTTTCCATTATTGTTAACGGTCACTGACCTCTTAATAACGTTTCCAGTTGTTCCAAGTATTTGTTTTGTGTTTCATTCATTTTTTGATGTACTTTATTTAAGGCTTTATTTGGCCTGTGTTTGGGAGCAGTTTCCCGGCTCTGCTTGCTAGATTCAGTTCAACCATAGACAAGTGTTGTATCATTGTAAGCCAGTGCCATCCTGTGAACACCTACAGTAATGGTTAATGACAGCAATTCAAAAGGACACTTGACTCACAGTAGTTCTTCACCAGCAGGCACTGGCTATTACACTTACAATGACCTTGTTACATACAGTATGTGTATAGTGACATAGCATCTAGCAAGTAGAACTGATCCTGAATGCCAAAGCGCTTTAAACAAATACACTGATTCATCAAGTTCAGGACATTTTGGATAAGTCCTTCAAACTGAGCACCTCGGAACCTTGTGAACTGTATTGTCTGAAATGCCATGAGCTTTGATAAGAAATCCATGTTTATGTACATTTTAAACTTCACTTCTCTTTCTCTCTTTTTACACCATTTGAGTCATTGCAATAAGAACCGCTCTGAATCATTGCAAACATCAACACTGACGAGATAATATTTTCCATAAATCGCTGGACAGCTTTTTAAAACGTGTCACAAACACAAGTCAGTAGTGTGTAGCTTCAACTGTTTTAATAAGAAAATTCAAAACACTGTGCAGCTAGGGCTCCATTTTGATACATGTGCAAAGGCGCATTTTCTGGGAGGAATAGAATAATTTAAACAGTATAAAAATAGCAAGAATCTACTCAAGACAAAAAATGTAGAGACAGATTATTATCGGTTTTTTGTTTTAAACTTGCCTCTGCCTTTGCACCAGTGGCCCAGTTTAGTAATACAAAGTCTGTTTTTAAAAAATATATACTATTATTATTTATTTCTTAGCAGACACCCTTATCCAGGGCAACTTACAATTGTTACAAGATACCACATTATTTTTACATGCAATTACCCATTTATACAGTTGGGTTTTACTGGCACAATCTAGGTAAAGTACCTTGCTCAAGAGTACAGCAGCAGTGCCCCCCACCTGGGATTGAACCCACAACCCTCTGGTCAAAAGTCCAGAGCCCTAACCACTACTCCACACTGCTGCCTACATACTGTATGTATTGTTGAGTAGGAGAATCCTAAAATGCAAAATGATCACTTCATCAGGAAGACAACTAATGATTTATTTGACCTCATTCACTTAAACCATGACATTCATCAAAGAGGAAATGCTGATGATCATTAATTGTTCTCTGTAGTTCTGGGTTCCACTTAGTTTTGACTATGTGTAGTTCAAAGTCCAGAATCTTGGGAAAACAATAACATATTTTCAATGGAAAAAGCTTCTTGTTGTACTGCACCAGTTTCTGTACAGATTAATCACTGTATTCGTTCATTCTTAGGTTTTAACAGCAAGCAGGCCTACATGTTTTAGTAATGGAAGAGGTAATAGTAAAAGAAATACAACTATTGTTTTGCAGTTTAGATTCCCTTCATAAGTGTTGTTTTATGGCTTAGGATTATCTTTCTTTTTAAATAATTGATGACTTCCTTAGTATGAATGCTTATCTGCAAAATGATTGAGTGCTTTTTATATAAACTACAAATCACTTCCACTTCCCCCACTGAGACTTCTCAGAAAATAAGACAATATGTTCTTTCAGTTAGTAATATCCGGGACCTTTTTTGTGTGAAATGAGACAAAATAAAATCAATACCTTGTATTACATTCCGGAACAAAAAAACGCCTCGTTCTTTAGAAATACCTGTCTTAGAGTGCCATATGGCGGCAGGTTGCCCCATTGAAAAGAATACTTGCTTATCTTATCAAAACAGATGAACTGAGATAGTGTTCGTACACACTTTGTCAAAAGTGCATTTGATTTGTAATGATATTTTCTCACAGCATTTGTAAACAATTAAACTGGCGAATGGATCTTGCACTACTTCATGCTGTACTTCCCATTGACGAAACACATGCCATGCGATTTCAGGGAGTTTGAGTTAATCGGAAGTACAGCGCTGAAGTATCTGCAAGAAGCATTTCATAAATACTCTTCTCTAACTCATCTTCAAATAAACTACCATTCAAATTCAAATTCACCTTTAACTTACCATGTGCGTTTGTCATATAGGAAAGTCTGAGACCTAAAGCATAGTACGAAATAATGCCAATATATATTAGGTAGGATTACTGGATTATTTTATTTGCCCCATGTACTTTAAAGTTTATTGCCCCATCTTCAGTTACTTTTTGTTTCGCTTGGGTACCTAATTTAACTCACTCACAAACAAAATGTTAGCGACTTACAAACAAAAGTGGCCTTGAAGTGCAAAACACAAGCAAAAAAAATGTTAGCGACTTAGAAAAAAAAGACAGCGACGTGCAAACAAATTCCAAAACAAATATAACTTTGAAAACGGAACTGGAACACTTAAGTGGGCGGGTGCTAGGTAGTGAAGGGAAACGGATCTGCGATTGGAGGAACAATCACTCAATTACTGTGATCTTGGACAGCAAACTGCATTGTCTTTGCACAGGGCTTGGTATGTGTTTTTAATTACAATTTTTATAAAATGAAGTAGTATAGTAGTGTAAAACTGTTCAGTCTATAACTATTTTGATTATTTACTATTTGTATTCAACCCCAGGCCTGAACACCAGACACAAATAAATATGTAACAGCATAAATAAATGTTTAATTATGTACAATTGTGGGTTGACACAGAGGAAGCACCATCTATCCATCTCAATAAAAAACAGTTTATACAGTGAAAAATTGGTGCTCTGCCTCGTCTATCTCATTCATACATAAACATGCGTCGGATTTATCACAGTGGAACTGAGAGGAACCAGAGCTTCACAAAGAGCTTGAAATATGGCACTGGGTTTTGAAGCACGGTATTACAAATATTATAAAGTTTGTGTTATATTTTGACAATTAGAAACATGAATAATTACTATTGCAATAGACATGGTTGTGGAATGCATTGTCATTACATATTCTGACCCCTGCAGGTGAGTGAGACAAGGTTAAAATCCCATACCTTTTTTGTACAGTGGTTAAGATGCTCACAAGGGGAGTGCAAGGTCATCCGCCAGCCTGAAATACATTATATTTCAGTAATTTTGAGTCTCATCCAGCTTGAATAATACATGTCCCACCCAAAATCCAAACAGTCACATTTATACCCCCCAGACAGGCACAAAAAGTGCCAAATTTATAGAGGGGGCAGAAATTGAAAGCCATTGGTCATAACTGTAAGACTGATGGACTCCCATTTACCATACACTCTTTCAGATGTTTCTGCTGATTAACAATAAATGACCCTAATGTTTTTCATGGATAGTTATTACAAGAACAGGGAGTCTTATTTATGATAGCCCACATCCTCTTCCAGGAGATCTTTCCTATGATCCACAGTGACCCTTACTGAGAAAATTAGCCCTGCTGTGGTACTGGATTTTGACATTGCCCACTTTTTGGACCTCAGCCAGCTGTTCACTTTGTCTGGAGGAAAAACTACTAACCCTGTGACTGTGAAAAGTGACTCCCTGTTTGAACACTTGGAATCATTCCACATTTTCAAGCCTGAGCCTTAACACAAGGCCTCGGTTGTTTATACAGCACTCATAAATTTCAGTTCACATGTTCAAGCAATGTTGTACAGTAGATGTTCAAAGTTATCGATGAACTCCCGGTAAAAGTTGAACCTCTTTTGAATTGCTTTTAACCTGGCAAGCATGTACATTTTTTTTAATGAACAAAATGTTCTAATTGTCTCAATTTCAACATGTTCTATTCTGAAGTGAATGGCACCCCATTGAAGTATGCTATACCAAATGTTAGGCCCATTCAAGGGTTAGACACCACACACACTAATTTAGTCAGGGAACCCCAAGAAATAACACCTGTTTATAGCCGAAAAAGAATGCAGTAATTCTACCCAGTACATGGAAACGCTTGTACTGGTGTACTTGCAGTATGCCATATTTAAGGAATAAGACGGTTCAGGGTGCACATTGTTGTATATCACCAAACGCCTCAGTGAAAAGCCTTGCGTCTTCAGCCTCTGAAAACTGCAACCATTCAAATTAATGCACACCATGGCGCATCTCTAAGTATAAGACAATAGACCCTGTCAACATGTCATATGCCATACAGCTTTTGACTTGGAGGTCCCTGTTCAAATCCCGGCTCACTCACTGACTCACTGTGTGACCCTGAGCAAATCTCTTAACCTCCTTGAGCTCCGTCTTTCTGTGAGACGTTACTGTAACTGACTGCATCTGATGTATAGTACACCCTAGTCTCTGTAAGTCACCTTGGATAAAGGCATCTACTAAATAAACAAATAATAATAATAATAATAATAATAATAATAATAATACCTTGTGACAGAAGCACAAATTCAGTATTCTGATGGGTCTCCAGCAGCACTTCTGACAAGCTGCGTAATGGCTGTTTTATGCATTGAAAAAATCGGAATTGCGTATGATTTTTAAATTTAATGAGTAAAGAATACGCATAGGAATTTTGTTGCAGCAGAGCTTGAGTTTGCATGTTATCAAGCTTCTTGTACTTTGTTGTTTCCCGATGTCTCAATGGTCAATTATGAATATACAGCATGCGGTAGCTGGAGAAAGAATCACAGGACAGGTAATGATAGCCTGCCTGGGAATTGCTGAAAACACTTGACCAATAAGTCTGGGTTTGCAACAACAACAACAACAAAGCATACAGATGAATCCACTCGCAATGCGTGTTTGTGACTGAGGAATAAGCGACTGGATTCTTGATACTTAGGATTTCACAGCCCTGTCTTTGTCCCCCTCAACGTAACCCACCAATTTACCTATCTGTCAACTGAATTTATGGAAGGTAAATCTATATCATAAATAAAATATTCTGTGTTTGAAGAGAGTCAGGATGCTTTATATTGTTATAGCAAGGCGATCAATAAGGAATGCAACATTATTGTTTCTTTATTTGCATTAGCACAGTATCGGTAGTTTAAAAAAATAACATGTACTCTCATTTTAACTAGCTTCAGGCATTTGAGGGAAGTAGCTGGACAGGGCTACAATTAATTATTTTGATCCCGGCTGGGATAAAATAGTATTCTGTTATTGTATTTATTGTTGGAAATGTTGAAAACCTCGAGTTTAACCGTGTCTGATGGACTATTTTTCTCCAAAGCGGAAGAATATACAATAAAATTGTTCGTTTTATTTTTTAATATAAAAAAGTTTGTTTTTCTATGTATTATTGTGTCCGTTTTATAAGTGGGATAACACACTCCAGGGCTTGTGGGTTGTGTTGCATTAACATACGGCTTTGTGGTATGAAGGCACTCGGCTTTGCTTCGTGCCTCCAACCCAACCACAGCTGTGTATGAATGCAACACAACCCACAAGCCCTGGAGTGTGTTATCCCTTACACAATATACAGTGTGTGGATTGACGTTACTTTGGCTAATAAGGCTAATGGAATAACTTACTGACGTTCTATTTTTGAAGATACTGTAAACTAAGTTTTGCAAGCTATTCAGCAGAGCTGTCAGTAGTACAAACTGCATGTGGATTTCAATGCTGTTGAAAGACTTCATGATGGCTGGCCACCTGGTGATGTCAAAGGTAACTTTAAATGGTGGATAGAAAAGTCATACATCTTTTAATTAAAAAAAATAGACTTAAAAGGAAAAAAAAGCTATGGGTGTTTAAGTGATAAGGAGCCCAGCCATTACTGTAGAAAAAAAGGCTGACCAGCCCTGAACTTTAGTGATGGGGAGGCTTTCTATTCATTTACAGTAATGGTTGTGCTTCTGTATCTTTATGGCTGTTATAACACATGTATTACTCAAAGCGAAGTCATGTCCTGTTATGCCACCTGTCTTTACACAGCATGGTCCCACATATGTATGTATGTACACACATTAACAAAATACAGTACAGTAACTTGACAAAAAACATAGACCCCACCAAAGCCTCAGAGCCAACTTTAAATGTTCTGGAAGAACAGTCAATTCTGACTTATCAGGCCTTCATTTGATAAGGTTGTTCTTTTGAGTTGTCAAGTGGTACCCTTCATTGTTGTGAAATTACCAGTCTGCTAGGTGCATTGGTAGACATGAGACAAATTAGAGTGCAATAATTATACAACAACCCACACCAATAATTGTCTTATTGAGATTATGAAATGTCCCATTCCACTGATCAGTGTAGAACACAAAAGCTCAGCGACAAGGCTGGAGAGATCCAGCCAGATCCAACCACTGCTTGGAATCTTGTTCAGCCAATCAGAGTGTTATGTCCACCTAAAACATTTTATAATAAACAGTATGAGTGTGTGTGTTTGAAATTACACAGCATGACAAGAACAAAGAATTATAGATATTTTATTGTGCATGGATCTTTCTTTAGATATAATGGCTATAGAGTTACAGTGTAGATACATATTTATGAGATTATACAATTTTCATTGCTGACATTGTACAATTTTAAAGTGATATGTTTGGTAGTATTTATAACAAGTTTGAATTACTTTTTGGAATGTACAGTATATGAGGTAACTGCAAACATTAAAATTACATACAAAATATTTTTCCTTACTGCAGTAGCCCACACTGAAAATATTCAAATGGCACAACTTGCAATTACAGTTTCACTATCAAAAATAGTAATTTTAATTTTACTATGACAAATAGAAGCCATTGCAGGGCATCTAATTTTTTGTGATATTATGTGTTTGTTTTTTTTTTTTTTTTTTTTTTTTTTTTTTTTTTTTTTTTAATTGCTTCAACAATCTAACAAGATATCTGCCAACAGCCAAACACAACATCACATTTGATGGTTTCTGGAGAGAAAACTGTGCCCATTCAACACTTCAGCAATCAGCAACAAATATCAATTAACACAAAAAAGTGTCAAAGTCTGAATTCATAGGAATACAAGTAAACACAGACAGATAACCGTTAATGTATCTCTGGACAGAATGAACTCATTTAGGACATAAAATAAACAGATAATACAGACTGATAAATATATTCTCTCATATAATTAAAGTGTTTTACACAATGAATATATATATTTATATATTAAAGAAAAACAAACTAAATATAACAAAAAATGCATCTTGATGCAAAAACAGAATGTTACAAAAACAAGAAAGTAATTACAACAAAATTGTGATTATGAATACAGATCATTGCTAATGATTTTTCTTTCCCGAAAATTAGGTTCAGTTTTTATACTTACTGTAAGCAGTCGTTCTTTTTATGATTTGTTAAACTTCAGATAACTAAGTTTTACTCGACTTTGGAGATGAAGTATTTTAAAAAACAGACTACTCAGAAAACAAGCTCACGATACACATTTAAGGCTTACATTACCTGAAAAGTGTTCTATTGTAATCACAAATACTACATGCTGTCAAACATTTTGTACGAGGTGCAAATCATTAGGCTGGGAGAACTCAAGAAGCATCTGTGCTAAAATGTATAGTTAAGATTAGAAACAGCTAAAGGATTTTTACTTATGCAATTTAATTTTTGAAAGACAAACTCCAGACATAGGTCTAAGTTTCTTACAAAAATATATCAAATGCTACTTTCACAGTCTCTTTTGCATCACCACACATTCTGGATGGGAAAGAGCTAAATGAGTATGTTTCATTCTACTTTTGTTTATGTCATAATTTTTTATGAGTAGCTTTTCATCTTGCAAAAAGAAACCCCATTCTGGCACTTGTGAACCATATGACTTATCAAGCAGTCAAGCAGCTTTCATTAAACTGGGGCAGCATGTCTTACTAGTTGGCAATTGCAACAATATGATTATCCTCTAAAAACTAGCTATTGTGCTATCAATTCTTAGCCTAAATATTTGAACAGTTTAATTAAGTGAATCAATCATGATTGATCACCAATTAACTACATCCTCTACTGCACTGCTTGTAAACCAGCAAAACCGAATTACTATTCACAATAAAGCTATTAGTAGTTTACTAATTTAACTTGTTAGGCCTACTAAAGTAACTTGGGTTGCTGGTGACTCTTATTGAATTGCCAGCTGCCACGTGGGAATTTCAAGCATTGTAACCAACAAGAATGACAGGGAAGGTGCTGGAAGTTTAGAACACAGGGAAAACAATGATGGCCCTTCCAGTCCAAGTCTTTGTTCCAACAACGTTCTGAATTAAACTTCCACCCAGGTTATAAAAGTAGTTCATTATTTCACTATAACTACGAAACCTGGATTGGATTGGATTGGACTGGCCCATCAGGACTGAAATTGCCCACCCTTGGTCCAGAAGCAGCATTATATGCCACTATAGATGTAAAAGTAAATTTAACAGAAATCATATCATAGTATAATATCATTTCAAATTGAGGCTGCAGCAGGTACTCCAAGTACCTTGCCAGTTTGGGATGGTCCTATTACTTAATGACAAAGTACTGGATGACGAAGGCAATCAGAATGGAGATGATAGCAAAGAGCACAAGGATGACAGCCGCACACTGCTCATCACTCAGAGTGCGTTTTGTCCTTGAGACTTCCACAGTGTTTTTATGGGTGGTGCTAGGCAGTTCAGTCTTCTGAGAGGAGAATGTTACAGTGGCACTGTAGGGGCCGATCAGGTCTTGAGGCCCCTCAGGGTTTTGGCACTGACGAATGGCACAGGCCCGGAAACGATGTTCACAGTTCAGCTGAAGTCCTGAAACTTGGAATGACCTGGCTGAGCCTTTGTAAATCTGCAAAACAAACAATACAAGGTATGTCAGTAACAACCAAAGACATACTAACACCTATAAATAATGCTTTGCAGGTGACAGTGTCATGGAAAACTAGACCATGGTCAACATACAGTACACAACAGCCTCTCATAAGCAAGCTCTATTTTGATAAAATTTCAATCAAAACACCAAGTGGCTATCCTGGAGTGATTTATAAAAATAAAAAAAAGTTAGGTGTCAGTGCTGTTAAATAGTGTACAATGTGACCTTTATTGACAGCATGAGGAATTACTAAGTAAAAGTTACATTTTTCTCAATTTACAAGTCAAAACAAGTACAGTCGAAGTCGCTGAAGAGAAGTGCAGTTAAACAACACGAGAAGTCGGATTAGTCAATTAGTGCAGCAGATAAAGTGCACAGAAACATATGTGAACAAGTATTTAAAGCCAAAAAAACACATTTATTGCTAATTAAGTCTTACTTCAGTAATTTTGTTTACTGAACATATTTACATTATGTGCTGTTGCACAATTACAGTGCGGTATACTCCTCGTGTCCCGGGTTAAACTCAGAATCTTCCAGTGGAACCACAGTTCATTCCAAACTCTCACGGCAGAGGACATCACTTGCTGGGGAAATCTCACTTGGTGTTTCTGGTGCACTTTGTGTAATGAGAACATTTCTTGGGCTTGCAGAGGTGTCTGCTCTGGCTTAGAAGAAGTCAGTGATAATGCGCTGCTTGGTTTCTTGGTAAGATCTTGCTAAGATTTCACTTTGGATATCTAACAAGCGTTCCCAGCAGAACACCTGCCCTCTTTGCTGGCACCACACCACGGCTGTATGTAGCCCAGCCAGTTCCTCTTCAGGTGGGCACATCATGTACTCTTTCATCCAGTCTGGGAGACTATTCATCGTCTCACATGTGCAAGCCCATGAATCAAACTAAGTATGGAGGTTTTTTAAATAAATAGGCCAGGGGCGTACGCAGTTAGCACACAGTCCCACCCAACTCTGTGCCTATATGAATGCCAAGTTTAAATAACTTTACATATTTGTTATTTATTTATTTTTTAAAACTGTGCACCCGAAGGCGGGAGCTCAAGTTTAGGATAAAAATACTATTTTTAAAAACTTCACAGGCTTTAACCAATCAAAGCAAAGTAGTTACTGTGATGCTATGTTTGGGTGGGATCTTCCTCTCACACAACGAATCATGTGCAAGCTGCGTTTGATTGACAGCTTGTGAGCCAGCTGACGCAGATCTTTTGAAAGTCCCAGACATTTTAATATTCCAACTTTATTTTAAATGTGAAGTTTAAGCAAACTTGCAGACTAATTAGTAGTAGTGGAGCAGTTAACGTGGCAAAACAAATTAGTTTATTTAATTTAGTTTTTAAAGACAACGGACAGATATCTGCAAGTTATTAAATTTACATCTACTTAAGCAGTGGAAATGGCAACATGTGAAAATAAATGTTGGGAGGGAAAATTACGAAATCGACTGGATGATTTGTTTGTTAACCCACGTCTGCATGCTTACCACAATCTGACACATTCGGCAATAGAGGAAGTCTACAGAACTGGCATGTACTTTGTAAAACGTTAATATGGATGAAGCTGAAGTTTCAGTCTTCGTTCAGCAAAACACAGTGCAAATCGACTGTAGGGAAAAAATATCAAACAGTAATTTAAGTTTTAGATTATCTGTATATCTTTCCAAACATGCACACACTTTAGAGTTTTTATCCCAATAACCACCTATACACCGTGAACAGCTGTTGTGAGCCTCAATACTGACAAGTCACTGAAGAACATGCTGTCTCTCCTATGGTTTGAAAGAGACCTGTGTGATTCTCTGGAGTATGACTATATATAATTGCAATACTCAACAGCACGCCCGACGCCTTGTCCTATAAGATGGAGCAGAGACGAGAGAATACTAACTAGGCAATGGTAAGTCATTTACTAACTTTCATTTTATTTAATTGCTTAAAATGTAATATTACTGAGTTCTCGTTGGTTTGGCTCTTTAAAGTGCATTCACTGCGGATATATGTACATTTGTTTTATCTTCAAACATTTTAAATTGATTTACATGGGAAATATTTGAGGGTTTTAATCGATTTAAATCATTTTTTAAATGTAAACTATTTCCTGTGACGTCAGACCTTTTGTCATTGCCTGTCCAACCTGTGTGATTAAAAAATGTTGTATTATATGTGTTAGAGCAATGTGTGCATCTACCCCACCTGTAATTACAATATACTGGATCAGTCAGTATACCGTGTTTACTCGAATTGAAGTCGTCCCTGAATTCAAGTCGCACCCCCAAATACGGACAAAAAAGAAAAGACCCTAAATGCAAGTCACATTTAAGTCTTAATGAAAAAAACACAATAATTAACGGTTAAATTACTTTAATTTCTAGGTGCCAGCAGGGAACACTGTATTACTGTACATTAAAGCATCAGAGTCTGTCACCTACCATATTATAAATGCAAATGGGAAAAGAAAATATGTACAGTACTTTCAGTATTGAACGCCAGTCATTGCAGTTTATGGTAGCTGGGGAAGGGTAAATTACCTTGATCTTTATTTCAGTCTGCTACATTGTCCTCGTTTGTTTAATTTGGCCAACGTGACTCTGTCACGTTCGCAAGCAAAATTAGTGCAAGACAGAAATGTGTAGTTCATTTTAGGTTTGAGTTTGGACTTTGGAGTTTACACTAGTGGTGTCCCCGTAGTTAAACCAGGCACAGACCATAATAACAGTGAGTAAGTGAGTAATATATATAATTACATTTAGAGAGAAGCAAATCTGTCCAAAACAATGTTCTAATGCTGATTTGTTACATTTTCCATCGCACTGCTGATTGCTGTTTAACCTGATTAGCAGACATCCTGAACGGTTAAATAATGTAATTTATTGATTCATTATATTGGATTGGTGCCTGAACCTGTGGTGTCGTTTGGAGCAGCAAATACTGGTGAATGGATTAACCACCTGGCCTGCTGTACACTATTACCAAGGCTCATCCAAGGACAATTTCTACCATACTTGCTCTGTCTTGCGTATTCTTAGTGTTTCTGTCTTGAAGCAAACTGACCGAACCAGCATGTTCTAAAAAGGATTTATAACCAGACCTCTATTTGTTAAGAGGCTGTCTTTTATATATAGCCCTTTATGTATTGTATCACATTGTATTTAGGTATTATGAAAGTGGAGGATAACATTAATTTTGCCTCTTCTCTACTGATCAAAACACAGTTGGTACAGTACATCAAAATCAAGGAATCAGGTTCACAACATGCCTGTGACAGAAAGAGTTTCAACTAAAGTATACAGAACATGCATTGTTGTAGCTGTGTGCTCATGGTAGAACAAGGAATCAAAATAATGTTTTTTATTTTATTACTATTTTATTAATAATTTCTTGGCCAGAAAAACTGTTCATTGGGAACATAAATCCATTCAAACCTACTAATCCAAAAACACCTCTGCCAGCCGGCTAAAAATACTTTGAAATACTAATTAACTTTCTTTAAACATTTGCCCTTGTGTAAATATTTTGACCATACTAGCGTTTTATCTAATCATTCACGGGCATCATAACATTAAACAAAAAGCCCTTGAACCATTAATCATCTGATAGAGGATGGACGGAAAGTACAGGCTAATTTTGTTTAATCTGTCCTCACCTCGGGACATGAAAAACACACCAAACTGAAATCCAACCAGCAAGGTGCAAGGTGACATGACATTGTTTATGCCCCATTACCCAGCTATCCATTGAAATAGTTGCTACACATTAGAAGCAACCAAATAATCAACTTGTGCATCAGAAGCAGTAAAGTGCAGTAGCAGCCTAGGTGCTAGCAAGTTATTCTAATACACTATTGCAGATTGTCACTAAAAGAAAAGGGTTGAGATAGTTGTGTTTTAACCACAGAATCATGTTGTTACACTTGGCTACCTGAACGATAAGTAATAGTGGTATCCTGTACTTGAGCCTCTTATTGTTTCTGCACTTTTGGAAAGGACGGAACATGACACATACAGTATACCAGCCGTGACTAATACACAATAAAACAATGAGGAATGACAGTAGAAGGATAGAATACCTGTTTGAACTCTGAATTCCCAATCATTGACTGAAGGCTGTAAATAACCGGGTCACCTTTCATGGGTTGTAATGCCTCCCAAGTGACCTCACAGGTGTGGTCATCAAGCCGTTCTATTCTTGGTGCTGGGGAGGCGAGAGCAGAAGGAGATTAGCCGTTTGTTGTTACAAAGGAGATTAGCTGTTTTCCAGACAAAATTAATTATAACAACAATGATAAACTATGCAGGAACACATTATATATATTAGGGGTTTCTGGGCTTTGAACGATTAAAGAAATCTTGATAAATGGCAGAGGGTACTTCTAACCTTGTCAAAGAGCAACTGGAAGGTGTACCCAATATTTCACAATATCTCAGAATGAAGAAAAAAAAGACTGCAACAAGTTTATCGTATCATCTTAGGTCACAAGTAAGCTGATTTTTCTTTCTATTCAATGTACTTCTTTCAAACAGTATCAGAAAAATTAAACAGTTACATTGTACTTTTTTCTTCAGCTAGCTAAAATAAAATAGCGCTCAATAACTTACATTTCTCTTCAGCTAACCTAAATAAAATAACACTCAGTAAGTTACCTTTGTTAGTCTGAAACTCTTTTAGACATGGCATTTGGCTGAAGGAAATGCAAACGGTAGTACAGCTCAAAAGAAAATGGCAGATTATGTCACTAAAAGACCTGTAATTGTCTTTCAATACAATTCATATCACTAGCAAACAGGTGTGATCAATAGATTGATCAATCAGATTATTACATAGATCAATAGAAAATGTTAAGCCCCAACATAAACCCCTTTCATACTGGCGCTGCTCCTACCCGGGTCCGTGCCCGGGTACTGGCTACCCGGGTCACAATCCTGCGTAGCGTGAAACCACATACCCGGGTCGGCAGTGCTTTGACCCAGGTCGAGGGTGACAAAATGCATGATGGGTATTCGTAAGTGGACAAAGTAACGAACAGTCACGCCTGCGTGAAGGTTTCACTTCTGCAAGGAACATTTCTGTTTATTCTGTTTAGCCATATTTCTGTTGATTGAGACACACCTTGAGCCAGACTGAAGCAGGGATGAAGAAACATTTGCTCTAATCAACATTTGGATCGACGATTCAATCCAGAGGAGCTTGGATGGAAGCCTGTAACAAGCTGCTTCCAGGGCACTGCACATGAGCATTGTGTACTTGCTTCTGTCACCCAGGTCGACCCTGATTCTTGCATTTAGCCAACTTCAAATCAATGTTTTATATATTAAAAAACAAAATACTAGACTTCTAGTAATTTAACAAATTATCTTTTTCATAAAAACAAATAAACTTTTCATTTAAAATATTTGTTCATGGCAAAGTATTGGCACCCCTGCTTTAGTATTTTGTGCATCCCCTTTTTGCTTTTATAATGGCTTTTAGACGTTTATGATAATTCTTAACCAGTATGAACAACTTGTTGGTGAAATCTGGGCCCATTCTGCCCAATTCTGCTCAGACAGATTGGATACACAATGCTTGGCTACAGCTTTTTTCAGATGTCCAAAGCATTTCTATTGGATTGAGATCGGGAGATTACAAAGGCCACTCCAGAACTTTGATCTCAGTTTTATCAAGAACTCCAGGTTTGACTTAGCCGTATGCTTTAGGTTGTTGTCGTATTTGAAGTTGCCAATCAGCCTACTAGGAGATGGTATCATTGTACTTTGTTGAATGTTTTGATAAATGGCTGCATTCATTCAATCTTTAGATCACATGAATGCCTCCAGTCCCTGCACTGCCAATACAGAATCATGATCAAACCAACTTCATATTTAACTGCAGATACAAGGTTTTCTTCATTGAAGACTTTACCCTTTTTTCTCCAAACATACTGTGGTCCATATTTGGGGAAAAGTTATATTTTAGTCTCATTGGACCAGTCTCATTTGTTGAAGAATGCTTCAGATTGCTGTTCATATTTCTTGGCATATTAGATAGTTTTTTAAAAAAATATAAATTCTTTAAAATGTTATTTGCACTGAGGTCAGTTATTTTGTACACAACTATGCCTGATGCTTCTAAATCTTTCTTTAAGTCCTTGGCTGTTGATGTTGGATTCTTTTCAGCTGCTCGGAGGATTCTCCTACCTGCTGTACCTGTAATGTTCTTTGGACGTCCACTTCTTTGAAGCGTTTCAGCTGAATTTGTTCAGTGGTTCTTGATTCTTGCTCTGATTTGGATTTAGGTATTCCATATGTCTTTGATTCTGTTCTGTAGGAATTTCCTTTGTTCTAGTTTGCAAACGTGAATCCAACTTCTTTGTCTTTGACCATCATCTACTGTGTTGCCAAAATGTTTTTCTTCAACAGATGTTGGAAATAATTACCTCTTTTTCTGGCTATGTGACTTTATAATGCAGCTTAATTGCTATGTAATGGTTTTTAATCAATGAATATATATTTTTTTTAATTAGTTATATTAAATTTGTACAGACAATGTAAATGTGCCAATACTTGAACAAATATTTGAAATTGCTTAAGTGCTTTTGTTTTTTCATAACGATTATTAAAACTACCAGAAAATGTGTATTTTGGTAA
This sequence comes from Acipenser ruthenus, assembly GCF_902713425.1. Taxonomy (NCBI): domain Eukaryota; kingdom Metazoa; phylum Chordata; class Actinopteri; order Acipenseriformes; family Acipenseridae; genus Acipenser; species Acipenser ruthenus. Next base: position 17,350,640 of record NC_081196.1, on the reverse strand, counting down.
TATTAATTAGTGGCCAATGTTCACTAAATGCTTGTATGTAACATGTTTTCTTCAATTATCTTACATTAAGTGTAGGGTGTCAATACTTTTGTCTGCATCTGTATATATAATGTTTTTGCTCAAAATAGCCAACTTCCCAACATTTCGGTATGTTTAGCATAATTTTATTAAATCTAAAACTAAACATTGTAGGTCATTCATGTTATGTAATACATATGTATAGCTTACTGATTGATTGACAATTAGATGTCTCACCTCTGTAGCCACCATGCGTCAAGTAATTTCTGACTGCATGCATTTTGAACAGTTGTCTGAAATTAAGGGGTGTTTACTATTACCGATACTTAAAGGTGAGGTTACATATCTTTACCTCATCAAAAAACTTTACGAATAAAAAGCGGCCCCAATGTAGGCATGAAGACTTCATATAAAAATCTCTTTCACAAAGACCTCACACCAAGTACAACAGTGTTAAAAGACACTTACAAGTGGACCCCTTAGCCAAACAATTACTATGGAGAAAGACTCATGCATAAATGTTTGAGTACCAAATACCAACACTGTAAACATCCATTTGTAACATTACTGTTACTGGATATACAAGATTCATGACACAGGTGTATTTCAAATCCAATATTTATTTATTTTAAATGTGCAGTTAATATTAGGATCTATTTTCCTACCATTGATTAGCTGTCCAATATTTAAATTTAATAACTGAAAACATCAGTGCTTGTACAATATTGCAAGCTCTTTGAACAGCAAGGCAATTAAGGCTTTGTTTTAAATTACATTGAGGAGGGGCACCCCACAGTGCCATGATGTTTTTGAAACAATAATAACTACATGTATAAAGAATGACTGCTGACTTCTCCATGTTAATTGGGAAAAAGGACAAAAAAAATACACTACCTTTGAGAGGAGCAGGCGGGGATTTGGGAGTCGTGAAAGTGTAAACATCAGAAAAGGGCCCTTCCCCGGCTTCATTGAAGGCCTGAATGCGGAATGTGTAGGTGGTTGATTCATTGAGCCTCTGTACCTTGTGTGTGTGGCATGGTCCTCTGTACAAGGACACAAACCTGAGGGAAAAGAAACAAAATAAAAAGCAGACTTTTTTTTTTTTTTTTTTTTTTTTTTTTAAATAAACACCATTTCAATCCGCACCATGAAATCAAAATGGGGCTGCTGTCAGTTCCAACAACTCATTTGCAAACAGATGTTAAATCAAAGGTCGTTTGAGGGTCACTTCCTCAAGTTCTATTGCTACAGTATAATAAAATATAAAAAGTACAGCTATGGCCAAAAGCTTTGCATCACCCTATGAACTAATTTAGCTTCATAAAGTCGAATAAAACCTGCTCAAATTATGTTATGTTAACATATTGAATTACATACCGCTTTGCAGTTTTTCAATATACTTATTGAAATAATGTGACAATCTAACATGAAATACTGTACTGCTATTATGGCTTCTGGTAGACTTTGAGATATCATTTTGTAGTTTCTCTGATTACATGAAATATCTAAATTATGTTTATATGTTTTTTTTTTGGCCATAGCTGTAAACACACAAAAAAAAAAAAAAAAAATGTGTAAACCCAATCTTCTTAAAGGCCTTCTTCAATAAAATGGAATACCGTAAATTAATTAGCAAATGTACAGCTTTTAATTTGGTGATTTTTTACACTTATTTGTTTTTCAGTTATAATTTCCAGATCATTTACAGTTGCGTTTCTGTTGAGGCCCTTACCTTCCACTCCTGTCCTCCATTTGAAGGTGATACTGAATGGGGTCTGTTTGCAGTGATTTAGCAGTGCCCTCTCCCCACTTGAGCTTCAGGTTCTGATGACTCAAGGCAGTGCACTCGAGGCGCGGGGGCTCAGGAGGAAGGGGCTTGGTTTTCAACTTGATAGTGTGGCTGAATGGGCCTGCGCCAATGCTGTTCAGGGCCTGAATTCGTATTCTAGAAGAAAGGAAGCATTGCATATTACAGTAGTTACGACTGCAGTTTACATAGCTTACCAGTTTGTGCTCTGTGTAGCATAAAGAACATGTAGAATTGCTGACAAAGGACAGCCTGTTAATCCAGCCTCTTTATCAATACATTATACACAAAATGCTGCTGCTTTTTTTTTTACTATCCCCTTACCTTTTATGATGCTGACAATCGTTCTGAGTTGTTATAATTGCAATTACTCAAATGCTGCTTTTGTGTCTGTCAAGTCACCTGAGTTTAAGGTACATATGCCTCTAACAGACTAGATCAGCCAGTGTCTTTCTAGACATGAGAGAGTGTGTTATTAGGTGATCTGCCACTCTGGTTCCAGCTGCCTTTGGTTTTGCTGGCAATTCACAGCTGCATACTAGCTGGTGTTGGCACTTAATACTGGAAGCAATAATCAAACTCAAAATCAAAGCATCTTAACTAAGACTTCTCAAAAAATAAAAAAAAACACAGTATTTGAGGATGGTAATTGTAATTCGAACCACTCAGATTGAAATATTATCACAGGAACAGGTAAAATGCACTACCCAATATATAGACCTCACAGCAAAAACAGTTTAACTTATAATATTCATGAAGGCATTTGCCAAAACATAATTAATGCTTCTCACTGCATGTGCGCAACAGATGCCCTCTTACCTGTAAGTTGCATCTGACTGCAGGTTTTCTATAATGTGGTTTGTGGTTCTCGCCACTGTAATGGGCTGCCTGTCCCCAAAATCTATGCTGTAGGAAGTAATTTCTGAGCCATGGTCACAAGGCTCTTCCCACTGCAGGGCCAGGCATGTGGATGGGGAGTAGTGTGGAACGTCTACCTCGCTCTCGTCTCTGACGCGAAGACAACTCACTGCAGCCGGAACCGAGGACGGAGTCACGCACAAAACCACTTCACTGAACAGACCGGCTCCGGCAACATTTACTGCCTACAGAGTTCAAATTCAGAAAAAAAGCAAGAGATTTTTAAAAGCGAACACATTCATACAAAGTGTTATAACAAACAGACACATTTCTATACGAGACTTGGACATTTATTTAGTTTTACAAATGATTAGACATGATTAGCTAATTTAGCTTTGGTATAAATGCTCCAATCTGGAATTGATTAATGGAATATTTACCCATTGATGATAGATATGAATTCCATCAACTATAATTGTTTAGAACAATCTGACATTGTCCGATATCGGTATTGCACAGAAAAATGCATTTCATTTTCTGCCACACAAATGCTTCCCTTCAGCACTACTGCGATTAAACAGTTTATAAAACTTTTAATCTATTTATCAGATTTACAAATTCTCTAAAAGCCCTTGTTATTGGTGTAAGGATGCAAGTCAGTTATGATCGGTTCGGTTTTTAATCAACTCTTTCAGCTGTTTGACGTCCAATCGGTTTTCTGTAAAACCGAAATGAAATTTTAACTGTGACAAACAATCTCAATACAGTGATATTGCAGCACTCACACCAATGTATTATACAACTAGACACAATGCAGAAAGAGTAAAATAATAGACATCAAACGTCTTTATTTATTATTTTCACCGTGGTCGGTTGCAAGTGGCAAATCACGTCTAAGTACTGTAGAACAGCAGCTCATGTGATAGGGAAGCAGTAAGGCAAGACAGGGTGTATGATATACTCCAATATCACCACGGGTGTGGTGCAGGTCACAAGGTGAAGCCGAGTGGCTTTAACCACCCGGGGCATGGTGAGATTAGAGTATATCACACACCCTGAAGTGCCTCATTAAACTAATAAAATGGGTTAACTTACTAAATTGGAAAAAAAGAAATTTACAAAAAAAAGTCATTTTTAAACATCCTTCTGCCTAAAACTGAGCTAAGAAAAAAAATAGTTCCATATACAGTAACTTAAATAAAAAGCATTACTTAAAAAAAACAAACAAAAAAAAAACAACATTTATCGATGTTGAATTGAACATTGCCATTGAAAGTGTAGTATATCTTCATTTTACTTATTTTAAAGTAAAATAATACTATCCATTTTCATCATGACACGGCACAAATGCCTTTAATCACGCAGATCCTTCTTCACAAAATCTGAGACAGTATCAGGTGACTGCTGTTTTTTTAAACGTTCTTTGTTACTCGGGGATATGACAGAAGGTATCCATATCAGATTAGCGTTACCGCTTCACAGTGGCGAGAAAGACGTTTGCATTATAGAATACCTGGTCACTTATCAAACTAACATTGAGGTTTATGGCTGGACAACATGGACAACTACTGGGCCAGTGTTAAAAAAAAAAAACATTTAAAACAATGCAGGGCACAGCAGAAGAGATGATACCATTGTGCCTGGACGAACGTATGTGAAGAGAAAGATAAGGCAGAATTTTTGAGATCTTATAGGAGGCTGTGTGGTCCAGTGGTTAAAGAAATGTGCTTGTATTATTATTATTTGTTTATTTAGAAATGCCTTCATCCAAGGCGACTTACAGAGACTAGGGTGTGTGAACTATGCATCAGCTGCAGAGTCACTTACAACAACGTCTCACCCGAAAGACGGAGCACAAGGAGGTTAAGTGACTTGCTCAGGGTCACACAATGAGTCAGTGGCTGAGGTGGGATTTGAACCGGGGACCTCCTGGTTACAAGCCCTTTTCTTTAACCACTGGACCACACAGCCTCCTGTAACCAGGAGGTCCCCGACACTGATGTGTCGAAACGCAATGTTCTACGCTTTTTAAAACAAATGGATATCAATAAAGATTGGTTTTAATGACATGCCAAGCATTTTACCTGAACTGTTCAAAATTTAAAGGATATATAGGAGTGTGCTGCCATACCGGTTTCTGTTACTGCGGACAAGTGGATACTACAACCAGCTGTATCAGAGACAATCATATTTTATTTAATTTAATTTTATATATATATATATATATATATATATATATATATATATATATATATATATATATATATATATATATATATATATATATACACACACACACACACACACACACATACACAAAAGCACAAAATCACATATCCCCCAAAGTATTCTTACTTACCTGTACTCTACAGAAGTAAGTGGTAGCTGGTAAGAGCCCTTTCATTTCATGTGTTAAACCAGGTCCGCAGTAGCAGAGTTGTATGCAGCCTTCTGCCGCTCCCCATTCTAACCGATACTCAGTAACATTAGCTCCATTTCCAGCCGGGGTCTATTTTGAACATGAAGAAGAACTGAATCATAGGAACTGAAAGTATGTCTATTAGAATGCTGTACAGAGGCTAAACATGGCATGCATATTCATAAACCTGTTCCTGCCCCCTGAACCTGTGCTGGGGCGAGCAGGCAGGATCCTGACAAAGATGATGGACAGATGAACCAGTTAAAATAATTTGTGACCAGGGATACAGTATGTTAATAAAATATCAAAACAAAATCAAGATTATGTTGAAAAAGATATTGCAGGAATACATACAACAGAGCATAATGTTAGGCAAATTAATTAATGATGTTTTAAACCCTACAGCCTGTTTAGTGACACTTTAATAGAGAGTAGATTGGACTGGCAGATCTTAATTAGGAGTTACAAGTAATATACCTGACACCACATACAGTATACTCCTATGAGCAGAATGGAAAGCAAGTGTAAGGTTCAGGTAGAGTTATTACACCAATATACAGGAACAGGAAGTGAACATACAGTGTTGCAGCAGGATAAAAACATTTTAAAAGAGTGAAAAACAAAAACATCAAACACCTAAACTGTGTTTGGAAATGAATAAAAGACAGACACAAATGTTTTTAATGGCTCATTTTAGCTTAAGCTGCACTCCCTTTGAGTAGGCCGCAATAGCATCCTTACAAATGTAAAATTGACCTCACCTGATTTCAATGCGTCTACTGGCTTTGTTATTACCATGCTTATGATTTCATAGAGAAATTGATAGGATTGGACGTCAATTTGTTGACTTTTTTTGGTGGACATACGTAATCTTCTAGACGATATTTGCAACAAGTTGCTTTGATTGCTATATAATTCTGTGTGATGCTAAACCAAATCAGAGCAGAGTTTTCTTTTGTCTCCCAAGAAAACTGAATTCACAGAACAGAAACCACAAAACATCTTTAAAAAGGGTACTCACTGACGATCATAGAGCAATAAAAAAAGTTATTGGTATCCATTTTTATTGGGAAATATAAATTATATACAGAAAATCCTCTTGATTCAGATACGTTATAGAAAATAAAACATAACTCACCTCCCAGCTGACTATTGCACATGTAGGGGACCGACAAGCAACATGGGGTGGTTCGCATTGATGTGGTACACCAGGAGCTGTAGTGATTTCACATTTCTCAGAGTATGGTCCATACTAAATGGAAGGAAGAAGATTACTTTGATTATTTGTGCATGAGGAAAGTGCTGCATTTCAGCTTTATCGAGTTCTTCTTTTGTTCAACATTTCATTGTAATTGCAAATGACAGAATCAGGGATTGATTTATTCCAGCATGATAAATATTTTAGAATCTTCGGATAAGATGGCTAACTAGAAATGGGAGTTTTGTTCACGCTACAAGGCAGACGTTTTCAAACTGGGGGGCTCGCCAAGGTTATCAGGACTGGCAAGACCCGACTGGTAAATATTTGTTCCTGATTTCTTGGTGATTGTAAAACAAAGATAAGCCACAAGATTTTTTCAACACAAAGGACAGAGGAGGTTAAAAATCGAAGGAAGCAGCGCTACACCTGCCAAAACATGCTTCGTACGCTGTCTCCTACCAAACTAAATAGCAAGAAGTGGAAAACGTTAGGTTATTATCATAACCCTGGTTCTCTGAAATAGAAATATTAACCATCACTAATGGGTTTTTCCCCTTTAAGAACCCAAGAACTGAAAAGCATTATGCCAACAAACTCTCGCGAGAGTGCACGACGCAATGTCAGTTGCCCCGACAAAAGCACATTGCAGCCATTTGCAAATTCTCTTTTTACTTGAGTCTCGCGGCTCCGCAGCGACCGCGAAGACTGATGGTTAATATTTCTATTTCAGAGAACCAGGGTTACGATAATAACCTAACGTTCTCTTTCAAGTACGAAATATTACCCATCACTAATGGGCAAGTATACCCAATCTGTCGTGAGGACAGGCGCAAGACTCTTATGAGCTAACCGCACTAGCAGTCCAAGGTGACAAGTTACTCACCGATCAATCTGTAGTTGAGGGGACGACCACCGAGGCAGCCCCCAACACTCTTGATCCAAAACCAGGACACAGCGGATCCACGATGTACTAGTAGGACCGTGGCCCTGTCCTGTCTGATCTTCTCCAGACATAGAGGTAGCAAAGCTATCGGCGGAAACACATACAGTGGGCGCGCTGGCCATTGGTGAGCCAGTGCGTCGACCCCTAGACACCCTTCGTCTCTCATTATGGAGAACCACAGGGTGCAATGCGTCAACTCCTGGGAGGCAAAAAGGTTGATCTCCGCTCTCCCAAACCGTTTCCATATGAGGCTGACAACCTCGGGATGGAGTCTCCAATCTGCGCTGCCCGGAACCTGCCTTGAGAGGAGGTCTGCAGCAATGTTCACCACTCCAGGTAGGTGTACCGCTCGGAGTGAGAGGAGATGGGTGTGTGCCCAGACCAGAAGCCTGTTGACCACCTTGTTGAGACTGGGTGATCTTGTACCACCCTGGTGGTTGATGTAAGCCACCACTGTCGTGTTGTCCGTCCGGACAAGCACGTGTCTCCCCCTGATTTCCTCTAAAAAGAACTGAAGAGTGAGAAACACTGCTTGCAGTTCTAGAAGATTTATGTGTCGGCCCAGCCACGGAGGCCGCCAAACCCCTTGTGCACCCCGACCGTTCCACACCCCACCCCAGCCATGGTTGGAGGCGTCGGTGGTAACGACTTCTCTTCTTGTGACCGCTCCCAGCCTGATGCCTAGGCGTAGGTGGGCCGGTTGTTTCCACCAAGAGAGAGTTCGGAGACAATATCTGGACACTGTCACCAAACGGTTGCGGTTCAGCATTGGGTGAGGGACCATCCTGTTGAACCAGGCCTGAAGGGGCCGCATATGCAGGAGGCCCAGGGGAAGGGATTGAGAAGCTGCTGCCATCAGGCCCAGAAGTTTCTGGAATGTCACCACTGGTAAAGCTCTGCCTAACTGGAATAGGTCTAGGCAGGCCGATATGCTTGACACCCTGTCGTCCGACAGCACTGCTGTCATGGATCTGGCGTCCAGACTCAAACCCAAGTAGCGCGCTACTTGAGCTGGCGTCAGTTGACTTTTTGCATGATTCACCTTCAGACCTAGTCTGGATAGGTGATCGGTGACAAGTTCTGTGTGTTGCAGCGCCTGATCTGGCGACTCTGCACAAATGAGCCAGTCGTCCAGGTAGTTTAGAACTCTGATACCGTTGAGTCTCAGAGTGGCCAGGGTAGCGTCCATGCATTTCGTGAAAACGCGTGGCGCTAGGGATAGGCCGAATGGCAGTACACGGAACTCGTAGCCTTTCCCTTGAAAGGCGAACCGAAGATACTTCTGGTGCCCTGGTTTTATGGGAATGTGGAAGTAGGCGTCCTGCAAGTCCACTGTCGTGAACCAGTCGCACGGCCTGATGGACTGCGACAGCTGTCGCAAGGTCAACATCTTGAACCGCCTGCGGCTCAGATACAGGTTGACCAGTCTGAGATCGAGGATTGGTCTGAGGCCGCCGTTCCGTTTGGGCACCAGAAAGTATTTGGAGGAGAACCCCCCGACCATGTCGGAGGGTGGTAAGATGCGAATAGCCTGCTTTTGCAGGAGGGTCTTTAGCTCCTGAGCCAGTGAGTCGTTGGCACAGGGGTCCTTGACCAGAGCATGGACCACCCCCCGAAAGGGGGGTGGTCCATGGCTGAATTGTAAGGAGTACCCCCGACGTATAGTGGTGAGCACCCACGAATCGCGGGTGCACTGGCCCCAGTACTCCAGATGGGCTTTGGAGAAGGGGCCCTGGGCCTGTGGCAGCAAATTCCTAGGGCTGCTGCTTTGGTTTAGGCGCCTGTGGTCTCTTATCAGGTGCATTGCGCTGGAACCGCCTTTGCCTACCGTGTCCCCGGCTTGACCTATCAGTGACCGCTGGAGAGCCCTGTGGACCGTCCTGAGGCTGCCACTGTGGCCGAGGCGGTGGCCTCTGATACCACTGCTTCTTAGGCGGTGGTGCCGGCTTGGGGGCAAGGTCACTAAATGCCTTTGTCACTTCCCTTGCCGCTTTGGACCGAAGCAACAAATCGTCCACTGCAGGGCCGAATGTATGCCCTGGCGTGATGGGCGCGTCCAGCAGAGCAGCCTTGTTATTCTCCGTCAGCCTGGCTTGAGAGAGCCACAGCTGACGGCGCGCAGCCACCTATGCTGCCATACTGCGCCCTGTTGCTTGACTCGGAAGCTGTGCTAGTCGTAGCAACATTCGGGAGATCAGCCGCAGCTCCTCTGTCTGATCGAGGGTCAGTCCCCCCTCAGCAGCGGAGCCCCAAATGTGGCTCTGGTAAGCCACCAAACAGGTATTGAAGTTGCCCAACTGGGCAACAAAGGCATTAGCGGAGTAAGCCTTCTTTAGAAGGACCTCCGTGACCCGACATTGCTTGTTTGGGCAAGCCGCATCTTTGGACAGCAGCGCAAGGTTTGCTGGTTGCGCCAAAGCTGGAATAGTGGACCCGACAGGGGGAAACTGGACCAGACCCATTTTATCCCCCTCGTGAACCCTATAGGTCGTACCTGACCTAGGGACCGCAGGGGCTGTGGCCGGGTGCTGCCATGATGAGGTCAGTTCCTGCTAAAAATCCAGGTGGATGGGCGGGGCCTCAGAGGGTAGCTCCTTACGCTCGTCATAAACAGAGCACCTCTCAACTGTCGCACTCGGCCATGGCACCCTAAGTGCATCATTGGCTCGACGCATCAGGGGTATGAGCTCCCTAGGCAAGGGAATCAGAGGCAGCGAGTCCAACGCTGGATCCTCTGAAAAGAACATCTCACGCTCCTCAGCTCCTTCTGAAGCGAGGACAGAGAGAGCGTCCTCCATTCCCCCCCCCCCCCCCCCCCCCCCCCCAACTCAACCTCTGCCAGTTCCGGTGGCGGAGGGGGGGAGAGAGAAGCCGCTTGTGAAGGTGGAGCAACAGGCGCTCGCATCACAACAGGTGCTTGCACCACAGCAGGTGCCTGCACTGGCAGAGACCGCACCTGCAACAACTGGGTCAGAGTTGACTGCTGTTGCTGGAACATCTCACACATATACCGCCAGCGGTCCGATGATTGGGACCTGTGCCTCCTTTTCTTACCCCTTGGGGAAGGAGAAGCAGAAGAGGAAGAGGATGAGGAGGAAGAGGGACTCCTCCTCCTGTGCTTCCTGGACTCCTTGGAACCCCGTGCCCTGGCACCGTGCTCAGCGGAGCGAGGCCTCTGGCTAAGCTCCCTGGAATGGCTGGAATGGTGGCTGGAGCAGCGCTCTCCAGAACTGCGCTCCCTAGAGTGCCCCCTACTACTACCAGCTGCCTCTGCAGGAGGTAACTGCGCCGGGGTAATGGAGACATCACTGGACTGGCGCATAAGCCTGGACCGTAGTGATCGCTTGCTGAAAACAGCGCACTGCACACAAAAGGCAGGGTCTGCCAGAGCTCGCTCTGCATGTTCCTGACCTAAGCAGCGCACACATCTTTCGTGGCCATCAGCCACTGGCAGCTTGGCGCCACAGTCAATACAACCGTGAAACACAGTAGTGTAGGTACCAACAGGTTTAGTAAACTAGTGTGGGTACCCAATGTAAAGTACACCCAACAGTTAGCTTGGTACCGAACCTGGTACTGAGCGTTTGTTCTAGGTACTGAGGGAGTTGGTACCAACAGACTTAGTAAAACTAGTCTGGGTACCAATAAAAGCCTGGTACTGAACGTCAGTTCTGGGTACCGTTGGTATCAACAGACCTGGTATGAACCAGTCTGGGTACCAAATACAAATACCTACCGTCGGTACCGAAGCGTATGCTAATGCGGTAACGTCCGTACCGAAGCGTATGCAAACGCGGTACCAAAGCGTATGCAAACGCGGTAGCGTCAGTACTGAGCGTATGCAAACGCGGTAGCGTCAGTACCGAGTGTATGAAAACGGGGTACTGAGACGCGATACTGTGTCTCAATAGAGAATTAATAAGTCAAAGGCTGCGTCAACTCTGGTACCAAGGTACAAGAAGAGAAAACGCTAACCTTGTGCTAATGCACAACAGCAGCCAGCAATCCTACAAAAAAGCAGGAGATCTCACGAAGAGATGCACGCTAGCTAACTGTACAGTCAAGAAGACTGTGAACAGCTACACAGTTACAGGTTATTCTCAAGCCTGAAAATAACCTCTGTACTACAGCTGTAATAGTGTCCTGTGAGCCCACAGAACTGAATCCCGTTTTCTGTAAGAAAAAACAAGGGAAGAGGTATACAGTAATGTAAACAACACTGAATACACAAAATAATAATACTTTTTTTTTTTTTTTTTCTGGAACAGAGCCCTGTCCAGATGAGAGTTATCTGCCGTAATAGTGAACTAGACCTGGGGGAGGGCAAACGCAAGTCGTAGGCTCCTGCTGGCACACTGCCAGTTCGGACTGACTAGATCAAAAATTCGGCAATAATATAATATTTTAAACAACGGTAGCGACCGTGAGTAAAAACACTGTTAGAGACAGAATACTGCAAAAACAGGTTAAACAAGGCAATACTACTAAGTAATAAGAAATACTTAGCTCAGATGCTTTCACTCTTAGTGAAAAAGGAAAAAGAGAATTTGCAAATGGCTGCAATGTGCTTTTGTCGGGGCAACTCACATTGCGTCATGCACTCTCGCGAGAGTTTGTTGGCATAATGCTTTTCAGTTCTTGGGTTCTTAAAGGGGAATAACCCATTAGTGATGGTTAATATTTCGTACTTGAAAGAGAACCTCATACGATTGGTGAAGATCTTGTGCTGCCTGCAGCGACTGACATGGCATTGATACTATGGGAAGGAAAGTTTCTGATCAGTCAAGTCTCATTCCACTATCTGACAACGCGGTTAGCCACAAAATTGCTGATATGCAGAAGACATTGAGGAGCAGCTTGTTGAAGCAGTAAGGCAAAGCCTCCTTTTCACTCTACAAATCAACAAGAGTACTGACAGCACCAATGACGTTTGATACATCAGCTCATCGTATGTTTTTGATGAACTCTCACTCCTCACTTCACCAACACTTAATCGACTAATGCCTTCAAGTTTTACTGGGCTATTTGGCTGACATATTTGACAAGCTCAATGAACTTAACCTTTCTTTGCAAGGTAAGAACTGTAACATTTTTATTGCACAGGAAAAAGCACAGCGCTTTTCCAAAAATGTTTGCCTTGGAGTAGTTGTGTGATGCAAGACGATGTAACTATGTTTCCAACACTGCCTTCTGTCATTATGGATTTGGGAATGTCAGACCTGGAAGTTAAAGATGTGATAGTGGAGCATTTGTCTCAGATTTGCACACAATTCAAAGGATATTTTCCCGAAAGTGAGGCAAATGATGCAGGATTTTTCCTGGGTTCGAAATCTGTTTTCAGAGAACTTTGTAGCAAAAGCCAAGATTGCTGTGAGTCTAAAAGAGAATTTGATAACGTTGCTGGTGATTCTGTTTTGAGAGATAATTTCAAAGTTATACCTGTTGATCAGTTCTGGCTCTCAATTCTAAAAGAGTTCACTGAATTGTCACAAACAGCCGTGGAAATACTTGTTCACTTTCTGTGTGAAACAGGGTTTTATTTGCTTATTTAAAAGAGACAGATCTGAGGTTGAAACTCTCCGAAATCAAGCTGAGAAACCTGTGCGCTAGCAAGCAGGCTTATCCTACTCACATTGGTGTTCTTTCATATTCAAGATTATTACATATTTAAATAGTGGTACTGTGCTATGTTGCATTCTGTCTTAAGAAAAAGATGATTTTCCCAACATGTAACATTTTTCTAAATACTGTACTGTTTATTAGAAGGGGGAAGTGCACATATGTATTTGGTATTGTCTGTTGTGTTGTTATTATTTGTATGTATGTATATATGTATGTATGTATGTATGTATGTATGTATGTATGTATGTATGTGTGTGTGCACAGGTGTTTTAGGTTGGCAGGGAGGGGTTAATTGCCTTCCGTGCCAAATCAGTTCACATGCAGTATGTCCCTGAGCTTGATTGAATGATTAACAAGCAATCGAGCTCTGGCACAGCTGCATAAGAGAGACAGGAACCTCTCTCTCTCTCTCTCTCTCTCTCTCTCTTGCAGGGAGTAAGAGCAAGAGGCAAGAAAGATATATACTCGTGCTGACTGCTGGCCTAATGTTTCAGGAACCACCAGGGATTTGTTTGACCACAAGTGGTCCTCAAGCCACAGTTTTGGAACCTCAGCATTCTCCTGTACATTCTGCTTCCATCTGTGTGTTTGAATCGTGCCAAAAAGATGCTTATCAAAACTAGCGACAAAGTCGTTTCTTTTGACTGAAATATATCAACATTGCTTACCCCAGCTTTGTTGGCTGCCCGAAGCCTAAAAGAGTATGTTTTCCCTGGTAGGAGACCAATTACTGTACATTCTAGTTCAGGACCCATATAGACTTCTCTGTGCTCCTCTGCCTGAGCTGGAGACATCTCAAGACTATAGCAGGAGACGAGACATCCACCGTCCACCTGGGGAGCTCCTGTAACATTAAAAACAACATTAAAAACAAAGTCACAGAAACAGAAACATTTTATACAGTACGGGAAAATAGTCATTCTTTGACAAAAGTTTTGACTAGAACTCTCTCAGTGATCTAGAAATACAATTCACTGGACTCACCCCAACGCATCTGCAATTCTCTGGCTTTAGGTTTCCCCACAAGCCGTGGTGGCATACATTGGCCAGGTGGAACTGCTGGTGTCTGTATCAGCAAGGTTTCTGAAAGCTTTAAAGAAGAAAAAAAATAAATCATTGTTAAAGGCTAATGAGTAAATGATTAAACATTTTAGGGTCTGTTCAACTGGCGTAAACAGTGGATGATCTAAATATAAGATAGGGTGCTCCCTGGTATTTTACCAATCATACATACAGACTCACAATCATGGTTAGACTCAGAATTATAATTAGATGTGGTTTTCATGCCTTGGTACACAAAGTGCTGTTATTTAGATCCATCACTGTTCACTTACATTTGTTATCACAGACACTTAACATAAATTGCATATTGGTAAGGTAAGTTACTGCAGCCAAGAAATAAATATGCATAGTGTATGTACAAACAATTGTAGCCCTATAAACAGACCTAAACTAGGCTGTAACCATTGCACTTGTTATAAATGTAATTGTTCTTCTGTTTCTGGACAGGTTTAGACACATATTGATAAAGATTGATATGAACTAGGGAGTGCAGTTTTTTGGACACTGGAAGGTATGGATAGAGAGAGACATAAAGCAGTTGGAGCCTTTCACCACTTTTAAATCGACAAACAAGATTAAAAACTAACACTGAATAAGAAGATATTGAGCTTTTAATACGTCAGTTTCCTGCTCGGCATCAATTATACTGTTAAACATGGAGTGGTTAATTAATTGCTGCTGTGAAATTAATTAATATTATTAACAAGTACTTTTAATGAATTAAAAAGGCAATTCATTCATATTAGAAGAAGAATTTTACCCAAGAGAACTGCAACTATTAGCAGTGTTCCGTGGATTTCAATTGTCCCCTATGGTTTTTTTCTAAAGTAATAACCAATGGTTGTACTGCAGAGTAACATTACATGCAAAAATATTTAATTATGCTGAAATTTAGGATTCAGAATGTCTCACTAAAATATGAAGCGTCAAATAAAAATAAAAAAATGGCATTTCTTTATATACATAAAATAAATAGCTTTGTGAAAATCGCTTTGTAAGAGGAAACACTGCCTTAGACAGCCTATTGAAATGCATGAGATGAGATAGCTGGACTGTACCGGGCTCTGTCCTCCTTCGCTGATGCAGTACACCCGGACTTGATAGGCACAGCCTGGGCTCAGCTGATCACACACATGCTCCAGGACAGACCCGCTGTACACCATCTCCCATTTGTTCCCTGAAAGGTTAAAGAAAACAAATGTGCTCAGCCAATGCTCATTGATATATCACAACTGGCAATTTTGTATTTTTTTTTTTTTATTAGAAAAAAACAACAAAAAAAACAAATGATTACCATTTTTTTTATGTAATTACATATTATCTAAAATAAATACATTTTTTCCCAGCTATTGCATGATTACATTTTTCAGCTTCTTTTAAATTATACATATTTATTGATTAGGCCTAACATTTATGCCTTTTTATTATTTCTTTTTGGCACTTTAAATATTAAATATTTCCCTCAATGATTATTGTTTCCAATAACATTTGGAAAGGGCCTGCTGTATGTTTACAACAGTCAGTCTTGCCATGGGATTCCACTATTGTTAGGACACCAATAGTTCTCAAACCCTTGATATCCTTTGAGATCCCCTTCTTTCAATTGTATATTGTAAATATGTTCTCTAGTACTAAATACTATTATATAATCTCTGTCTGTACAGCGAGAATCGTTAGTACAAGTTCCACATGCCCAAGTTTACCAGGTATTGCATAAAGCGTGAAACCAACAATTTATTTAACTGCGATCCAAGATATAAATGGGTTGAAACAGAATTCTAGTTCTTTTTTCTTTTTAAATGACAGAGGAGTGTGATTTCTTGCTACTTCTTATGTCTTAACAGAAATACCATTAGTTTACCTGAAATCATGTAACTCCAAATTACGTGTGCTTACTGTATGTTAAAGGTTATTGGAAAATCAAAGGTAATTTTTTGATACATACCATTCGAGCCTTCTGACATCTCCACAATATACTTTGTGACAGTGGCTCCTCCATCCTCTTTGGGTGGTTCTGCCAAACAAAGAAAGATATTAATTCTCAAGATGAGGAAACTTGTTTTCTGTGAATGTGAATTTTAATGTTCCAATGGCACTAGAGAGTTCTCCATTTATCCACGTAGTCGGTACTGAACATCGTCACAGGATGTAGTTCATTTTCCATGCCCATCCAATTCCTTGAGTTATTGGAGTCACTCCCAGCAGGTAATGCCTTTTAGCTGTTGGTGGTGTTTTTCATGATGTATGCTAGAAACCGTGGCGAGACCACTAGAGCTAATTTAACATTAACCAATGAAGCCACCAGATTTCAATAACTTTCAAAAACAGAACATGGCTTACTGTTTGTTTTTTATCCTGAAAAAAGCCTGCAATAGAAGCGCCTCATTTAAGTCTTCGGCTTAGTTTTTTTGCTATAAATACCCAAGATCTACACTTTGAGTAAAGTGCTGTTTCATTGCCTACAAATCATAAATTGGTCTGTTTTTCCAAGGGTCATTGTAACGCATTTGACTACACAGTTTCACTCTAAACTTACCCCATATAATTTTAAAATTGTTGGCATGAACCTTCCCCTTCACTGCTGGCCTGTAAGGTGCTCCAGGCCTGTCAGGACAAGTGCAAAACTCAGTGGCCTCGCTAGGATTGCTCATCCCCTCCGAGTTGTAAGCTGCAACCTTTTGATAAAAAAAAACAAAACACATGAATATTTCAAGTCGCACATAGAATTTCACCTTAAATGTATTATAGTCTGGAGGTGCCTCACTATGCAGGTAATTTGATTTGTCAGCTGTACATACGACTTGCAAATCACATTCATTTTAGATCTAGGCTAATTAGGCACTAGATTGACGAGTCCACATTAAATAAATGTGTCGCAGCAAAAAACCTTGCACTGGTTAACATATTGATGTAGTGTGCATATCAGGATTGAGAGAACTTTCCAGACAAACACAAGTTAAACAAATCAAGTCATTGAGTCCAAAACGATTGTGGTTATAATTCAGACAAAGCAAACCTAACTGTGTGACCATGGAACAGGTACACACACAAATTGCCAGTAGTT
This sequence comes from Acipenser ruthenus, assembly GCF_902713425.1. Classification (NCBI taxonomy): domain Eukaryota; kingdom Metazoa; phylum Chordata; class Actinopteri; order Acipenseriformes; family Acipenseridae; genus Acipenser; species Acipenser ruthenus. The sequence continues at coordinate 17,333,646 of NC_081196.1, read as the reverse complement.
GCAATACATGTTGGGTTATTACCACAAATAAAAAGACAGATTTCCAACCAATCCAAATGCAAATACATTTTATTCAAAATAATGAAATAAATAAATTACATATTTAAATGTTTTTGTTTCACAAATTAGTGACATTATTATAACTCACAATTTCAAAGTTTGAGTGGTTTAATTTGTCCTACATTATTTATTTATTCTTAATACACTGCTCCCTCCTAGGAGCCCATCCAATAACCCCCTCCCTCTTGTAAGCCACCAGATTCCTGCCACATAATTAAAAGGGTTCCTTGCAAAACCTATGGACGAATTCCCATGTGAACCACATAAAACTAAACTGTCCTACTGTTGACAGAAACGTGACATATTTTAGAAAATGACAGGAATAATTATCTTTTCTGTTTCCTTCACAGATATAATTAAGTTTCTGTGATAGAAATCAGGCTGACTTGAGGAAATGTAAACAGGCAGACTACTGTCTAATGAACTTTGTTTTTAATACAGGATTAACCAGATTTATGGACCGCCTGGAACCTGTTTTTTTTTTTTTTTTGCGATTCCCGTTATGCCACAATACTGGAAGAATAGCATGAATGCAGGTCCATTAGACAAGAAATAAAAGGATCTTAAAACCTACTTATTAGTTGACATGACAAAAATACAATGTACATCTGTACATCTAGATTTTTGTTTTATAGCCAGACTTTCTTTCCAAAAGTTGTGTTTCTTACCCGAAATCTGTACTTGGTACTCCGTCTAAGATTCTTAACTGTGCAGGAGAGATCATCCCCATTGTATTTTGGCTTAAACCCATAGCCCTAAAACACAAATGTGTGAAGAAAAGAAAACAATATGTAGTCAATGTACAGTACAAGATAAAGAACTCCAAGCAACTCAAACTAGTCAACTGTACAAGTTGTAATATATTTAAATAACTTGTTAGTCAGACACAGTTAATTGCAATGTAATTAATTCTGCGAACTCTGAGCAGCATTTAAGATACTCATTTTTCACAGTCTTATTACGGTTCATAATGATTAGAATGTCAGTGATCTCCATTAGAGTATAAAAAAAACTGTCCAAATAAACAGTGAAAAATGACCTATTTGAATTATAATGGAAGCTCTATTACATACATACATATATACACATTATATATATATATATATATATATTATATATATATATATATATATATACACACACACACAGACGTGCTCAAATTTGTTGGTACCCCTCCACAAAAAACGAAGAATGCACAATTTTCTCTGAAATAACTTGAAACTGACAAAAGTAATTGGCATCCACCATTGTTTATTCCATATTTAATAGAAATCAGACTTTGCTTTTGATTTTTTATTCAACATAATATTGTAAATAAGAAAACAAATGAAAATGGCATGGACAAAAATGATGGGACCGCTAACCTAATATTTTGTTGCACAACCTTTAGAGGCAATCACTGCAATCAAACGTTTTCTGTCGCTCTCAATGTTAACAGGTAGTTTGGCCCACTCTTCCTGAGCAAACTGCTCCAGCTGTCTCAGGTTTGATGGGTGCCTTCTCCAGACTGCAAGTTTCAGCTCTTTCCATAGATGTTCGATAGGATTCAGATCAGGACTCATAGAAGGCCACTTCAGAATAGTCCAATGTTTTGTTCTTATCCATTCTTGGGTGCTTTTAGCTGTGTGTTTAGGGTCATTATCCTGTTGGAGGACCCATGACCTGCGACTGAGACAGAGCTTTCTGACACTGGGCAGTATGTTTCGCTCCAGAATGCCTTGATAGTCTTGAGATTTCATTGTGCCCTGCACAGATTCAAGGCACCCTGTGCCAGGTGCAGCAAAGCAGCCCCAAAACATAACCGAGCCTTCTCCATGTTTCACTGTAGGTATGGTGTTCTTTTCTTTGAAAGCTTTATTTTTTCGTCTGTGAACATAGAGCTGATGTGACTTGCCAAAAAGCTCCAGTTTTGACTCATTTGTCCAAAGGACATTCTTCCAGAAGGATTGTGGCTTGTCAATATGCATTTTAGCAAATTCCAGTCTGGCTTTTTCATGTTTTTCTGTCAAAAGTGGAGTCCTCCTGGGTCTTCTTCCATGGAGCCCACTTTCGCTCAAAAAGCGATGGATGGTGCGATCAGAAACTGATGTACCTTCACCTTGGAGTTCAGCTTGTATCTCTTTGGCAGTTATCCTTGGTTCTTTTTCTACCATTCGCACTATCCTTCTGTTCAATCTGGGGTCAATTTTCCTCTTGCGGCCACGCCCAGGGAGGTTGGCTACAGTTCCATGGACCTTAAACTTCTTAATAATATTTGCAACTGTTGTCACAGGAACATCAAGCTGCTTGGAGATGGTCTTGTAGCCTTTACCTTTACCATGCTTGTCTATTATTTTCTTTCTGATCTCCTCAGACAACTCTCTCCTTTGCTTTCTCTGGTCCATGTTCAGTGTGGTGCACACAATGATACCAAACAACACAGTGACTACTTTTCTCCATTTAAATAGGCTGAATGACTGATTACAAGATTGGAGACATGTGTGATACTAATTAAAGAAACTAATTAGTTTGAAATATCACTATAATCCAATTATTTATTATCTTTTCTAAGGGGTACCAACAAATGTGCCCAGGCTATTTTAGAATATCATTGTAGAATAAGCAATAATTAATCTCTTTTCACAGCTTCTTTGCTTTATTCTATGACATACCAAAGGCATGCAAGCATACATGATAAAATAGCTTTTAATTTAATCACTTTTCAGGAGGAATGAAGCATTATTTCAATGAGTTGTAAGGGTACCAACAAATTTGAGCACATCTGTATATATATATATATATATCTATATATATAGATATATATAGATATATATCAAAAAAATAGTTACAATTCTATTTCTAGTTTTCTTATACATGGTTTGAAATATTTACATTAAAGGTTCATTAGCTTTGAATGTAATTGTATGTATTTCTGTACCGTTCCCTTAGCTTTTTATGATGTTTACAACCATTTGCTGTGCTCCTGTGCTCTGTTGCTCCAATACTTTTCAGCCAGGCACGATTTGAGCCTGTAGAATCCTAGTTGCGGGTTACCTCTGAGCATTCAGCTCTGATCTATACTAAATCATTTGAGAATGGGCCAGCAGACTTGTAAGGTCACTGCATCATGTGATTTGTCGGAGATTTATAAAATAAACAAAAGAAACACCACCATGCACCATTCTGCAATGCTTTGGGGACACTACAGTATACACAAGGTGCACTTACTGAGGTTTCATCCTCCATTTCCAGAACATAAGAAATGTCGTCTTCTGCTGGTGCGACCGAGGGTTTTCTCCACTGTATGGACATCCAGGTAACCCCAGCTTTTACAAGCTCGGGACTAGCTGGTGGTGGTGGAACGCTGCCTGAGGTGTAAAAATCGATTGCTTCACTGAAGTTGCTATGGTGACAAACACACAAAAATAAAAAAAGGTTTAACTTCTGTCAAAACATCTCACTTTTTTCATATACTGTACCTAAAAGTTACACCAATTATACATTTTATTACCAGAAAAAAGATTTGGAAGGTGGTATCAGAAGAGCTAGATCATGTTAACTTTGGTGGTCTTAACTCAGTCCTCTAAGATCCTGGTCATTGAAATGTTTTTATTTTATTTACATTTCAAGGTAAATACAATGTCGGCTGCAAGTACCTCTTTACTGTACTTGACAAACACGCAGACACACATACATGAAAGATGGTGGAATACATTACCTCATGCCCATGTCATTTGTGGCTGCTAGTTGAAATGTGTATCTTGAAGCTGGTGATAGTTTGGTCACTCTAAATTGCTTCAGAGGCCCACAGTAACACTGTTCAAATTCCCCGGTCCCATTTCCCTAAAGATGAACAAGCTGTTTTAGTGCACAGAATGGGATACAGAGCCAGTATAACATACTGGATTACATTTTAGTTTTTTTGTTCAGAATGTTTATATCAAATGTATTACCTTATCCCATTCTAAAGTGTATTTCTGGATTTTTGAGCCGTTGTCACATGGAGCCTGTGGGAAATAAATGAAGTACAACGAGCTTTACATTAGTAAGTCCTCTTTTTCTTAATAGATAACGTATATTTATATTATTGACCCTTTTACTGCCTTTCATTCATGAGTCATTTAGTTTGATTGTTTCAAGCTGAAACTAAAGGAGACAGGACAACTAGGACTGTCCAACACACTGTGTTAGTGCAGGAAATCTGACACTGAACTGGGACATATAATATGGCTACGGCCATGGTTACAATGTTATGTTTGCCAAATAACACACCACCATGAAACATTAATAGGAAATACCCCAAACTGCTAAAATCCTGCAAGTATGAGTTGAGCGGATGATAAATGAAATAAGTGTATGTAAACGTTTATTTCAGATGCATGACAAGATTAAGTTCAAAGATTAAGGCTGTTTCACGGTTTGTAATGGACCTCTGCAGTCTAAAGTACTGTTTCTAACAGGTTCGACACAAATCTGTATTTACATATGAAATGTGTACAGGTATTTGTACAAAATAATTAGAAATTAATACAAATTATTTACCATAATTTTTATATATGAATAGATAGAAAATACATATGGTGCACAGTGAAGATAAACATCAATGTATAGTTTTCTACAGCTAGTTTGATGTTACACATAAAACGGATGCCTGCAAGGTATTTTCTGTAAAACATTTAAAGTACCAACAGATGATCTACCTCCAGTTGTTTTAATTAACCTTTTTTTCCCCAGTTAAAGTTTAGTTTCAGATATCCTGTTACTGGTTTTGTTTGTTTTTCACCAGCATGCAGAAATGCCAAGAGTCTAACATTACTATTTTAACTTTTGAATTGATATTTGATACTAATTCCTCATCAGAGATAGGCATTTCCAATGTAAACACAAGTTTGTTTAGAACTATGTAGAAACAAAATGGTAAATGTGTCTGTGTCATCACGACTGCAATGGTGAATGTGGCTGTGTCATCACGACTGCAATGGTGAATGTGGCTGTTTCATCATGACTGCAATGGTGAATGTGGCTGTGTCATCACGACTGTAATGGTAAATGTGGCTGTTTCATCACGACTGCAATGTGGCTGTTTCATCACGACTGTAATGGTGAATGTGGCTGTGTCATCACGACTGCAATGGTGAATGTACCTGTGTCATCACGACTGCAATGGTGAATGTGGCTGTGTCATCACGACTGTAATGGTGAATGTACCTGTGTCATCACGACTGTAATGGTAAATGTGGCTGTTTCATCACGACTGCAATGGTGAATGTGGCTGTTTCATCATGACTGCAATGGTAAATGTGGCTGTTTCATCACGACTGCAATGGTAAATGTGGCTGTGTCATCACGACTGCAATGGTGAATGTGGCTGTGTCATCACGACTGCAATGGTGAATGTGGCTGTGTCATCACGACTGCAATGGTGAATGTGGCTGTGTCATCACGACTGCAATGGTGAATGTGGCTGTGTCATCACGACTGCAATGGTGAATGTGGCTGTGTCATCACGACTGTAATGGTGAATGTGGCTGTGTCATCACGACTGTAATGGTAAATGTGGCTGTTTCATCACGACTGCAGTGGTAAATGTGGCTGTTTCATCACGACTGCAATGGTAAATGTGGCTGTGTCATCACGACTGCAATGGTGAATGTGGCTGTGTCATCACGACTGCAATGGTGAATGTGGCTGTTTCATCACGACCGCAATGGTAAATGTGGCTGTTTCATCACGACTGTAATGGTAAATGTGGCTGTTTCATCACGACCGTAATGGTAAATGTGGCTGTTTCATCACGACCGCAATGGTGAATGTGGCTGTTTCATCACGACCGCAATGGTGAATGTGGCTGTGTCATCACGACTCCAATGTCCCATTAGCGCTGGACACTGTTGCTCTCAAAAGGTTTAAAAAAAAAAAAAAGGCATGGAGATGAAGACAACATTACACTGTGGCTTAATAGAAAGGACTTCAGTTTCTGGTGGTGGCACTCCAGCTCCTTCATTACTAAAAAGTAATCACAAAAATGACTAATAGAAAAAAAGCAGTTAACTGCTATAACACATGTTTAGAATATCAAGGGCTGTTCAATTGATCTAAACAGTGGAACAATTGAACAACCCTTTAAATATTCACTTGAAATTGATTACTTTAAGACTAAAAAACACTTAAGATTCACAAACACTATCGGAGATGGCAAAATTTAAACAATGTGTATTTATATCCGTCAATATGAAACAATCATAAACCTGTCAGATGAATAGAACAGGAATGCTGTCTTCTGATTGGTTGTTGTAGAGGTCATTAATCACCCATAAAGTACACTAAGGTATCAATCCACCAATAAGAACATCTAGTATAACTGTCAACTGACAGAACCACAACAAACCCATGGAATAATGGCTATAACAGGTCACAAAAACGAGTCCTCTATATAAAAAAAAATACTCGCTCCAGCTCTATTCAATAAATGAGAATGGTCTTCACATCTTTCCAATATCTTAACTCCTGCAATTATTAATGTCCACCAGCAGCCAATAGCTGGAAATCAGCAGCAAACCTTCCAACAAACTGCAAAATTGCAAAAGCACATTAAAAAACCGAAGCCCAATGCCTAGATCCACCCTCAGAAAGTTCAGCCACGAACATACCTGCTACGTTTCAAAACTGCACTTTAACAGGAAACCTACAATTCAACTTGAAATAAATAAACTTAAAAAAATAAATGAACTTTACAAAATAACTACAATATTTAAATGACTAATTGAATTCCTTTCTTTTAAGAATAAATTAATTTGTTTAATAATACTGTTAGTTATAGAATCAGTTTGTTATATTTATCTATTTAAAACTAACTTTTCTTATCAAAAAAGCAGATGAAAAATGTTTTCCCTGTCTTAAATAAATTAAAAACTAAACCGTATTTTGATTTTTTAATGTTTCACAGGCGGAATTATACTGTCGAAGAACCACTTTTATTGCTGTTAAAATGGTTTAGAATAGCCTTAATGACCTCCAGGCAGGGCATTTCCTGGCTTACGCCTCGGGTTTTCAACTCTCCCAGCCGGGGCATTAACAGCCAGGAAATGCCCTGCCTGTCGGTCATTATTGCTTAATTAAATAGACCCACAAATATCTTAACTTCAGCTATGGTTATCTGGGAAAAGATGCTACTGGCTGTGTGCAATTTAAACATTTGAATATCTCTTTACCTTCCATTGCAAAACAAGAGAGTTTTTGGTCCCGTTTGTTTTTCTTGGTGGAATTGGGGTATCTGGTTCACAGCTCAACGTAGTAAAACTGACAGGTTCTGACGGCGTCCCTTGTAAAGAATTACACACTGCCTGCACTCTAAATGGGTAAAGAAGACAACATGCAGGTTGGTGGGAGTAATAATAAAGGATTTAAAAACATGTCTTTAGTTAGTTCACCTTCATAAGTCACTTTTTTTTTTGTTTTTCACATTATCCCATTTATCCTGCCACAGCATTACAAGTTCACATTCTGTGCTACCTGTAATAGGACCCCACTTGACCCCATATTAGTTCCCATGGATAACATCTAAGGCTGGGATCCTATTACCTGTAACACAGAAAGCGAAGTAATTGCAACGTACTGACTCAGGACAAATTGGTATCCCAGAAATCAATGGGTGAATTTTCAAGCATATAAATAAGGAATACAAAAATGTAACCATATACAATTGGCAAGATGCTGCATTAACAAGCGCTTGTATTATTGTTGAGAGTATTTTCTTGTTTGCTGTTACAATTATTTGACTTAGTAAGTAAATAGAGCATCATTGGGCAGCAGTGTGGAGTAGTGGTTAGGGCTCTGGACTCTTGACCGGAGGGTTGTGGGTTCAATCCCAGGTGGGGGACACTGCTGCTGTACCCTTGAGCAAGGTACTTTACCTAGATTGCTCTAGTAAAAACCCAACTGTATAAATGGGTAATTGTATGTAAAAATAATGTGTAAAAAATAATTGTAATTGTATGTAAAAATAATGTGATATCTTGTAACAGTTGTAAGTTGCCCTGGATAATAATAATAATAATAATAATAATAATAATAATAATAATAATAATAATGTAGAAACCCAAGAAAAACTATCAAACACATTCACACACTAAACAAACCTTGTATGATAATCTGTTGCTGGTCTAAGGTCTTCTAAAGTTGTAGTAAGTTCTTCACCACTAAAAGAAAAGATAAGGTTAAAACAGACTCATTTATACTTGCTCAAAGAGTTAACTAAAAAAAGTGTTCCTCAGTTAAAATCCATTGAACATGCAGATAGTTACAGCTTCAATTCATAGTTTGGGTTATTGTGTGTATTTATTGTTGCCTTTTAGAAGTCGCTATGCTCTGCTGCATTTGTCTTTCCCACCAGTCTCCAGTCACTTTAGAAGTGTTATATTGGAAACATGACTAAAAGCACTAACAAAGCTACTTGTAGCTCTTCAAATGACTAACACTTCTGAATTGTGATTTACAGTTCAAATTATGAACACATGCTTTTCCAATCTCATTTTCCATATACATTAAAAAAAAGAATCCAGAGCATTTTGTCTTATTACACATTATACAAAATAGCCAATTGAGACAAATCACACAAATTGTGAAAGATATTGCATTATCACTACAATTTGAATGGGAAGCTGATGGCTTCAGAGGATTGCGACATTTGAAAGGTAGAAATAAATCAATTTGCACAATTACCCAATCTCTGGTACAGTACACTGGTATAGCGAGCAAAACAGTTGATAGATTTTCACCAAGAACTGAGTGCATGACCACATTATTAGGAACATTTATTGAAAACCATAGGCTATGAAAGGTTGTTTATAAATGTATTCATTATTTTTCTTAGACTTGCCTATATGCCGTTTTGAATTTGCCATATTTTCCGCTGCTGGAGACAGCAACCTCATAGAAAAAGGAGTCTGGTAAATTTGCCATATCACTGTCCCCATTCACAGCAGCAGGGGGAGACCATGTAACAACTGCTGTCTTTGCTTCAATGTCTGACATCTGCAATATATAAAACATTAGAATAAATAAAACCCCATAGAGAAAACACTACAGAATGTTGAGCAGTGCTGAAAGGAATGTTTAACCTCAGAATTGTCACACACACATATATATATATATATATATAATTTCAAATTGCAAGTTCTCTAGTCTAGTTGATACATGAATTACCTAATTTTGGGCTGTTACATACACACACACACGTAGATGTCAAGGTCAGAGCATTAAAAGAGGGAAAGAATGAGGAGTGAGATTTTAAAAACACCATTAAAATGCATTAAAATTCCCCAAATCACTAAGTGAATCAGACTTGTTTTTTAATAATCATGGATAAGATATTGAGAAAAACCTTTATATACCATATGTAACTAAAGAGTGAATGACCTGAGCTCCTCCTAGTGGTCTACATATAAAATTGGCAGGATAAAAAGCTTTAGACAAATCCTCATGCTTTTTTAAAAAAAACAAAACAAAACAAAACAAACAAAAAAAAACAAACATGAAACCCTCTTCACAATCAAACATGGCCAATGTGAAAATTAGAAGAGAGGTCAAGGACTGGTTTGAAGACCAAAATACACTTCCCACTGAATTTATATATAGTTTTGTATATGTCAGAAAGAGATGACAAATACTAGAAATCAATTTTAATAATAAAGCCATTTAAGTTTGCAAAATTATTCACTAAGAGCATAATTACAATATAACAATTAGAGACAATTGGCATGCTTAACAATTCAAACAATTTTGACAATTATGCTTGACTGCAATTATCTGTTATGTGGACAACAGTTCTGCATCAGTGTACAGTAATTGCAATGACTGTCATTTTGTGAACTACCACCAGCACTTAAAAAAATTATTAAATCACGAAATTGAAGCTAAACGTTCCAGTAGCTTCACAGTTACAAAGTACTTTAACTCCCTCACATAATGAAGACATGTAAAGGTTTACACTGGATGTCTGCTATCAAGTTAATATGTATTCATGTACTGGTGTATGGAAATATATGCCTGGGATAGAGAAGTGTGAAACTGACTGATAGTCGACAGCGCACTACCTGACTTCCTCCTGTGATGAACATTTGTTTTGAATAATATTCTTACACAGTACAGTTTGAGTTACTGTGGAATATGACTTTATTAGTTCCCTACACTGTTGTTTCTTATATTTGATACATAGCTCATAAATCTCACCAGCAAACTGAGCTTAACAAAATAAAAAAAGAAACTGAGGCCACATCATATATCCAGCAGAGTGTGCTCCAGTACATGCATGGCAGTGCTGTAGGAACTAACAGTGCAAAGCAATTCAGCATTGTTTCTACAGTGTTGTATGTGTTAAGTTAATTTCACATGTTCACTTAATGTAGAAGAGATGTCATTACATTGCGTTTTATTTATTTATTTATTTTTTATAAAAGGGGACACCCACACAAGACACATTAACGTATTAGAAATCACAAAAATGAGTTGTTACTCAGGAACTACTATTAAACATAAAGTGTTTTTCTTCAGAATTGTGTTGTATTTTCTATGCATGGGATGACATCTGATAAGTTTTGGTGGCTTGGTGGTCCAGTGGTTAAAGAAACGGACTTGACACCAGGAGGTCCCCGGTTCTAATCCCTGCTTAGCCACTAACTAACTGTGTGACCCTGAGCAAGTCACTTAACCTCCCTGTGCGCCGTCCTTCGGATGAGACGTCAAACCAAGGTCCTATTGCAAGTGACTCTACAGCAGTTGTTGATGCATAGTCTCTAGTCTCTGTAAGTCACTTTGGATAAAAACGTGTCTGCCAAATGACAAATTAATACTAATTAAACATCTTGTTTTACCTCACAATGCAGATACCACATTTTGGCACCCTTACACAGGTTACAAAAAAAATGACAATGGAAACATCGAAATGCTCACCCCCATTGATTCTGTAAGGTAACAAAATGCAGGCACTAGAACTAGAGATGTATTCAATGTGATTTACAAGCACTGAACTAGTAGTCTTTACAGATAAAGTCTGAAAGATTTACTTACCACTGGCTTGCTTATATTGGAAAGAAGAGTTTGAAGGGCCTTTGTCTCTTCATCTAGTTCTACAAAACAAATAATGTGTTAGATCAAAACTATCACAGCCCCTGTCAGGCATGTCAGTGCCCATAACCCTGTATACCCCTTACACAAAAGTTGATGCAATCATAGTACCCGTACGAACTTACTTGTAATTTTAAGTTTAAATGGAAAAGGTTTCCTAATGACTCATTGACTTGCATTAAAAAAAGAACATCTGTTTTGGAGCTGGCTGGCTTGTAAGACCAGAGAGGCAGTACACACAGGTTTTCCAGTACTGTAGTATACATTAAAACTAAGTGTTTGTCATTGACATTTTAGTTTATTTTGGTATTTCTGTAGTATAGAAGGCATGGAGAAAGCAGGAACATTAATGTTGTGGTTGGTTTTGATCAGCCAGCAATTCTGAAATTAAGTATGTCAGTAACGAAGCTATGAAAAAAGTAGATCACCATAACCTACAGGATGTACTGTACATGTAAATGACTTACAGTAAAATAATGTCTTGGCAAGTGTCATCACAATTTCTCTATATGTTAAGTGTCCTTGTTGATTTTGAAACTCTCCTTACACATTTCACACGTCTATTAAAACTCATTTTGGCCTACATCTGTTGTTGGGAATATGCAACTATTCCTGATTGGAATTCTAAAAAAACACTGTCTGTGTGAAACAATGCATCAGCATCTGTTCAATGAACGCAGAAGAATCTTTAACATAAGCTGAAAAGAAAAGAAAAAAGTTCCACTTTCACAAGGCAAAATACATACAAGCAACTAAGTGAAAGTGGGTCCAGTGAATTAATTTAGCAGGTTTACCTATGGACATCTGCTTCAGAACTAAACCCAGTGCTACGAGATCACCAGTCTCCCTGGAAACAGCCGATTATAATGATGATGCATTCATTTCAGTATCAAGCTGCCATGACATGAACACATTATTTAGCTCAGGGCACCTTGACAATAGAACAATGAAACCTTAGCTGTGGAGGTCAGTTTGACATCTGAATGTGTAGCGTGCCTGTCAAGAACAAAGCTTCATTTATATCACTACCTTACTGAGCGACAGAGAGAAATCATTTGAGTAAACAGACTGTTCCTCTCACGACTGGCATACAAAAACTGCATCTCCCTTTAAGTTTCAGGTACAATGGTAAAGGGCTAAATAGGCTATAATGATTGAGCAACAAATGCATTGAATAAATGCCACTCTGGCTACCATTACACAATGGGTGTAATTTTCTCCTGTGCAGTTGCAGTATTGGGTTAATAAAATATGCTCTGTTTAAAAAAAAAAAAAAGAAAAAAAATCATGCTGATAGCTATTTCTCCCTTTACACTTACTGAATTCTGCATGTGCATTACACAAATTAAATTCAAACAAATTCGATACAGTATGCGTCACTGACCAATTTAAGTTGGCAGTGCTATTTTCCTATCACTTAAGTAAGTGGTAGTCTAATTCATGCAAACTTGACACAGCCCTTAACAGCACCCTTAGTGCAAATAACACTATAGGACCACTTGAAACCGTGGAAGAGTTTCTCTTGGCAGAGTATTCAGTCTTTGCAAAGAAAGCCTGGAAACAGGTGTAGGAGTGACCTTTATGGCTTTATGCAGCATTTCCTTGACATTTTCTTCATTAACATATCATGCACCACATTTTCAATGGATATGCAATGTTACCTTAAAACATTTCTGTAAAAACACTGTCAAGGGTGCCTATTCTGGGGGATAGTCTACTGCAAAATTGTTATGCAAGGACACTCCACTGCAATTTTGAAAGCAAGCAGATGGCATTAACTGGATGAATGCCCACTAATGCAATACTTAGCTAATTATGCGTCATCATTAAAAGGACATTTCTTACGAGAATTACCTAAGATGAACCACCTGTCACTTCACACAGCTATGTTTGGGATTGTTCATGTCATGTTGTGCGGCAGCCCCTCCAAGCATGCTCAAGCTGATGACGTCAAAAGGCAGCTGCAGCAGTTACAGATGCCCAGATGAGGCCTTGTGATGTCACCAACTTGGGTGCCAAGAACACTCTGCAGCAAAAGAACTGTTCCACACTCACCACTGACTGCAAAATAAATCTGCAGTACAGATTTGCATTATGGAGAGCTTAATAAATCCAGCTGTTGTCTTAAATGCAGTAGCTCTTTCGATGCACTGTGTAAACAGTATTAGGTGGTCAGCAGCATGCTAAACCTTATTTAATAAAAGTACAACTGCTATTCTTCCACTGTGGTCTGATTTGACTACTCAGATGCCCACAATAGGCAGTATGTGGGTTTCCGAACATAAAAGACTGGAGTTTGATCCTCAACCTGCTAATCACAGTTACTTTGTTATTAACTTACCTTGTGTTTCTGTGTCTATTCGAGGACTGCCTTTTACTTTTCCTACTTGTTTCCCTTTAACTGTGGCAGCCCCAGGGGAGTTCTGCCCTTTCCCAAGCCCATTCTGGATGTCTGTAGGGGAACTGCAGTCACTTTTCTGCGGCGAGGAGGGTGGGCTGTTCATTTTGTCCTTTGTCGCACCACCGTGTCTGTCTTTTAATTTTCTCTGCAAACGTTCGTATGTTTTACTAGTCCTGTCATCTCTGTTTACAAAGCCAGACCTTCCATGAAGTGAATGAGAGTCTGCAACATAAAAATAAATAAAGAAATAAAATAAAAAACACAACACTGTTGGACAGAGAATTTACAATATGGTTGTATAGGCCACTGTTAGTGAAGACTGTTAGTAGAGACCAGGGTTGACAAGTGAAATTAGTTTTATGGTCTCAACCTAGACCCCAGTGTGCTTTAGTACACATCTCAAATCCACCACACAATAAGGTACGATAAGCAGTATGTGCTTAAAAGAACTAAAAAGTGCACTCGCCAGCACTGTTCCCGACAGCAGACATTAAATTCATTAAAAGTAATGGCCTTCCCCAGCATTACACATACTTTTCCAGATAACATTAAGTCACGTGCCCAGTCAAACTTGGTATTTAGATCTAACACAGTTTAGAGTATCTTAATGTTTCAGCATGTAAGTATTTGCGTTTCATGAATCAAATGTGTCACTGACCTTGGTCCCCGTAGACTTGTGACGGGTGGTATTGGGGGATGTACTGGGTTGTCATGTCCCCGGCCCCACTCACTGTGGTGTACACGTGGTGTGGCGGAGGAGGCATCATGGCGTGGTGAGGAATGAAAGCAGGCAGATGAGGATGCAACGGCGAGTGGCTCCCCGGTAGGAACTCTGCCTGAGGTAAGACCAGGACCCTCCGCACGCCATTCTCTTCAATAATCTGCACATCTCAGACACAACAGCACAGGTGAGACTTTACTTTTAGATATAAAAGTCTGTATGTTACATATTGGGTGAAACAGTTCAGAAAGCTGTAGCATCAACATGCATCAGCTATTGTATAGTATTATCATGGCCGGATAGTGACATTTGGTCACTAGAGCACCTTGGGGAACAAATAACAGAATGTATGATGGGTGCAATAGGTTTGGGGGGCAGCACCATTGGGTTGTATGCAATGCTTCTATCTGCAACTGGGAAAGAGTTTTGGGCATTTTGAGAATCAGTCTTGTTTGTTCCTATTGGCTCTGTTCAAAGTGGTTTAAATGGAGACTGGATTTGGATTATGCGCTGGCAGAACTTGGTCTCTCCAAATCTGATGGTGTATTTTAATAAGCACCTGTGCGTTTAACCTGAGACTGCAGAAATATATATAGACAAAAGGGCGGGCTCCTATAACTACTCATCTGGAAAATCCTGAAGGAAGTAAAAGATGTTTTAAAGTAGGAACTATACAAAAAAATAAAACCTGACTGGCAGTTATGATACAATTGATTGTGTTAGGTTGAAGGAATAATTGTGAGCAGGACAGCACACACTCACATGACACAACAGAAAAGCAGATTATAGGGTGAATGTCGGCTTTACCTGTGAAACGTATCCAGGAGGCACATATATTGGAGGCACTGAACCATTTGGAGACATCATTGGAACTTGAGCAGGACCTGACAGGTGAAAACATACACTTTAGAATACAAAGCCAGAGACTCTACAGTACAACTTTCAAGAACTAATTCTCTCATCTAAAAATATCCAGGATAGCAAGGCACAAACACACAGTTAAAAGCAACATACTATTCAATGTAAGATAGGTATGGAATATTCAACAAGAGCTTTAAAGAAAGGCAGACTGGTTAAGATCTACATTATTCACCGTCACTGCAGCCAGTCAGCAGTAAGAAAACCCTTGCAGAAGGCGACTCTATCACTGTGCGTGTCTCAAACAAAAAAGGTATTCAAAGGATATGTATGTAAGACAACTAATAAGTTTTAGTTGGTGCATTTTTTCCCGATTGATAATTCAGATTTATGAATACGTATGTCCTATTTTAGACTGCAGCTTCTCTGAAAGTTTAAGCATTCCAGTACTTTGTGCCACAACAAACAGGTTTGAAGAATATAAGTTGTTAAGGATTTGGACATTTTTAGCACAGACGATCTTTCACCTTGCATCAGTTTGTCAGCCAAGACTAAAGCAAGTAGTTTTCTCTTTACTGATACAGTATAGGGGTCTAGAGTGAAAAGCAGCTTCACCTGACCATGTTAAAAAAAAAAACAAAAAAAAAAAACACCACAACCATGACACCCAGCATGTCTTGAACTGCAGAAGAAAAGGAATTACTGAATCCAGATAAAGTCAACTATTAAATCAGTCTGGTGGGTAAAATAATCAGACATGTGAACAGCCATGCTGGTCCACAAAGACTTACTATATGAACATGGCTGTTTTTGTGATACCCGTTTAAAAGGATCAGCTAGAATATGTATAAAAAATATATACACTAGCTTTCAAGAACACAGAAGGTTTTTCAGATTAAAAGAGTACATTGAAGACAAAGAACATTTCTCTCTCAGACTAAGAAATATAAAATGTTACTGTTAATATTATTCCAATAAGAATTTAGTAAAAACCTTGGTTTTGTGGCGAACAATGAAGAAGTAGTAAAAATTGGCAAACACAGGATTACCGTTGTTAGTCTTCTGTCTTACTTATACTATGCAGTTGAAGTGCATTTTACCTGAATACAGGTCTGGGGTGCTGAAAGAGTTACTGTTAAAGTGTATCCATTCAGACAAAGTCTCAAGCAAGAAAGCAAGGGAGTGGGATCCCAGAAATCTCTGCATCTCCCATGAGAATTTTAGCGTCTCCTTTAATTCATGTGTTTCTGTACAGTATGGGATTCCCCTTATGATTCCAGTAACCATGTAACCATGAAGCAGAGATCATTGGCATGAAGAATACAGTTCCTCATATGAAGCTGCTCATTTTTAAGAACTCCCTGAAGTAGTACTGTATCCTAGGTAAGACTTTTTTGTGGGGTATTACTGTACTGTTTAAACCTTTAAAATGCAATTGCCCCAGTGGATCACAGTGTTTTCTCCAAAGATTAATTTCAAACTGTTAATACTGCAAAACTAGAAACAATGTAAGTTCAGCTACTTAAAATAAAATAAATAATAGCTTGAAAAGAATAATTGAATGCCTCTCTCAAGCTGAGGGCAAAGTACTTATTGATGTCATCTGGTTCCCAACTTTCTAATACATCTCATTATGAGCAAAAAATGAAAGAAAATAAATAACCTAATTTATAAGCAACAGCTCTGTAAATGTGTGTGTGTGTGTGTGTGTGTGTGTGTGTGTGTGTGTGTCACTAAACAGAATCGAACACAGAAAATCTATAGCAGGGCTTTCTTCTCCACCGCCCCTGTGGCACAGTTTTGATTTCCAGTATCTGTCTGGAGGTGAAGCCACAGCGATTTTCAGTGGGGTTTGGGCCTCTGGATTTACCACCCAGGCCACAGGCTGCTATAGTTATCGGAAACAATAACCGTCACACAACTGCAGCCCTACACGAGCTTCACTTCAGCTTATTTCTTTGAGTAGACGAAATGAATACCATTCTTGGGACTGAATTATGTAGAGAAACTTCAGGTGAAGACTAAGATCTCATCAGCCTGATTAAAAACATAAGCAGTCCTAATGACTAGGTAAGGAGTTTATTTCAGAAGTTTGCAATGGCATGATATTTGTGGATTTGTGGAATCGCTTCTAGAAAGTCGTTGTTCTGCTTTCCCTGCTTGCTGTTTGGCGGTGAAGTGGCATGGACACAAAACAGGAGTGAAAGACTTAAAACACCTTACTGAAAAAAAATCAAGAAACACAAATCATGTAAATGCCACTTAGACAATTTAGGAAGTGTAAATACAGCAACACAGTTGGACTAAAGTGATTGGGTGGGAATAAGAAAGCAGAACAAGGAAGCTGACAGGAACCGGTACATTCTTTCAAAATTAATCAACTGTTTACGGTTTTGTACTGCTTTTGAATTGACATGGTCATGATGAAACAGAATCAACACTGAACCCAGGAGTATTCAGAGGCCAAGTGGATTTTCTATCCAGAAGCGTGTGAAAACTGTAATTGTGTTAAAGGGCACTTCAAAACCTATACAGAATGAGCGGCTTGACTGCATGCTACACATGACTAGGGAGCACAGTTGTCAATCAGGCTTGTTTTTTATTTACTGTGCATGAAAAAATGGCTTTGGGTGGGTTCCTAATTTTTGGGCTAGTTTGGGGCATTTGTGCAGGTTTTACATTTGGATATATTGTGAACAGTTTTAGTGTCTTACCTATATTTTTAAGCAAAATACTAAGTTATATGATACACAACCCTTAGTGTTTACATCACTGTTGCTAAACATTGTAGCAATAACACGCTTCAATATCTGTGGATATGACATGCATTGCATTGTGGGTAACATGTGTTTCCTGTTTACATAAGATATATACCAATAAAAAAATATATATATATATAGCAAAGAGTGGGAGTCTAATTGCAAATTAAATGTAGATAGTGTACTCTCAAATGTCATTTCTTAAAGATAACAGTTTAAATAGAATGGGACTAAAATTGCTGTCAAAACATACTCCACATTCAGACTGCAAAGAAACAGCCTAACTTCAGTCTAATTTACAGCAGGCCTCCCTGGGAGCTGCTGGCAAAGTTTGACAGCAGCGTGTATAACAGCTAATGCAAACCATCGCACGTGTACATAGTGTAATGGAGGTTTAAAGACTTATACATTTCACTTCATACACAAAAGGACATTTTCTTTACACTTTTTGTACACATATTTTTGGATATATATCCTCCTCACACAGACCTGTAATCACAATTTCCTTTTAAGACCTTTGCTTACGCAGTTCCAAATGCACTAACCACTCTGCTACCCGTAGCTGCACGGTGTGTGTTTGTGCACTGCTGAGTTCTGATCATTCTAATACCTACATAAAAATGCAAGAAACTAGATAATACCATGTTTATTGGGTTACTTTTGAGTTAGTGTAGGCAACATAATATTGGGCTATTTTTGGGCTGGTATTTGGTTGAATTTGGGCTACAAATATTTTTTGTATTATTTGTTTGTATTTGCTAGGGAGTTCATTAACCAGCAGTTGAAAAGCACCAAATATGTGGCTATACAAGCGGACGATACAAAGTGTCTGTCAGTGCTGGTTAAACAGTATATTGATGGAAACAGCAAAGTTGTTAGTCGCGCAAATATACACCATTTTACATAATATCAGTGCTAATTAATCACAATAGAGTTTCAAGTGTAAGAAGGAATCAGTGCGAAAACGTTTTTGCCTCAATGTTCACCAGCCACCACTGAGTTCTTTATAATAAAATATGCTTTTTTTCTGTAAGACGTTGTACTTGCACTTACTTTTAAAACAAATAATCAATAACAGAGCACAGAAATTGCATACAAAGCAAGGTTATGTTGTTCTTGCATTGTTTTCCTAGCCTTATTCCAGCCAGCTCTTGTAACAAACACTAAACAGTTGAACTGATACCTGTTGTATATGAAAAAAAAAAAGGCTCAGCAGTAGCAGGGTTTAAATACATTGTTCCTGTCTGACACTGGCACTGAAAAGTGCATAGAAAACCCAATCTGAAAGGCTTCACCATTAGTCTTACCACTCATTCTGCATATGGAAAATGCCGACAGCAAAAACAAGAACACACAAAAACAAGTTTCTTTCTTTTAGATGAAGTGATTCGTCAGTGACCAGGCTGTGCAGGTAACACACTTTTGGTTTCATACTGCTTGCTGGGCTGAACTGTGGCACATGATAAGAAGAGTTTAAGATTACGTGTCACAGTTTACAGTTAAAGGAGCAGTGTTCCATTAGGCTTTGAAAACTGTTGTTAGGCCTACATACTTCAGTAGTCAAAAAGAAACTTGGTAATAAAATAGGACGAGATGTTTTTGTTTTGCATTTGAGTTTACATAACACAGCAACTATGAAGTCACTACCTCAAAGAGTTGGTAAAATATGAGGCTGCAATGTGGTGTCAAATTACTGGCATATTTATTTTTCTTACACAACACCTGTGATCAAACACGACCAAGAGAAACACAGATTACAGTTGTGTACAGAATACGAAGTCAAAACTGCTAAGCCTTAGGTCTTTATTACCCGGAAACCTGGAAGTAATGAGTTGAATGTGGCAGCCATCTTGGGTCTGAGATCAAATTAAAGGGCGCTATTAAATGTTGCCAGGATGGTTCCCATAACACTTAAAATACGAAGCAGCAAGCTTAAATGGTTTCTAAGTTATCAGCAGTTGTAGGAACGTTGACAGCATTGGTGGAGTATATTAGTTTGCGAGTGCACACTGGCACAGTTTGTCATGTTAGGTCATTTATAACCTCCCACTGATGAACTGCATCTGGCAGAAGAATACAGTAATTGATTAAACGTCAGTCTAAATCAATTGTCCTGCTTTATTGAACACATTTGTTACAATAACTAAAAGCAATGTTGTCAAGACAATCCTTTATAAGATGCATTATAAATGCCCTTACAAGATAGAGACCAGTAATAATGACAATTTCTGATCCCCTTTTGTCATCACCTGTAGGCTACTATATGAAGGAAATCCTTGTTAATATAAGCCTGATTTTGTACGTAAACATAGGGAAGAGTCAAACGTGTAATATTTAATGTATTAGCATAAATGTTTTAAAGAAAGAAATACAAGTTTGTTTTAGTTACCAGGAGGGTGCCAACACTTAAGCAGCACTGAAAGCTAAGTCTAAAATCCCCTTATTTACTGTAGTTTAATAGAGCTCCCTGCACAGTCAAAAAAATCCTGAGGCTGTACTTAGCAGAGGACTCCCACAGAATAATATGAGATCCCAAAAAAATGAATGACCTCTTATTTATTTATTTTTAAAAAACAAGATCTGAATTGCTTAAGATCTCATAAGCATCCCAGGCTCTTCCCAAACTATTTTCTTCATTCTAAATCCTAAGAATTTGGGATAAGGCAAAGAGCTCCAGGCTACAAAAAAACACCTATTTATATATTGTGAAGGATTTCATTATTTGTTAAAGGTTCAATTGCCCTTTTTATGCAGACCCAGAGACAAAAATTTATTTTTAAAGCACTTTTGTGCCATTTTTATTATTTACAGAAAACAAATCAAAAACCTAACCACATGCAGTACTAACTCAACTTTTTTTTAGTTCTAAACTAGATCGGATGGCTTAGCCGTTTACCGATTAACAAAACACAATTTCTCACGGTACACAACACTCAAAAGGTTTCACACAGTACCTCTGTCTTTCCAGGCTTGACACACAGCCTTTCCTTTTTCACAGATGAACATACCTTGACAGCCTTTTGCCATTACACAGACTGCCCAGCACAAACATTTCCCACCCATGGCATGCTGGGTGATGTAGTCCCTCAGCCCATCCCGGACTACATTTCCCTCTCCTCCTCCCCCTAGTCTGCCACATATCCCCCCCCCCCCCCCTTGTGTACAGCATACCTGCCTTTCCAAGGCCACTTCTCCCTCCACCTTTAAAATTCCACCACCCTCCCGGGTCGATTCATCATCCGGCGACCTCGGGAAGGAACCGCAAACCACTGAATGGATGACAGGGGCGGCTGGCGCACAGGGCGGTGACCTGGTGGGTGCAGCAGCAGGCAGAGGGGAGAGCCTTGGCTCCGGTGCAGTGACGTCTGATCCGCCAGGGGGAACAAAGCGTAAGGCAGGGGGGAACGCCAGTGACGTCTGCCGACAGCGTAGTGACGTCTGGAGATTCAGGGGAAACGGAGTAGGAGACCAGACGACTGACTCTGCCCGGTGGTGCACTGACTTGGGCACTAGGTCCAGCACAGGGAGATCCAGGCATTCCGGCAGGGTGTCCAGACATATGGGGCAAGGGACCGCACCCAGCGGGGCCGTACTGGATCGCAGGGGTGGTGGAGGTGTGCTCTTTACCTCCTCTCCTTCTCTGTAGCTGCAGGCAGCAACTGCTTCTCCACTGCTGACACCTTTTGCTCTGCTGCCGGCAATTTCTTCTCCACCTCCGGCAACTCTTCTTGTGGTGCAGGCCACACCACTCTCGCTAGCACCAACTACGAAACCTCAGATTCTAGCAACCCGGACTCTTGCCTCAGTCGGCTGTTGCTCTCCTTTAGTGCATTTATTTGACAGGTGGTCTGTAAACATGTACTGTTGTGTGGTACAAAAAAAACGATCTTAGCTTTATCTGCCAATCTTGCAGTCAAATGCTATGTAAAGGATGTTTCACTCCAGGTATTACATTGTGTTTTAATTACTAATTTCACTCAACCAAAACTTTTCATATGTATTTAAGGTGAGTGACATATTAAACATCTGCATGCACAAGCAAACCTAAACCTTTAAAACGATAGGTCTTTTTATGAGCATAATGCTTTCAACCCCCTTCAATCTAACAGCTTTCTCTTACTTACTAGCTCCAAGTCAGTGCAATCAAAATAGATCTATGTTCTTGAATGGTATGGCCATGCAAAGTGCGGTGTGACTGTGTCTTTCACATGAATAGTGAATTGTGTAACATTAAAAGCCTGCTCTGATGTTTCCACTTGGTGCGAGAGTAGCGGAGCAAGTTTGTGATTGAAAACAAAATTTCAAGGGAAACACCGCAGTTCAAGAATTTAATGACAATATTTGACCATTAGAGGGAGCTAAGCAGCAAGTAAACATCAATTAATGAAATCCAGTTTCATTCACCTTTTTACATTTACTATAGGGTATTTTGAGGAGGAAAGTTCTCTTTGCTGGGTTGTGTTGCTTGGTAAGCAGACAATGAAATATATGGTATTGTGTGATGTGTTTCTACTGTGGGCTCAGTTTACAACAGTCCAGTACCAACTCTTGTCTCTTGTATTACTAAAGATGAATTGACCTAGGCCTTCACAGCAGAAAGGCAGTGAATTGTCACACTGTGAAGGAACCATGGTGGTCTTGAAGTCTTGGGTTATAAATGGAAAGATGTAGGCTGTTACATGGCTTAATTATACCAAAAAAATAATCTTATTAGCTGAAAAAACCTAAGGGTTGTGATACTCTGCAGCTTCATACCGTATATTATATTTTATCTTGTATTAGTAATGAATTACTATTAGTATTTTTATTATTATTATTATTATTATTATTATTATTATTATTATTATTATTATTATTATTACTACATTGTTCTGTACAAAACAACAGCAGTCTGCTGTATCAATTCCTGTGCACTTCTAAGATAATAATTTACCCCCTTGATTAGAAAATGATACGCTTTTAGGACTCAAAAGTGCCAGTAATTACAGGCCTGTAATTGTACTATATCAATAACAGGCTGCTGTGCTTGGGAAAAACAATGTAGGCGGTTTTCAGTAGTCTTTTCAACAGTGGCACCCTAGATATCTTATTAGCTCTGCATCAGCATCCCAACATCCATTTTAGCAATGGAATGAAATAAGCAATGGTTTTGACAAAGACAGTGCCAATTTAAAACCCTGTGCATGAAAACAGTGCACTATATATTACAGCGCACATTCTTAACCTAGGCTATACCGTATAACGGGTGGATACTTTATTTGGCTATTTTGATTGGATCGCCAATAATACTTCCACCAATCAGGGTTGCATACAGTACTCAATCCCACCCTCTGCCAGACTGGTATACAGAACAGCTTAAAGAAGCACTGGACAAGAGCAATAATGTGTCAGATATCAAAGTGGATATGAGAATGGCAGCGATGAAGCCAATTTGTTTGAAAACATTAAAAGTAGACCGGGCATTTCCATCAATGGATTAAAAAAATGTGGAATTGATGATGCGATCAGAAACTCAGAGGCAGTGTAAACTGCCTGTTACTGTAGTAGGACTGTTCTTTTTTATTTTAAGC
Organism: Acipenser ruthenus; assembly: GCF_902713425.1. Lineage (NCBI taxonomy): Eukaryota > Metazoa > Chordata > Actinopteri > Acipenseriformes > Acipenseridae > Acipenser > Acipenser ruthenus. The sequence goes on along the minus strand of NC_081196.1, from coordinate 17,310,174 downwards.
ATTTTTTCCTTTTTTTAGAACGGTTTAATTAAGTAAGTAAGACAAAATTGTTTGTGTCAGATTTGTTGAAAGTCTGTAACAAAATGGTTGATTGTTACTGTCGATACGTTGTAGACACTACTACCAATGCAGGCATCGTGCAGGTATCACAAAGTCCAGAAACAAATCTAAAACTTAGATAAAACAGATGATTTTGCCAGTGCTTGCTAGTCTAGTAACCAGTTTGAAATGATTTTGAAGCAAATAAAAGCATTTTCGTTTTGGCTTTATTGTTAAAGATTTCACACATGGCAACACTGCCCTACAATTACTGCATGGTAATACTGTGATTGTTCAACTGTGTTATGTTGTGAACCATAGTTTTAAAACTGAGAGACAGCAAATACTTATCATAAAAGTTTACTGGTTCTTAAAATTAAGGGCCATATAAGAACGATAAATACTGTAACTGATTAGAAGGCCTTCTTTGTTGTTCTCCAAGTTGCTGCAGTTACATTGTAGATGCTATAATGAGTTACTGTAAATGTATTTAAATGTTTTTGGAATTAAAAGTATAAATGCAAAACTGTGACTTTTTTTTGTGAACGTGCTGTGAAAAAAATTAATCCGCCGAACTTAATACCAGTCAAAATTTTCCGTTATACGGTATATATTAACTTAAAACAAATCTTTCTGCTGACACCTCCAGGCATGTCAGAGTTTGTAGATGGCGCTGTGCATCTGACTGGTGCCTTTTAAACTTGCATATTTTTGGATGAAGTCTGCTGCCATCTGGTGATGTATGTTGTTTATCAGCTTACTATGTAGTTGGTCACAATCGGTAAACTGTAATGATGGATCGGTGGCTGGTTTGTGAAAAAACAAAACAAAACAAAACAAAAAAACACAACAGTGACATAGAGAGAAGCCGCAGGCATGCTGAATTTTTTTTTTTACCAGTATATGTACAGATGTATGTATGTATGCAGCAGTGTGGAGTAGTGGTTAGGGCTCTGGACTCTTGACCGGAGGGTCGTGGGTTCAATCCCAGGTGGGGGACACTGCTGCTAAACCCTTGAGCAAGGTACTTTACCTAGACTGCTCCAGTAAAAACCCAACTGTATATATGGGTAATTGTATGTAAAAAATAATGTGTAAAAGATAATGTAATTATATGTAAAAATAATGTGATATCTTGTAACAATTGTAAGTCGCCCTGGATAAAGGTGTCTGATAATAAATAATAATAATAATAATAATAATAATAATAATGTATGTGTGTGTGTGGGGGAGGGAGGAGCATCAAGTACCACAGACAAGAGGAAGGGAGGCGTGTCTAAGTTTGAGAACTGCTGCACTAAACAACACTGATTTGTATCAAAGAGCCAAGGCTGCATTTTTGTCCCTCTTATCTTGCAGGGAAACAATCTCCCCTCACCTCTCCTCATGCGAGGAGATGAGGTGAGTATGCAATAACAATCCCCTCAGACTGTGCAGGTCGAGAGAAGTTCTATACTTAGCATTAGCCTAATGTGAACATTGATGAATCATTCTTTCCGTGTTATTCCCGGAAGAAAATTGTGCTCAGGATTTACTGCAGCACATTAGGTTAACCATGTGTCTATAACTGAACACCCACACTTTGACATCACGAAGGCAATGATATGCATCACTGACGCAAGCACTGACAAGATCAAATGCAAAGGCCACAGCCACTGAAAGAAGACAGTACATCACTGACGTCATAGCACACCCATCTGGTAAAGACAGCCTGTTGTAAATCAATATACCCGGATTCTAGAAATAGCCACAATACACCCTTTTTCATTTACTTGATAGCCTCCAGTAAAGTGCTGTATTTTTAGGCATCGCTATCACGGTACAGACAACAAACGTCAAAGCCCATTCTTTCAATTTCCTCACAGTATGCTGAAGCGTGGAGAATCAAGGCCAGTTTTTAGAGGCGGTTTTATAAAGATTAACAGTAGTGCAGCTTTACTGGCTGCCCAACTACATTAGTAATCAAAAGCACTTTTTTTTCTTTTTAATGTTTGTGATCTAAGGGTTGATGAAAGCAGAGGGACAAGGCAGAAGATACAAGAGCATCCCTTCAAAGCTGTATTAGCACCCCCCTGCCATTCAGTCCTTGACTTCTCTCAAGCAGAGACTGTCAAATTGTGTCTAATGTAACTGGTGTTATTTAGGATGCAGGTTAAAACTAAAGCTGCCTTGTTTACTACAGTTTTCCCCTTCTGATTAGGCTCAGTATAAAAAACAGCTCCCCATAGAGCTCTCTCCATTAGGCACCTCGGGAGACAATCTGAAAATCTCCATCTATTACTGTTATTAAAACCATTTGAGTCAATTTGGTGGTCCTTAATAGAGAGATCCCTCTGTGATCGTCAATGTTTGAATGCAAAAACAGGATTTGACATTGATTCAGCACAATCAGCAATCCCCCAGATACTAAAGCTATCGATGTTTTCAAAACTAGGACACACATGGTGCTGTACAACATCCAACATGGTGCTGTTCCACACTGCTGCACCTTGATTCCACTGCACCTTACATTTGTTGTGATGGGATTTAGTTATACAGTAGGAACTGTTCCTTTTGTGAATAAACCACTGACTGTTATTACACTTAAATATTTCCTCAGTGGAGTACCTGGCAGAGACAGTCTAACACCAGGAACACAATTGGATGTTAGGTGTTTAAAATCTCCACCCTGGAATGGCAGTAGTTAACTAACTAGCAGTTTACTCTCAGTCTCACTCAATAGGTGTTACTGTCATTAAAACCACACAGTAATTTCTTAACTAAGTATCATCTATCTCGGGACCTGGAGACAAGCTTCTCATCTGTCGTCTTTGCACATAACAAAGGGTTCATTGGTGCTCCTGCGTGGTTGATCCTGTTTTCACAGGAGTATAAATAACAAACTAGATGATGACAAAGAGAAGCTGTGATACATAAATCAAACAAGTTAGTACAAAATGTTATTCTTCAAAATGCAGCTATTTTCCAAGCTGAATTTTACACTTTGTATACAAGTTTTATTTGAATGAGCAAGCAATGGTGTTTAGATGTTAATAATTGACAGGCTTTCAATGATATACATCCCACCAAGAGTATTTATTAGTATTATTATTTTTATTTATAGGTATCAGCAACAGACCCACTGAGACTAAAGCATTCTCCTTAATAATGTCCACCAATAGTATATTCAATTGCCCTGAAAATCCTTATCAAAAGGTCACAAGGGCCATTTACTGTATTGTCTTGTATAGTTACACACGTTTTCTGTTCTGATCGCAAGCCAAAGAAGCTTACTTTTTAATTAAAATGCAACATACGCACACACACAGAGAAAATGCAATGTTTAAAATGTTTATCCTGAATAAAACATGTGCTATAACTATATGCCTGATTTGAGACTTTTCAAATGACAGTTTCAAACCTGCTATTCCTAACAAGTAAGCCTTTCACTGTTTTGCAAAACATCTTCACAGTTGGTAGAGCAGTCACAATGGCAGACAAGTCCTCAGAAACCTCTAATCACCAGTGATGCAAACACAGAATACTTCATTAGGTGCTCTTGAAACACATAGTAAGAATGTTATTTTTGTTACTTTATATTCACATGTTGAAATATATGTTCGAGATGAGTGTCCTGTAAAACCAATAATAATAATAATAATAATAATAATAATAATAATAATAATAATAATAATAATAATAATAATCCTGCTCCGAGTTTTAACAAAAATGCTTAATAGCTTTTTCTATGACTCACATGTTTTCAATGTCTCTGCATTTTCCTCATGTGAACTGCGAATGTGAAGATAATCATTTTATTTCAGTATTTTCAAGCTAGCACAATTAAAAAAAAAAAAAAATGTATTGTAACTCATGATACAGGTGTCACCCAAGTCCTGTATGCTATAAACTTGAACTGACACAACATCCTTTCCCGTGATCGAACACGAGAAACCGACCCGGCTTCCATTTCATGAATCTGGGTGGAATCTGTTCTGAATGAAGGCAAGGCTGGATTCTGATAGCAGTTGCTGTTTCCAAATATTATTTTAAAATTACAGGTGCAGCACAAAATCATCTGAAAGGGGCCTTCCCGAGGAGACACAAAAATGTAAAAGTTTCCTTTTTGCGTTTTCAATTATGAATACAGTGATTATACAACAAGCAGACACTGCTCTCCCATTGTTTTCCATGGAGGTCAGTATTTCTGTTATTACTCAATATCAGAACTGAAAATAAAGCACAGCTGTGAGATCACACTAATGTCACCTGTTCTTAAACCACTGCTTACAGATGAAATGCTTCACCCGGACACACAAGTAAACTCTTTCAGTGGACCACAATAATTATTTCACACAAACAGGGGTAAATAAATAAATACATGTAAGAAGTTAAAGTATAATAGTCATAACAACATCGCTTTAATAAGTTGCATTATTACCTCGTACCACACTACAGCAATGTTAAAAATAACATGGATGACGGAGCAGCCATTGTTATAACACACAAACACATCTTAGAACCCTACCAGTATTCTATAACGAGTATTTTTCACACCACCTAACATACAGTTCAGTCCAGTTCAACATACAGTAACTCATGCTTTGTATGTAATATACAGACATTTTCCTAGGGTGTCAGTTATAAATTACAGGGTGTGCATTATTCATAACAGTACTCTGTGTGTCAAGTACAGCTACAGTGAAACCCGAATTACCTGTCACCAATGGCACTGAACATTATACAAGGAGTCTCTGGTATTTATATGTTAAAAACAAATCCTTTCTGTGTCAATTGGCTGGTAAGAGACCGATTTTAATGAGATTTCATTTGTTAAAAAAAAAAAAAAAGTGATCAGTGAACTGAAATATCCAGTATATGAAGAGAAACATCTCCCACAAGAAAGGTAACCTTCAGTAGAGCTGACAGCCACCCTCAATGAGAAGTCCTTCTTGTAAGGAGGAGTGTCACAGAATTGGAAGAATAATCTCGTGGTTTAGAATCTCTTTGTATATCGTGTTCTGTTTCAGTCACCACATTGTGGTGTTTTTTTTTTTTTTTTTTTAAAAGCACAGCGTAAAAGCACCCCACTGTTCTCAATAGTAGTTCTCAGAAACATAGACAGGATACTAAAAAGGCATTATGTTATATTTTTTGTGTAAAAATGAATATGGTTAGACACCGATGTTTTAAATTGAAAATAAAAAATAAATAAATACATCTAGAAAAATCCTGCTTGGTTCAAAAAATATATTTTAAAAAAGTATGTTCAGTATTCATAGATTCTTATTTGCTTCAATGAAATTGTTTTTATATTGAAATTGTAAAAATAGTCTTAAAAATCGAGCATCTAAACCTTTTTCTTTGCTTTAGGCAAAGCACTGTTTAAAACCTCATCTGGTAACTTGGGACTGCTGGAAAAAAATCTGGATGAGTCATCGCTTCATACTCATTCTGAAGCAGGCTGCAAATTATCAATGAATCGTGTCTGCTGTCATTCACAGGCTGCTGGCAGCAACCATTCATTCAGATTACAGTAAAGATCCCCATCACCTATTTTTTAATTTTCCTATCAAACTTGCCTTGTGAAGTAGCTTCATTTCCATAGCTCTATAGCCATAACCCCCCACCCCACCCGCACCTCTAAAAAAAGAAAATACAATTTTGAGTGACTCAGATACATGCTGACACTGAGTACTGGCTGGGTAAATATTCCTTGTAACACCCACATCTACAACAAACCAAATAAAATGCTGCAATTCTTTGGTTTAAGGCATTTTCAGTGCTAAAAGCATTAACATCTTAATTAGCCACAGAATTTATGACATATGGAAATCCAAGGAAACTGCTGTATTTGTTGTGCCTAATAAAACAGAGCAAACAAAATGACCTAATAGGTGGTAATATTGTTGTACTGTGCTTTCTAAAATATCATGGGTACTTAATACTGCCTAAACTTACCTCAAACAGAAAGCTCTTACATCTGACTGAATCACACATATTACTATAAAGAAGTCTATAATAACACAGTTCATCTGACTTGCATCTAACTCTACGATGGGATGTAAATAAACATTGTTCATTTTGTAGTTTCTGGGTGCCTTATTTTGCATCAGCCATTGGTTTTCAACACCGACTAGGTATTGACAATGAAACTATGTGTGTGACTATTAAGAGATGATTTTTGTCTACTTATGTATTAGTAATTAGTAATGGGCCTTCCAAGGACAAGGTTTAGGAACCTGTACTGTAATCACCAGACAAGCTGCCTCCCACATCAGCTCACATAACATCAGTGGGGGATACAAAACTTTTTGACTGTTCTGTAAAGCCGTCAAAGGTTTTAATTCAGGGATGATTCACAGGTTGTCAAAAGTCATCACTTTTAAGTTGCTGGTTCAAGGGGGTGGTTCTTAATTTTCAGTGTTTATTTGTATTATAGCTCAGTGTATTCAGATATTGCATTGCTGGTCTAGAGAATTACAGAAATGGAAATATTTTAGAGTCATTTTATTTATCCCTTTTCTACTGAAGCACTTGTGGCAGTCAACTGACCAGTTTGTTTTGGTCTTGTGTCTGTTGTAAGAAAAACACTGTAAGAAGTGCATCAGAATTGTACTCCAATTCAACTGCATGCAGTGGTATGGACGCAGCTACAGAACTGTACCTCTTTCACTCAGGGTCAAACATATAGTAATTGAAATGTATTGAAAGAACAGGATCAATTTAAAAGCCTTCTATCTGAAGTTATTAAACAAAACTATCTGTGATGGGGTGCTAGCTCGCCCCTATAATTTGTGTTTGTTATTGTTATTTTTACTATTTTCATTATGTTTATTGTGATTCTTGTTTTGGTTTGGATCAGCAGGGATGGGGTTAAATTCCTCCCTGTGAGAATGTGGCTGGAGCCTTAAGTGCTTAATTGGTCATTATTAGTTAATTGGGCTCCAGCCACAATTATCGTGCCTTCCCCAGTGCACGCTACACTCTCCCCTGCCAGCCTCAAGTCCGCCCCGGACTTGCTCACCAGGCTACAGTCCGACGAGTGCGTACCGGGGTACCTGCGTCCACTTCTGACACCAATGTAGCAGGATAGCAGCAGAGGGAAAACTCGGGGACAGAAAATGCAGTGAAACCAAAATAAAAAAAAGGCACAAGGGCCAAACAAAAGGTATAAAACACTAAACAAAAGGTTTCCAACAAAACACTGGAACAAAATAAATCATTCTACAGACACCACTTACTCTGTGTCTCTTCAAAACAAAACACTCCAAACCACCCTCTACACAAATGGTTTCAGCTGCCTTTTATACGCTGTGGCTGGAGCCCAATTAACTAATAATTACCAATTAAGCACTTAAGGCTCCAGCCACATTCTCACATGTATTTTCGCAGGGAGGAATTTAACCCCCTCCCTGCTGAATCAAACCAAAACAAGAATCACAATAAACATAATGAAAACAGTAAAAATAACAATAACAAACACAAATATAGGGGCGTGCTAGCACTCCATCACACTATCCCTACAATATTTAGCATTAAACAAAACCATAGCCTGCACTTCAAGGTGTAGTTTGTTAAAGCTTCTGCATACAATAAATCACTACAGAACTGATTAGCCAATTATTTGCAAACTATAAACTTAAATTGTGCCTCTCTTATGCATTAAGTGCTAAAACTACTTCCCATACTTCCACAAACATATTTAATAAATGTGAGTACAAGTTGCTTTTTACCAGCACACATTTAAATACATTTAAATAGGGCAACGGGTTTAAAAACGTTGGCAATCATACTCTCACAAACAAATAATAAACTTACTTCAGAGGAAAATCTGAGTAAAAGCGTTTATTGCTACATTAAGCGCTTTGCAATTTTTTGGTCTCTGTGGCCTTTATTCAATAATCTCCTAACAATAACAAAAGCATATGTTCAAGTGTTGGAAAAACACCAAAGATTTCTTCACACCAATTTCTACTGAGGAGTATCCTTGTTTCACTTATTGACAGCACAAGCATGTTTAGTGGTCATACTGTTCAATATTTTAATCCAATGTCTATTGAACAGGTTGCCCACATCATGCCGGCAAAGTAATCTCTATGATACACGAGTCATTTCAAAAATCCAATTGTTTCTACTGCAAAATTGTTACTGGGGGCAGTGGAGTGGATCTGCAAGTCATGGCTGCTGTTATGTACCTGAAGCGGTCTAGACTTGAGGCTTAAACAGTTGTCTCAGACCTGGTGTGATTGGACTTGTTTCAGAAAGCCCATACTATGATACAGTTTTAATTGAATCACTGGCCTAATACAGAGACAGATGTACAGGTATTCTGCCCCATGAGAATGCAGGCACAAGTGTAGTCATGGTCCAGCCTCCTTACAAGAGGTTCCATTCTGAAGGTTCCATTCCAATGAGACGATGTGGCTAGATATGCGTTTTTTGTTTGTTTGTTGTTATGAATAGGTCATGGAACAGAAAGCTACATTGTGGGCAAAAAAATATATGGATTCTATGTGGGATTATAATAAAAAAAAAAAAATGATGTATTTTTTGTTTTATGTGCATAATAACATTTTCAGATGCCTTACAAGTGTAGCAAACCAAGCAAATGAAAATGAATTGTATCTACCTGTAATACACTGAAACTGACCATCCTCCCGCCTTATCGTGAAGGATTCACCTGGGTTCACCTGGACCAAGATTACCTAAGTGTATAAGAAGAAAAGAATAAATTAGCACAGCGTAAACTTCATGACTGGCAGATTACAAGTATGAAGTCTCTGAGTGCGAGTAGTGGGTCCTCTGTACATCCATAGTGTTTAAAGCACCAAACCCATCAATGTAACCACATGCAAAACAGCACCACATTCCAGCAACCCTTGCATGGCAGACATTATAAAAGTATATGGGGCGCTTTTTTAAAATGTTATTGTAAACCCAAAAACATACTGCTACGTCACAGAACAAGCAAGAACCAACTGCAGTACACATAGGAACTCATCATTACTGTTGGTCTTTGAGAGCTTGTACACATAGGTTGTCAAAAGGTTCTTCTAAGGGGTTACAGTTTGTATTTAACACCTTGCGTTAAATACTGTATAGCAAGGTGCTGCGTAGGATTTCAAAAACTGTGAAATCTTTGATAAGAAGCAAGTCTTAGCTCTAAGGAAGGTATATTTCTTCTCAAGTGGCATGAGTGCCATCGTTTGGCTCTGCTCAACTTTAAACCTGTTGCTTTTGGATGTCAGAAATGATAACTCCAAAATGTTGTACTATTTGATGCCTGCCTGTCTTGGGAGATGATTCATAACTGTTGTGGCAATTGTTTCTTTTTTTTTTACCCTAAAAATAATAAAAAAAATAGTGGCAATGTGATTATTTTATCATTAGACAGTTTGGATGTGGTACAATGAAAATGTTCTCAATGAACATCTTAAATTGTGTTAAGTACAAGGATGACCTTAAATTAAAACAGATTAGACTTCAAATCTAGGTAAACCCGTCAGGCAACTTGATATAAAACTCAATTCAGAAAAAAAAGGAATGGATGACATAAATAACTGAGCCACTTGGTAGAAAAAATGGCCATAACTGGGGTAACACATTCCAGGGTATGTGTTAACCCAGCTTTATGGATAAATAGAGAGGACTTCAGACGTCTGTGTGGCAAATCCAGTACTTTCCATGAGCACCACAAATTGATTTACTCATTCTAATAACATGCCCTTCACTTCATATATGACAGCTCTGATCATAACTGAACAGCTAACTGTACTGTGCCTATTGTGTGTGGGGTATAAAACACACCTACTAATAAATAATTCTCATACAGACATGCCCGAAAGCTATCTATGAGCTTAACAAGCTTGGGGTCTGGGGACATCTGGGGGAGTTGTTTTTCATACAAGCTAGGGGTCTGGGGACATCAAATGTGAAATGCAAGCCCACATGTGGAGTGGGCACATCAGACAGATCTAATTGCCCATGGCAGCTCAGAAAGCCCACGTCTGTCTCATTACTAATCATTCAGCACCTCCGTGGGAACGTTTGAGATTCCTGAAGCAGACGTTAACCCCTGCAGTCACCTACTCTGTGGAAGAATACTGATCAGCACTGGCAAGGGTTAAACACAGACCTGCAGGATGTTAGTGAAAACCAATACAAATAAATTCAGTCTCCGTTCAAAAGGATCATTCCATCCACCTTTATTACCATTTTGGAATTACATCATATCTTTAACTCTGGCGGCAGTATTGGAACAAAAAGAAAAAAAAAAAAAGATCATTTTGATGCCTTTTCTAACCCAGTAATATACAGTGATACCAATCTAAAACAACGTATTAATAGTGATACCAATTGATACAATCACATGGCGTATATTTTGATAATCTGCTTAATTCATGGAATTTACTGCAAGTCTTTTTGGACGTGTCTGAACTATTTTCACCCTCTTCAGTGCATCTCATTAATCTAGATTGATAATTAGTTGAGCAAAATATATTTTCAGGTTCAGGAAGACAATGCTTGCAAAAAAGGAGAAATGAAATATTACATTTTGTGATATACCATTTTATTGTGATATATTCACTCACAACTTGCGTATTATAATTAGGAATCAGTGGGTTACACCTGAGGAAGAGGCTTTTGCAGTCTTGAAAGCTTGTGTTCCAGCTTTTACTCTGACATCACTGGGATAAGCAGAGACAATGGCTGTCTTTCACACAATGTTATATATTAGTACTGTCAAGTGATAAAAAATAACGATTAATCTTGAGATTAAAAAAATTGATTTAATCTTGGTTTTAATCATATATTTAATTGATACAATTGCTGCATCCATCTCATTTAAGTTTGTTTTATTACTGATTCTATTGAAATGTTGGAATGTATTTTCTATTATTTTGGCCAGGTTACAGTATTTGCACTGTTCAGATTATTTTATTAATGTTATGAGTGTAGAATTAATACAGCAAAAATGATTCTTTGGTACTCTGTTTTGTACTGTGCAGCTAATGCTATTGTAGCTTTAACTGGAAGACCTTACGCACTGTGAGTTTGGTTGTGTATTGGGACGAGGAGGGGAGATCGTTCCCACAGGGTACTTTGAGCAAAGTTTCATTGAGTTATGTATTCTAATGCTGTAACTAAAAGCAACAAACCTGTGCCAAGGAAATAAAGAATATTGAACAGAGAAATCTCATTTGGGCATTTTTTATACACTGCACAAACCCGGCCGGCTCCTCTGAGGAGAACACATAAACTTTAGCGGTCTGCGCTATCATCATTATCACCATCAAAAAAACAACCCAGCATAAAACTCCCGTTTTCCTATTTCTGGATTCTCTTCAAAGTTTTATATTTAGTATTTAGTATTGTTGTTAAATTGTCTGCTAAATCACAAAAGTCAGTTTGTTACTCACATTGCATTTACAACGATCAGCTTCCTTTACTCATAAATGTTTTTCACTGCCATTTTAATAATAATAATAATAATATTATTATTATTATTATTATTAATAATAATAATAATAATAATAATAATAATAATAATAATAATAATAATAATAATAATAATAATCCTTTTTCTTTTATTAATAACTTGAACTTGCCTAAATAAAACAAAACATTCAACCAGTAACAGTTATATCCTCCATAATTGTAAATAATATTGTTTAAAATAAATGTGGTTATTGAAATAAAACAAAGCTACAATGTTAATGGGTCTGCAGTCGGTAGCTATCCAACAGCACTGGTTATACTTACAGTATCGTACTTAGCTTGATTCATGGGTTTGCAATGATCCTGAATTTCTAAGAGAGTACTCTGTCGAAACTGACGGGTTTCATTTGTTGTTATATTGTTGTTGTCTGTAGCAGAAAAACTACTAGAAAGTGTATTTTGAGAAGTGAAAGAATGTTTAGCACACATGTAATATATATATATATGTATATGTATATGTGTGTGTGTATATATATATATATATATATATATATATATATATATATATATATATATATATATATACACACACACATATATATATATATATATAACACAGCAGGGATAAGGTTAATATCCTCCCTGCCAGAAACCTTTTGTTAATTATTGTTTTATTGTTATTATCACCTGCACCTGGCTATTATTGTAAATTAGAGCCAGGTGCAGGGTATTTAAGGACAGCAGCCAGTCCTTTCAGGGCTGCTGCTGTGTGAAGGAGCCCGATTGACTCAATGTACAAAAAAGGTAACTGTGTTCCTTTTGTTTTTCTTTAAAACCGTGTGTTTTTAGCTGGTAAACAGCTTAGCTGTCCGGCTCATTAGAAAAGGCTCCTGACGTGTGTAGTCAGCACTCAAATGGAGCTAGGTGTTTTGTTTAGCTTTGTTTATTAAAAATTGCGCGTCAGCGCTTCAAAAACTCAATTCCTGTGTCCTGGGTCTGATTTTAAAGAGGCAATGAACAACTGTGAGTGACAGCCGTGTCACACACACACACACACACACACACACACACACACACACACACACACATATATATATATATATATATATATAAAAACAACCTTTTCACTGTTACATAAGAACAACAACAAAAAAAAAATCAATTTTAAAATGTTAACATTTTCACCTCATCAGCTTTTAACTAATGAAGGGACTATGCGGTCTTGGGAGATTTTTACAAAAAATAGTAAATATTTTACTTACAAAATAGTACCTTGCTACAAGTGGCTTTCTTAGGGGTCTATTCAATAGATCTAAACGGGATTTACTAAAAACGAATGACAAAAAAAGGATTTCTCCTTAAACAATAGACAAAACTAAATGACAGCTTAAAACCCCTTATACCTCAATATTAGGAAGTTGAATACATAATCTAAAAGTGGAATGGCAGGGAATGACAGCAGTTTTCTATGGAATGCCAGCCATGGAATGCTCCTCGCACTTTGCTGCATGAAGACGGTTCATATTAACATCCCCTAATTTGAATACGGAACCATAAATCCAAAGTTATGACAACACTTACCCGATTGCTTCATACTTAATCTATGTGTTCAGATGTCTAGGGCGGTTTTCTTTCCTGTTTTTTTCTTTCTAGTACTAGCAGGCATATGCAAACACTTCGCCTTCGTACCCTAATCTTATGTTTTAAAATATATATATATATATTATTATTGATGCTCAACTGACTAAAACAGTCAAACTCAAAAGTATTGAAAGAAAATAATATGCTAGTTGAGGTTCCAATATTGTGAAGCTGCAAAACAAGTGAAAGTGGATACTGCAGAATTTATTTTTATGACGGTAGCTTCATTTGCACTGCATGTATTGAAATTGGTTTGGTTTGTCTGATTACTTTTGTTGCTGCATTCTAATCAGCATACTGATTGAATTCAAGTGTAAAGGCCTTACTATAGAGTCATGCCTATTATAGTAACGGGCTATAATAAACCAGCCTACTAAACAAAAACGTTTATGTTTTTTGGGCGCTGGCGGTGGGCCCGAGTTCTAGCTTTAGTTTTTTGCTGACATAAATCTAGGTGACATTTTCAATTAGAAGCGTTTGCTCAGCAGAAACTATTTTAAAATGCAGCCACACTTCTCTGTCACTTTGCAGCCAATATGTTGATTAAGTAATTGCAATTTCGAAAACCATTATCAAAACTACTGCTTCAAAAAGTAACTGCAGTAAATAGAGGAAATAAAGTGAAGGCTGACAAGGCTGTCCCAGTGTCAGAAGATACAATACCCCCTAGAATCCTAGGCTAATACGTTAACCTACAGTATTATGTCTTTGACATCCCCAGAGTTTCAAATCCTGCTGGTGCCAAATTAAATTATGAGTCTACATGAGAAAATGACCACACAGCCACCTTCTTGAGAGAGGCCCAGGAATAAATGTACCACGTTCCAAGAAGGTAAGGGTTGACGTGTGCTTCCAAGCTTTGAGAGGAAACTCTTGTGGTGCTTAAGTGCAGCCAGTGCCACTCTCCCTCACCTTTCTTTTAAAAAAAAAAAAAAGAAAAAAAAAAGAAAAAAGGAAACCAAAACCTAATGGAAGCCAGACTGACATACAATGTTTTTTTTAAATCCATTACTTGAATCTATGTAATATTGTAATATACTGCACATGGAGATTTTAGTCTTTTAAAACCTCACCGGGGTCATTCATGGAGTAATTAAGTGGCTCCCTGAAGGACATGTTGTACTAAAAAGGGATGAATCTCCCTGGGCCCAATGGCTTCCACTCTGTCTTTATTCCAGCCTTTTTTATGTCTGCTTAAAAGGCCAGTTAAGTACCTCAGCAGGAGTCTAATTTCAAATTAACTATCTGCTACATTCTACAAACTGCTATAGGTAGTGTAGTGGCTATATGGGGCTGAACAGCATATTATGGTTCTCCATTTTTTCCACCTAACTTAGAACTGTATAACTGACTTTTCAAAAGGATAGTTCGTATGCTTCAGTAAACTGATTCAGAACAGCGCCAAATCCATGAACTCAAGTCCTGGAGGACTATTCACTGGTTTAATAGGTTTAATTAAATCATTAACAGAATAACCTAGAGAGAAGTTTAATTGGTTGCATTTAATCATTTTGGACTCGGTTGGAAATAACAGACTTCGATTCTCTTTGGCCACACAGGGAACATACAAAATATTAGAAACACTCATCATAAGACTGTTAATAGGGGGGTGAACATTGTTGAATACGGAGGCACCAGCCAATCGAGTTTCTACTCCCTGCTTTTCCATTTGAACATCTGAAGTGTGCTACACATAGCCCCCCTCCCCCAAACACACACCTTCACATGTGCATTACATTAGTTAGGTCTGTCAAAGTTATACACTATACAGTCAACAATTCCAAACAAGGCCATACAATGAATAGCAATTTCCTGTAAGTCACATACCCCCAACAGTATATTTTTGTTTCAACCAAAAACATTTTGTTTAAAACATGAATTGTTTTCCAGAGTACTAAAACAAAACTGTCTCTAAACAGCTTAAAGCTACAGTCATTGCTTTAGAACCTACGTTTATCAACAGACTAAAATACAAATTTAAAAAATGAAAGAAAAAAAAAGGAATCCTCTGGGTACCTCAAGACCAAATAGAAAACCCCTTCTGTAAATCATTCTGAAAGACATCATTGCTGTGACAATGCCGAAACTGTACAAAAAAATTAAATAATAAAATAAAAAACAGTGTAGGTTATAATCCAGAAAAGTGTTGCAAAACTGCACTCATCACTAAATCACAAGCCATTTTGCGGTAACCTATAGTCAGAAAAACAGCACATGAAAACAAATGCAATTACCTTGTCACTGAGACAATGCTCTACTATGTAAATATGCAAGTACTTTCCTTTACATATCATTACAAAAATACTAGTCTTTTGTATTTAAGTACTGTTGATTACTCTGCGATACTGTTAAAGTGCATTGAACAAAAAAATCTCCTCCCTACCTCAGACTGCAGAAGTAAACAGCATGCTAATGCTTACTTGATAACCTGAATGAAAAGGCAGAAAGATTGCTTAAAAAACGGATTAGCAGAATCCGAGCAATAGTGCCAATTTTCTATGCTAATCCAGATATTTATCTTCTGGTAAGCAGGTTTAGTCTACATAAACTCCATCTAATAACATGAATTCAGCTAACCTTGGCTCAGTCGACACTTCCCCGATGGATTCTCTTCATTAGCGTTCATTAAAGTGCATTTTATACAGTACATCTACAAACAGATATCCATGCACACCTGTTTTATCAGCAAAGCACAGCCTACGATTACACAGTCCCTAGACAACAGGTTATCAAACTCTAAATTAAAATCAGCATTATAAAATGATATCTATTGCATTCCATTTTCCAACGGATACTATTATCAGGAATACTGATTCTGTAAGTGCCATGTTATGAAAGGCAAATACTAGAAAAAACAATATATATTTAGGATTTCTCCTTAATAGAAGCCTGCAAAGCAACAATTGCAGTTTGTTGGCTTTTCATTTTTCACAGCCAGACCCACACTGAAGCAGTCTCAGAACATAATTTGGGAATAGATGTTAATATGTACCACATGCAGTCTAGTAAGCACCAGTTCTGTGCTCAGAACAAAGCTTCCTACCAGACCTTGTACAGTAGTATCTGAATCCACCTAGCATTCTTAAAATACATACAGAAAACTCCATATTAAAGCTCTTTATAGAATTAATTGATAGTAAATCTCTTTTCAATTTAATCCATAGAATGTTGGGTTCCAGCATTGATTCCTATTGCTGGGTTTTTTTCCCCCACAATGAAAAAACCATTGAAACATTTGTGAATACCGGCTGGCAACTCCAATCAAATTACTGTCATGCTTAATCAAAAAAGAAAAAAAATACATTTGAAAAGCCTTAACACTTGAACTTACTGTTGCCCGCATCGCTCTGTCTTATTCAGCTGCTGTTACCGCGGTCACATACAAGGCTGCTCGGTAATTCAGCCGTCACCAGGCTCGATGCTCCAATCTTTTCCATTCACTAAGCGATGAGGATATTTTATTTGACATCCAGGGCATCAGGCCTGAATTCCTTAATTAAGGCAACCTAAACACCAAAAAATCAGACCTGAAAAACATCTGGTTCTTCTTAGATATGTCCCAGTTGTGTATCCTCATAATACAACATGTGGAGACTGGATGCTCAAGGTATAACCAATTACCTCTACAGCCATCTGTAACTACCTCAGCCCTTGCTCCGTATTAAATTAACCAGTGTATCTCCTACTGCACATTAATATGCCCTGTCTCCATGGCAACTAAATCAACAAATAGCTTCAGCAGCAGCAGCAGCAGCAGCAGCTAGGTAAAACTATCAACGTCAGTCATAAAAAAAAAAAAAGAAAAAGAAGACGTCTCACCCAGTTATACTGCCAGGTTTTTATTTAAAACCTTGGCAGTAGCCAGGGGCAAGTACCATGCATAAAATAAAAAGAACAGCAAGTTTACAAAGGATAACAGCAGGTCATTTCATTTACAAATCAACGTAGAGAGACCTAAAATCAGTCTTGGCTTGTCATCTGACGTGCATTGCTATGCAGCACTCTTTATTCAATACTGACAGCCAACACAATCTATTTATACACCAATCAATAGACCAGACCAGACAATGGAGCTAAATAACAGCTCAGGTAACAACGCCACCTGTACAAAAGGATAAATAAAACCCACCATGAAAAAAACACATCCGACTGGTTTTTAATAATGAGCTAACGTTCACCGCTTATAAAGGAATCAGGCTTCAGTTACCTAGTTTTCACAGACAGCAATTGTCTTCTTTACAAATCAATGCCAGTTATATAAATGATGACGAATAGCAGAAATCAAAGACGCAATGCATAACCTGCTACTTTTTCAATAAGCTTTTTCAATATTTCACCTTAAGATTAATTTACCCTCAGATTATACTACCACTTTCCTTATAGGAGCTTCTAAAGTATCAAAAAGAAAAGTAACAGTAACTGTGATAAAGATTTAATTTGCCTTGTTTTAAAAACTGTTAAAGGACATTTAAGGAGGCAGTGTGGTCCAGTGGTTAAAGCCCAGAGCTTGTAACCAGAAGGTAACCGGTTCAAATCCCACCTCTGCCACTGACGGTCACCAGTTCAAATGCTACCGATTGACTCACTGTGTGACCCTGAGCAAGTCACTTAACCTCCTTGTGCTCCATCCTGTGGATGAGATGTTAAATCAATGTCCTATTGTAAGTGACTCTGCATATAATGCACAGTTCACAGTTAAAGCGCTTTGTGATGGTGGTCCACTATGAAAGGTGCTATATAAAAATAAAGAAAGATATATATATAGTGCCAAGATTAAATGTAACCATAGGGATAGTGACTAAAAAAAACACTAAACTTTACAGAAACTGAATATATCCTCCGCAAAGAAATATTAATAAACATACTGTAACTTACCATACCGCCAGACATCTTCATCTATAGCAGATGATTCTCTTTCTTTGGCAATGTACTCCATGATATTCACCTCCATCTTTTTACAATTCGTAATTCGTCAATTTAAATTGAATCATAGTAAACAAAAACATGTGACAAAGTACCTGTAATTGTAATATCCTTTGAAATATATCTCAGACTAATTAAATAAAATTATGGATTTTACACTTAATTTTAGATTCTATTTCCTGGTAGAACACACTTGGAAAGAGAGCTGTGGTTGCTCTGACCCCTTCTGCCGCACAACAGGATTCAATCTTGTTTTTTCTTCAGTGTCACCCCAGCGTCGCTAGTTCTATTGCCTTCAGGTAGATTCAGGTCTGCTGTGTAGCAGCCTTAAAACTGAATATTGCGGGAAAACTGCATATTGAAGAGGTTTTTTATTTTTTATTTTAAACACCAAAAATATTGTCTGCAATGTGTATTTTATTTAACAAACCACTGCTTATTTACATATGAATATGTATTTTTTCTATTGCATGTCCCACACACCCCTGAAGTGTGACATCAAAAAAACATGCACACTTACAGGTTTACTAACATTTTTTTTTCTTTTTTTAAAAAATAATAAAAAAAAAGATAGTCAAAAGGAAGCGTTCTGTTGTCACTAAGAGGCTTTCAATCCAAACTGAGCCAGCAGGTACAAATTATTATTATTATTATTATTATTATTATTATTATTATTATTATTATTTATTTCTTAGCAGACGCCCTTATCCAGGGCGACTTACAATTGTTACAAGATATCACATTATACATTATTTCACATACAATTACCCATTTTTACAGTTGGGTTTTTACTGGAGCAATCTAGGTAAAGTACCTTGCTCAAGGGTACAACAGCAGTGTCCCCCACTGGGGATTGAACCCACAACCCTCCGGTCAAGAGTCCAGAGCCCTAACCACTACTCCACACTGCTGCCCAAAGAGCATGATAATGACTAGCCCAGTAGAATACTACTACTAACTACTTGTCTTTATGTCAATGTGCATGGTGGGTAAGGATATCTTAGGCATCAAGCAATAGAAAAAACACCCAGGGTTGTTGGGATGTTACGAAGTAGCTGTACTCTCTTTTAATGACTGAGCTAACGTTCACCGCTTATAATGGAAATCAGGAAGACAGGCTTCCGTTACCTAGTTTTGACAGACTGCAATTGCCTTCTTTACAATCAATGCAGGTTATGTACAGGTGTGCTATATTTACATTAGATGTTTCCTAACAGGTCAACAGCTATTGATTCTGTCATACTGATATTGTAGCATAGCTCACTTATATCCTTTAGCTTGTAGTGCCCATTCTTGGAATCATGGGGAAATCACAGGAGACTCGGCTACTCTTGGTAACTGGTACCCAGCTGGTTATGGGTATTTCCAGGGTAAAACTTTAAGGGTAATGTTCAGTGAAGGCGTGCTTTTTTGGTTAAAGTATTATTTAAAAATGATAAATCAAGATTTTACAATTCCATTTCCTTCCCTCTTATTAGCACTGGGCCTCATTTGTTGTGTTCAAGATCTTTTGGTTTTTTTCTTGTTGTTTTATGTTTTAGTTGGGGATGTGCAGACATTACACATCTATATTACACATGTTGCTTTCTGGTACCTAATCCATTCCCATGCAATGTTCTCACTAGCTGCCATCATATACAGTACGTCCAATATTTGACTGACTGTATCCCTTTTATAAAAATAAATAATCTATCCATCTATCTATCTATCTATATCTATACACACACACACACACACACACACACAGAGCACAGGAAGTAGGTACCAAAATGTACAAGTCAAATTTTTCTGCAGCAAAAAAGACTTTGAATACAGAATCTGTACCTATAGGGTAAACGATTCCTGGTTCCTGCACTACAAGATGTCCAGACACAATGTCATATTTGATACTAAACACAGTTGCAGGCTTGTTCTATTAAAAAAAAAAAATTCTCCAAAACACATTTTTGAAGCAATTACACTGTGGGATTGTTTGAAATTGCATCAGAGCACAAAAGAGCATAGGCAAATCTCATCAAACTGCAGTTAGATGTTATCAACAGGACATGCAACAGGCTTAAATACAGGCATCTGGTTCAGCTTCATATGAAGTTTGCAATGATGCTTACAAGTGTTTTCTCTGTGCCTTTCTGAGTGCATGCATCTATACAAGACGGTTCAATATAGATTAAACAAGCTTTATCTCTGTGCACTTCCCCTTGCCCAGCCCACACGATAACGGGAAAAATAACCTCACAAAGGCAGCCATTATAGGGCTGGCAGTTTCTATATCGTTAAAAAAAAATAACACCCTTTGTATACTATAGATATTAAAGTGGCTGTAGCTAACAAAATAATTTCATAAATCTTACCTGTCATGCACTTTTATTCACTATACAAGTTTCAAATGTGCAGTTTTGAAAGAAACACATGATATAGCAGACGTGTTTTCATTTTAACCTGTTACTAGGTTAAAGGAAGTTCTCATTTGTCTTGCCTTTCCTTCCAGGAAGTCTGTTACTGCTTTACTTCTTAGGTCATTTCACCTCAGCAGTGTCTTCAGTGTCAAGACAACTTACTGGCTACAGAGAATGTCAGTCATTTGGAGAAGCAGCTGGTTGGTTACTGACAAGAAAGAAGGCCCTGAAGGCTCCAGAAAGTGCAAGACAGGCAATCTGCAAGCATTTTCTTAAAGCAACTAATTCTTTAAAATGCTCCATTATCCATTGTTTTAACCAGACATACTGTGCGCACCTACCAGATTTCTGTAATTGCTGTGTCCAAGAATCTTGTTATTTTTAAATTTCTGAACAAATATGGCTAAACTTTTTTTGTTTTGTTTACAACACCCATTTTCACATGTAACAGTATTCAGGTTACTATGTCAACCCCTTTCAACCCTAATCAGAAGACATCCTATTAGGTATAACTCTCAAGACCATTTCAACCAGTCCCTTTAGTGGTCAGAATAGAGACCAATCTGCAATGGCAGAAACCTGAAACAACTAGCATTCTTTTTCAATGGCAACTTTATATACATGTATAAGTAATAATAATAATAATAAAAAAATTAAACTGTTTGAATTCATGCTGTACGGTCTATACAGGAACACATGTGATCATGTGAGCATTCCTTAGGGCTTTACCTTCAGTTAAGCTCAGGTACCTCCTACATAAATGTGGTTTGAGAACTGTTTTTCACTACCTCAATGTAAAACATGTAAAAGAAAAGTACAACTTTTTATTTTTTAAATTAGGAGTTGAATGAACATTCGTGAAGGTGCTAAAATGTATTAGCAAAAGTAAAAAAACAATAAAAACAAACAAAGCTTTAGTAATTAAAAATATGTATTAGACTACATGTGTTAGTGCTGATCGTGCTGTTGGTTCAGTAACTTGTTCACAGCTTGTTCTTCAAACTGGAGACTAGTTGCCATTCCTGTTGGGCTTACTGTATTGCTGCTGACATTGACAGACAACATTCAGAGGGTGTGACTAGAACAGAGATTGTCTTTCATCAGCAGAAAAAGGTCAAATACATAAAAGAATACTGTGTTGACGTATTTTTCAGGTTAAAGGAAGTCTCGGATCCATTTTCTAATATACAGATATACCTCATGCATGTCTTAAAGAGAGACTCGGGGTTGGGGCAAAAACATATTTCTGACCCCCCCCCAAACCTTTTGGGGGGCAGAAATATGTTTTACCCCTGTGGTTCGGCCAGTGGACCCCACTGTAAATCAGATGAGTTATTTTTTTTATTGCCCTCTGCTGGCAGATTCATGAGTCTGCATGAAGAAAAACAAGAAATATTAGGTAATTAAAGTAAACAATTCAAGGATAATCCTTTACTTATCGAACTGATAAATTATACACACAGAAATACTGTAGAATAGATTCCAGTTGGTTTAAAAGTAATATCAAGAAATGTAAATAGAAAAAATATCCCAAACACAGTTAGGCTGCAGTACTCTACAATCACGTTAGATTTTAGATAATATGTTGGTGCCCCTTTACATTTTTTGTAATGTCTGTACCATATTCTTGCAAATATAAAAAATGCAACTACATGCAAAATGTAACATTTACGAGTGTTTTACCTTTTTCACATACAATGGTTGTGTGGTCATAGCCAAGCATGTATTTTCATTTTAAAACATGACACATTACTGTATCTAAAGATCTGTGTTGCAATCCATGCTTGCAGTTAGTGTTGCACTTCCTTGGTCAATTGGAGAGGGATATTGTCCCCATTTTTTAAACAGTCTTTCCTGACATAACATGCTTTCAGCCAGTAACATGCTTCGATCTACGAGACACAAGCTGACGTGAAATGACTTGCGACATGAAGCACTTCCTGAGAGTAAGGTAGAAACTGATAATGTCCTTTAACCGAGTGTAAAATACATATTCGGTACAACATCTGAGATCTATTGACAAATGGAAGTGCATGGCATGTCAGATTGATGGAATTACTTTGTTATCACTAAGCAGTTAGCAACAAACTGATTTTAAACAGCAATTACACGAGGAATACTGTCCTTTGTTCATGTTATAAATTTCATAATGCAACTTGCTGAAAACTGACATGAGAAATATTTAAAACACTGCATCACAATGTGTGTAACACAGTGACAGCTTTCAAAAATGAACGAGTTACAATCCCGGGAATGCGTCTCTAACACTCCTCTACTGATCAGCTGATTGCTGCTATTACTTCTACCCATCAAACAAGAGCAGATACAGCCTTGGGGTATAATAAGTCTACGCACTAAATACTTAATTTCTGAATTGCCACAGAAGATGAAGCAGGAGCTCAGCTGCATCCCACGGCTGGTAATTCCAAGCTGGCCCTGTTGCAGAGTTTCCTACAGCACGCTAGAACTTCAAAAGAAACCCTTTACTACAGAAAGCTCCCTCTTAATCGCTTGCTTATTTATACACTACTGTTACCACAGGGTATCCAAATTTGGATTATGGTGACCGATTTATAGCTAGGAAACCACTCATTTGACTTAAAGTGTACTTGAGCAATTGCTACAAATTATGTTCTACATGCTGCAAGTGTAGGCAATGCAGACCTATAGAAAGATACAAAGCATGTGTGTGTGAAAAAAGTTATTTAACCTGAAATATAGACTGCATGTTTCACCTGCTGTATGCCCATCACAAATAAGGTATTGTGCGTTATTCACAGTAATTAGTATGGTTGACATGAGCTGCTTTGAGGAAAAGAAAAAAAAAAACAGCCAGCCTTGGTCCGTTCACTTCTCCCGGTGTCGATATACCCTCAAACACAGACATTCACTGTCCTATAAACCTACATTCTAGTATTTAAAAAATACAGTGAAGGCTATTTTATTTAGATACACAGTAGTACTATGACAACCCCAAAATAGTGTTGATATTGTAAAATGTAGACATGACCTAGCTCACAAATGTGACGTTAACAAAAAAAGATTATAACACACAACAGCTGGAGAATGCATACGCTATTTGAGAATACTAACATTTTAGTATAGGCCGATCTATAATACTGTAGAGCTCTCATTTAAAAGGGTTAAACTTGACCCTACAATAATGTCTTCCCATGTGAAAAATCTCTCAATTAAAATGGCAGTATCTGGTGTATTTTATCTGTCACGTTTCATTCATGTCTGTGTATGTCTTCCATGCTGTTTCAAATGAAAGGATAAAAGGTGAATCGCACTTGATTACAGAATAAAGCATGCAGCATATCTCTACCGTTTCCACACCACCAGGATAACTCCAAAATACTGCTTATAAAGCAACAGAACTATAGAATATGAGAAACCCCCGACAAGAAGATCTTCCAGAGAACCAAAAGGATTTTCCCCACATGTCAGATAAATCAATGTCCAGCGGTTCTGTAAATCGTTACAAACTAATCAAGCCGACGCCACCTAAAGCACTGTATTGATATTTTCGCACTGCAGAGGTGCTAGGATTAAATGTTAAATTTAAGGTGCAAACAGAAACACATGACAAAACATCTAGCAATGCAAAGCATGCCAAGGGCTGCTCAGAAATGAGCAATACTCTGGTACAGGAGAAAGTTGGTTGGTGTGAAAGAGAAGCTGTGCAACTCATGCATGAAGTGGTGATAGAGTGTGGAGGTGGTAAAAATGACCATTTTGCTACGCTTTGCTCTATTTTTTCTCCTTGTACGGGGTGACCTACACAAATAACATGTCATTGATCAAATCCTGCTTCCAGACATTGATAAATCCACCTCCCATTCAACTCTCAAGACCCACTTGTTCTCTCTTGCTTTTAATGCTCTCTAAGCCTGATATCTGTTATTAGCTGTTGTCTAAATTGCTAGATCAGGTGTTTCACTCCATCTTATTCGTATGATTCTGCTTGACACACGCATCCACAATGTGTAGAATTAACATCCTAGCCTTTTATTTAATGTATTTGCATTGTTTTTTTAATGTTGTATTTAATGTACTATGCCCTGTATTTCACTGTATTTAATGTATTATGCATTGTTCCTCACTCTCTTGTAAAGTGCTTTGTTATGGTGGTCCACTATGAAAGGCGCTATATAAAATAAATAAATATTGATTGATTGATTCTAAAGCTTGTTTCAAGGGCTTTCCACCACGAAATTCTTGACGTAAGGGAAAGAGAAACCATCCCATCCCCTCGGTCCACTTGTGCTGATATGAGCCAAATGTAAAAATATATGGTCTCTGTTTAAACTGTAAAAGTCTTTAAGTAGATGCATATGGATAATTGTTTTTTGAGAAAGTACTATGCTTCTGTTATTATTATTATTATTTATTTCTTAGCAGACGCCCTTATGCAGGGCAACTTACAATTGTTACAAGATATCACATTATTTTTACATACAATTACATTATTTTTTACACATTATTTTACATACAATTACCCATTTATACAGTTGGGTTTTTACTGGAGCAATCTAGGTAAAATACCTTGCTCAAGGATACAGCAACAGTGTCACCCACCTGGGATTGAACCCACAACCCTCTGGTCAAGAGTCCAGAGCCCTAACCACTACTCCACACAGCTGCCCTATTACTATGGAAATACCACGGCAACCCTTTGTCAGGGTATTTATCTTATGTATTTATCTTGCTCTTATTGTATTACTTGTACTGTAACACTTGAAATGCATTTGCTTACGATTGTAAGTCGCCCTGGATAAGGGTGTCTGCTAAGAAATAAATAACAATAATAATAATAATTTTCATTTGATTTGTTAAATATCCTGTAACTTTCAGTTTGGAATTCCAGTGAAATGTGGAACAACCATACAGACACTGCGATATATCCGCACAACAGACTTTGTACTTGCAACATTTTTATTCGAATCACTGTCCAATTTGTATAATAATGCTGCTTATAATAAAACATGCAACTAACCTTATAGAAAATACATCTAGGAACTTGAAATGCTGCATGTCAAACAAGCTCATTTTTTAAAAAAAGGGGTGAAGTTTATTAATGTGTTCCTGCAATGGTTTAAGGTAAAGAGACATCCTTGTAGCATTAATTAGATCAAAACTTTGAGCGACTAGACCTCGTTCACACTACTGTGCTGGCCCAGGGCCGCCTCAGGGGCCATCGCGTATTTAGGTCTGCAACTCCGTTCACACTTGCGGTTTAAGGCACCTTTGCGTGTTCACATATGTGACTGACAAGCAGGCCTAAAATGTGCCAAATTGCTTTTTATTTCATTTTTTTTATGCCTGCACTCAGAATGGAAAAACTACCGGGATATACAGTAATCCTCCCCCGGGAGACGAGTGTCCTGCTGAATAGTTTCCAAGTGTGTGTTATGGTGTGACAGTCCAAGCTTACCCCCAACCACAATCATATTATTCTCGTAAGAACACAGAGGTATTTAGAACGCAGGAAACAGCAACTTGCTAGTGGTGTTCACAGGTATAAATATTTAGTTTCGTAATGGATAGTTGACTCAGATTGCAAATGACTAACAGGTTGTACATGCAATGACTGACACAAGACAAGCTCACGACTGACCACCTAATACTACTGCTCCCTCCTAAGGAATGACACAACATTAAATAATAATTCATTATTAAACAACCGGTTACACCTGGAATCATTTTATACAAAAATAAACTATTAAAGATTAATTCCATTTACAATATATTTTACATTACACATGTTTCTTCTCCGTTAGACGTATTTGTTTAACCTGTATGAATACCGTCTTTGTTTACAAACATGATCGTTAAACTATTCTATTGTTTACTCATTATTATTACCATTGTCATTACACCGTGTAACAATTTTTTTTTTTTTTTTGTTCCTGGGTAGTAAGTGTTATTTACTAATTGCTTATGCCTCAAAAGTATAGAAAATGGCTATTATTCCCCACAAACTTTGCTTTTGTGACCAGGACAGTGATATTTTGAAATTTACCTATTTTCCAGAACATTCCAGATAGATTCAGTGCTGAGTAAACTTGGAGAAACTTCTAGAACTTTCTAGAACTTTCCAGTAATATAAATAGTAGTATAAATACAGGGGCCTTAAGCCCACCAGTTCAGTTTAGTTCCAGCTGCCTAAGTGGATACATATCTGCATTTTTCTGAGATGGCATCAAGAGGCTGCAAGCATCCGGCAGACGCATTTTGCTATGTCTGCGGCCAATTTATCAAGACAAGAGCGAAAAAGTACTCCGTGGAAGCATCTGCTAAGATGTGTGAGGCCTACAAGGCATATTTCGGCATGCCTGTCGGGGATCAAGACAAACCCTGGGCACCTCATTTCACCTGCGAGCACTGCAAAAAAACTCTGGAAGGTAAGATGGACAATTGTTGCTCGGAATTTTATGTTATAAAATTTGTTAATTTTTAAAATTGTAAAAGTTTTTAATTTTAAAATGTTTTACAATTTTCAATGTTATTGAAAAAATATATCATATATGAAAAATGTTGCGAGAATCTTTTACACATTAGTCATGGGTGAAATAAATGTATTTTTGTAGGATGGTACAGGAGAGGAAAAGAGAGCCATGAAGTTCGCTATCCCAAGAATTTGGCGGGAACCCACTGACCACTCAAGCAACTGCTACTTCTGCATGGTGGACCCTTCCAAACGTCGGACTGGCAAGAATGCACCTGCTATCACGTATCCGGGCCTTCCTTCATCCATCGCCCCGGTGCCAAACAAAAAGCCTTGCATGTTAGTTTGCCCCTCCCCTCCCCAAACGTAAAACAAAAAAATCTCTGACATCATAGAAAATCCAAGTTTTTCCTTGTTATTCCGCAGCAAACTGATTCCTAGGATCCCTGCTAATAAGTCTGCTTTGCATTCATATATATGTAAAGGCCGGCCTTGGTCCTGGATTGCAGGCCCTGGGCCACATCAAAACGGTGGCCTAAATCTAGGACGGTCCTAGGCTGCCTTTTCATTTTTGGAGCGTTCACATATGAGAAAAGGTGTCCCTGGGCTGCCTTAAATTGCAAGTGTGAATGGGGTCTATGTTACACTACACTATATGTTCCTCTGAGTTTAAGTTTTCACCATCCAAGCTGACGAGGTAAACAGACAGTCCTCGTTTTATCCCCTGCTGTGTTGGCACTGAACTCTGCTGGAAAAAAGGGACGTGAAGGACTGCTGTGCTGTAAGTAGTTCATCTTGGGTTGTCTGTCGGGACTGTACTATAAAATAACATTTGCTTACTAAGGTGTGTGTACATTAGTTTGTATTACATGCTGGATTGAGGTTGCAGTCTCTTCGGGGGTGTCATGTATATAGGCAGAGTTGCACGTTTATTTTTTTATTTTTTGAACAGGGGTAGAAAAAAAAATACCTTTACGTTTCTTTATTGAGAGCGGCGTTTATTCGAGGGCAGCGTCTATTAATTCGAAGTAATATAGTACATTGTTTATAGTCATTAGAGCCAGTTTCTCTTTGACACCTACACATATAGAATAACCCAATTGTTTTTTGTTTGTTCTTAAATTCTAAAAGTAAAGACAAAACAGAAAAGACGTACAAGAAATATACACTTGTCTAAACTCATAGAAAGTAATTTGCTACCTCATGTTTAACTGCTTGAGAACACCATGGTTCATTGTTTTTATGCAAACCATTCGATTACTTATTACTTGTGGCTTTATAGTTGAAAGACAAAGCCAGGGTTTGTCAAGTTCACTCAACCTGAGAAGTAAAAAAGCAACCACCAAGCTAAATGAATCTCATTCACCCTTAGAATCGTTTCTCAGACGCTGGTCACCCTCTTCCCTACCTGAGATGGGAATCAAAATGGTGGATGGGGTCAAAATGGGGTCTTTTAGTGTGTTTTTCTAGTTCAGTGTATAGAATATTTTATGTTGACCCCATCCAGAGGCCTGCGCCCCTAAAGAGGGTGAGCACCATGTGGGAAGTGATTTGAAACACGAGTTTAGCATGAAGCCCTTTCTAGATTCTGTAAGCAATGGCTCAGATCAGAGTGGCCAAAACAGTTGGAATTACATCTCCCACCTAAAAAAAATAAAAAATAGAAAGATAGAGATAAAAATAGTTTTCCCCTTAATCTCCAGTGAACAAAATGAAGTGCAAGCTCTTGACACTGCTCGGCTTCCAAAGGGTTCATGCATATTCAGTGCGTGTGGTAATTAGATGATGACTAAAGCCGAATCTCTTTTTGGTATTTAAAGCACAGAAAGGCCAGGATGCTTGTTTAGAGTTATCAGTCACAGGAATGCCAGCTATTAAAGTTCTGTATGCTTATGTGTGTGTTTTAGTAAGAAGGTAAACAAAAAAAAACAACAAAAAAAATAACCACACTGTGAAGCGGTGTTACAAATAAAATAACTATACCAACTTAAACACATCTGTATAACTACACATGTGCTCTGTTCTGGTTGTAGTACCTTACCTTTGTCTATCAGTCATCATTCACAAACGACTGCACATAATCTGATCAGTAGCTGCCGCCTTCGATCTTTTCAATTCCTTATTAATACATTTTTGTGATCAACTATGGATGCTTATGTTTACTTGCTTGACCAAGCTCGGTTGGAGTGTCTTGTCATGTGACCAGAGAAACACTGGGATCAATGTACAAGTGTTTCTTTTCCCTGCCCCCTTCACCATTTAGGTTTAGAACTCCTGTCTGGGGTGAATGCTGCTCAGACCTCAACCTCCTGATTCAGTTAAGTTTGGGTGACCAGTTTTTAGACATTCACTGAGGGCAGAGCCTTATCACATTTCCAGAACTCTGAGAACACCTGGCACCCAGGGAATATTTCAGGCTGGCACTTTAAATTGCTTGTACTGTAGGATGTATTTGTCTCCCATGAAAGAGTGGTACAGTAGTCTCCGCATATAGGAACACCTCTTAAGAGGGGGGGAGGGGAGCGGGGGGGGGCTTAGGTCCACCAGGATGTCCTTGGCTCACCGTGCACGAGTGACCCCTGAGGTCTGGCCAGGCGCCTGCGGGCTTGCCTGTAAGCTGCCCAGAGCTGAGTTGTCCTCTGACACTGTAACTCTGAGATGGGTGCATAGTGAGCCTGCAATGTGTAAAGAAGCGGGCGGCTGACAGCACCCGCTTCGGAGGACAGCATGTGTTCATCTTCGCCGCTCCCGAGTCAGCACAGGGGAGGTAGCGGTGAGCTTAGCCTAAAAATAATTGGGCATTCTAAATTGGGAGAAAATAATTGGCGACTACTAAATTTAAAAAAATAATAATAATGGTTTCCAGGTCACTCAGTTCTCCGTGGCCCTGAGGTTGTGACTCACTCTGCTCAGCTAGTTTAGTTTAAAATGTGCTTTTTGTTTTCTCATTGAAGTCACAGCAAACATATACAAATATTTCTCACCTGTTGAGCTCCATCTCCATTCACCATGGGGGGAGGGGGCGGAGGCAGAAGAGGCATGTCGGTGTTCAGATGCTGGGTGGCCTCCAGAGGGGATGTATGGTCAGCCATGGTCAGCAGAACTTACATACAGGGTCGTTAGCCCAGTTTCTGCAACAAGTCAAAGAAAAAAATAAAAATGATTATTAAAAGGTGCATTATGTAGCATGTTACAAGAATGATGGCCCATCAATTTGTTATTACTGTCACCATAGAACTATAAACATGGATACATTATACTAAATTATTTAGTGAATGTTTTTTTTTGTTTTTTTTGTTTGGTAACTTCACTGAGTGCATATTATCATATTACATAATGATGATTTAGAGTAATTAGCATTGATAGTTAGTTAACCTCCACAGAGTCAGATGAACATGGATTAATGAAGTAAACAAGTTCTGTGTCAGTCTGAAGAATCCCTATTGTCTGTCTTATTGGTGTGCAGTAATCTAATTCTTCACAGAGAACACTGCATTCATAGAAAGTCTACTATCACATTTCAAAATGACATACAGTAGTGTAATTATAATGCCTGGCTATATATAGGTCTCTGCTATGAGTGATATTCAGAAGAATCACATAATAGACAAAAGGACTCTGTTTCATTATTATTTATTTCTTAGCAGACGCCCTTATCCAGGGCGACTTACAGCTGTCACAAAATATCACAAAACAAAGTATCACATTGCAAAATATCACATTACACAATCCTTTTAGGGCAGGGTGGTTTGTATGCGAGATATGGAATGAGTTGAAAAGACATTTTTCCTTTGCCCTTTACCTCCAAAGCACACTGATGACAAAGGGAGCTCCACTAACCTTTGAACAGATATTGAAGGAGTTTACAGAAGCCGAGTTTAATTTTTTTAATTTTTTTATTTAAAATCGTTGCTATTTTTAAAAGACACCAAAGGTAGGCAGGAAAGGCTTGAATTGATTTAGTCATAACCTTAGAAGACAGGTTCATCCCTGGACTCATGTCCATTACTGTTAACTGCAAGCTTGCACCCCCACATTATTTAGGGGACTGTAACCGATTACTGGCAAACAAAGGAAATATTGCTGAGACTGCTTTTTCTGAAATATTTACAATGTAAATCCAATTTGAAGTCATATTCATTTGGCCCAATTGATATGCTTTAGCTAACACATTGTGTAGTGTGTAACATTGAATTATGCTATTGGCAGATAATTCAGATAAGTCTGTCCTTATCCACATAACAAAATACTTGCCAACTGGGGGAACAGTAATAGCAAAACTCTTCTCTCTGAATGCAGTACAGTCAATTTGCTTGAAGCTGACAACTGCCAAACTTCAATAAATTTAAGGACAGTCAGTGAAAAAATAAAAGGACATTTTGACCCTGACCATAAATAACAAAAAGTGATTTTAGTTGGAAATCAACATGAGCAGATTTTTTTTTGTTTGTTTGTTTGTTTTGCTGTTTTCCAATCTGTTCAATTGAGAAAGGCACTGGCACCCACTGTCTAAACAGTCAAATATCCGGTTTTCTCTTACAGATCTGTGAAGAGGTAACAGAAATATTGTCTGTTTGAAAGAGTTTTATTTTTACCATTTAAACCATCTACTTACAGTACAAGACTTTGATAACTTCTGTCACTCACAGAACATGCTGATGCACTATGGGTGTGCCTTAATCTCTATAGAACATGCTGATGCACTATGGGTGTGCCTTAATCTCTATAGAACATGCTAATGCACTATGGGTGTGCCTTAATTTCTATAGAACATGCTGATGCACTATGGGTGTGCCTTAATCTCTATAGAACATGCTGATGCACTATGGGTGTACCTTAATTTAATCTCTATAGAACATGCTGATGCACTATGGGTGTACCTTAATTTAATCCCTATAGAACATGCTGATGCACTATGGGTGTGCCTTAATCTCTAGATTTTATGTTCTGTGTAATTTTAGTATTCTGCTGGTTGCCAACAGGATGTACTAGAGTAGTTGCAAACCAGATGCAGCAACCCACAGAAAGTATTACCATCTACAGCTGGAATACATGATTGATCACAAACATCAACAATCATACTGCAATAATAACTGTAAAATATAAAAATAAAACGCAATGAAGAAAAAATGTATGACTTGACATTGTAACACTGTATGAACAATTGCTTGCTTTATGGTCATTCTGCTTGAATTGCAGTGGACCCTCATCTCCCATTAGTACCACCCATTGTATGCCTATTAGATAACCCTTATCCTTTGTGGTTCTTAATTTCTCCCACTGACAGTACAATTATTTTTAAGGATGATTTTTAGCAGGCCTTACAACTCAAAAGCAAAAGGGAAGAATTGGCATTTTTGCTGAAGAAAAAAATAAATAAAAAGGCACCAAGCCGAATTCTTTTGTAAGCATGACTTATTCATCAGATCAAAGCAGACGAATTAGCACATGGACCTGCGGTTTTAAATATCTATACTGTACAGTGAAGTGTATTATCAATATCTTCAAGTAAATGTCCATGCAAACTTTCAGCATATCCAGGCAAACGCTTCCCTAGATATAACCCTATTTTGTGCATGAAATGACCATTTCAAACTCTTGAATAAGTAGACCATGTTTCTAATGTTTTTTTAAAGAACATTCATCACAAGTGAATAACTATTTTTCTATACAAGAATGTGATATGCAGTTGCACAAAAATGATTCAGCAATTACCCTACCTTTTATTAGCCATGGTTTTATACAGTTCAGTATACTTAAAATATAGTATCGGATGGATTCCTACTGATTCATCACGGAACACTATTTCTGTTTGGTTCACACATGGGACTGCGACAGAACAAGCCTTCTACTGCAAAGAATGAGCAATCACTTTTACAACAGTACAATGTGGATAAACATCATACATTCTGCCCCACTTTTTCTGTACTGTAAGTAACAACCATAGTAATCCATTTAATCTATTTGTCAAGTCATGAATAAAGCCCCGGACACACCAGCGTGTCACATCGCTTCGCTTCACCTAGCGTCACTTTTTGATATAATGGATTTCTATGTACCCTCACACACTAGGACGTTGCTACACATCGTGTCTAAGAGCAGCATGTCCATATTGCTTCCACACCAATTTTTGACGCCTCGCTCAACCAACGCGTCTGCACTCGACCAAAAGCAGTCAACTCCTGGGTGACGTCATCAGAAATGAAAAACCGGAGTCTCATCACTTCGGAGATGGACATTCCAGGCGAGTTATTTATAGGTCTGTAATTACTTTGAGAAATTGAATGGGGTTTTGTCCTGTCATCTACCTTCTCCTGCTTTCATAAAACTATAATCCATAAACACAGCTAAAAGCCTGTCAATAATGTTAATGTACTGCAATCCTTTGAAATGAGAAGTTGAAACGTGTTAAAACTTAAAAATTCATGTCATTGCTGATAAGCAACAAAAAAAAAATGGTCTGATTCATATTCTGTGTGTTGATTTGTTGTTTGTGTAGGTTAACGTAGACTCTATTCCTTACATCATAGTGTTCTGTAGGATTGACATTTTCTTTTGTTTGTTTGTTTTTTAACATATCAAATTAGTGCTGGGACAAATATCCAAATATTCAAATCAGATGTTCGTATTCGCTACAAATGACAAAAATACCTTGCAGTTATTTACCATCTCACCAGAATTTGTGTGACAGTTTCAAAAAAATGGCAAATGAGAAAGAACTCTGTGTGACATGTGAGATTACGATATATAAAAAAAAAAAAAAAAAAAACACAGAATCAACACAGCAGCTCTCGGGCCTCTATTTAAAGGTTTTAGACAGCAAAAAGTAAACAAACCAGATTATGCACGTGCACGCAAAATGATCTCTATGGGAAGCCATCTTGGACAAAAATTAGTTGTGCTGCTTTAGAGAGAGACAGAATCTCACGGGACAGAAAAAAAGGCAAGCACATCATACTGAAATGTCTCACTTAAACAGTATCCAACTTCCTGAAAATGTTGTGTAGTGATTTTTATATAGACTGTATATAGAATATATATTTTGTTGCGACTTTGTCATGTGGAATGTAATAAACGAGAACCTAAAGATTTAAGTAAAGATGATTAAAAAGACAAAGGTTCTTTATTTTATAAGAAGTTCAAGTCAAATGGAAAATTAAACGTAGGTACTGTACACAATTTTTTTCTTTCTTTTTTTTTTTACATGAACTGCCTAATAAAATAATATCTTCTTCTACCGCCTCCTCCTCCTTCTCCTCCCTAATATCTTTGTATCCGGTAAGAGCAACAGTGGGTGAAGGGAGGACAGTTTCACCCTAAATGGAAAGCTAGAAAGTCCTTTTTTTAGCCGGGAAAGGGAATAGGGAATTGACGCTTGGGTATGGACTCGCTTGGGTCCAAAAAATAGACTTTTTGTGTTTCATCCTTCTTTATCCTGGACAATGCAGTAGGTTGCATTTGTAACAGTAAGTAGCTTTTTTTTTTTTTCTCCCTCACATTTTAATGATGTATGTAATTCTGAGTTGTTCTTATTGCAGCTGCTCAATTGCTCAAATACTGTGGGGTTTCTTTTGTTTGCTTGTTTGTTTTTTTGTCTCTTGAGATGCACAGACTATGAGCTGCTCTTCAAGTATGGTTGCCTGCCATACAGGGAGGGGGTTAACATGGGATATAAAAGGGAGAACTTCTTTTGTTTGGGAGTTGGTGTTTGAGAGGAGTGCTGGGGCGTTGTGTTTATGTTTTGCAGAACTTAGCCAGTGAAGGCGAATGTCCAGCCTGACAGCCTAATTGTTTTGTTTAACCTTTTATTTTGGCCCTTGTGCCTGTTTGTTTGTTTGTTTGTTTGTTAATAAACGTGCACACCAGCGTTTTAAACTGCAGCTTTCTGGTCTCGGAGTCTCATTCCTGATGCTATCCTGTTACAAGCAATATCTAAACAACTGCTGTGTATTGCCTGTAAAACAAAAGGCAACTATGGCAGGTCACTAGATGGTGCTGCCTCTTACTTTTATACATACACATTGGGTGATATAGTCTAAGTTACATTTATATGAGGCAGGGAACTATAACTGAATAGCAACTCCTGAACTCAGTTAAAAGGTACATAATACAGACTTTGAAAAAAAAAATATATATATGAAAAGCAAATCTGAACCTACCTGCTCTTAATGCAACTAAAAACTACTGAAGGGGAATGGAAATCACACAAACAAAAGATTAGGTCAGAAAACATCCACTATGATGCAGTAGTATTAAGGTAAAATAAATGTAATATAGTACACTCTTCTTATTTCATTATACAATTTATACAAATATGAAATAGACAGGTAAGTGAATTAGTGAGGAGCACTCGTACAGTACAGGACATGTAAAACTTACAGAAAACATGGCCTAACCATGAATTAGTCAAACTCATGAATTGCTGAAGGGTGAAATAATGTACTGTATACAGTGAGCTGCAGTGTTTATCGCTGGTTTTCAACTTTTATTGGCACGGTTCGATCCTAAATACAGGATCCTTATGCATGTTTGATAATAAAATTAGATGGGAGGTATGGGTTTCTGCAGCTTTGAGTATCTAGTTCTATTAAATACCTCCTCCTCTTGTTAATTAATGTTATTAAATGTGTCTGTAAAGTATAATATAATTCAAGTTTGCAAGAATTGGGCACAGAATACCACTAAAGGCAAGCCACCGCAGTCCCTGTCTGACTGATTATTATGCCGTGCCTATTTATGAGTGGAAAAACACATTTCTGTAGAACACTGACTCCAAAGAGACTTCTTCCTGGCCACACACAGTGCTTTAAATCTACAGTAAGCCATGCTAAATGTATCCAAACTTTTATCCAAACTTGGATGCTGCCACTACATAACCCCTTAGTGTCCATGGTGGTAACGAAACATTTGATAAATGGCTCTCAATATCTACAAGCCTTCCGAGTTCCAGCTTTGTATATGCTTTGATTCTTTAAGAACAGGAAGAACATTAACAAAACAGACACTGACACACCCCAGTTGTTTTTCTAAGGTTAAAAAGGTAACGTCAAGTAGACAGACATTTCGATTGTGCCTTGTTCACTGTAGTTTTTTTCTAATGCCATATTGGGTGAAGTTATCTTTCATAGACAGAACTGTATGTTTTTTGTTTTTGTTTGTTTTGTTTTGTTTGTGAATTTACTAAAAGCGAAAAGTGGTCTTAAATACTATTGTACTATTTTCTTTTAATCTGTATTTAAGTGGCAGCTCTTATGGAGCTCTGGTCAATTTACTGACCAGATGAGCTCTGCCAACAAGACTCATACTGTTTACAGTCACTACAGTACAATTGTTTTTTATTTTAATTTCTAACCACTTTTACTACAACAAGCTATATTCCTTTCTTCTTTGGGGTTACATGTCTTATGTTGACTTGGATTTTCAATTTACACCTAAATTGCAAAAGCGATTTCACCTGTGAACATTGCGTCAGGAAGTTAATCGCTGTCCTCTCATCCTGTCAGTTCACACATTATGTATCTTGCTTCAGTTTGCAAAAGAAGCCGAGGGAACAAGATGAATTAAAAGCATATCTATTAGCAAAATGTTGTGACAGGTGGCTGCCACTAGGGTACCAGCAATGATAGCCCTAGTGCAGGAGGACATACGCAGACAGAGTGGAATCAAAATAAGAGCTCAAAAAAATGCAAAACAAAACACAGTGAGAAACAGCTAAAAACAAAAGTTTGCCAAACACTGGCTTAGCGCTGCTCCCACTAAAAGGGAGGTCCCGCTCCGGAACCTACTCTGACACACTAAAATAAACTGGGGTGGGATCAAAATCCCCTAAATTAATCCCTATACAACTCACTCACACTGGCTCTCCACACAGTAGTGAGGCTGCATGCTTGCTGAAACAAAAACCAACCGAACTGGCTTTCCAGCTCCTTTTTTATACCATGTGGCTGGGCTTAATTGATCATCAATTAGTCAATTAAGCCCCAGCCACATTCTGCACATGGATGTGGCAGAGTTGGATTTAACCCCATCCCTGCCAAACTTAAATTCAAAACTTCACAACTTTATTTATAACTGCACAAACCTGCCATATCTAGTGCACACTTATTCTATATATATTTTTAAACTATACATACACACAATACAATACATTATTTACACGTGCAGGGCTTTTGCCCTGCCACAAGGTGTATGAAATGAGCGACCTGAGCTTAGCAAAGAAACATACAATATAATGCAGACAGCAAGTAGCCTACCACTAAAGTGTTAGAAAATATATCCTTTTACAGCCAGTTATTTAGTAAAAAATAGTAGTGAACTACAGAAATAATAAAAAAAATGCAGGAAGGATGCTTATCATGGGCGATGTATAAAATACTGACTTGCCTGTCCTGTTATGAAATATGGGAGGGATCAAACACTTCAGGGTGTTTGGACACCTCCGTAGACAACAGTTTCATTCATGATTTTTCCTGGCAAACCTGTGTTGTCAGCACTTGGCTGTGATTGGTTAATTCCACAGACGGTACCGCGCGGCAACCATAAAAAATCGTAGTAGTGCTCAGCGGCACCGCAGGACTAGCGGTATTGTTCCGCGCGGATCTGTCCAACACCGTATGAAAGCAATGGCAGAGATACAGGCGCCTGTCTGTCCCGGGATTAATGAGGAAAACGAAGCAATTAATTTAGAGGAAAGTAGTTAGAGACAACTAACTAATATATTACTTAATATGAAGGAGAAAACATAATATTAATACATTTATTTGTCTTACTTCTGTAGCCACAATTTATATTAAGAGCAATCTGAACTCTCGGGTACTAATTCATTTCAATGACATTACAACTGGATCATGCTTCTTTAATTATCTAGAAACGATAGGCATGTGGATAAAGAGTGAATAGAAAACCAAACATCAAAAACCAAACCCTTTTTAACCATTCATCAATTTACTTATGAATAACTATTCCATTATTTTTCTAACAAATTCATATCAATAGATAGATAGATAAGATAGATAGATAGATAGACAGATAGATAGATTGATACACACACACACACATACATACATACACACACTGTGGCAATGTGCCCCACCCGTGTGTATTTTTGTGTTTTATGTTGTATGTTGCGTGTGTTAATGTTGGTGTATTGTAGTTGGTACACGGGATATAAAGTGGGTATTGAGCATGAGTATTTAAAATGTATAATTGTATTTAGGCACGGGAATTGCACTTCACTTCACGTGCATTTAAAGTATTTAATATGTGAGCACGGGGTTGCACACAATTAATTCACATGCTGGGATTCAAGTGAATAATTAATTAGAAATTGAATCCCGGCACAACAGTATATATAGATGCACGTTTCACTCACTCGGGGTTGTGTGTTCAGGGTGAAGGAACGGGAAAGAGTAAGGAGATAATATCAATATTAATAGAAAGCAGTTGCTACGTGGTGCTGGAGGACCAGCACGGTACGTGATGGTTTAGTGTTCGTCCCTGTTTGTTAGTGTCTGTTCGTTTTGTTTGTCTATTTATTTTGGCCGCAAGTGCCGTATTCTGTTTTTGTTCAGCATTTTATTTTCTGTGTTATTAAAACACTGAGTGCAGCAGCATCTCAGATTCACTCACCAGAGCACTGCCTGTCTGTGTGTGTTTCTTTCTGGCCTGACGTCATCCCTAGAGCTAGCCTGTCACAACACACACACACACACACACACACACACACACACACACACACACACACACACAGTTGTGTTTTATTTAGATTTTTAAAAGCTACAAAACAAAATCCAGATCTGTTTACTAAATCCGTTTACAAAGTAGATGACATTTACAGAAGATTGAACCGAAAGAAAAACACTGAGGAACAATATATCAATAAAAACTTGTAAAACTTGTTATTCAAGAAATGTACAACTGTGTTGTAAAACTATATACTTTACATAAGCTTGCCTGCCTTGCAGATACCTGTATTTGTTCAAAATGTGTTTGATGGTTTCATCCAATCCATAACAAGGATGTGGTTATACAGTACGTTTGTTTAGCTGCTGCTTTGGGGATCCATACTAAGGAGACACACCTGCCTTATAAACAATACATGTAGGGCAAAGGAATCTTTTTCAGGTAACTCATATGAAGGTCACCTTACAATACAAACTGTTTTGAACGCATGTTAATCTGCAACAAGTAGCATGTTCTGTACATGTTTAGCTTGCTGTAGATTAGTCACGTAGCCAATATTTTACATTAATTCTATACTTAGTTGTGTTTAGTTTATTTGCTAACGGATCCGCCATACAAATATGTGAGAACAACAAAAGGGGCCAAGTAATACTTAGCCCCATGACTGTGCATAAAACTACACACTATTTGGAAGGTATGTTTCTAAAATAAAAGAGTGGTCAAATCCTTAACATGTATGCTATAACTCTCTGGGTCAGACACAGCTTGCTCA
Organism: Acipenser ruthenus; assembly: GCF_902713425.1. NCBI lineage: Eukaryota > Metazoa > Chordata > Actinopteri > Acipenseriformes > Acipenseridae > Acipenser > Acipenser ruthenus. Next base: position 17,270,849 of record NC_081196.1, on the reverse strand, counting down.
CTATCTGCATTTAGTGTTTGTTCATACTATATTTATTTTGTCAAAATGTTCCACCCTCTAATTAACCATTCCTTTCCAACCATATGTACTGAACAGCAGTTGCCTTCAAGGTACTCCATATTACATAGCACTCTGAGCCATTCCTGCCTTTCCTAAGTCTTAATGGGCTGTACAAGAAAATGCACAAATTGCTCTAATTAAGCTCAGGTGTGCCTAAGCTTCTACCAACAGCTGTGTCAAGAGCATCTTAAAGCATGCTCTATAGGTGTAGTTTCAGACGAATACAGATGCATCCACTTTCAAAGTTGCTTCTCATACATTGTGTGAGTTTTATAAATAAAGGCTCACAAATACTACACAGCTAATCTCATGCCACTTGTTTCAGCCCACATGCAAACTTTGGGGGGGGGGGGGGGGGGGTTCTAATAAAGTGGCTACATGCAGATAGATGACTAACATCAATGAAAGGGTAACTAACTCCCTAATAGTGTGTAATCTAGACAGACACATACACTGGCCCCATTCACAGGATGTTAATCTATATTACTGATATAGACATTATTGGAAAAGATTAAAAACACATTCTGCTCATGAAACTATGCAAAGTTTAGAAAATTCCTATAAGGAGAGGCCATAAGAATGCAGTCCTTCCCAGGCCTGTGGGCTTTCAGCACAGAGCAGGCTTCAGAATGCCACCCACTGGGTGAACACAGCAAATACTAGAATTCTGTAAAACTTATTTTTTCCTGCTTTAGCAGTCACTACTGTACACAGGAGGTTTCCTATTCTGGGTGTTAAAGAACACATATTAAAGTACATAGAGACTAACAAAACCTTTTAAGGAAATTCTACCTAATATGTATTGCCATAATTTTATAGCCTATATCTTATATTCTCCTATGTGAAAGATGCACACATTATGGTAAAGGTGAATTTGATTTTCTAATGGTATTTTTCCATGAAGCTAATAGACAGGACAATGTATCGATTACTCCTTGCAGATTTTACTTCTGCTTCACTGCTTCAAAAAAAGGAACCAAGTCAACATTCCAAACTAGTTCTAAGTACCTGCTTATTAACCAACCAGCTCCTGCCCTGAACGATGGACATAAGAAGCCTATCACTGAGCATCTTTGGTCTTAGATGGACTACAGTAACATCATGTCTGAACCTGGATTACAACCCTGATGCAACGGACTACAAGAAGAACAATCTGTGAAAAAGTCCCAACAGAGGAGTAAAATAACAGGTTTGAAATAGCTGTATAACTTCTAAATATACTTTTACAACACAAAAGTACACTGTACAATACACAATACTGTACATTCTATTGGATGTTTTCAAACTGAAATAGTTGTTTGTTATGACAAGCAAAGGATTATTAATGTAATTAGCATTGCAAAGTTCCAGTAGGATTACCCACTTATTAGACAGCAAGTCAGAATACTAATTTCAGATGATTATCTAGGCTGAGTCAGCCATACAAGGGGAACAAACCCATGGTCTGACAATTCAAAGTCAGATATTAAATGATCATCAAGCAAGGTTAAATGGTTAAAAAAATATATATATATCAGTCAAAGGTACAAAAGATGAGTTGACTAAGTAATGCTAAGTAGTATCCTTGTATTACACTCCAGTCCTGCTGTAAAATACCCACTGAGCCAAAGATAAACACTACAATGCTTAAGACTCCAAGTACAGTGTAAGCTTGAATAATTTCTCAGTTGAACTATTGCGTTCAGTAAATGTCTTTGAAGATTATGTATACATACCCCCCAAGAAAGGAATAAACTTCTCTGGTAGAATATAAAATGAAGATGAAAACGGTTTTGCCAGCTGGAATTCAAAAGCAAGATTCTCACTGGCCACCTGTTACGAGTGTGTAATAAAACACTACTCAGAAAGATTAGCAACATTCGAAATGCAAATAAGGAAAAACAAATATTGTCAGACATCAATGCATGCACACAACATGAGAAATTCATGCCTGTTCTGCCTAGGAACTAGGAACGCAATAGTGGCTTAACTGAAAGAAGGCAGTTTCGGATCTATAATTCAACTATGTGAAATGTTCCAGTTCTTCTTTTGAATACTTGCAGGCATTCTCAACTCTCAGCTTCTGCTTGTTTCACTTTCAACACCAGGCCTAAATGTCAAGATGTACTGCTCTAGCTATGAACAAGAACATTAACTTGAATACTTTAGAAAGCAGTTCAGAGTAAAAAAAGTGTGCCATTATGTGAGGTTTTAAACATGTGACAGCTTGACATTCTAAACTATCGTAAATGTATGTACTGTAGTTACTGCAGGATGAACAAAAAACAGAATTTAAAAGCTGCAATATGCCACAGCTAGTCACGTTATATTCAAGGTCACCAGTATCTCAAAACTCACTGTAAAAGGGATGGGAAAAACAGCATCTGTGTTTACAGTCAACCACTGAAGCATCTTGCAGTAGCACAGACTGAATTATGACCATTATTATTATTATTATTATTTATTTCTTAGCAGACGCCCTTATCCAGGGCGACTTACAATCGTAAGCAAAAACATTTCAAGTGTTACAATACAAGTAATACAATAAGAGCAAGAAATACAATAACTTTTGATCAAGTAAAGTACAAGTTTGACAAACCACAATTCAATAATACAGCAGGTAATAGTGATACTTACATCAGGATATGATTAAATAGTGATAGTTACATCAGGATGTGATTAAATACAAAGTACTACAGGTTAAAAACTTGGCAGATTACAGTATTCTGAAGTACAGGATTAAATGCAGTAAAATAGGGGGCAGATAAGAGCAAAATAAAGCACATTTACATGAAGGGTGATAGTGTCCCAGGATACAAACAGAGGAGTTCTACAGGTGCTCTTTGAAGAGGCGAGTCTTAAGGAGGCGCCGGAATGTGGTCAGGGACTGGGCAGTCCTGACATCTGTAGGAAGGTCATTCCACCACTGCGGAGCAAGGGTGGAGAAGGAGCGGGCTTTGCCTGCTTATGATAGGTTTAGGGCTATGTTTTGTTTGTTTTTAACATGACTCAAAAGTAACAAATTGTGAGTTCCTCTGAATTAAGCACTGCGATACTACTGGTGCAAACACATTTGGTGATTATTTTTATCTATTAAATTATCCATGCACAATTTAGTGGATATAGAGATACATAACTGTTTGGGGTTTAAATGTACAGCTACAGCCAAAAGTTTTGTATCACCTAGAATTTTAGGATTGAGACCACTTAAAAAAAAAAAATTATATATATTATATATATATATATATATATATATATATATATATATATATATATACACACACACACAGTCATGTGCAAAAGTTTTAGGCAGGTGTGAAAAAATGCTGTAAAGTAAGAATGCTTTCAAAAATAGACATGTTAATAGGTTTATATTTATCAATTAACAAAATGCAAAGTGAGTGAACAGAAGAAAAATCTACATCAAATCAATATTTGGTGTGACCACCCTTTGCCTTCAAAACAGCATCAATTCTTCTAGGTACACTTGCACACAGTTTTTGAAGGAACTCGGCAGGTAGGTTGGCCCAAACATATATATAGACACACACACACGGTGTGGGATGGCGCTGTGGTTAGAGCTGCTGCCTCACAGCTCCAGGGTCCTGGTTTCGATTCCAGCCTCAGTGGTCTGACTGTGTGGAATTTGCATGCTCTCCCTGTGTTCGCGTGGGTTTTCTCTGGGTACTCCGGTTTCCTCCCACAGTCCAAAGACATGCTGGCTAGATGGACTGGCCTCTCTAAATTGCCCCTTGGTTGCCCTGCAATGGACTGGCGTCCCATCCAGGGTGTAGTGCTGCCTTACGCCCTGTGTCTGCCGGGTTAGGCTCCGGCTCACCACGGCCCTCTATAGGATTAAGCGGTTACAGATAATGGATGGATGGATGGATGGATGGATGGATGGATGGATGGATATATACAGTGCACTCCGTTTATAAGAATTACTGATATAAGAATCAACCACATATAGTGATCAAAACCACTGGTACAAAATCATTCCTACACTAACCATGCTAAAATACTCTGCTTGTAAGAATCAAGCAATCCGTTTATAAGAATAATGTCATGGCAAAATGACTGCATGTAATACAGTACTGCATCAAGTGCAATGACGTGTACAACCAATAAAGCTGTTTTTGAATTTGAATTTGATCACATCTCATGTGATTAGGCACATACACAGTGTTTGCAGTATAATCCCTGGTCCGCAGCGACTCCCAGTAGAAAAAAAGCAAGTTGTGCAATTTATGTGTATCGACATGACAGGAAAAAGAAAGACGCGTGACTGTATTGTACAGGTATGTGTGTTCTCTGCTTGTGAACATTTGTTTTAATAAAGCGCATACACATTCATTGAATACATACTGTGTACAGCACTGTTATTGAGTGATATGCAGAGGAAGGGGGATTGCGGAGCTTTGAATCTCCGCTTAGTGAAAAACTGAGATTTGCATCACAACTGAAATATGCTATACTGATCATATAACAAGCTGCATTGATATATTGTCCTCTGTGATTACGCACCATTGACATTGGTATACTGTATTTAAACTGCTGATGCGGAGGCACGCTTTTGCTAATTGTAATCATATCAGTCTGCTTTTAAGAATTAATTGCTTATAAGAATCAAATCATCTGGGGCAGACGTGATTCTTATAAACAGAGTGCACTGTATTTATATGTATTTATATGTAATGTATATGTCATTGTTTTTTTACAATTTAATCGTGCAGAATTTTATTGTTCTATATAAAATAAAATTAATCAATAGATGACCTCCATTTTCTCAGCAGCAGACCAATCGTAAGTCAAAGATTAGCCCCTTGTTATGTAGGTGTCCAATCATAAGTGAGCAGAGGCTGGACATAGACCGTTGAAAGTATTATCAGTTTCAGTTGAAGGTCTTGTGAGTTTAACCAATGGGAAAGTCAAACATCTGCCCTGGTTTTGCAGCTGCCCAATCATTAGTGAGCAGAGGCGGGACATAAATATGCTAAGGTAAGAGGTATGAGAATAGTTGAATTTCAAGCGACATTGCTAATATTATAGAAACCCTTATTGAGAATTATATTGAGAACTTACAAGTAATATTTAGAATTGCTTTTTACAAATGAAAAAAAAAAGTCAGACAACAGAGACATCGTAGTCGATTTGAATTACAATCAATTTTCAAGAAGAACTTTCTCAGAAAAAACGGAGAGGGAGGCATACACCACAAATACCCAAACGGACACAGGAAGGAAAGGAATATACTCGCCACTTCCAACATTTAAATTATGAAAGGTATCCGTGGATTACCGGTAGCTGTCAATTAAAAAAAAATGATACTGCTGGAACTGTCTTTTGTTCAGTACAGAAAAGGTGACATGGAACAGCAATCTAGGATGTCTGTCAAAGTCAGCACAAAAACATGACCGTTCCCAAAATCACTTGTGAGCCACTGTAACACTCAAAACTTTTGCTCAAACCTGGATTGATGTTCAACTAGATGAGCAGAAGCGTAGGGATACAATACATCACAATGTGCAAGTAAGAAAAAATCGTGAGGTTCTTAAACTCTTGATTGATTCTGTTGTTTACCTTGGCAAAAAAGAACTGGCATTCAGCGGGCATGATGAAGGCACCAATTCCCCAAATAAAGATAATTATGTAGAATTACTTTCTCTGATTTCTGACTGTCAGCATGTTAAGTAATCGCTTGCCAATAGCCACAGTATTCTCGGGTACCTCTAACAAGATTCAGAACAAAGAGGAAAAGTACAGGAAGCCAAATACATAGCTGGTAACTTAAACATCCAACAATGGAAATGTAGCTCAGCTGTCTTGTGTTTTCAGGTATTAATTATTAATTTGAGAATTTAAAGAAAATGTAGAAAATATGAAAATGCAATTGTAAGCGTGGGTCTTTGGCCGGCGTAATAAAGACAATGTTAAAACAAGCTTTCATTAGCGGCAAATACACCTCAATTATAACAAAATGCGTCTGGTACAAAATTAAATCAGTATGAGAAAAACATTACTCAAGGAATGAAAAAATAAATAAATAAATAAAATGCGGTGTCAACATTATGTACTATTTATTTCGGGAATAAACAAAACAACGTTTAACTTGAACTGCTCCTTTTGTTTTGTAGTTAATTCACTGGGGTAAAGAAAGTCCTACACAACTTATTCTTTACTCCTGGGATATTATTCTAGTTTAAAAGTGTTACATATTGTGAGGTCTTGCTGTAAAATAAAGGCACACACACAGGGGCCATGGCCAGTTTTAAAGCAGTGAGGAAAAATTCAATCTTTAACTGCTTAAATCAGAAAATACAATAAATTGGGAAATTACTGCAGCTTAAATTCTAACAGCTGCGTGTCTTTTTCTGTTAAACAAACTCAGAGCAGCCGATTCAAATCCAGCGCCATTCTGAAACAAGGGGGCGGCACAAACAAAAGCAAGACAGTTCACACAGCAACAGCGGGAGAGCGACATCCTGGGGAAGTACTCGTGGAAAAGTACGGAGCAGTTTAGAAGCAGTTTGACAGCTGCAGAAACTAAACTTACACAAAAAAAGGCCTTCAAGCCAGTAATCAGTGACACCTGCATGATGTGGAAAATCCGACAAAACACAGCACAGCTTAACCAAGTGTGTGTAAAGTGCTGCAAGATCCAGGACTTGCTTAAATGAGTAAGTAAGCTAGAAATGGAGCTTACTTACTCGTTTTCATCGAAGTTTTCACCCCTAACAGACAGAAAGCCACCAAGGAGATAGAAGAGGGTCTAAACAGTTGGATTCAGGTAGGCAGAGCCAGGGAAAAAAAGAAACTTAGGTCAAACACAACCACCAGAAATCAAAACAAACAAATTTGAGCCACCTCAATTTAGATGATCAAAACCAACAGCAAGAGAACGAAATGAACATCAGCCAGGACCCCATAAACAGTGCTGGATAAGCAGCAAATTCAGTCCACAGCCTGAACAGTGCACTACCTTCCAGGAGCCTTTGTCAAGCACATAACTGAGAACGTGGACGGGCTCCTAGAACGAACAGGAGACGACCCGGTAGTAGTCATCCACATCGGTACAAACAACATTGGAAGAGACAGATCAAGATCCCTGCAAAACAAATTCAGAGAGCTAGGAAGGAAATTAAATGACAAGACCAAAACTGTGGTATTTTCTGGGATACTGCCGGCACATTGCAAAGGACAACGGACAGCTGGAAATAAAAAATCTAAATGCATGGCTGAAATCGTGGTGCACACGGGAAGGCTTCACCTTCCTTGAACATTGGACCACATTCTACAAAAAGGACTATCTATATGGGCGGGACGGACTGCACTTAAATAAAAAGGGAACAAATCTACTCGGAGAAAGGATCCTCGAGGAGGTTCAGAAGCATTTAAACTAGAAAGGTAGGGGGGAGAAATAAAAAAAAACAGAGACTACATTAAAACAAGGGCAACAACTCAGGTAAGATAGCCATTAAATGTATCTAAATGCTAGAAGTCTGTGATAGAAATACAATGATTCTTGGTAGTAAATCTCCCTCACGACCTGTGAGGGCACTAAGCAGCGAGAACAAAGTTCCTTGGACGGGCTGGTCCGACAGTTCTTTCCCAGGGTTCAGGGGAAGTCAGCCAGCTAGAAAGGGGGCGGAAATCCGTTGCATTAACAAGTTGACCCGGAAGGGAAACGATGTGGTAGTCGCAGATTAGGTGGTGGCTGCACTCGTTTACTTCAGGGGTCATGTGTGACTGCATAAAAGGGGACGGAGAGACGCAATCTGTTCCTTCTCTTTGGTTTGTGTTTTGAACCTGAAAGGACAGTGCGAGACCCCGTGAAATATACGGATCGTGAGTTTTATTTGTTTGTCTATAATTGTCTTGTTTGTGATTATTAGATGGCTAACACGTTCTGGAGATGTCACCAAGGGCCAGCACAAAACCTGGAACAGCACTGCACTGATGTCACTAATAAACTTGAATCACCCACCATGAGCACTACTGCACGCACCTAGGACTGGTGACCGTGTTGGTATTGTGGGACGGATATATTATGTTTATCATTTGGGATTGCAACCCCGTTGTTATTTACTCCGTGCAATACACATTGTTGTGTATTGCCAGGGATTATTATTTGGTCACTAGACCTGGACATAAGACAATAAAACCTTTTCCAAACTGGATTATAACCCTCTCTGTCTGCTTCATTATGCACTGCATCACTCCTGCACCTGTATCCACTCAACCACTTTGCCACAAAGTCTCAAAAACAAAACGCTAGAACTTGAAGCTACTGCACTAACAAGTAACTACGTTGTGATAGGTGTTACAGAAACTTGGTTATCCAAGAGGGATGGAGACAAACATAATATTAGTGGGTATACACTGTATAGGAAAGACAGGCAGAATAGAAGAGGCGGAGGGGTAGCACTATAAATTAAAAATACTCTTGAAGCCCAGGTGTTAAATCTGGAAGAAAAAAACAACACAGAATCAATATGGGTCAAAATAAATTGACAAAAATTAAATGGGCATAAGCATGCTATAGACCGCCAAATTTAGACACCGAGCAAAATAATCTGTTATACAATGACATTAGAAATGAGTGTAGCAAAGGAGAAGCCATACTAATGGGGGATTTCAACTTCCTCCATATAAAATGGGAAAACCCAGTAGGGAGCATGACAGACGAAATTGAAATGGTAGAAATGACAAATAACGAAGACAGAATAACTAAAACAGAGGTCAGAGAACCATTGGCAAACTCAGATCACAACGATTAAAGCTAAGGTTTACAATTTTAAAAAGGCCAACTATGAGAGAATGAAGTGGAGACTAACAGAAGTAGATTAGAGCAAAATAGAGAACACATCCACAGAGAAATCATGGCTATCTTATAAAAATGTAGTACTAGAGGTGCAAAACAATTACATCCCAAAAGTAGGCAAATCAAAATCTAAAACAAAATGGCCAAAATGGTTTAATAGATCAATTAAAAAAAATATCCAGAGAAAAAAGGCACTTTACAGAACGTTTAAAAGGGACCAAGAACAAAGTACACAGAAAGAGTATTTGGAACTGCAAAACACAAGGCAAAAAGTAAGTTAGAAAGGCCAAGAGAGAGATAGAAATGAACATTGCTAAGGGGGCTATAGCCAATTCCAAAAAGTTTTTCCAATATTACAACAGCAAAAGAACATTCAAAGAGGAAGTAACATGTCTCAGACACAAATGGCAAAATAATAGATGAAGAGAAAAAAATAGCAAATACATTAAATGATTACTTTTCATAAGTTTTACAAAGCAGGATGTGGACAACATGCCCCACATGCCGATCTGTTCCTATCCAGTTTTAAATAACTAGCATAACAGAGAAAGAAGTGTTAAAGGGACTAGGAGCTCTCAAAATAAAACAAATCCCCTGGGCCGGATGCTCCCAATAGTACTCAAAGAAATGAAAAGTTATTTACAAACCGCTAACCAAGATCATGCAACAGTCCCTTGAGTCAGGGGTAGTACTGACAGACTGGTACTGACAGAATAGCAAACATAACACCAATCCACAAAAACCGAACCAGGTGACTACAGACCAACAAGCCTTACTTCTATTATATGGAAACTTATGGAAACTATAATAAGATCCAGCATGGTTTTAGGAAAGGGAGATTGTGTCTAACTAACCTGCTTGATTTTTTGGAGGATGCTACATCGACAATGGATAATTGCAAAGCATACGACATGGTACATCCTAAACTACATTCTGATATCGTAAGCAAACTTGTTAAATTTCCAGACGACACAAAAATAGGAGGAGTGGCAAACACCGTTGTAGCAGCAAAGGTCATTCAAAATGATCTAGACAGCATTCAGGCAGACACATGGCAAATGACATTTAATAGGAGAAAAGTGTACGCAGGCAATAAAAATGTGTATTACAAATACCATATGGGAGATACTGAAATTTAAGTCTGAATCTATGAAAAAGATCTAGGAATTTATGTTGACTCAGAAATGTCTTCATCTATGCAATGTGGGGAAGCTATAAAAAAAAAGGCCAAAAAAATGGTTGGATACATAGTGAAAAGTGTTGAATTCAAATCAAGGGAAGTAATGTTAAAACTTTACAATGCAGTAGTAAGACTTCATCTAAAATATTGTGTTCAGTTCTGGTCACCTCGCTACAAAAAGAGTGCAAAGAAGAGCGACCAGAATTATTCTGGGTTTAAAAGGCATGTCATATGCAGACAGGATAAAATAATTTAATCTGTTTAGTCTTGAACAAAGAAGACTACATGCCAATCTGATTCAAGCTTCCAAAATTATAAAAGGTATAGACAATGTCGGCCCAAGGGACTTTTTCGACCTGAAAAAAAAAAACAAGGACCAGGGGTCACAAATGGAGATTAGATAAAGGTGCATTCAGAACAGAAAATAGGTGGCACTTTTTTTTTTTTTTACACAGAGAATTGTTGGAGTCTGGAACCAACTCCTCAGTAATGTTTTTGAAGCCGACACCCTGGGATCCTTCAAGAAACTGCCTGATGAGATTCTGGGAACAATAAGCTACAACCAAACGAACAAGATGGGCCGAATGTCCTCCTCTCATTTGTAAACTTTCTTATGTTCAGAGCAACATAATGGCTTTTATTACTTTTGAAAAACGAACGAATATACAAACGAATATTTAAATTATTAGCGAATATCCAAACATGAAAATCCTGTGTTCGCCCCAGCACTCACTAACTAACATACATACAACATATAGTGCTAACCTGTTGTAATGTGGTTGTCGGTAGTACGGTGGAAAATGAAGGCAGGAGACACTCACAATTTGCAGATACTCGAATCCACGGTTTATTGGGACGAGTGTTCCCTGGGCCACACCAAAACAACAAACAGTTTTGCACTCTCACAGCACCTTGTCTCAATAAGCTCTGTCCGCACTGATGTGGGCACCCCACTATATGTTTTCATGTCCCTGCTAAAATACAAAAAAACAAAACAAAACATTTTAAGTTTCTAAAAATATTCATGGAACCAACCAGTCCTTACATTTATTTTTAGTCTTCCAATTTTCTGAGTATACATACTTTCCCATGGCAGCGTTTCTCATTAACTACCGAGTCTGAGTATGAGTCATAAATAATTACGTCCATTTAAAAAAATGCGCTTACAAGAACTGCGATTTCGAACAATGTTGATTTTACAGTTTTCAGAAGCTCGTTTCTGTTGCATTTTCTGTAAACATTAATGTGATTTCTACAGTAAGTTGTATGATTTTTTTCTTCCATTTTTTATATTTTTTTAAATTCTGTTAACTGTTGCTTGATTAAAATAAATACAAATAACAATAAATAATGTATTGGCATTTACTTGAACAATGTAGCTTCTTCAAGTCCAGTACATAAATATCAAGTGATAGGTATATGAAATTGAAAAATATGGAAACTACTTCAAATGGAAAAAGAGTAATGTTGAAACGGAAAATCGCTTTGGTATACAAATTACACACACAAATGGTTTTGGATATTTCTTATTCATTGTATTAATACAGATTAGCACAACCCGACATACCACTTCTTTAGGAGATTAGCATGAGCTACTATAGGAAATCTGGAGCAGCTTCCCATTTTGGCTGGTTGTTGCAGTCTGATATAAAACACTGCAATACAAGTCTGTACTTTTTATCTGCATTTTGCTTGTAAACCGTCAATAATATTACTTGACCAGTTTTACAGCACTGATTATGCAGCAAAAGATCTGACCAGTACATCTTGTAGCTCATATAGTGATAGGTTTCAGATCGATCTTCAAAGTGAATACATAAAACATTTTCCGATGCTATAACATATACTCACTGTATTTCTTACACTTCAAGTAAAAAAGAAACATAGAAAAAGTAGGTTGTTTGTTTTTAAAAAAATGTGATACAATTTCATAACTCTGCTGTACGGTTACTGATTCAGGTATATGATTGTACAGTTTGGCCTTCATCACCAACATCGCTTGAAGGCTCAAAACTGATTGGTCTATCGCGATTCATGGTGTCCATGGAAACATAAGCCTGGAAACAAAATGTCCTTAAAGAAGGAATGTTTTATTCGACTTTTACATATGTAATGAATTGTGGAAATTGCCACTATTTTACTGGAACAAAATAAAAATTTTGAATACTATACACTGGAACATACGAGCACTATAAAAAAATTGTTTTTTTTATTCTTTTTGAAATAACTATTTTAGGCAGCTCATCTGGCAAAGTAGGCAGTAATTTAGCCAGCCGCTGGCTGGAAATGAGAAGGCTGAATTATACAAGCATTTCCAAAGCTGCTGTCCAAAGTAACCAAGACTCAATTCAAACTTGAAATATCCATGTTCATCCAAGCATTATCTTAAACACTAAAGCTATTTTAAATCTGTATTGCACCTTTAAATATTTATTTGAGTAGTCCTTTAACAATAACACTTCCTTATGGGAAACAACATTAGAAATGCTCCGATGCATTGTATGTATCGAATGGAAACCGTCTGCAGGCACAGTCAACTCAAAACGAAACTGAAAGTGAAGCACTCTTACCATCTGTGATGTGAGAAACAGGATAGCCAAAAGGACCAATGCTCTGTCCAAGAGTATGTAGGTTTACAAGGATACAATACAGTTTAAAAAAAAAAAAAAAAAAAAAAAAGACTGAACTGTTTTAACAAAACACAGCAATATATAATGAAACAAAACAAACTACCAAAGATATTCAAAAATACTGCACTGTATCTAGATTTAACAAGTGTGATAATGTTTCCAGGGTGTACTAGTGCATGAAAAACAGAATCAAAATACCACACTTCGACACATTTATAAACCACTAGCCTTCAACTTTAGAGGGCTGGATATTATTCTAAATATGGTTACTAAATTGTTTTTTGGAGCTTTAATTTTAGCTAAGTGGACAGTTAAAGTGAAGATTGATGTTTGCCTCAAAATGGCAACCATTTACTTATATTAAAGGGGACAATTGCTTTCTCTTGCACTATATGTATTACTGAAATATATTTTTCAACATAATAATTATATTTTTATTTATATACCTATAGCATGGGTCATAAATCTACTTAATGAAACTTAAATTATTTATCAAATCTTCTATGTGAATTGGCAGACAACAAAAAAGACACCATTGAAATGTCTGCCATTTGTATCCAAATAAAATGTACTTCCAGCACTGATGCAGGATTTCTGTTCCTGCACAAAACCAAGCATGTGAAGACAGTGTAATGCAGTGGTTCTCAAACCTAAGAGTGCATATTATCATATGAATACTATAGACATTTCCATAATAAAACCAAAGTGTTTCTTTAAATAAATACAGCAGCCCCCTCTCCATAGGCCCTTCCACTGTCGTAGCCAGGACATTTTTGCCACTGGGGCAATAATACAAATATCTCTAGAAACTTTCCATTTTTTAACAGTGCCAAGCATTCCTGTTTAATCTGATTTAGTTTAAAGTACAGCTATGGCCAAAAGTTTTTGCAGCATGTAGAATTTTAGGATTGAGACAAAATTAAATTAAAAAAACAAACAAAGAAAATACTAAATGATATCTAAATGATATCGCAGAAGTCTACCGGAAGCCATAATATAATACAGTATTTCATGTTAGATTTTAAAATGTCACATATTTTTTAATTTTTGCCAGTTTTTCGTTAAGTATATGGAAAACTACAAAGCAGTATGTAAATTCAATAAGTTAAGGTAACATTATTCAGCAGGTTTCATTCGACTTTATGAAGCAAAATCTTAATTCTAGGGTGATGCAAAACTTTTGGCCATAGATGTATGTCAATCTATTGAGTTTAAACGTTTATAAAACTTAATCAAAATGCACGTCGCTATTAGCTTATTAAATAGCTAAATATTAAAATAGGTTTTCATTTCTTTCATTTTTTGTTGAAACCATCCAGATTGAAAACTATAATGATTCGTTTAAATAAAGCTTAACAGTTGTATTTATTAGAGCGAGGCAATGTCAACCAATGCTTTGAATAGAAAATATTATTTGTCAGCTATTTCTTACCTTAAGTTACAAGAACAAAATTTCACGAATTGGTCAAAAACGCCCATGTTAAAAACATTGATAATGTATACGATTATGATAAAGGGTGATTAAGAGGAGTTGGCCACATTAGAGAACTGGGGGTGTAGTGTATGATAAATATCAGCATTGAATATGTGGCAATCAATAGATCTGTGCATTTGGCGATTTTGTGGTTACTAATTTGACACATACAGTGTTTTAAGAAAGATTATACACTAACTGCACTATGCTCAGGGCTGTAGTAAAAAAAAAAAAAAACTGTTACAGTACCTCTATTACAGTTCCCCATTTGCAATGGTGTCAGTTTGTGCAAGTTTGAAGGCCTGATTTTGAAAAATAACACATTGAGTTTTCTTTGATGTATAATTTTTGAAAAAATCTTTACTAAAATAATATTGTTACTGCAGAAAATACACATGCTCGTCTTCGCCGCTCCCAAGTCAGCGCAGGGGTGGCAGCGGTGAGCTGATCTTAAAAATACAACTGGATATGTCAAATTGGGAGAAACGCGGGGTCAAATTAATTGGCGACTACTAAATTAAAAAAAAGAATACATTAATAAATATATAAATTAATGTGCAATGTGTAGCCTGCCATTCTTTGCAAAAGAAGGCTTAACTTCAACAGTAAAAATAATTGTACGAGTTGTTCATCCCCAGTTTTGTAACATTGTTTTTATTTTTCCTGTAATTTCCATCTCATTACAAAAACTAAAGTTAACTAACAAACAAACAAATAAAAACCACAACAAACCTATTTGAAATAAATAAATGTATATTTACATACAGTGAGGTCTGCTGTACATGTGAATGCAGTCCTAAATCATGGAATTATGGGTAACAAAAAAGAATAGCCTATAAGCATCCATTACATTTTTGTGAATCGTTTTAGAATGTTCAATTTCAAACTAACTGGCTACACAACTAAAATATCATCATCATTATTTTGAGTCATAATGTAAAGCCATTTTGGTGCGATCCTAAGGAATATTAATGCTCTTTATCAGTAACAGGCAAATCCCTGTTTAAAATGGCTATGTTGCCTAAGAGTAGGCACTGTGTTTTTTTGCCGTCTACTGGTATAAAAATATCAAAACAATTGATATTATTTTGAAAAAGATATTTCAACAATATGTATAGCACAGGAGACCGCAGTGGTTTGTAACGTGTTTGTTGTAAACACTAAAGGGTGTTCTGTAACACTTTAAACCCTTAACAGTAGATTGAAACTCACAACCCTATTGGCTAGTTTCAGTCATCACATCCTGGTGACTTTTTAAAACTCAACAGAGCTCACATATTCATGTCTAACCTCTAAGAACATCTGGTGCACCAGGGTGTAACCATTAACCTGTTCCCCTACACATGTTCTGCCACTAGAGGAAACAAGAACTACCACATAAAATAAATGTGCTATTTGTACCTCTGTCTACAGTAGCAAGAAAAGGGGTGTGTATCTTGTGCTTTGTGTGTTGTTGCTGTGGTCAGTAAATAAATACCATTCTCTGATACAGAAGATCAAAGTGCAAATACTGACTGAGGGAAAACTGGACAAGCTCCAACTTCCAGGACAATGTCTTAGCACAGAAAGGAGGGGGTATTGACCAGTCTGAAGCACTACCAACTAGTAAACAGATAACAAGCATTGTACCACTGCACCGACCACTATAAAAGTGCACCATGGCATTTTTGCAGTGTTGCTGTAGTAATAATATGCATTTACCATCATTTACAATGGTTTGCAATGTTTTTTTACTATACTTACCTGTGCTTTACTATGCTATTATACTTTGCTATGCTTTTACAATGGGAAACTTTTTGGGGAACTAAGAAACACAGGTGTATGTTACTGGCCCAGTGTCCTGGTCATCTTTTACTCACCGGAAAACTCAATTTCTCAACCAGACACAGTGTCACTTCAACTTTGAAAAGCATACCTAAATCAAAAGGTGCATTGTTTCAGCTATGAATCAATGAATGAAATTAAACTGATTGCTTTGATAAGAGTACAGATCACCTCCAGGTCCTGCAATGCTGTAATATTTTATACAACAGTAAATTAAAGGAGTGCTAACCAATGCTTAAACAACACTATTAAAAGGACCCTCTTTTTGTACTTCTTTACATGTCCATTGTTAATTCATTAAGTATTTCAAATACAACACTACAGCTAAACTGTTGCATCCCAGTAGCTTTGTAGTAAGTCCCATGGTCTGAATGCAAATAGACCACTGCAGTGAGTTTGAACTGAAACAGCAAATAAGGAACCAGGGAGCAGCAGCAACATGTCATCTCTAGCAATTTCTGCATATTCCAAATTAAACTACAAAATCATGTAAACAACCAAAAGATCTTCAACAGAAGAAAAGAGAGACCAATGATAACAGGAGATAATAAAATAGATTTGAAATCTTGGACACCACTCCATTACCCTACAGTAGATGTAATTAGGTGTTCATTTCTGTGACACTTCAGTTTGTCCAACAAATTGAACCCTGGATTATTATGAATTTCTCAAAGTTAACATGAGGGTGTCCTTTCTGTCTCGTGCTACCATCAAACACAACTTGTTGTAAAATTAAAAATGATGGGGTGGGAAAATGTGTTAAGTCACAAGCATTTAAGTTGTTTTTGTTTTTAAATTGTTGGTATTATGAAACAAGCTTAGTTAATCTAAATAAAATGAAATTGTGGTTATCGAGTTGCAATAAACAAAATTAAAAAAAAAAAACATTTTCGCAAATGTCTAATATTGATTATTTTAGTGATATTATAAAAACAGCAAGACTGAACTAATGAGTAATGTCTGTATATTGTGTGGCCAATCCAGTACACTACAGGAAAGCGGGGTTTTGCCATGAGGAAATTGCTGTAATTTCTTTAGTGTATGCGACCTAGCAAAATATAACCGATGGTGTAAATGACGTTCACGTTAAGATACTAACCGCTTGATATCGTTTTGTCATTACTTTAAAATCATGCAATAAAATATTCGTCATCAATTACTAACGATAAACTAGTTCCGCAGGGGCTGCTGCATCACAGGCTGCAATTGTATAAATACCTGGAACTGACATATTTCGATGTTATTAAACTATCGATAATTTTTGTTTCATAAGGACTTGCCTAGTTTAGGACGACTGAAAAGCGAAACACAAACTAATATTAAATTGTGTGGGATGTCAAGTTCGGTATTATTGTTGCCAGTTATGTACCATATGCTAGTTTCATGAAAGTTCAAGGTAAGGTAATATTATTCTAACAGTCAGTATTATTATTATTATTATTATTATTATTATTATTATTATTATTATTATTATTATTTATTTCTTAGCAGACGCCCTTATCCAGGGCGACTTACAATCGTAAGCAAACACATTTCAAGTGTTACAATACAAGTCAGTAGTAAGGAATTAAAAGCATAAATATCATCACCATCACCATCACCATCACCAACCCACCAATTTTCTTTTCCTGCTACAAGTATTTAAACTCTGGTTTCCTGACAACCAGACCCATTAAACTACGATGCGACGATGACAAGAAGGGTATGCAACTCACCAAACAAATATGTGCAGCGCAAGCAATGATTTGTCAAATGTTGAAACAATATTGCAAAGGCAGAGTAGAAGTTCCCCACTGAAGATGACGAGCGAATCAAACCAGGCGACACCTTGCTCAACTGCCAACGCCACTTTGTAATGTTGTTAGCTTCTCTTATATGCACGGTGTTATTCCTGAGAAATGTAACGTTGTAGTTCATAATTTCTCCAGCCCCAGTGCTGATCCAGGTTTTGTGGTCTCTTTATCTCTCAGCAAAAACGCCATCTTCACAGAATGTACACAAACGCCGGAGCATGCGCAATGCTGCACAGCAGGAAAGGAATTCCCCGAAAAATTACCTACCAAAACCACAGTTCATACATAGGCTCCGACAGGTTCAGTGATATTTGAACTCCAGAGTTTATCTACCTAAAGTGTGGTTATATAATTAGCATTTACTAAAGTTAAGATGCAACTCAAAGAGTGCTGACACCGTACTCGTTTACTTCCTGTGTTGAGCCATGATTTACAACATATTATTAATTGGCTTAGTTAAGCACGAGAGTCTTGATGTTTTATATTTGCAGGACGGCTCTCCATTCCTAAGAGTCGGGGTGGTCTAGTTTTGGCAGTAAATCCATCTGCTTGACTCGCAATTTTGCATCACAATAACATGTACAACAATAACATATTTTCAGTTGTCACTACTTTTCCGTGTTTGAATTTTAAAATGGCACTATATAAATCTGGTGATACTGAGCAGTGTGTTTATTTTCTAACTCAGCACAACTTGTGACATTTAGTCATTTTTTGTATGAATCAACTTGTAAAATGCATTGTCTTTACAAAATCATTTCATAATTTTCTTTTAAAAAATGTAAACAACAGAAGCATGTTATCATTTATGTCTTGTTGTCAACCAACATTTTGTTACTGTTAGACTATGCGGACATCAGAGTACATAAAAAGAAATATTAACCGTATCGTTGCTTGCAACTGCTGTTCTAGCTACATGCTATTTGCGTCCCCACCAGTTTAATTTAACCTTAATTGTATAATAAGTAACACTATACACATGGTCACTTTCATTTTTCACGTTTTATTATTTAAAAGCAAAAGTTAATAGTTTTAATACCGACAGAAACAGATTTGTTTGTGGAATGGAACGGCATAATTGAACTCCTGACCGTACCATAACAACAAAAGTGAGAGGGGGGAAATGAAAATCGTATTTCCTAAATTAAAAAAAAAATGATCATTAGTTTCCGCAGTGTTGAAGGCACAAACACAAAAAAACATTATCGCTGATTACCAGTTTTAATCCAAACACAAACACAGATGTGACCCGGGAGTGCTGAACTATAAATTCCATGTCTCCCTATTCAGTACAATGGAACGGTCGCAAGTCAACCTGCCTAGCAATGACGTCAGACCGTTATTTTTGGGATTCAATTTCTGTAAAACTAGTAACCCCCCAAAAATACAAATACCGTGCTGCACATCTACAACCCCGGGACTATGTGTATGCCTAGTGAGGTTCCTTAATTTGCTGCCACATTCACGGGGTTTATTGAGCCTGCTAATCCGACCAAACATAAAAATGTTTACCCCCACTTTTGAGCTGGTTGTAAAATCGACTTTAAACAGCACCTTCGTTCAAACCTTCTCTCTCTCTCTCTCTCTCTCTCGTTTATTTTAATTGCTAAACAGTATGGGTTATTTTAGGGTATTGGAATTATATAGGGGATACAAGAAGTGTGAGTGAAAGAGTCCAATAAAAATGTACACTGATCTACCTACTGTACTGTGAGAATGTTGCTACAGTATTTGTGTCACTCAACTTTTTGTTAGCGAAATAAAACCACAATCCTGCTAATGTGTGAAGCGGCTTATCGTCACTGCATCTTCACGCTCACTGTTAAATATATTTTTAGTTTTCATATACCAACATCCACATACAATCCTCTCAATAACCATCCAAAACAAAGTTTTCCCTCCTTAGTTCCTAAGTTTATTTAAGCGATAGTGCCCGTCGATGAGGGCTCTACCGTGTGATAGTTGACCGCGACAGGAGTTAAGAACATAAGAACATAAGAAAGTTTACAAACGAGAGGAGACCGTTCAGCCTGTCTTGCTCATTAGGTTGTTAGTAGCTTATTGATCACAGAATCTCATCAAGCAACTTCTTGAAGGATCAAAGCATGTCAGCTTCAACAACATTACTAGGGAGTTTGTTCCACAATTCTCTGTCTGTGTGGGGGGAGGGGGAGGGGATCTATATTTTGTACGGCCTGTCTGCTGGAGATTACATGATATTATGTCAGAAGAATGGTATCTTGACTGCTAAAACCTTGTGAACCACAAGCACAATTCCTGCTCCGGTTTATATGGGTTTTCACAGCTGTTTTTATTGGGAGAAAGTGATTGACCCTGCCCTGAAAGTCGTGCTGCCAAAAGGAAGGCCTTTTGCTGTTTCAAGATGTATTTGCGTGACAACATCACACAGTCATGACTGTAGAATCGATTTTCAAGTCCATGTAAACCAAGCCACTGTCAGTACCTTTTAGAATTCTGAATGCTTGAATCAGATTGCCGCATACTGAGTAGATTCAATTCTTTTAGCCTGTCTGCATATGACATGCCTTTTAAACCAGGAATAATTCTGGTCGCACTTCTTTGCACTCTTTCTAGAGCAGCAATATCCGTTTTGTAAACATTTTTCACTATATATCTGAGCATTTTGTTGGCCGTTTTTATAGATGAAGACATTTCTGAGTCAACATAAACTCTTAGATATTTTTCATAGATTCCTTATTCAATTTCAGTATCTCTCATATGGTATTTATAATACATATTTGTATTGCCTGCGTGCAGTACTTTACACTTTTCTCTATTAAATGTCATTTGCCATGTGTCTGCCTAGTTCTAAATGCTGTCTAGATCATTTTGAATGAACTTTGCTGCTGCAATGGTATTTGCGACTATTTTTGTGTCGTCTGCAAATTTAACAAGTTTGCTTACTATACTAGAATCTAAGTCATTAATGTAGATTAGGAAAATCAGAGGACCTAACACTGATCCCTCTGGTACTCCACTGGTTACCTCACTCCATCAGTGCTTTCTGTTTTCTACATGTTAACCGCTCACTAATCCATGTGCATGCAATTCCTTGAATCCCTACTGCATTCAGTTTGAGAATTAATCTTTTATGCAGGACTTTGTCAAAGGCTTTCTGGAAATCTAAATAAACTATGTCATATGCTTTGCAATCATCCGTTGTCGATGTTGCATCCTCAGAAAAAATCAAGCAGGTTAGTTAGACATGATCTCTCTTTCCTAAAACCATGCTGTCTCCCAGGATACTGTTACCATATAGGTAATTTTTCATTTTGGATCTTATTATAGTTTCCATAAGTTTACATATAATAGAAGTCAGGCTTATTGGTCTGTAGTTACCTGGTTCGGTTTTACGTTTGCAATTCTCCAGTCTGTCTGTAAAACCCCTGTCTCAAGAGACTGTTGCATGATCTTGGTTAGTGATTTGTAAATAACTTCTTATGCGTCCAGAGCCAAAGGCGAGGGCGCTAACGAAAGTCAAGGTCAACTATCACACAGTAAAGCTATCATCAATAGGGCAGTATCGCTATTAGAACATTATTTTTACCATTGTTTTCTTTAAAAAAATACACGTAAAACTTTAGGTTACTTACCGTAATCCTGGTTCCCTGAAAAATAAATGTCAACTGTTACTTGGGAAATGTTCGGAAATGACCCTTGTGTCACATGACCTGAGCACATATTTAAAAAGCTGCCTGATAGGCCCGGGGTGACCAGGTGTCTGTTGCATTCTGGAACAAGACTATATGTCACATGGCAACCTTCGCCATTTGATTCCATATGGCAATGAAGGCGAGCTAGCGACCTTGCAAATTTAATGGTTGACATTTATTTTTCAGGAAAACAGGGTTACGGTAAGTAACCTAACATTCCCTTTCAATCTCGAAATGTCAACCATTACGAGTTGGGAAATGTATAGCCAAGCTGTTGCAGTGAGTCAAAGCAGCCACAAGCCTTGCCCTGGTGCGAGTCTAACTGGAAGGCTGCTGCGCAAGAGGGCAAGCTGCATCAAGGACTGGACCCCACAGAAGGTGCAGCTGAAGTAGCCACATTCAGTCAGTAAAACCTTATAAACGTGTGCGGTGTGGTCCATGCCGCAGCATTACATATGTCAGGTAGGGATGCCCCATGAAACACTGCCCAAGACGTCATAGTCCCTCTAGTGGAGTGAGCTGTAACATCACTTGGAGAGGATAGGTTAGTCAGCTCATAAGTCAGCCGGAAATTATTCACTATCCAATGCAACAACCGCTGCTTGGAAAGTGCCTGACCTTGAGTACGCAACCCATAACACACAAATCCAATTCCATCGACTGGTTCAAGTGAAACTGCGAAACAACCTTAGGCAGAAAAGCCGGGTTAGTGTGTAAAGTAACATTACCACCGCTGCTGGCAAAGCGCAAACAGGAAACCTCTATGGAAAGGGCCTGTAACTCACTGACATGTTTGGCTGATATGACGGCCAGGAGAAAGGCTGTCTTAAAGGACAAGTATTAGGGTCCACAAGATAAGTCCAGACGCCAGGAAGGAACCAACGGTTTTAGGGGGAGGGCGGAGCCGCCTAGCCCCTTTTAAAAACTGCACTGCCAAAAAATGAGCTCCGGGAGACACAGAGTCAATTTTGGCGTGGCACACAGATGGCAGCCAGGTACACCTTCAACGTAGAGGGGGATTTACCCTCCTCTAGGATGTCCTGTAGAAACTGCAAAACAACTGACATGGGGCAGGAGGTGGGGTCATGGTCTCTCGCCAAACACCACTCCTGGAAAATCCTCCATTTCTAAGAATACTGAGACCTCGTTGAAGAGGCTCTAACATTCTGCAGTGTGGCTATAACAGAGTCTGAGAGTCCGAGGGCACTCAGACGCTGCCGTTCAGAGGCCAGACCCACAGCTGAAGTAACACAGGGTCCGGGTGCCACAGATGGCCCTGAGCCTGACTGAGAAGGTCTCGGGATCTACCACGACTGTCCCTGAATGAGCTGGCTAAGAGGGGCAAACCATATCCTCCTGCGCCGGTGCGGCGCAACCAGGAGGACCCTCGAGTCCTTGTTCTGTACCTTCAGTCGTCCAAGTAATTGAGGACCCTGACCCAATGCAGCCGCGTGGGTGTCAGAACTGCGTCCATGCACTTTGAGAAAGTTCTGGGAGCCAGAGACAGACCGAATGGCAGAACACAGAACTCGTACACACTGCCCTGAAAGGCGAAGCAGAGGTACTTTCTGTGGCCAGGACATATTGGGACGTGGAAGTACGCGTCCCGGAGGTCCATGGTTGCAAACCAGTCACCCGGCCGGATGGACTGGAGAATGTGACTCAAAGTTAGCATCTTGAACTTCCTCTGCTTCAGGAATATGTTCAGGCTTCTGAGATCCAAAATGGGATGGAGCCCAGAAAATACCAAGAGTGAAAACCCTCCTGTTGACATGGGGGTTCTACAAGGCGAATTGTGCGCATTGTGCGTAAAGCATCCAATTCTTGCACTAGGGCAGAGGCCTGTGCGGGGTCGGACACCAGAGTGTTCATGAGCCCCTGGAAGGGAGGAGGTCCAGCTCGAAACTGGATTGAGTAGCCGGAGTGGACGGTTGCAAGCACCCACGCGTCGGTGGTGTATTACCTGCATGCCAGAAGGTGGTGCTGGCTGAACGGGTGCAGGGCCTGAGGCCGGAGCCCATCAGGGTTGCTGCTGCGGTTGCTGAGCCTGCTGGGCTGTGTTCGACTGGCGCTGCCTCTGTTGAGGGCGCTGCTGGGGTCTCTGCTGGGCACTACCTGCCACTGCCGAGGGTGCTGGGTATGTGGGTCGCAAGCTGCTTTGACATCTCCATCGCACGGTGTGATCGCTGCAGCATCTCTTCCACGGCTGGCCCAAAGGTCTAGCCAGGGGAGATGGATGCGTCTGGGACCCTGGCCTGGGAGAGCCAAAGCTGGCGTCGCGCAACTACAAGTGCTCCCAGGTTATGTCCGATGGCTTGGCCACTATGTCGAGCTATGCAGAGCAGCTGGTCATTCACCAGCCTCAGTTCATTAATAATATGAGGAGAAAGCTGCGCAGACAGGTCCTGAAGCAGCAGAGATTGGTACACAGTCAGCAGACCAGCGGTGTTTGCTAGTCTAGCTGCCAGTGCCCCCGTGCTGTATGCCCATTTTAAGTGCGTCTCCGTGACCCTACACTGTATATTTGGGCAGAAGAAGTTGCGGGATAGCGTTGAAATAGTCAGTGTCTGCACTAAGGCAGCCACTGAGGAATCAACGGCCAGGAAATGCTGGAGCCCCAGCTTCTCCACGCCCTGGAGAGCATACAATGCTTCCACCCGTCTGGAACAAGTAGGAGCTAATGCTGGGCTGCCCCACGAAGACTGCATCTCCTTCACAAAGTCCGGGAGGGGCTTACAGCGCTGTGTAGTCGACATCGGTGGCTAGTTTTGGTGTATAATAAAATAAATTTGGACCAGTTGTGTCTTTGTTTAGTATTTACTGTCCAATAGATGTGAACTACGCTTAAAAATCCAGCAAGTCAAAAAGGAAAATCCAGCACTTACGCGGATTGATTTTAAATGTGATACACAGTTGGTGCTGAGACGCTCCAGGGGGCATCTACCATCTATTAGAGCTCGCAAGAACTGAAAGCTGATTGGCTGACGGTACTGAATCGTTTTCTAATTAAAATTAATCATATCTTTGGCTTAAGCTTTCGAAATCATATTAGAGTTGCTTGTTTGTTTGTTTTTTATATATATATGTGATCCCTCTACTTAAATGCACTCTATATCCAAGCCCCCCCCCCCCCAAAAGCATGTATAATGAACACAGAGATTTAAAAGGCTTATTTTTGTTTTTCATACTTTATTTACACCTTGACTCAGATAAAGTACATTTTTCTTACACTGTTTAATGTGTTACAGGTTAAAGTGATTCTCACATTCCAAGCTGGTCATTGGAAACGACATCGGGCCAGTGAGATCCTTTTTCTTGAATACAGCGACTATGAGGATTGCCTACATCAGACTTTAAGACTTGTGGCAAGATAGGTGGCCTCCTTTTAGCATAAATTGACATAAATATCATCCACAAAGCAATCCAGTACCTATGATAATGATAAAAATGCTAAAGAGGTAGCTGAATCTTCTTGTATCGTATGCTTTCAAGGATCATGTGTAACAGCTGAGTCATGTTTTCATTACTTGAGTCATAGTCATAGGCAGAATGGTACCACAGTGGTAACATTTTTATTAATGATATCCCAATGGTATGAAGTAGTAATCCATTTCACTACTAGTGTGTTGCCAGTAACCTACAGGACATGTAGGTAATAAGCAGCATTTTAAAAACAGTCCTAGGTTTAACGAGCTGTCTTCAAGCTGGTGCAACTGAGTTGCCTAGCAACAGAGTTCTGGGTCCATTAGAGCCTATTGATGGAGGAAGCAAGAAGACTGTTATATAAAGGGTCAGTATGCTAATTTGATTACAATTGCATTTCTTTAGCGTTGCAGTTTGAAACACTGTCCTGTCAAAGAAATTAAATGTTTTAAATTCTCAATAATAGATATAATTTTACCTATATAATACAAATTGCTTCAACACTACCACTGACATAATTTGAAGAGCAGGGTTTTAGTCTCAGGGTCATTTATACATTTAATTTCCCCATATTCTGTACTACTTTATTTATGCTTTACCAAACCCATACTACAATATCCCATCATTTTAAAATACACCTTGACACAGAGCCCAGAGGGAGATGTTTCGAAAAGTGATATCCTGGAAAACACTTCTTGTTCTATGTGACGTTACGTGAATCATTACTTGGCAATTGTGCTCCTTTTATTATTGCAACATAATGTGCAAGCTATTTCCATAGCAAAACTGCAATGTATTTACAAAAGCTGCTATACTTGATTACGGTTCAAGTGTTTGTTTTCTCACGACTTGTTGCTCTGTTTGACTCATGCAGTAAATTAAAACAATAATACAATTCAGGAATGGAAAACAGAGACAAATAAGAAATGGGAAACAGTGAGTTTGTTAAACAGTTAAATTGGTTTATGTAGGTAATTTAGTGCATAAAGTATTCTTTTAAATAAGAGAATCAACTCACTATAATCATGCCTATTTCATTTTTGAGAATATCAGATCATTGCGATATACAGGGGGTTCTGCCTGTACATACATCTATTCATCTGTATGTCACACTTATATTTGTGAGTATATAGGGAGAACCACTTATCCACTTGTCATGAAACTTGATAGTAACATTATTTAGCTTAAGTTATTGAGAATATCAGAGTCTGGGGATACAGGGGGTGTGTCCATACATCCGTCCATCTGTACAGTATGTCTGCTGAACCGCTTATCCAATTGTTATTGGTATTAACACTAAGTTGCTGATGCACATACACATGACACAGAAGTTTAAAGAACTGAAGAATGTACGTCTCTAAGTTTTAAACTTCCAAAAACTACTCTTATCACAAAAACCAGTCTACATGACCAAGGAACCTTCTTGAACTGTTATAGATAAAGACTTTTAAAATAAACCATTTGGACACTCAAAAACATATGTTTAAAATATAAAGCATTTTATATTTACCATTGACTCCAACCTGCTGTTAATCTTCAGGAACCCAAATGCCACTCCTTGACTAAAGAAAAGCACAAAGTAAATCTCTGCAGAAGATTGTAATTTTGGGGAAGAAGTGGTTACAGCCTGTGTGACAAAAAGCCAAGGTGAAGGAGAGAGAGACCGGGGCAGGGTGATACGATATCCCTGTTGTCTATTAAAGAAGACGGTTCAGACAAACAAATCTACTCTTTTACAAAATAACTTAAAGACTATGTTGGACTACGTGGCAGAAGAAGCAAAGAAGGTGACATCACCTAAAGACTGTGTTTGATACCACAAATAAACTATACTGTGGTGGGATTAAAATCCTCTAAATTAATCTCTACCATAAACACACACACACACACACACACACACACACACACACAAAGAGAGAGAGACAGACCGACAGACCGACCCCTGGTATACACGTATCCATTCTTGCTTGCTTGCTTGCTTGCTTGCTTGCTTGCTTGCTTGGTCCACCTGGTTCACGCTCCCTGGCTATCACACTGGTTCACAAGAACAGGAACCAACAAACAAAGAACAAAGGACTGGCTTTCCAGCCCCTTTTTAAAGGCAGATGACCAGGGTTAATTGATAATCAATTAGTCAGTTGTCACCAGCTGCTGCACTAAACATCAGTTAGGCAAGGAGGGAAATCTAACTTCCCAGCCCTGCCATATCTAGCACACAGATAGTTTTTACAAATTAAACACATTCTTTATAAACCACCACCAAAAACATATTTTACAGGGGCAGGCCTCAGCCCTGCCACAGCACCATTGTCTCTTTTTTGGTGTTCATATTTAATAACCTTGATACCTTCAAACTTAAAATAATGTTTGAAATTAGAAACTACTCAATTGTTTCTACAGTCTACACATTATAATGTAGTAATACTTGTGCAAATATTCACAGTGTGAGAGTGCCATTAAAATGAGTTTCTATAGTTATTCATGTGCAACTGCAGATAAGGAGTTTAAGAATTTAGAAAGCCATGACATAAACAAAATAACTGCTACCAGAGTGTGCATACATTTATGTGTGCCACAAAGCAATGTATATAGATGAGTTCATAAATGAATTAGCTATTTTTAGGAAAATGTCTATCTCATGGTTCATAACTGGTCTAAACTCGCATTATAATGAACAATTTCTGGACAGTTGCCCTCTCACTGTTTGACCAACATATTATGTCAGTTCTCTGACCCTAAAGAAAAGCTCCAGAAAACTATTGGGGCACTGATATTCAGTCAAAGTACAATCCTCTATTATTTCACAATCATTCACTAACTTAATGCATCATACTAACTTTTACTATGTAAAGACACTAAGAGGTATACATCTTAGGGACTGAAAACGTGTAGCTATTTTGAGTTAACTATTTTAGAATCGGGACATGTTTCATTAATAAAGCATATTCCAGGCTACTTCAGCTCTCAGAACTGTTCAGATATTTATTCTGAAGAAGACCGTTACAATGTACCCAATAACTTTGAATGTAAGCACTATAAACCTTGATTGTAAAAAAGATCAAATAAATAAATAAATAAATAAAAACAATAGCTCTCACAACCATAAACCCCACGAGTTCTGACAGTTTTAAAACAACACCCTTCAAAATTCCAATGCTGGAGTGTATGTAGCAATATGTAGTAAATATCTTTAAATATGTATCGCTGTTGTATTATTAAAGAAAAGGTCTTTTGGTACTTCTGGTTTAAAAGTTACTTATTTTGTTGTCTAAATAGAAATATTCACCATACATAGCTTGACACACTACATATGGCAATGTTACCACTGTTGTACCATTCTAGCACTGATTCCTACCAACCAGTGATGTAACTTTGGTTTCAAAAGTGGGGGGAGGGGGTGGGGGGACAGAGTCTGTAGCTGGGGCCTGCATGAAGATTATTCGATCTGAAATTATAAAATATGTTACAAACAAGTATAGTGAAACATTGCACCCCTTGTATGTCTAATCAAAAGATCCAAAGACATTTCGGGAGCAAACATTCATAGCAATAAATTGTTGGCCCAATGTTGTCAGGAGTGACAAGTCTGGCAAATAGCTACATTATTCAGTCGCTTCTGAGTCATGGAATTACGAAGCCATGACTTTAGTCTTCAAAGAGCCCTGAAGCTCCTCTCAGATCAGAGCCTGGATCTAGGATCGGATGCCTTTAGTACAACCGGGCCCTGAAGCAGCGCTGAGCGCTCGAGCGAGTGCGGCATAATGCAGATTTAATGAGAGGGATAAGAATTGCCATTGAAAATGATTTCTAGAAACGTTAAGGTTTCCCCACATTTGAAACATGTATTTTCAGCTTCCATCCACTTAAAATATGCAGATATGAGGGGGACATTTCCCCACCATTGAAAAAGTGAGGGGCACATGTCCCCATGTCAGTTCCAGCTATGCTACCAACTGTCCTTCTGCTGTCATAGCCCTTTGGTTCAGTACCATTGCATTGTCATTACTTGGTGAGCATGCTAGCTCTGTTACTACACAAGATGGAAACTTAGTTGAATGTCTTACCATTCAACTGAAGAGCAAGCTCTACAGTCGAGAGGTAAATACGTGTCTCATGCTGATGTCAGTATTATTGCCTGATCAACCACTAAGTGGAGATTAATTTCATTATATCCCCATTTACAGTGTTGCCAACTCCACAAAGCAGGAAGTCGCCAGAGAAACCTCACAAAGTCGCTAGATGTCGCTATTTAGACATTCTAAAGTCGCCAGAAATGTCGCTATACAATTTACCACTCCTCTCGGAATCGCTTAACCATTAAGAGTGAGCACCAATATAAACAATATTAAATGTATTCATGATGGTAGATCATTTTAAATGTTTTATATTTGTCTGGATTATCTACCTATACAGAGTCAGTTTAATGTCATCGATTAACATTAACTTTATTGTAACATTATGCACAACTTAACACAGATTTAGTACATTATGTTTGTTGAAATAATTGATCTTGTTTGCTTTCGTTAACAAGGGGGCAACTGTAGTTTTAGTAGTTATTTACATTACGATTAGTAGGTCACTCGTGATCTCTGCAGCAATTTGTCAAAGCGCTGGGCTATGCAGGATCTGCACAGATTTCTGCAGGTGAGTCGAGTGACGTCACGCAGCAGCCCTCGAAGAACGCGCATCTCGGCGATTCTGTCTGGAACTGATCTGTGCAGAAATGCGGAAATCTGCACTTCAAGAATGCCGCAACTGCCCTACTTTAGGAAGGGAGAAGCGTGGTGTATTGAGTTGCTCGTGACTGATGTTGATGATACAATTTGGTGACTTCTTTCTCTGAAAATCACTGTTGTCGGCAGTGAAAGTCGCTAGATTTGTCGCTAGTGGCTTTGACTAGTCGTAGATCTAGTGAAAAAATTGGTAATTTGGCAACATTTAATCAAAGCTCATCCTCGAGCGTAAACACAAATTCACTTCCACCTCGGTTCAGGGAGGGAGTTTCAATGTCAGGCTCATAACCAGATACACACAATTTAATTTTGATTTTACTAAGGCTAAATGGTAAGCTGGACAGTTGATTAAGTTTCTCCTTTCCAACACATCCCTTCAAGGGTTCTATTCAAGAACATTTCTCTCACAAGTTAAACAGAGTAAACATACAGCAGAGAATATGGTTTTCATGGGTAATGCAAAAAACAAAATCAATGACAGTAAACATAATCACAGATGGACGACTTTTTTATGTATTTCCTCCCAAATTGATTATTTTCACATTGCCCACACAGATGTTTTAACTTTATCATGATACTGAAAATGAGTATAGATGATACAGTTCTAGCTGACACATTTTTTCCAATTGAAAAAGGTGAAACTCCCGTCAGCTGGATAGGGTTTGTGACTTGTTTTTCTTCTCAGGAGCTGGTCATAAATTTATGGAACCACCCATATGCTTGGGATAAAAATAAGATGATAGATCTGTTTACATTATGGAATTAAATATCAAGCTTGTTGGAGGAACATAACTAATCACATAATAGTGTTTTCTTAAATATTAGTCATTTTCAACCTTTTTCTCATCAGCCTCTGTTGCTGTGCTAATGCAGAATGTCCCGGTTTGCAATGAATGTGCCTTGGAGCTGCAAGCAACGTGAAAGGCTTTTATGTAAGATAGAAGAGGTAATAACTGTACCTATATTCTCTCCAAGGAGCACTGACTCATTAATGTGGATGGAGGTGCTTTAGAACTCAAGTGACTCACACATGACTAATGTGGAAAGAAAAGGGACACAAAATCCTGTTTTTAAGTGAATGACTGTTATTACTTGGTTTCCAGTCAAGCACAGCTAACAGCAGCACCTCAGTATCCAGCAGGAGAGATTAGTGGTCAGTCTAGAGAAGAGGGCCTGTAGTAATGCCCGAACTGTATGTTTTCAATGCCAGTCTAAGATAATAGCCTTGGTTTTCAGCTGAGTGATTCTGACACACAGGTTGTGATAAAAATGTAATGAACATCTGGGGCAAAGCTGAGGCCCTGCGCCTAGAAACAGTGTGTTTTGTGGTTTGCTGGTGGGCATGTCTTGGCAGAGCATCTTTTCTATAAAAAAGAGCCAGTGACGGTTGATTTTTTAATTCCTTTGTGCGGTGAGTGATGAAACAACAGCACGGCTGGTGTGTGTGAAACCCGGGGTCGCCGTTGTTTTAGAACAGACATTGATTTACAGGATTTTAAAACCCCACAAAAGTACACAAGGGTGTGTCCGGGACAGGGAGACGGTTCCTGCAGCAAGGCTGTGTGGCAAACTTTTATCTTCTAGCTGCTTTTTCCCCACTGTGTTTTATTTTGCCTTTTTGTTTTTGTTTTTACACTTCGTGTATCCATGCCCATGTGCTATACCATTGTTTATTTATTTATAGCGCTTTTTATATAGAAGTATCTCAATGCATTGTACAGTACATAGTTAAAAAAAATCAAACCACAATACATTTGTAAAACATATTACTCATCTACCACAATCATACCATTTAAATAACATATTCAAACAGTATAAATATAAAATATATATATATATATATATATATACACATATACACACATATGCATACATAGATACATATACTTACATACACACATGCATACATCATAATAATAATAATAATAAATAATAATAATAATAATAATAATAATAATAATAATAATAATAATAATAATAATAATAATAATAATAATAATAATAATGCAGCAATATAAAAGTTACATTGTTGGTATAGCAACATGAATTACACAGTATAACCCCAACCTGGGAGTTACCATCGCTGGTACCTAAAACTGGGACTCCTGGGCGGCATTGCAACTGCACCGCCTGTCTCTCACAGCTTGTCAGTGGATTCCTGCACCCCTATTACAATAACTCTCTGGAGAAAGGACTTCACATTTGGTAAATATCTTTTAAAAAACTTTAGTGTTATTGTGAATCAAACTGATTCTTGGTGATACATCTCCCTCCCGACCTGTAAGGTTGCATTGTAAAGGGAACAGAGTGCCCTGGACTGGATGGCCAGACAATTCATTCCCAGGGTTAGGCGAAAGTTGGTCATCTAGAAAGGGGGCGGAGCTCCACTACACTAAATCATCGACCCAGAAGGGAAATGATCTGGCAGCTGTGGATTGGATGAGCTGTTGCACTCGTTAACCAAGGGGTCATGATAGACGGTACAAAAGGGGACAGAGCGATGTGATCTGTTCCTTTGTAATGGTTAAACGTGAACCAGAAGGAGAAACCTGTGTTGTTATCATGAGTGTTTTGTTTGTTTCTTGTCCTGTCTGAAAATACTGTTTGTTATTATTTAGACGGCTGAAATATGATCCGGAGCTGTCGCCAAAGGCCAGCACTAAACCTGGACAACACTTCACTTTGTTTGAACAACAAACTGTATTTGCACTATGAGCACTAGAGCATGAACTGTGGACTGTTTGTGTTACGTGTGGGTGTAAAAGAACGGGACTATTATTATTTCGGGACCAACCCGTGGATTACAGTAAAGCAATACACGCCGCTGTATTGCTTATCATTGTTATTATTTACTGTGTGTTTTGTGTCATCAGACTTTCGCCTTCATATATACATATGAAACATAATATAAATAAATAATAAACAAAGGGGCGGGACACTCCGCCACACATGCCCCCCCCATGTGCGCAGCACACATGGCCTCAAAAGGCCACCTCCCCCCTTAGTCCCAAAGTCCCGGTTTCACCGTCCTGGCCCAGGAACAGGGGCAGCAATGGGCCAAGGGTGGCGGCCATGGTGACCCCAACAGCTGTAGCATCCAGGCTGACCACACACAGGCCGGATCTTCCGGTCAAGGTAATCGGCCGGCTGTCTGTCAACCCCCCCCCCCCCCCCTTCTCTGTAGGCGGCAGCTCCCTCTTGTGGGTCTCTGGCCACCAAAGTTCCTGCAGCGAAACTGCTGCGGGGTGAGCTGGTCTCCTGATCTTCCCCCCCTTCATGGCCGGCAGCTCCCCTCTGTGGGGTTCCAGCCACAGTATTTCCTGCTGCCATGCAGACCTGGCAGCGACCCCAGGCGAAGCAGAGCCGGCAGCGACCCCAGGCGAAGCGGAACCGGCAGCGACCCCAGGGGAAGCAGAGCCTGCAGCGACCCCAGGGGAAGCGGAACCGGCAGCGTCCCCAGAGGAAGCGGAACCGGCAGCGACCCCAGGGGAAGCGGAGCCGGCAGCAACACCAGGCGAAGCGGAGCAGCAGGCAAGCCCAGGCGATGCGGAGCAGCAGGCAACCCCAGGCGATGCAGAGCAGCAGGCAACCCCAGGCGATGCAGAGCAGCAGGCAACCCCAGGCGATGCGGAGCAGCAGGCAACCCCAGGCAGAGCAGATCTGACGACCCTGGGTGACGGCGAGCAGGCGACGGCGAGCAGGCGACCCCGGGCGGCGGCAGCAGCAGCAGCAGACCCTCAGGAGGCGACGCTGGGAGGGGAGCCTCGGCCAAGAAGGTGATTATGGGAGCTCCACTTCTCCCTCTAGCAGTGGAGGTGGGAGTGGCAGACAGCCCTCCCATGGCAGTGGAGGTGGGACCAGCAGGCACTCTCCCACTGCTGGTGGTGGTGGGGGCGGCAAGCAGTCCTCCCATGGCGGTGGAGGAGGGAGTGGCATGTAGTCCTCCCAGCAGGAACCAGCAGGTAGTCACCCTCTGCTGGTGAAGGTGGGAGCGGGAGAGGCAGCTCCTGCTGCTCTGCTCCTAGCGGTGGAGGTGGTGGAGACAGAGGCAGCTCCTGCTGCTCTGATCCTGGCGGTGGAGGAGACAGAGGCAGCTCCTGCTGCTCTGCTCCTTGCAGTGGAGGTGGTAGAGACAGAGGCAGCTCCTGCTGATCTGCTTCTGGCGGTGGAGGAGGCAGAGGCAGCTCCTGCTGCTCTGCTCCTGGTGGTGGAGGAGACAGAGGCAGCTCCTGCTGCTCTGCTCCTGGCAGTGGAGGTGGTGGAGACAGAGGCAGCTCCTGCTGCTCTGCTCCTGGCGGTGGAGGAGGCAGAGGCAGCTCCTGCTGCTCTGCTCCTGGCGGTGGAGGTGGCGGAGGCAGAGGCAGCTCCTGCTGCTCTGCTCCTGGCGGTGGAGGCAGAGGCAGCTCCTGCTGCTCTGCTTCTGGCAATGGAGATGGCAGCAATGGCAGAGGGACCTCTCCCTCTGATGCTGGAGCCGGCTCCTCCCCCTCTGGCGCTGGAGACGGCAGCGATGGCTCCTCTCCCTCTGGCGCTGGAGACGGCACCGATGGCTCCTCTCCCTCTGGCGCTGGAGACGGCAGCGGGGCCCCTCCCATATCTGTAGCCAGGTAGTTGAGCACCATGGCTGTGATGTCTGGGAGGGAGGCCTGGGAACAGCAACACCACCCAGCGTCCCTCTCAGACATCACAGCCACACAGGAGGTTGATCACAGCAAGGAGGGCCTCCTCGACCTCCCTCTCAGGCTGCGTCAGCCAGTCCCAAATCCCCTCAGAGGAGAGTGGTCCGCCTCGGAGAATGCAGGTCCTCTCCCACCGGCGCTTGGGATGACTCCTCTTCCTCTTGCCATGGGGGGTTTTGGACGAGGGGAAGGTACCTGACCTCGCCACAAAGGAAGCACCACCCTTCCTCGTCTAGACAGGCGAGGCAGACGTCCAGTGTAGCAAAGACGCAGCGGGACCTGCGACTGGCCCTGCGCTGTTGTTGATGCGCTTGCTGCTGCTGTTTCCTTTGGCCACTTCTTCCCATTTTTATTATTTTATTTTATTTATTTTTTTTCCCAGACAAAACAAAAAACACTTCTTTTGAAAAAAAAAAACCCAGCAGTATTCCTGGCCTGACGCTTGGAGGCGCTGAATCCCACTTCTAGACACCAACTGTGACAAGGATGGCTTTGCAGGGGTGATGTCAGACCAGAAACACAGACTCGACTCCAGGAAGTAGCGGGGCAAAACTGAAATGTTTACCATAAATAGTATTAAACCAGCAAAGAACCAAAATATCTTCATCACAAGAAACCATTTTGCCATGACTGGTGTTAATAAGAGCTAAGAAAAAAATGGAGTATTACTCCTTTAAATGATAATGTGTGTCAGTATACTCAAATCATTTTAATATTGTAGCATACAACAGTACTGCACATTGAAAGAGATGTTTAAAGTTAATGTATAGTGCATATTGAAAAAGCTAATCTACAGTTTTGTTTAAGCTTGAACTGTTGTTGTTCGGTTGCATAGGTGAAAATGGACTAGGGTTCCTCTTGGTCCTGCTTATCTGATTATGTCCATCCTAAAATGTATGCTTCAATTTATAAAAAGGCAGGGAAAAAATCATGCAGCAAACAGTGCCATCAAGTGACAAATCAGAGGTGCTGAAGTATTATCTACCTAGCATTGAGCCCATTGAAACAGCTGCACTAAAAAGGACAGTCCCATCCCCTACAGCCCCTGCAGTGCCACACTTCTGAGCATGCCATTCGTGGAGTTTCTCTGCATTACAGAAGAGTTTATATTGTGAGAAAAAACAAAACAACAAACAAACCAAAAACAAATACATAAATATTAATAACAATTCTCAGAACCCTAATGTTAAAAATAAACAAATAAAACAATTCATTTAATACAATTTAAAAATAGTTTACTGTCTAAGCAGGTGTTAAAGAAAGAAAATTAAGTTGTAATTGCAGCCTAACACTGTACTTACACGAGTACTGTATAAAACTATAGATATAAAAAGGATATTTCTGTGCTATAGGATATATATATATATATATATATATATATATATATATATATATATATATATATGTGTGTGTGTGTGTGTGTGTGTGTGTGTGTGTGTGTGTGAATAAAATATTATTTTAAATTAAAACTAAATGATTTTAGCATTTTTTTTTTCTTAATTAAAAGTGCCGCCAAGCTTCCTTATTAATAATGGACTTTAAACTTGCCCTATACGAAAGTGTACAGAACTTGTTTATGTATATATTTTTAATTCTCAACAACCAAATCACAAGGTAATATTCATCCGGCTTACTGGATCTTTAGCATCGACTTTAGAGGAGTTAATACTGGGAAGTTTGAGGGAAGTCAAGAAGTTTTAGAAGTTTGATCAACTTGCCCCAGAAGTCCTTGACTGGAAATGACCTTGAGGGACAGTTAGGAAGCACTGCTCCAGAAGGGTTAGGAGAGGTACTGTACCAGCACAAGTGGGTCCAGCCGGGGGCAGTGTTGGTCTGCTAGCTCTGCTCAGTCAGAGGAAAAATCCCACTTCTATCACAATCATCTTTGTACAGATAACTTTGTCTGTGTACTTCCTTAAATTCAATGTTAAGATATGGAGGTTGTCTTATAATCTCTTGTAGTAATACATCTTAATAGCAGGGTGTGTATCAAATGCATGAATTGGGAGTATGTTTATTAAAAGAACTAAGAAAGGAAGGATACCAATGTGGTTTCAATCAAGGGCAGGTGTGATACCAGCAATTTAATGTTCTTTTAAGCACACACCCAAACTTAATATACGATAAACAACTTCGAGACAACATTGACTTTATCTCTGGTCCACCTAGGGCCTTTAGACGAAAAGCAAAGGAATTTTAAAAGATTACAAAATATGACAATATATCCAAACACAGCAGTCCCTCCGTTTAAACTATGAAATCATCCCTCCCCTTGGCTTGCACAAACAAAAGTGTAATCGAAAAGAATAAATACAAAAAGGCAAAACAAAACACAGTGGGTAAAAACACAGCTAAGGAACAAACAAAAACAAAACACTTAATTCCCTACAACAAGCTCTGGCTGCAGATTTATGTTTCAGCGAGTTTGCGTCCAGGCTATTCCTCTGCCGACCGAGGACGGGAGCTTCCAGGGGGCGGTGCTCAATTGGCAGAGCGTCGCCCGGGGGGACGGAGGGTTAGGTCGGTCAGGGTGTCCTCGGCTCACCGCGGACCAGCGACCCCTGTAGTCTGGCCGGGATCCTGCGGGCTTGCCTGTAAGCTACCCGAGCAGCGTTGCCAGACGTACGATAATTATCGTATTTGTACTATCATTTCAACCCTTGTACGATGTACGATCAATAATTGCAAAAAAGGCCAAATATACGATAATTCAGGCATGTTTAAATTCCTTAAAACTTTTCTCACTCAGTTGTGCAGATTATGAGCTACGTCACCACGTCGCTGGCTTCAGCAGCACAGATGTGCAGTACATTGTGTACTACTGAGGCTTTTTAAGTGACGTCACCGGCTGCTGAGACGCTGGGTGTGTTCACAACATGCAGACTTTCGTCATTCTGCGCAGAATCTGCACAGAATCGGAGCAAGTAGCCAATGAATTTTCAGAATCTTTGCAGAATCTGCGCAGATTTAGCAGTCTGCGCAGTCTGCCTCTCGTGAACGCACCCAATATGTTAAGAGTTAACATGCAGGCAGGCGCGCACTACGTATGTTGTTAATTAAGTGCGACTGACACTCGCTACCTCGAGGCTGTGCGGTAGCTTAGCACAGTAAAATAACAGCGATTCCGAAGTGGAATTCGACCAAATTTAATATTAT
The DNA here is from genome assembly GCF_902713425.1 of Acipenser ruthenus. Taxonomy (NCBI): domain Eukaryota; kingdom Metazoa; phylum Chordata; class Actinopteri; order Acipenseriformes; family Acipenseridae; genus Acipenser; species Acipenser ruthenus. The sequence goes on along the minus strand of NC_081196.1, from coordinate 17,233,423 downwards.
ACAGTTATATTATAATTTAGAAAACGATTGAGTGACAACAGCCAATCAGCTTCCTCCGCTGGAACGTTGAAGTGAAATCAGGATAAAACTATTAGAAAACCTTTTTTAAAAAAAAGTTTCTATATTATAATAGCATCTAATAGTCTCGTTATGTTAACTGTACTAGGAGGGCGTTACCACAAGATTACGTGTGTGTTGTATGTCGTTTCTTTTTATTCATACATGTAAGGGAAGTTGCAATAGAACAAACAGTTAAACAAAATGACTTGTGATCAGCGTGGTGTCAAGTAGTTGAGTGCAGTGGGGTTTTTGTGTTCATTTCAGTGTTGGTGATGCAGTTTATCAGGTAATATGATGTCACATAATAAGGATGGAAAAATAACACATATATTCTTAAAGTTTTACAGTGTACGATAATTTTTCTGAAAATACGATAATTTTGAGGGTCCAATACGATATTTCCACATTTCAGATCTGGCAACGCTGTACCCGAGAGCTGCGTTGTTCTCTGACGCTGTAGTTCTTGTGTGGCTGCACGGTGAGTCCGCAGTGTGAAAAAAAGCGGTTGGCTGACGGCACACGCTTCGGAGGACAGCGTTTGTTCGTCTTCGCCCTCCCGAGTCAGCGCAGGGGTGGTAGCGGTGAGCTGAGCATAAAAATAATTGGACATTACAAATTGTGGAGAAAATAATAAAAAATAATTTTGGTTGCATAGTGTAATAAGACCACAAAATGGGTATTTTTTATGCCTCAGTATTTTGTATTCATTTTTATTTTTCTTTGATCTGTTTTAAAAATAAATTTTGGAACTGGAGCTTCTGTGTCTGGCAAGTCATTCCTCCACTGGTTTTGTTTTTTAAATGGGCCTAGTGTGTTGCTCTCCCAAATAGAACTAGCAATGATGCGTAGGGTACTCAGACCACAGAAAGGGTGCTGTGTAAGGTTGGTGGTATGCTTCCTCCTAGATGGGCAGCCTCGATGGTAGGCAGAAATCGGAAGGTGACCATATTAGGGGGAGCGTGTAGCTGCACGTACACGAAAGGACTCCCTTGCAATCAGCCACTGGGCTGACAAGGATTGGAGAAACCATGGCGACAGGTTGTTTGCAGGGAGGAGTTTTGTGGTACATAGGGGAAGCAGCTACGTCAGTGACGGGCCTTGCGCTGAAACGTAAATCTGCAGCCGGAGCTTGTTGTGGGGAATTAAGTGTTTTGTTTTTGTTTGTTGCAGAGGAGAACTGAGGAGAAAGGCCGCTGCAGCTACGGAGCCAGCACACACTCGTGATCACGACCCTCACTGCACAGCACCGACACGCACCACAATCTCCCCCCCTGGTTTTGGAGGGCACAGTTTCATGCACCAGGAGTACCAATTGTATTGGATTGTTTTTGTGTTTGGGACTGTAAACCTGCTGTGTACCCCGATACCATCACTGGTAGAGGAGCGGCTTTATTATTTGTATTTGTGCAATAAACAAGGACGTTTTTGATACAAACATTGTTTGGACCTTCGCTTTGTGCACAGCCCCTCTCACATCCTGTCACACATGTTCATCAACTTTTTCGTCCTACTGATACAGTAGCTGCTAATTGATCATTTTGAATTTACCGCGGTGTGGAAGGGGAATATATGTGACTGACATACTTCCATTAAAATTCCATTAAATTTACCTGCAGATTATTGCAGATTTGCAACATGACGTTCATTCTATAGAAAGGGGAGAATGAGGTAGTTAAAACTGAATGTCATTACCATGGAGAACTTTTTTGTCAGTCACTGAGTTGTTAGATCATGTAATCAAGCAGAGACATGTCAAAGTGTGGGGAGACAGGTCTAAGATCCAGTTTACTGCGGCTCAGTGAATATTTAAAATAAAACCATGTTATATCCTGTTAAAATTAAATTAATGTTATAACTCCCTGTTAAATCATTTTGGAGAAAAAGGAACACATCGGACGCACATACAGGTGCCAGCATAAACAAGCATGCCAGTGACATACATACAGATAGTCAGACGACAGACAGACAGCTTTCGTAAACACCCAGGTTCTGATAAACTCAATAACTTGCTGAAGAATATCTTTATCAAGTTTCAACACTATTGGACAAGAGACACTTAACTGACTTTGTAAAAAGCACTGTTCCTTTAAGCATGGTCTAGAGTTTAAGAGTGTCCCCCAAAGTGATCAAGAAAGGGACCACACAGGCACCCATTCTCCTTCAATCCAGACCGAATTAGTTCTCCTTTGTCAGGTCTGGCCTCCCATTCAAACAACATATTTTCACATATTGGCTTACTAGTTGGGGTGGAAGTACACTTTTAACCCTATGCCTGCCAAAAGAACATGTACAAGGTGTCACAGTCAGTCCCTTCATGGAAAATATTTTTTAAACAAATAAAATAAAGGCGGTTAGAATCAATGCAAATCAAGTGTAATGACAGCGTAAAATAAAAACAAATATAAGTTATACAATACAAATAAAATAGTGGTGACATTTACAAATTGTGCATGCTGTTAGTTGAGTGCAAGAGTGCTATTATCATCTTGTTAATTCCAAACAGCCTGTCAATTAAAAGGTAGCCTGTGTTATCTGTGCATGTTATATGAAGTCGTGGTTGTGTTGACTAAAGTAATAAAACTCCTAATGGTTAGGAGTTGATAACATTGTGCTGTACAATTTCAATCTGTCCTGAAAACAATGTCGATCATTGAATGGGTTTGTTGAACTGTTTGTGATTCTTGAAGTGTGCACACAAGCCTTTAAAAGCAGCTTTCAGAAACACAAATAGAAAGTACATCTGCATTCAAAAAAAAGTCTTTACAATACTTTACAAGTATTCTTTAGGGAACAAGCTTATTTTCTGTTTACGAAAAAAATCAGTGAGCTTTGCATCTCTTGTCATTATTTACATTTATATGGATACAGTTAATGGGCCATTACATGAGAAGTGGCATCTTTCTGCCATTCACTTTCAGTGGGATTCCAAATCCTGTTATCCTGTAATAAAATTACAAGGCACAGTTTGTATAAACCAATGTCACAAAGGTACTTAGCGACTGCAGCCTGTCGTTGAACCGAATGACTGATTCAGTTAAGTGGAATCAGCATAACTGTTTTGTTTTTTTTTAAAAGCAGAGCCAAAACACTTGTCATGTACAGCAATAACAAAAATAGAGGACATATCTAGTGTATTTGGAGACAACAGACTCCTTAGTAAAAAAAATAAATAATAATCCTTGACTTGTTGCATACTTGATGCACCCTGTAGTTATCATGGTTTATTTGCTGAAAAGCATATCTCCCCTGGACTAAATGAGAATTCCTACAGGGGTTGAATGCATCTAAAAAGGCTTACATTCTCAATTTGCATGCAACATAAAACATAAAATACGTTGGCAGGTAAGGTTTAATTTATGGTCTAGTACATGATTAGATTAATATATGCTGTATATTAACACAGATGTACATGTCTCTTGTGGATGTATACATGGTTACAGTTTTAAGTAATAGTGAGTGCATCTTTTAAAATGCAAGCAACGTACATTTCATTATATACAATAGCTGTTCCATAGATAAGGTGTCAAACTTCTTAGAAATGGTTGATACACACACAACATAATTTTACCACATCCAGTGTTCAAGTGGGTTGAGATTAAAATCTAAATGTTTTCTAATGAATAGCTGTTGAGTTATAGCTCACGTACAAAAACAGCCACGCAAGAGTGGGATGCTTGTGGCCATTATCATGAGTAAACATATCCAAATTAGTTTCCTTAGATCAACAGTAATTTGAAACAAGTCAGTCATTCTGTCATTTGGATTTGAATAAATGCAAAATAGATTACAAATAAGATTTTAAAAAATATTCAGTAGCGTCGAGTACAAAACATGTCTTCTGTGCTGGAAAAGTTGTTCTATAAAATATGATTCACAAACTACAATCAAGTAAAGGGCTCCCGAGTGGCGCGTCCAGTAAAATTACAACATCAACAAGCATTTTCAAATGTCAGTGTTACCTTGCGTGTTCCCCTAAATAGTCTTTGATAACTAAGTTTGCCTTTGAGAGTTGTTTAACCACACAAGTCAGCCAGTTGCCCCAGACTGTCAGCCTATGATTACTGCTTTGCCTTTAAGAAACAAAAGGCATTTAAACACATAAGACTGCAGTCTCTCTTTTTTTGGTATTCACAGAAGATATGAAAACACAGAGTCCTCAATTTGGGTCCTTCGAATTTAGCTGCTTTAATTCTGTCTGTTCTTTCCGCTTCCTCCACCAGTACATGAAGTTTTCTCCCACAAAGAAATACAAGAGTGGGTCCAAGCAACTGTTTGATGCTGCAAGGCAGAGGGTGACCACAGCTACCTTATGTATAAAGTTAATATAGTCGCAGCTCTCATAGCCGGGCAGCAAGGACTGTATCGTGTAGGTCTCCAAAAAAACCGTCCTGACTATGTGGTAAGGCAAAAAGCAAATTATGAAAATACAAGTGACAATGACAACCATGGCGGACGACTTTTTGTGGGAGGGGCTCTTCTTTTGCCTGTTTCTGGGTTTCGTTAAGGTTTTGACAACAAAGAAGTAGCAGACAGCAATGACAGTGAAAGGTATAAGGCACCCTATCAAAAGAACCACATAGTTCATCAATAAAATAATTTTATATTGAGGTTCTAGGCATTTCACTTTGTCTCCCTGATTTGTAATCCCTTTTAAAAGCAACGGGGAAGAAGCTGCCGCTACAAAAAACCAAACTATGCAGCACACTATTTTGGCACTGTGTGTGTTTCTGAGCATCACAAATTTATAGGGGTGCACTATGGCTAAGTAACGCATAATACTGAGCACCATCAGGAAATAGATGCTGCTGTACATGGTTAGGTAAAAGGCATAAGACATGATTCTGCACATGACATCCCCAAAAATCCAGTGTGACTCCATCAGGTAGTAAGTCACGCGGAAGGGAAGAGCGCACACCAGTATTAGGTCAGAGATTAGCAAGTTAAACAGGTACATGTTGACTGAACTCCATTTCTTTTTAGGCTTGCAGAAGATGATCAAGGAGACACCATTCCCAAAAAACCCAACAACCCAGATAGTTAAGTACGTTGCAGGATAGACGCGGTACTTGAAGTCATCGATGGAACAGTTGGGATGGTCGCTGGAGTTATTCATGTTTGTTTCACTTGGGATTCAACAGGGTTTCATTTTTCTTTCTGCGGAAAAAAAGAAACACAATTGATTATCTTGACAAGCAACCTTAGCAAGTACAGTGCAACCTGGAAAGCACTTTATTGTGTAACAGTTACACAGTATGAAACAGAAAATATCATTGCATGAACCAAATAGTAAACACCTAGTAAAGTTTCTAGGGTCTGCCCAATGTTAAATATCCCGCAGACGACCTGGCACTTTAACTGTTTTTACTAAGGCACCGTGAGAGACAGCCCTACTTACAACATGTCTTTGGAAAGAGGAGATTCAGACTTTTAAAACAAGGTCCTACTTGTGTATTTCCGGTAGATGACTATATTAGGAGATAGCCTTGAACGCAAGTGTTTTGGAATATTGGTGCTGCGCTGAAGACAGACCTACCTCGGTGCAGTAAACAAACATTTTCACACAAAATCTTTACAAAATAAGAGAGATGCATGAGACCAGTACTGTTTAGGGTTATGTTGCCATGGTGGCCAACGTGCTGGCCATTCAAGCCACAGTGAACAGCCCCATCTTGTACCACATGATCAGGGTGCCGGACAAATAATTTGAATGTTTTTTGTTTTGCACATTTTCAATTAATCATTTTGGTCCCTTTTGTTTCTGGCCATAATTACTTTATTTATCATGTTCCCTACATGTTGAAGTTTAATTGTGCACTGTCAGATTTGAGCTAGCCATGCTAAAATATTTTTTACAAACAATAATGTTTTTTTTCTAAAAAGTGTCTCTCTTTTTCTGTGGTTTTTGCTATCTGTATTGAACAGGGTGAGTTTCAGACTATTTCACTTTTCTTTTATGAAAGCCTAGTGTGTGCACATTCATTTCATATATGACATGTACCTGTAACCTTTATAGTTAAAGAGTTATAGCCACAAATCTAACAGTAAAAAAAAGGCAAAAATAGCTCTGACCTTAAAAGGTTTTAAACAAGAAATAACCGATGAAGAACATGTATACAGTTAAAGGTATTGGGTATTGCAGTCAGTATAGAATGCAGCTCATGTTTTTGTTTCTAATTTGTGAAGACTGACCAACATGACCACATCTGAAGCAAGTGCAAAGGCAACTTTACTGAGAGAAATACAGTACAGCAGAACCAGTAACAGTATAAAACTAGCAAGGTATGGCTTAGTTGTTATTGTACTGAGCCGTTTGCTAGTTATAAACTGTTCAAATGATGTCCATGCCCTTGCAATTCCTTCAAAATATTTATGAAAATGTTTGTTTGTACTTCATAAGTTCTACGTACGTTTATGGTCCAAACATTACAGCATTTCTTGGAAGTAACCATTGCAGTGTGAGAAGAAACACTTCAGTTTTTTTAAAAAAATAGTTATTCATTTCCAAGTAAGACAACAAAAAACATGGTGGTTAAGCTAAGGTACCGTTTTGACTTACAGTTATTTCTTGTCTTTATCTAGGATAACTATTGTACTCATACAAAATATCTTGTTTAGAGAAATTCCTGCATGTGGCAGCAGCACCCAGTACAACTCCAATATTAAATAATATTTAACAGTACAGTGTATAGATGCATTTTGTTCAGAAGCAACTTCAGCTCTACAGTATACATCTTGTTTTGTTTTGTTCATTCAGTTCATATTCAAATAGCCTAATATGAACTGAATGAACAAAACAAAACAAAATGCGACAGAAGCAAAATAAATAAATAATAATCAATAATTAATAAACAGATGGGTCGCCTTGGATAAAGGCAGCAGCTAAATAAATAATAATACAAGAGAAATGATATGCAACTAAATTGAGGAATACTAAGTTATTTATGAATAGCTTCAGTATCAAAAAAGAAGAAATTAAATGGAAAGGATAATCTTTAAAAGACAATATTTAAACTATTGTTGATTATATGGATGTTTGCCCTCAGCTTCTTTAGAATGCAGACTGTGCTTACATTCCAGTTTGTTTATAGCTTCCAAAGGTAGTTTTTAGTGGATGATTTAAAGCAGTAAGGGTATATTTAAGTTGAGTGAAAGAATATTTTGCATCAGAGTACCTTTTTTCAAACTCTCCCTGTGATGAGTCAAAGTGGTTTAGGTCTGTAATTCAGCCTCCCGACAGTAGAAGGCATCAAACCAACTCTTATCTTGTAACAATTGTAAGTCGCCCTGGATAAGGGCGTCTGCTAAGAAATAAATAATAATAATAATAATAATTGGTGAGGGGCGGAAGTGCGAGTATGTAAATTCCGGCCACTGGAGTCAAGTGAGTTGTAAGGACACTTGTCAGTTTGGGATTGGTGTTCCACTGACTACAGGGGCGGGGCTTTGCATACCAAAGGGAACGTGCTACTGTGTTCGGGGTTGGTCCTGGAAAGCATAGGCGGGGTGAATAGACCTGAGGGAGACACTAAGTGTTTGCTGGTTGTGTTTTTATTTTGCTAGCACGGGGGTGGAATACACATTAACATTTTATTTTCTGTTTTATCCCTTTTATGTCCGGGGATATCGTGAAGAGGACTAAGGAGTATCCGAACCCTTCTTTTTATTATTATTCCAGCACCCCCTTCCTCACGCCATTCTTTTTTCGTTTTCTTTTATTTTATCGTGTAACTAATAATATTAATAAAATAAATTTTATTTGGTTGCACGTAAATTACTGTCTGGACATTCCATTATTACTCACACACCTCACACGTGGTGTCAGCAGTGGGATATGGATCCAGCTACAGTCTTGGCAATGTTTAGGGAGCAGGAGGAGAAGCGAGAGGAGAGAGAAACACGGCGCCAGGAACAGCTCGCCCAGTTCTTTGGACAGCTGGTGGAGAAGTACAATCTAAGTTGCAGAAGATGACTCCAGAAGATGATCCCGAGGCTTTCCTAGTCACCTTTGAGAGAGTGGCGGAAGCAGCAGGGTGGCCTAAGGAACACTGGGCCATGAAATTGGCACCTTGCTTGACAGGGGAGACCCAGGCAGCTTACAGAGCGTTGATGGCCGCAAAGGCAACAAACTATGACAAAGTGAAGAAAGCCATTCTCTCACGCCTCGGGATCACGGAGGAAACATACCTGCGCCGCTTCCGGGAATACCAGCTGTCCAAGGGGATGCGTCCCCGGGTTGCGGGACAGTATCTTATGGATCAGTGCACCCGGTGGCTGCAGCCAGAAGAACACACACCCCAAGAACTGGTGCAGAAGTTTGTAATAGAGCAGTTTGCGTCTATATTACCGCCAGGAAATCGAGAGTGGATTAAAAGGAATCGACCTACCACTCTCGAGGATGCCATCATCCTGGCGGAGGCATATGAAGACGCGAACGAAAGCGCTGTCTCAGACCCCACTCCTGCCCCTAAACTAACTAGGACCAACCAGCCAATGAAGCCAGGCGGGGATAACCAGACCTTCAGACCATGGAGGCCGAGGTTAGCCCCATCTTGGGCGAGAGAAAAATCCCCTAACCTGCCGGTCATTGACTCGCAGGACAAAAAGACTCTGTTGGTGCCTCCTACCCCAGTGTGCTATCGGTGTAATGAGCCCGGACATATTGCCAGGAATTGTCCGATAATGGAGGTGGACATGGCGAGAAGATCCTGGTCAGCAGTAACAGGTAAGAACGCTGGGGAATGTCGGGAGGGCCCTTATCAATTAAGAGTACAGGTCGGGAATAAGAATACTTACGCATTTGCGGACTCTGGGTGTGCACAAACATTGATTCAACAAGCTCTCTTGGATGGGGTATCCTGGGAGCCACAGGGTGAAGTGGCTATCTCCTGTATCCATGGAGAAACTCGGGTTTATCCCACAACTAAAGTTAGACTTACTGTAGGTGATTATTCAGCTTACGTTAAAGTGGCTGTAGCGCAATGTTTACCATACTCTGTTCTCCTGGGAAGAGACTGGCCATTTTTTGATTGTATTTTAGGTTGGGAAATGGTCTTAGTTTCTACCAGGGGACAATCTAAGCAACGGGAGAAAACAATTGGCGAAATTTTCCCGTTGCAATCCGACCTGTTTAACCCTAAAATCCGCCCCAGAAAAACAAAAAGAGAGCGCCGACTGGAAAAATATGAGGGAACTCTGAGACGACAAGGGGAGGGGTCTGACTCAAAGGTAAACCAATCTCTTAAACGGCAGGGTAAGGGAGTAGGTATTCAGTGTAACCAGGGCTGTGAGGTTACTGATGTGGAAGGTCACATAATAAAAGACACTCCTCTCAGTGTACCTAACCATTGGGACCGAGATATTGACCTGGGATATGAACAACAAAATGATCCCACGTTACAATATGCTTGGAAACAGGTTAGATATGTTGAGGGGAAGGATATGCAGGAAGGACAACCAGTGGTATTTCCGCATTTTTCTGTATCTGGGCACTTATTATATAGAATAACCCGGGCTCCCGGGACGGGGCAGCTCGTAAAACAGTTATTGGTTCCTGGGCCTTTTCAGTCGGAAGTCATGAGATTGGCGCATGATATCCCATTTTCAGGTCATTTAGGAACTGAAAAGACCCAGGAACGAATTCTGGCCCGGTTTTATTGGCCAGCGGTTTATGGTCTTGTGCAGAAGTATGTATCTGAGTGTCCTGAATGTCAATTAACTGCCCCTAAGTCAGTTCACCCCACACCTCTGGTCCCACTGCCAATTATTGGGGTACCGTTTGAAAGGATTGGTGTAGATTTGGTAGGCCCTCTGGAGGGAACAGAGTCAGGATATCGGTATATTCTGGTAGTAGTGGACTACGCAACACGATATCCAGAAGCTGTTCCCTTACGCTCTATGAATGCAGAAATTGTAGCAAATGAATTGGTAAAAATATTCTCTAGGGTGGGAATCCCGAAAGAAATTCTCACTGATCAGGGCACTAATTTTATGTCTGGCTGTATTCAGCAACTATACAAATTATTGAAAATCCGTTCAATTCGAACCTCAGTTTTTCATCCTCAAATGGATGGTCTTGTTGAACGATTTAATCAGACTTTGAAAAGTATGTTGCGCCGCTTTGTAGATCAAGAAAAAATGCAATTGGGCCAAACTGCTTCCCTACTTGCTCTTTGCAGTTCGTGAGGTACCACAATCTTCAACTGGGTTTTCTCCGTTTGAGCTCTTGTACGGTCGGCAGCTGCGGGGTATCTTGGGTCTCATAAGAGAAGGCTGGGAAGAACAGTCAAAAGAGTCTAAAAATATAGTAAAATATGTGTTACAGTTACGCGATCGCTTAGAATTAGTCTGTCGATTGGCGCATGACAATCTCAAAGCGGCACAGCAGAAGCAGCAGCAAAGCTACAATAAAAATGCAAGAATTAGGAACTTTCGACCTGGAGACAAAGTGTTGTTGTTGCTTCCCTCATCGGAATCTAAGTTGTTTGCTAAATGGCAGGGTCCCTTTGAGGTTATTCGAGCGGTTGGAAAAGTTAATTATGAGATCCGACAGCCTGGGCATCGGAAAGAAAATCAAATTTATCATGTTAATCTCCTCAAACCGTGGAAAGAGCGGGAGGTCCATTTTATATCTCCCGCACAGGAGGGAGAGGACTTTGGACCCTCAATTGAGCCAGTGTCAGCAATTGAGGTCACGATGGGGGAACAATTAACTCCTGATCAGCGCAAAGAGGTAAGCAATCTAATCAATATGTTCAGTGATGTGTTTTCTAATGTGCCTGGAAGAACGCATTTGATTGAACATGCTATTATCACTCCGCCAGGTCTGAGAGTTAGACAGAGACCGTATCGCATTCCAGAGAGACGGAGAGATTCTGTTCAGAGGGAGGTGGAGTGTATGTTGAAACTTGGGGTAATTGAACCCTCCCGAAGTGAGTGGTGCAGCCCAATTGTACCAACAGACAAGCCAGATGGGTCACTACGGTTATGTATCGACTTTAGGAGGGTGAATACTATCTCTAAGTTTGATGCATATCCCATGCCTTGGGTAGATGAACTCTTAGACAAGCTGGGGTTAGCTTGGTTTATTTCAACTTTGGATCTGACGAAAGGATACTGGCAGATTCCATTAACGAAAGCCTCTCGTGAGAAAACAGCATTTTCAACCCCAGATGGTCTTTTCCAATTTTGTACTATGTCGTTCGGACTTCATGGAGCTCCTGCTACTTTCCAGAGACTGATGGACAGGGTATTACAACCTCATCGAGAGTATGCAGCTGCATATATTGATGATGTAGTCATTTATAGTTCTTCCTGGAGAGAACATTTGAATAGATTAGAAGCCGTCTTACAGTCTCTGAGGAAGGCGGGGCTCACAGCGAACATGGCAAAGTGCGCTATTGGAAAAGAAGAAACTAAATATTTAGGTTTCATAATGGGTAAGGGTAGAGTGAAACCGATGGTTTCAAAAGTCCAGGCTTTGTTGGATTCACCGGTACCTAACACGAAAACCCAGGTGAGATCATTGTTGGGGTTGGCTGGTTATTACCACCGCTTTATTCCACACTTTTCCACTATAGCCGCCCCTCTTACTGATCTCACTAAAAAGAACGCTCCAAATAAAATTAAGTGGAGTGCAGAGTGTCAGACGGCTTTTGAATCTATTAAAACTAACTTGAGTCAGGCCCCAGCATTAGTAAACCCGGATTTCAGCCGAGAGTTCATCATTCAGACCGATGCATTGCAGACTGGTCTGGGGGCGGTTCTGTCCCAGGAAAGAGATGGTATAGAACACCTGATATTATACATTAGTCGGAAGTTACTGCCCAGAGAATGAAGATATTCGGTAGTTGAGAAAGAATGCCTGGCAGTAAAATGGGCTGTAGAGTCCTTAAAATACTATCTTCTGGGACGACCCTTTGTTCTCATCACAGATCACGCCTCTTTAAAGTGGTTAGACACGATGAAGGATTCAAACGCTAGGATTACGCGGTGGTACCTGGCACTCCAACCCTTCGCCTTTCAATAAGGCATCGTGCGGGTAAGTTACACCAAAATGCTGATTTTTTTTTCCCGGGAGGGAGGGAAAAAGGACGGGTTAGAGGTTTCCGAGTGTTCCTTCGGCTCCACTCTGAGGGATGGGATATGTGATGAGTCAAAGGGGTTTCGGTCTGTAATTCAGCCTCCTGACAGTAGAAGTCATCAAGCCAACTCGGGACTTCCCTTACCAAGGTCTCGTGACCATGACGAAATTCATCTTTATGAGGGGCGGCACCTTGGTGAGGGGCGGAAGTGCAAGTATGTAAATTCCGGCCACTGGAGTCAAGTGAGTTAAAAGGACACTTGTCAGTTTGGGGGATTGGTGTTCCACTGACTACAGGAGCGGGGCTTACTAAAGGGAACGTGCTACTGTGTTCGGGGTTGGTCCTGGAAAGCATAGGCGGGGTGAATAGACCTGAGGGAGACACTAAGCATTTGCTTGTTTTGTTTTTATTTTGCTAGCACGGGGTGGAATACACATTAAGGTTTCTTTTCTGTTTGATCCCTTTTATGTCCGGGGATATCGTGAAGAGGACTAAGGAGTATCCGAACCCTTCTTTTTATTATTATTCCAGCACCCCCTTCCTCACGCCATTCTTTTTTCGTTTTCTTTTATTTTATCGTGTAACTAATAATATTAATAAAACAAATTTTATTTGGTTGCACGTAAATTACTGTCCGGACGTTCCATTATTACTCACATGCCTCCCACTCCCACTCTCTCCCCTCGCTGTAAAACACCTCGATGACATGGATGTGTCACATACTTCAAAACAAATTGAAAACCCTAGTAACAGCCTTTCAGAATGCCAAAAATGGCTTTTACAAGTGGAAAATCCTCAGTTAAAAGGCTTAGAAATTAAAAACTAACACTAAAGTTGCTAGCAAGTCAGTTCCCTTTTTTATTTAACAAAACAAAAATAATTATTATTTTGCTTGGAGCGGAAAAAGAAAAAATAAGGGTTTTTTTACTTATAAAAGTTTTAAAAGTAAACAATACTATTTTTCAATACAATTCAACAAACCATGATTTTTACTCCAAAGCACACACCAAATGGAAATAAAATATATGCCTGTAGGTTTACGGTTTTGTGTTGTTCGCTGTGCCTGCAGTGTATATGAGAATTCAGTGTATATAACGATTCAATTAAATCAACCTAATTAAATTTTTTTACATGGCAAAAACTGATATTATAAAATAATAAAACAATTTTCATAGGGCCGTAACTGTTATTATTATTATTTATTTCTTAGCAGACGCCCTTATCCAGAGCAACTTACAATTGTTACAAGATATCACATTATTTTTACATACAATTACCCATTTATACAGTTGGGTTTTTACTGGAGCAATCTAGGTAAAGTACCTTGCTCAAGGGTACAACAGCGGTGTCCCCCACCAGGGATTGAACCCATGACCCTCCGGTCAAGAGTCCAGAGCTCTAACCACTACTCCACACTGTTAATGTTAATTTGTGAAGTTAAACCTGAAAATCATGTTAGAAATCACATTAAAAATAAATAGTACTTTGTTTAAATTTCCAATGTTATTGCATATGTTATCCCTTTAAAATAAATTGCTGATGGCCTTAGAAAGAAAATGATACATTATACATTGCACCAGTTGGTGCTGTATCTGTTTAAGAATGCAGAATCTATCTGAAATTTTTTGGAAAAATTATTTCCAATTTAAGAGTGCATGTTTTACTGGGAACATAATTATATAGCATTTGTTACAAGTTTTAACAGTTGTTAAAAAAATAAATAAATAAATAAATTCTTAATTAAAAGATTTTGTCTGTTTGTTGACTTCGACTTATTTTTATTATTTTTTTTGCCAGGTTCATTGATGCAAGTAAGAGCTTCATGGGGTGCCTGGAGTCTTCACTTCAGTGTACAGGTTGCAACTGATTAAAGATACCCTGGTGATAATTGATTTTTGTGCATTATTTGTTAGATCAAAACTGTATTGATGACTGATATGCTTCTAATAAGCTCTTAAGTAATGTAAAAGCAGCTTTTAATTCAGAATAGGGGCTGCAAAACTGACAGGGTGGCTGACGTCAGGCCAGTTGCAGGAACAAAAACAAACAAAAGGTAGTACAGCTGGCAAAAGACGTGGCGTGCGCCGTTTATTTAAATAATACAAAAATAAAATAAATATTTAAAAACAAAACACTGCTCACAGAGCAAAATAAAGCTTAAACAAAATAATCACGAACACAAAAACTAAACCACACAGGTCAGGCTGAGCAATCGCTTTCACTGATCCTGTATTGTCTATTCTATTCTATTCTATTCTATTCTATTCTATTCTATTTTAAATTTCTCTCTTGCTCTCGTTCCTCCTCTGAACACCCACCTTCAGTGCAGAGAGCTGCAGGCTTTTATATCATGGCCGAGGGGTTTAACTGGCTAGTAATTATTCTATTACCCCTCGGCCACAATCTGCACAAGTTTATTAATTATTCCTGGCAAAAGACGAGCACCAATCTCGCCTCTGCCAGAACAAGTTTTAAATAAAACAAAATAATAACAAACACGGCTCCGCCGTTATTTATAAATAAATCATAACACATCATCATAAATATAATAAATAAATCATACACCAAAACACACGGCTTTCGCCGTCATTTAAATAATAAATCATAATATAAAAATATAAAACAACACAGGGGTGGAGGGGGAGACCCCGTTCTATAAATAAATAAACAAATACTTTTAAACAGCAGGGCTTTCTACCGCCCTGCTACAATGACCTATATGCTTCTAATAAGCTCTTAATTAATGAAAATGAAACCTTCACTTCAGAATAGAGGCTGCAAAACTCTTTACTAGTGACCAACATCCTCCTAATAAGCCCTTTATTGGAAACAAAGTCCAGCTCTGGGATAGAGTGTTATCCATGCATGGTCCACTTTGTTTTGCTGCTTTATTACCAAGGTATTAATCATATACAAGCTGCTAGTAGGACCTAATATGGCCAAAACCAGCTTTCACTTCAGTATAAGACATGTAAATCATTTTATGTCCAGTAGCCTGTTAGTAAGGCATGTTTGAGAATAAGTATAACCAGTACCTAACAAACCCTTATTAGGAGGCTATACATGATGTGCTAACAAATAAGTTCATAATAAATACCTAATATGTAGTGCTTAAAATAAAGTGTTACCAACATGTCCTGTTATTTGAAAACTGATTTGTTTATATAATAGTTTCCCTTTTTAGTACTGTAATACTTTAATATCACATGGCCATTTGAAAAAGTACCTAATAAAGCAACTATTTATTAAAATGGGGAACTGGACACATTTCAGTGTGTTGAAATCCATTGCATTGCCCTTCATTACAATAACTTCTACAGTGTGTTGAAAGAGGTACTTGCAGCCCAACATTGAGCAAAGAGCTCAATTGAGTTGTACTTTCAGAGATGTTGTATGAAATGTTGAACTAAACAATTAATGCTGTATATTATCCTGTAAACTATACAATATTGAATTGTAATATATGTAGAAATACTAAAATAATCTGGCAACATTTATTGTGAGACATTGATGAAACACCTAATAGACCAAATACGAGTCGTTAGCATTCTAGAATTCTAACAGCTATGCAAACATTGAATTGACTCGATTTTACCTGATAAAACTTTTGATTTTACAGTTTTGTATGTGCATATAGCTGTTTACACACTAGTTTCTTTTGAAATGTTTATTTTATTAAAGTTTTTCTTTTTTTGAAGTAGTGCTTTATACGTGGTAAGTTAGAAAATAAACCCTTTATCTTTAATTGTTCATTTAAATACAACGTTTCGGCTGTGCAGATGTTTGATATGATGTGCTTGAATAAAACTTTTGAGTTGTATCCAATAGTTTGTCTTTCATTTTAATATTGATGATGTTTAAAATGTACTGTGATAATGACTGCCGTCGTACAGTGTATAGTGTGTGTGTGTGCGTGCGTGCGTGCGTGCGTGCGTGTTGGGGGGGGGGTGTCTATGTTTTGTACGGCCTTTCTGCTGGCGATTAAGTGATATTAAGTCAGTAGAACTGGATCTTGACTGCTGAAACGTTGTGAGCCACAAGCACGATCCCTGCTCAGGTTTACATGGGTTTTTACAGCTATTTTTATCGTGAGAAAGCGATTGACCCTGCCCTTAAAGTCGTGCTGCCAAAAGGACTTCTTTTTGCTGTTTCACCATGTACTCAAGTGACGACGTCACAGTGTCATGACTGTAGAGTCGATTTTCAAGTGCATGTAAACCAAGCCTATGAGAAATTAACAGGAAAAAACCTAATATTTAATACAAAAATCACCCTTAACATGCAGAAACTTACCTTTTTTTAGACTGCTGCCAGTCCCCACTGTGCTTCTTTTTTTTCTAATTAAATCGACATGGACAGTACTTCCTTCTCTTTTTTAAGAAAATCATTCTGCAGCAATTGAGTGCAGTGGGTTAAGCTCCAGACTGAACATGAAACTCTCAGGCTAGCTTATTTATCATGTCAATGGGAGGGACCAGCAGCTCTTGGCTCACTAGCAGGCTTGTCCTCTATTCTCTCGTGTTATCTGAAACCATTTTCATAAAACATCAAAGCCTTTAATGTTCATGGAGTATATCCTTAGCAACGTCACCACTGAGTAATTATTCACTCTGTAGCACTGAAGACAAAAAACGTATTCAATGTTCAATGCTAAACATTTATTTTGTGGTATATGCAATATAACACTGTTGGGGACAGGCCTTATTCCCAGCAACCTGAGAGTGAGAGCGCTGCCCCAGTTGGGTGCTACTTATATAACAGTGAGAGACACTAGCACCTAATACACCACTTCAATATAGTTACAGTAGTATTAATATATTTACAGTGGTATTAAAGACACCAGTGTGCACACTTGGTTACAGACTTGATTTAACTTGGTGTATATGAATGTTTTGGAGCTTTAAAGTATCTCTTCTCCATATGAACCATTCTCTCTCTCTCTCTCTCGTTCCTCTCTCTCTCTCTCTCTCTCACTCTCTCTCTCTCCTTTCCTACACCCACCGAGCTGGAGAGCTGCAGGCTTTTTATACCATGGCCGAGGGGTTTAACTAGCTAGCAATTATTCTATTACCCATCGGTAATAGAATAAAATAAAATAAATCATAACAAATACAACAAAACAAATACAAAATACTGAAGGACGGCACCTCGCTCGTCCTCTATAATAAAACAAACAAATACAAAGTAACACAGGGGCGGAGGGGGAGACCCCGTTCTAAAAATAAATACATTTAAACAGCAGGGCTTACTTCCACCCTGCTACAGCATGATAACACTGGGACAAAATTTGAAAAGAAATAGTCATTAAATAACCCTTTCAAGCACCACAAATCATTTGGAAAAATAAAAAATATATTTGAAGCAACCATTCAGAACGATTGAAATAAAGGAAAAATAAACCACTGACATTTAAAGCTATTCTTTAAGAGGAAGATACCAGACAATAAACAGACGAACCAGCCAAAGAATCCTGGGCTAAAAGAGGAACACTTAGCAGGTCACAGATAAAATGCTATTCTGAAATTATGAAAATAAATAAGTCATATATGGTGTCATTTACAGAGTGATGTTGTTTGTAGGTTTTCGTTTTTTATTCCTGTTCAATCCACACAGCGCATACCTGTGATAAAGCAGTGTTGCAGACTTGTACAAACTATACCAGTGGAATGCAAGTGTTTGTTTTCATTTGGGATTTTCTGCTTTGGTTTTTAGGATGTGTATTTTTTGCAATTATTACAGCAGTAATTTGCCTTAGTCATTAGAGCACAGCATACTGGGACTCAATCATTTTTTTTAATGTATTTATTGTATTACATTTTCAAATATAGCTTCATGCCTCTGACTTCCCAGGCTCTTGTAAGAATAGTGTTTAGTATAAAAAGTATATGGAGGGTGTGTGAGGATAGGTTCCTGCAGCAGAGCACCGTCGATAGAGGCAACTTCTGCTTTTATAGCTGTGCTTTCTCCCACTGTTTATTTAGCATTTCTGTCTTTAATTTATTTAATACTCCACTTTGTGTATATGCGCCTGTGAGCTGCACCATCACTGGTACAATCACATGGTTTCCTCTGGTCTACCTTTCCCTACATGCTACCATTACTGGTACCCTATCGCCAGAAACTTGTAATGACACCAACAAGCACAATTTTGTATATTGTAAATGGGTTTTGGCTGCCTGTGTAAGGTCAGCTTTTCTGTGTCTTTGCCTCTTGTCGGTGACAACCCACTTTCCCACAAAGTATTTCTATTTCAGTAAACAGTTCCTTTTTCACATAAAAAAAAAAAACACTGAAAATATTTCATATATCATAATGATCTAATCTGCTTGTTTGAACAAGAACAAGTGTTGCCATCCGGGGGGAGGAGGAAGGATAAACAGGTTTCCCTTACAGACTTTTCCCAGCTCCGATTTTAAAATGGAGTTTGAGGACCTTGGGGGCAAGATGTTCCACATGGTCCTGCAAGAAAAATCCAAAAGGATAAATACATAACAGGCCTTACTCTGTAATAAGTAAAGTGGTGCTGCTTATCTCACTCAGTGCCCTCCTTGCTAAATACTGAGTGATCCAAGCATAGGATTAATGACTACAGGACATTATCAGCTAGACAGTCAAAATAGCTGTGAGGAAAGCAGAACTACCCACTGTATTTTAAGAACATTTCTCTGTTCTGTTTCTTCCTCAAATGTGTACTACATGGTATATGGATTTAGGCTGTGTTAAAGTAAATAATAAATATAACATGATTTTTTTTCAAAGGATACACTGTATAACCTTACTGTAACTCCTTCTGCATGAGCATACATGAGTGCCTAGAAGGCTTCAAGAAAGCTTGTGTGTATGTAGCGAAACTACCTTTAAGGAATGTAAACAAACAGGAAAGCCAACAGGTCTGGTTTCTAATGAAGTAGTAAGCACAGAAGGCTATGAAATAACATTTTAATATAACATTGAAGAGAACATTATTCACAAATACTTCAAAATATCAAAAATACACGACAAAATCTTCAATGGGAAACAGAAGTTATTCCTGAATTATTTTATTAAATGAATTCACGTGTGAAATGACAGATGCAAAACAATTACTTTTAAGTACAAAACCAAGTAGTCGGATTTAATCTACGGTATACACTGAACTGTGTCATCACTGAACTGTGCTACTCTATATCTTATATCTCGGCAATGACAGTAGTTTGCATGAAATATGAAGTCTCTTTGAAAACATTTCATTGTGATCAAATTGTGGTTCCATTAGATTCCATTTCATTAACTTTACCAGCTGCACTCATTTCACCCTAATGCAGGACCAGGAAATGATTCAAAATGCTGTTATCAGTGTGTGCTTCCTGCACAGTACATTATCAGTTTAAATGCACTGCATTTCCATTTAGTATTTTGAATTATTTCTTGGTGATCAATTCCATGCAGCATTCTCTAGTTTCTATGATTGTTACTACAGCAACCATAAGCCAATGATGTTTTACAGCAAGGAAAGGGTTGAAAATGCTACACTATTTATTGTATTTGTTTGCACTGGACTGGGTTAATGAGCAGTAATGGTGCTCATTCAGTTCAATTCAGAAAGCTCAATGTTTACATTAAGGCCTGTTGTGTGTACATCACATTTAATGGGTTTTGTCGGCCTTACTAGAAATAATATGAAGACGCATGTTATTCTACTATTTACTAGTTGCAGGGTCTTGTTGGAGGGTAGCTATCTGTGAAGTGATCTCCACCCCTTCAATGCTTTCCTTCCTGTCATTAACCAACAAGACTTGCTTTGGCTCAAAAGATATTGCTGAGGTGAAAAACATAGGGAATATAACAGAATACCTGAAAACAAGGCATTCCAAATAGTATGGTACCAGATATCATTTTTAAAATATAAACAAACATTTGCTATAACATTTGTTTTTTTCAAACTTGCACACGTGAGACCTACTTAGACCATGTTCACTCTACTGTGCTGGCCCAGGGCCACCTCAGATTTAGGTCTGCAACCTCTGCCATCTTGGCTAGCAGAGGATTCAGCTTTCTATTTACCTTTCGTGCGCTAGAGAGTATGGGACTGTCCACTGAGCTATGCAACCGCATTGGTCATGTGATACGAAAAGGCTGTCCCTAGTCTGCTTTGCGTTAATGCATATGTAAAGGTCCTGGATTGCAAATCATAAATCTTGGCCATTCACATATGAGAAAAGGCGGCCCTGAGGCGGCCCAGAGCCTCCTTAAATCTCAAGTGTGAACAGGATCTTAGTGAATGGAAGTGCCCGGTAGGTGAGATTTATAGAAGCTATAACCACTTCAAGACTACTGCTTGTTGAAGGCAATTTTACATTTTCCCTCAGTTATGAGGTCTAAAGTTCAACATGTACTGTCTGGCTACCAAAATAAACACACACAGTTCCATAGAAATGTATGTCACAATTCATGTATCAGACCAAAACCTAAACCACCAATTGCTGTACCAGCCATGGAACACAACTGATGAGACAGCTATTTAAATTATGTTGTGTGTGACTAATTCTGTGAAACCACTATGGCAAGTCCCTCAGCACTCTAGTGACTACTCCAGATAATATGGCTTTTGAAACAAATTATCAAGGCTGTACGGAGTGAAAATTCAAAGCAACATTCTTTAACTAGGTGCTTCAGCATCACCACACAAATAACACCTTAATTTGCCACAGATGCACAAATGACTCACAGGCTTGGAACTATCACACAAGTCCTTGCCAAGGTAATAAGGGCCAGGGAACATTCAACCAGGCACCATTGTGGTCCACATCTATATGTTTTTGATTTGGCTGTTGAAGGGTAGGACAAACTTGCTATTAATGGAATTTACATTCCTTCAAGAAGAGCGGAAGTTGGTGTCTTTATATCTTTGAACATCTTGTGAAACCTGCTTAGATCAAAAGTTATTCCCACTATCTTATATCTTAGTCATAATTTTACGTCATAGTTTATGACAAATCAAAGGGAAAGTTCAGTAGTTAGTTGTCAGTTTCCAGAGATCGCTGCACAGTTTCGCTTGTCACAGTGCGTTCAGTGTGTAGTGTAAACTGTCAAAGACATGATGACAAATTCTACAAACTTTACATTAAATCTTATCTTAAACAAATCTAAAAAACCCTTATTTTATTTCCATTACAAATAGACAGGCATTGGTCATTCGTTTGTGCTATGTTTGTGCCATTGAAACAAACGTTTTTGCTATTATGGTTTCTGAGACATTAACAATATTTTTTAGGGGAGTGAAGTCACTCAGCCCCCCTACAATACCGGAAATGAACCAAACTTGTCTCATTCGTTTGTGTTACGTTTGTGCCGGTTTGTGCCGGTTTGTGCCGTTGAAACAAACGTTTTTGCTGGTATGGTTTCTGAGATATAAAAAAAAATAGTAATATCTCCATTTTCATTTTTCCGCGGGATGATCTTTTAATCAAATATAAAGTTTAAGAGGATATGAGTAAAACATACATAAATACATTAAGAACTACTATTGTATTCTGTCATGAATTGCAACTGTACCTGAGAACAGAGCTAAGAATACAAATACAAGCTGATAATATAAAAAAGAGACCTACATTTACATATTTTTAAATGAAGCATTTGCTTAATTAATGAGACATAAATATACAATGTATTTTTAATAATAGACACTTTTTAATAATGCGTAAACAATTGATCATACATATAAGGAGCAAGGATAAGAAACAGACTTCTTAAAGAAATACATCTTTTTAAATGAAGCAGTTGCTATTAATTAATAGATACAGACAATAAATAGACAATGCATTTTTAATTATGCATTTATACAATAGATGCCGCTTATTAGCAACTCTGATAAAGATAACTTTTGTTTTTTAACATTTTTACAGGAACCAATCCTATCCTATGGTTTTTCACTTAACAATTTTCAGATAATGACAACTTTCTGATGGCTACCAAGCAGCATATACTGTATATAAATAAAAAGCTGAATTTAGGAGTTGTAAAAATTACAAAAGATCATCCCGTGGAAATTGAAAAGGAGGATATTACTATTTTTTTTTTTACTGTTTTGCCACAATTAAATGCGGAACACCTCCGATGCATTACATTACGTTACGCAGAAAAGGTAGGAGAGGAAAGAAGAGGAAACACAGTTATATGGCTAACAATTTCAACTTCTAAAATAGGAAAAAAGCAGAATATCAATTTTAATCATTTAAAAAAGTAGGCCTACGGCTCTTATGTGCTATACTTATCTAACCAACTAATACAGTACACCCTCGCTATAACGCCCTTCATTATGACGAACCTTCAGCTATAACGAACCTGGCCCATGGACCCCCCAAAAAAGATAATATAAGCACACACTGTAAACATCGTGGTTTGTACGCACAGGATGGCGCCTTTTTTGTCTCAATAAAAAGAGCACGCTGTGTAATGCCACCCAAACGAAAATAATTTGATGTTGCAACAACTGGAACCTATATTAATTGTTTGAAAAAAGCAGTAATGTCGGGTTGGTTTTGAATAAAAATTCAGTTTGGGATTCTTGCATGTTGGATTAAGATTTGGTAAACTCTGAAACAATTTGTGTCATATTGATTTAGAATAAATGTTGAGCTTCAATTTGTGATTTTTGCTTTATGTACTGCATTTTAATTCTTTAACGAATAGGATAAAGCAAAGGCAGAATACTGCATACATGAGATGAACAGGTACCTGTAATTGTAGTTTTATTCACAATCTCATCTCAGTTTATCGTTCATTGTGATTGTGTTTCTGATTGGACACTGATCCACTCTTTCCGGTTTTCGTCGGAGTGTTGCCTTCTGCTAGAGAAGCGGGTGTTATAAAAAAAGGCCAACAAGATGCTCGGATATATTGTGAGAAGTGTTGAATTTAAATAAAAGGAAGTAATGTTAAAACTGTACAATGCATTAGTAAGACCTCATCTAGAATATTGTGTTCAGTTCTGGTCACCTCGTAAAAAAAAGGATATTGCTGCTCTAGAAAGAGTGCAAAGAAGAGCGACCAGAATGATCCCGGGTTTAAAAGGCATGTCCTATGCAGACAGGCTAAAAGAATTGAATTTATTCAGTCTTGAACAAAGAAGACTACGCGGTGATCTGATTCAACATTCAAAATCCTAAAAGGTGTTGACAATGTTGACCCAGGGGACTTTTTCGACCTGAAAAAAGAAACAAGGACCAGGGATCACAAATGATTAGATAAAGGGGCATTCAGAACAGAAAATAGGAGGCACTTTTTTACACAGAGAATTGTGAGGGTCTGGAACCAATTCCCCAGTAATGTTGTTGAAGCTGACACCCTGGGATCCTTCAAGAAGCTGCTTGATGAGATTCTGGGATCAATAAGCTACTAACAACCAAACGAGCAAGATGGGATGAATGGCCTCCTCTGGTTTGTAAACTTCCTTATGTTCTTATGTTCTTATGAATAGTCTTTGGTGTATATTGAAAAAGTGATATGTTTTTACAGACATTAAATCTTCTTGTGTGTTATCAATAATACTTTCGGTTTTGATCATACATTTTAATCTGTCAGCTAAGAGATGCATGCACAGGGAATTAAGGTGAATAAACTGAAGGTAAGAAATTAATTTGTTAATGTATTGCCAAATGGAAGATAACGTGGCCATATATAGGGCAGCTGGCTCTTTGATCTAATATATATATATATATATATATATATATATATATATATATATATATATATTGATTTACTAGATTTGATTAATTTACATTGTCCTGTTCAATCTGTGCCATTTTTTTATATAGTGCCTTTCATACCAAAGTATCACAAGCCACTGTACATAAATACATAAAAATACAATAAAATACAAAATACAAACTATACAAATAATAATAATAATAATAATAATAATCAAAAAATAATCATTAAAAGCTAGCAGTTTTCTCTGAAATAACTTGAAACTGACAAAAGTAATTGGCATCCACCATTGTTTATTCCATATTTAATAGAAATCAGACTTTGCTTTTGATTTTTTATTCAACATAATATTGTAAATAATAAAACAAATGAAAATGGCATGGACAAAAATGATGGTACTGCTAACCTAATATTTTGTTGCACAACCTTTAGAGGCAATCACTGCAATCAAATGTTTTCTGTAGCTGTCAATGAGACTTCTGCACCTGTTAACAGGTAGTTTGGCCCACTCTTCCTGAGCAAACTGCTTCAGCTGTCTCAGGTTTGATGGGTGCCTTCTCCAGACGGCAAGTTTCAGCTCTTTCCGTAGATGTTCGATAGGATTCAGATCAGGACTCATAGAAGGCCACTTCAGAATAGTCCAATGTTTTGTTCTTACCCATTCTTGGGTGCTTTTAGCTGTGTGTTTTGGGTCATTATCCTGTTGGAGGACCCATGACCTGCGACTGAGACAGAGCTTTCTGACACTGGGCAGTACGTTTCGCTCCAGAATGCCTTGATAGTCTTGAGATTTCATTGTGCCCTGCACAGATTCAAGGCACCCTGTGCCAGGCGCAGCAAAGCAGCCCCAAAACATAACCGAGCCTCCTCCATGTTTCACTGTAGGTATGGTGTTCTTTTCTTTGAAAGCTTCATTTTTTCGTCTGTGAACATAGAGCTGATGTGACTTGCCAAAAAGCTCCAGTTTTGACTCATCTGTCCAAAGGACATTCTCCCAGAAGGATTGTGGCTTGTCAATATGCATTTTAGCAAATTCCAGTCTGGCTTTTTTATGTTTTTCTTTCAAAAGTGGAGTCCTCCTGGGTCTTCTTCCACGGAGCCCACTTTCGCTCAAAAAGCGACGGATGGTGCGATCAGAAACTGACGTACCTTCACCTTGGAGTTCAGCTTGTATCTCTTTGGCAGTTATCCTTGGTTCTTTTTCTACCATTCGCACTATCCTTCTGTTCAATCTGGGGTCGATTTTCCTCTTGCGGACGCACCCAGGGAGGTTGGCTACAGTTCCATGGACCTTAAACTTCTTAATAATATTTGCAACTGTTGTCACAGGAACATCAAGCTACTTGGAGATGGTCTTGTAGCCTTTACCTTTACCATGCTTGTCTATTATTTTCTTTCTGATCTCCTCAGACAACTCTCTCCTTTGCTTTCTCTGGTCCATGTTCAGTGTGGTGCACACAATGATACCAAACAGCACAGTGACTACTTTTCTCCATTTAAATAGGCTGAATGACTGATTACAAGATTGGAGACATGTGTGATACTAATTAAAGAAACTAATTAGTTTGAAATATCACTATAATCCAATTATTTATTATCTTTTCTAAGGGGTACCAACAAATGTGTCCAGGCCATTTTAGAATATCTTTGTAGAATAAGCAATAATTCATCTATTTTCACAGCTTCTTTGCTTTATTCTATGACATACCAAAGGCATGCAAGTATACATGATAAAATAGCTTTTAATTTCATCACTTTTCAAGAGGAATGAAGCATTATTTCAATGAGCTGTAAGGGTACCAACAAATTTGAGCACGTCTGTATGTTGCATTAAAACCACTAAGATAAAAATGCCATTTTATAAAAATGTGTTTTAAGTTTAAACTTAAAAATACCCACAGACCCAGCTCAGAGGAGATAATAGGTCTCAGTTTGGCTCTGTTTCTCATGTGATAGAGATACTTTAGAAACTTCCCTAATATGAGACTCAAATAATAAATCAGGATCAAAGAGAACCCCCAAAGTTTTAGGATTTGATAAAAGACTGCTAGGGTCAAACTCATGCAATCTTACATTTTTTAGTTGGTTATGGGAGCTTACAAACATAACCTCTGTTTTATCTGAATTCAACATTAGGAAGTTTTGAGACATCCAGCACTTGATATCAGCAAGGCAAGCAGCAAATAACACCCCAACAGAAGTATTACCAGGTTTTAAAGACAAATACAGCTGGGTGTCATCCGCATAGCAGTGGAAGTTCACACCAAGTTTCCTGATGATATCACCCAGTGGTAACACATATAATGAAAATAGCAATGGACCCAGAATAGAACCTTGTGGAACAACTTCGGTCAATGCTGATTTTTCCTCCCCAATAGAGACAAATTGATCAGATTGGTAAGACTGAAACCAAGATAAGACAAGGCCAGACAGTCCCACTAAGTATTTGAGCCGATTTAATAAGATGGAGTGGTCTACGGTGTCAAAAGCAGCACTTAGATCAAGAAGCATTAGAACTGATGGAAAGCCCAAGTCAGAGCTCATCAATAGGTCATTTACAACTTAGACAAGGGCTGTCTCTGTACTATGTGCAGCTCGAAATCCAGACTGAAATTTCTCAGATACACCATTAAGAGTTAAAAAACTTTGTACTTGAAATGCAACAACCCTCTCTAAAACCTTGTCTAAGAATGGAAGATTGGAGATGGGCCTGTAGTTATTAATGGGTTTAGGATCCAAATTGTGTTTCTTGAGCATTGGCTTTACTATAGCTACCTTAATTGCTGAGGGAACAATACCAGAAGAAAGAGAACTATTTATAATTTTTAAAATGTGGGTAATAATAACTCCAAGTGTGTTTTTTTAATAATTTTGTGGGAATGGGGTCAAGAGAATATGCTGTAGTTCTCATGTGCGGAATCAGAGCTGCCAGCTCTTGAAGGGTAATCAAAGAAAAGACCTCCACAGTAGCCTTAGAGGCACTAATAGGTAATACTGTGTAACAAGCCTCCTCAATATAATATTTTTGTGGAATCTGATTTCTAATGTGTAGTATTTTATTTTAAAGTGATTTAAAAAGTCATTACAGCTAGGAATAAAACCAGTATCAAGGATGGAACTATTTGGAGAAGGATTAATTAATTTATCAATTGCAGCAAAAAGAATTCTAGGATTATTTTTATTAGTTTCAATTAAGTTAGAGTAATAAATTGATCTGGCCAATGCCAGAGACTTCCTATATTTAGCCAGGTGGTCCTTCCATATAGTGTAGTGAACATGCAGTTTTGTTACCCGCCATCTCCATTCTATTTCCGACCCTCATATTTCAGTTTGCGAATAGAATCATTAAAGCTTTTTTTAAAAAAAACACCATCCGAGTTTTGACTGGCGCTACAACATCTAAGATACCAGTCAATGAGGTGTTGTAGGTATTCACCATCTCATCTACAGATAAGCCCTCCGGGATTAATAACAAACTCAGTATATCAGAAAATGTAATATCCCGAGATAAGTGTACGTTCCATGGATTTTGTAGTTACTGGTATGCTGACCTCAAAAAGAATAGCAAGATGGTCAGAAATGGTGAGATCTATAGTTAATATGTCAGATTTGCACACACTCTTTATATATATATATATATATATATGCTCTGAGCACACTCTTAAACTCAGGGGAGACATTCAGGAGGACATAAAGATGTTTCGGACTCCTGTAAGTGGATCGTTCCTGCGCTGGGCTTGCAACATATCCAGATGACTTTTAACAATCAAGAAACTCACACAGACTCATTCGATTTTAAGTTTTAATGAATCAGAGTAGTATTAGTACCCCTTCGGTTTATTAAATGCTTATTTTATTTATTTATTTATTTCTTAGCCAACACCCTTATCCAGGGCGACTTACACTTGTTACAAGAATGTTATAAATGGATTGAGTAGTTACAGACTACGTCAAATCCCAGCTGACAGGCAATCTGGGAAATTCAGTGCCTTAACAGGTATAATAGCATTAATACTTCAATTTGTTTATGGTTATAACATGTTTTGCCCTTAAGCTATGCATGCATAAAGCTAAAAACGCCCACCGCTAAATCCTAGAACATCCAATATATATCACTCTCTCAGACTAAAACATAAGTCACATACCTTATAGCAATGCATCAATATAAAAGAGATATAGATTCAAAATAGTTCTTATTTTCCAAAATATATAAGGAAGTGTAGAATATAATGTAAGGACAGAAACTGTCTTCAAAGGCAAAGACTTCTAAATACAACACCAACAGCCATCAGCTCAGAGCATGGATCACATTAACTTGTAGTTAGCAAGTTGAGTGACACTTGACTAGGATTTTACCTCGGTTTTTGCTTCACTTTTTACGTCAGAAGTCATAATTAAATCTTAAACATTAATATGCTTTGACAGCTCATGTCCTTCAAGTGAATAACATTTTCAAAACACCCAGTAACTCCTTCTATAAGATTCATAAGTCATCATCCCCTAGTCCACCTCTCCTACATCTCCAAAATATGTAAGGTGATCTCTTGAACTGATGTTATTCTCTTTTGGTACCAGGGAGTTCCTGAACACAGCATGCATGTAAATACTGTGCAAGTCTATGAAGAATGCATAGAAAGATGTGTTTAATATATAACACCTACTTTGGTTTAATTATTCCAACCTGGGTTAAAAAATATATTTCCCTTTCAACATTAAAAACATCCTCTGCAGTGGTGGTTTGGTGGTGGTTGGCAGGGATGGGGTTAATTTCCTATCCCTGCCAAAATACATGTGAGAATGTGGCTGGAGCTAATTGAATAATTGATGATAATTAGGCTATAAAAAGAGAGAAAAGCCTTTGTTTGGTGGTGGGAGTTGGGGAGTGATCAGTTTGTCACTGTATTTTTTTGCTTGACAAAGTTCATTGAAGGCTATGCCCAGCCTGAACAGTTTTGTTTTTTGTTTAAACTTCTGTTTTGGCCCTTGAGCTGGTTATTTTGTTCTTGTTTATTGTGCAAGATTTGTTTTTGTTTGACCTTTTTATTTTTGCTCTGTAAGCAGTAGTGTTTTGTTCAACTTTTTTGGTTTTCCAGGTGCAAGGGTGTTTATTGATTTATTAACAATGTCCAGAGCCTTATGGCGAACACCTGTAAATAATAATGATGGAGTGATACAGTGGCCTGTATCACTCCATCACCAGAAATCACCAGAAGGTGTTTCTTATATGTAAAAAGTCACTCATTATAGAAACCTCAGATTTCAAACCCCCAAACATTGAAACTCACATCAGTTGCCAAAAAAGTTATTTCATTCAATTACCCATGTGCCTGGTACCGTTTTGTTTCAAGCAAAGACAAGGTTAACAAATGAATTACATTCTCTTTGGCAGATCCTACTATATACCTGACACAGACTGGTACTATTATGCTTTGACTGAATTTTTTACTTCAAGTTAATTTCTGCACTATATTCTCTTATTTTCAAACTGAACAGTTATTCTGTTCAAATAAAACATTTAGACTTACATTATGTTTGAATTATTCTAGAATACGTGTGTTTAGCTTAAAGTCTACTTTCAGAGCAAGCTTACTTCTCTAAGTTAGAGACTTGGCTGTGAAAATTTGAGTTAATTAAATGAGATTCTTGTTCCTGCTTTTCTTGGCACCAGTAGCTCAGACAAAGACAAGCTTAGCTCATTTCACAGGTGTTTTTTGGTCAGCGTGACCCCAACCTATTTCCCTTTTTACTCAGACTTAAAAAAGACACAATAAACTAGTCAGAAGGGTACTAGTCAGGGAGGCCACCAAGAGGCCTATGGCAACTCTAAAGGAGTTACAGTGTTCCACGGCTGAGCTGGGAGACACTGTGCATACAGCAACAATAGCCCGGGTGCTTCACAAAACTGGCCTTTATGGGAGAGTGGCAAAAAGAAAGCCATTGTTGAAAAAAACTCACATCAAATCTCGGCTAGAGTTTGCCAGAAGGCATGTGGGAGACTCTGAGACCAAGTGGAAGAAGATTCAATGGTCTGATGAGACCAAAATAGAGCTTTTTGGCCTCAACGCTAAGCGCTATGTTTGGCGCAAGCCTAACACCGCACATCATCCTGAGAACACCATCCCTACCGTGAAGCATGGTGGTGGCAGCATCATGCTATGGGGATGCTCTCTGCGTCAGGGCCTGGAAAGCCCATGAAGATAGAGGGCAAAATGGATGCAGCAAAGTACAGAGAAATCCTGGAGGGAAACCTGCTGAAGTCTGCAAGAGACCTGGGACTTGGGAGAAGATTCATCTTCCAGCAGGACAATGACCCCAAACATACAGCAAAAGTCACACTGGAGTGGCTTAAAAACAAAAAGGTCAATGTCCTGGAGTGGCCTAGTCAAAGCCCGGACCTCAATCCAATTGAGAATATATGGAAAAAGTTGAAAATTGCTGTTCACCAAAGGTCCCCATCCAACTTGACGGAGCTTGAGCAATTTTGCAAAGAAGAATGGACAAAAATTGCAGTGTCCAGATGTGCAAAGTTGGTAGAGACTTATCCAAATAGACTCATGGCTGTAATTATTTATTTCTTAGCAGACACCCTTATCCAGGGCGACTTACAATTGTTACAAGATATCACATTATTTTTACATACAATTACATTATTTTTTTTTTTTATTATTATTATTATTTTTTTTTTTTTTTACACATTATTTTTACATACAATTACCCATTTATACAGATGGGTTTTTACTGGAGCAATCTAGGTAAAGTACCTTGCTCAAGGGTACAGCAGCAGTGTCTCCCACCTGGGATTGAACCCACAACCCTCCGGTCAAGAGTCCAGAGCCCTATCCACACTGCTGCCCATCTACCAAATATTGACTCAAGGGGGTGGATACTTATGCAATCAATTATTTTCTGTTTTGTATTTGTAATTAATTTAGAACAATTTGTAGATTTTGTTTTTCACTTTGACATTAAGTCCAAGGGGGGGTGAATACTTTTGAGAGCCACTGTATATCAAAAAATATGACTCAGTTCAATGGAAAACACGGTTGTGGCTACTGCTTACATCCAGGAAGACAGATACTGAAAGGAAGAGGTACTGTAAGGGTTTAGTCATAACAAGTCACTGCAGATTGAGATGACCACTCCACTTTCAGCTTTGCTGAGCAAGCCCTTTCTACTGACAGTACTGTATGTGGCATTAAAGGCCCTAGTATATTGATGAATTTACCTTCCTTTAACTTTATTGCTGCTGTACCCCCTGATTACATGCAGTCTGTTGGTGTGGTCAGACAGCTAACTTCTTTGTGGTTAGACACACAAAATCATGAATCTCTTTGGTATATTGGGCATAGGATGACAGAGCTGGATAATCTTCTCAAAATCACACCTCCTTGCAGTATTTCAAGAACTCCAAGATCGCTGTCACAAAAAAAATACTGGAAAGCTAGTGAATTCAGGAATTGGCTTCTGTTTTATAGTCCAGTGGTCCTAAAAGGAAGTTTAGGATCAGCCTACTGCCAGCACTGGTTGCTTTTGGTGGAGCTAGTTCACCCTTTAACCACAAACAGCATTACGCCCACAGCTATTAAACACTGTGAGGAAGTTGCAGTTCATTTTGTGGTAAAGTTTGAACCGCTCTATGGTGATGAGAATGTGACAATGAATGTATACGAGAGCATTGCCTTTATTGTCAGTCAGTTGCATGCAGAAAAGCAGCCCATCTTGTGAAGCACTGTTTTTGAAACTGAATGGCATGTAAAATATAAACCGTGCAGAAAACATTGAGATCAATCTTGCCATTGGAAGCTTTCTGTTTTTACGTCAGGAAGAAGACCTACTTGCACTACAAGAGAAATTTTAGTAATTCCCAGTTTTTCCAAAAGAATGATTTTTTTAACCCAGTTTTGAATTACATTAACATATTGAATTACATACCGCTTTGTAGTTTTCCATACTTACTAACTCAACAAAAAACTGAGAACAATTAAAAATGTGACATTTTGAAATCCAACATTCCTTAAATTATTATTATTATTATTATTATTATTATTATTATTATTATTATTATTATTATGTATTTCTTAGCGGATGCCCTTGTCCAGGGTGACTTACAATTGTTACAAAATCACAGTACAAAGTATCACATTACAAAATATCACAGTGTAAAGTATCACATTTCAGAATGTCACATTACACATAAGAGCAGTTGTAAAGTACAATAAAATCAGTAGCAAAAGATCAAAATCAAATAAGAGCAAAAAATAGAGAATACAGTAAATAATTACATGTAAGAGTGGGTTCGATTGAGAGCAATTAACTTAAAACTATTTGCTTATATGAGTAAAGTCCATTATGAGCACGAGTAAGTACCATGAATGGATGAGAATGATTTCAAATAAGAACAATTACAAAAAATGTGAGTACGGATAGCTATAAGAGTAAAGTCATATACTAGATAGATGAAGTAGTTTTAATTAAGAGCAGTCGTAGAAAACGGCAAGGTATGGAGCAGTTCAGTGCAAGTACAAGCTGATGCAAGTACAATTGGGTGCCATATAGTCCAGTATAGTCAAAAGTTGTACGGTTTACAGATGCTGTCTGAACAGGTGTGTCATGAGGAGGCACAGGAAGATGGTCAGGGACTGATCAGTCCTGATATCTGTGGGTATCAGGACTGGACGGAGAGCGAAGGGAATTAGGGAGACAAGTAGTGGTAGATAGTAAACTTAATCCAAAACAGGTTTTTCAATATGTTAATGATAAAAGGAAACTAAAAGAGGAAGTATTAGTTTACGTGACAGCAGTGGTCATTTAGTGACTAAAGACTACCAAATCGCAGACGTACTTAATCAATACTTTGTACAAATATTTACAAAGGAGGATTTATGCAATATACCAAAGTTAACAGAATGTACACAAACATCATTACCAGAGTTTGTTATAAAAGACAACAAAATACAAAGTGAGCTAGCAGCACTTAAAATAAACAAATCCCCAGGGCCTGATGGAATCTGTCAACAAATCTATAAACAAAGGAGCCATCCCACTGGACTGAAAAATTGGCAATGTTGTTCCTAATTAAACTGTGGGAACTACAGACCTACAAGTTTAACATCAATCACATGTAAAACCATGGTAATATAGCAGCATGGATTCATAACTGGTTACAGGATAGAAAGCAAAGAGTTATAATTAGAGGACAGGCATCAAACTGGAGTAACGTAACAAGTGGGGTACCACAGGGATCAGTATTGGGACCATTACTATTCTTAATCTATATAAATGACTTGGAACAAGACATAATCAGTAAACTATGCAAATTTGCAGACAACACAAAACTGGGTGGGGTAGCCAACTCCCAATCACCAACTTTAATAATAGAATGTAATTTGGGCAAGATTCAAGCTTGGGCTGACACATGGCAGATGGCATTTAATGAGAATAAATGCAAAGTCTTGCACATAGGTCGCAAAAACATTAGAGGCAAGTACAGCATGAATTGTAATGAAATAAAGGAAGCTATGTACGAAAAGGACTTGGGGGTAGGAGTGGATGAATCTCTTAAGCCAACTAGACAAATAGAATGTTATATAGCCAAGACAGTTGAATTCAAATCTAGAGAAGTTATATTAAAATGATACAATGCACTGGTACGACCACACCTAGAATACTGTGTCCAGTTCTGGTCCCCATATCATAGAAAAGACATTGAGGCATTTGAGAGAGTACAGAAGAGAGCAACACCATTAATTCCAGGATTGAAAGGTATGTCATATGAAGATAGACTGAAAGAGCTGAAAGAAGGAGAGCCGACTTAAGAGGTATTTAACATTGTAAAAGGGTTTCACAAAGTAACTGCTGAGAATTATTTTTCACAGGTTACAGAGAGCAGAACCAGGGGCCACAGGTGGAAGCTGAAGAAGGGCATATTCAGAACTGAGGGAAGAAGGAACTTTTTCACTGAAAGGGTGGTGAACCATTGGAACAGGCTGCCAGACAGAGTTGTTGAAGCAGAGACTATCGGATCATTCAAGAATAGACTGGATGGTGTCATGAACAATACTGTATAACCTCCTCTGTGACCGTAATAAGACCTTTAGCTAGCCGCCTGGAGGAAGGGTGGTCTGTTTAGCCACAGATTCCCAGAGATTTCATTTTCCCTACTAACTTGGATAGGGTTTTTTGTTTTTCCTCTCCTGAGTGCAAATGGACCATGCTTGCATCAAAGTGAGTGAGCATAGGTGGACTGAATGGCCTTTTCTCGTTCTAGAATTACTTATAATCTTATGTTCTGTTCAGAAAATGTTGAATGTAAACATGATACACCCTATGATTTTGTTATTATTTTTTTCATATTTTTTTATCAATGATAACTAAATGTGAAATTCCCACTTACAGAACAGGAAAATTGAAGACCAATGGGTTCTCTCTGTTCTCACAATCCAAATCACCTCTTTTCTTATGATTATTCTGATTCAGAAGGGGATTCATGTCTGTATTTTGTTCACACCACTAATCATGTGTATAATCTGTGTGCAGTCAGCACTTATAGCAGCTATAATATGTTACATTTGGTTCTTCCCTCGGTCTGCTGGTTAAACATAGATTGAAAACTGATGTTGGCTATCAGCCTTGGAAAACCTACATTATCAACTTCAAAACGGAGTAGTGGTTAGGGCTCTGGACTCTTGACGTGAGGGTCGTGGGTTCAATCCCAGGTGGGGGATACTGATGCTGTACCCTTGAGCAACATACTTTACCTAGATTGCGCCAGTAAAAACCCAACTGTATAAATGGGGAATTGTGTGTAAAAAAATAATGTTTTTGTATGTAAAAAAAAAAAAGTGATATCTTGTAACAATTATGAGTCGCCCTGGATAAGGGCGTCTGCTAAGAAACAAATAATATTCATTAAAAAGCATACAGCGCCACCTAGTGTTGAATGTTTTTTTTTTATTTACCAACACTGAAATACAACCCAAACGACTCAGCTTCATGTAGCTTTTGTGAAATAGGGAAGCCTCCAACTACTATCACATCTATTCACATTCAAAAGCTTTAACATCTCAGCATGTTAATGCGATTGCATAGTTTAAGCTGCTTAACAATCTGTTCCTAAAAAAAGAATTCCAGACAAAATGATGTAATATGGATGGCCGATAGACACGATGGATCTGTGCGCTCAGTGGTTATTGGCCACGCCTGAGCAGTCAGGAAATATACTGTCACAGAAAATGAAAGCAAGAGAGAAACGTTGTTTTGTATCTGTGTTGAACGTCGTGTGTCTGTAAATATGCATGAATTTGGTATTCACTTTTTTTTTTTTTAGCCCCCATGATAAAAATAGAACGTTGGTGATAACCTGCATCTGAAACTCCTAATGGTAATTTTTGTTTCCTTTATGTTTTAGTGGTAGTATTATCTGATTGTTCAAACATTATTCTTGAAGCAGTTATGCCGTCCATACGTGAATGCAGGAGTATCAGCTGTCACTGTAAGTTTAGTGCGTGTTGTTAAAAGGTGTGTTGCTATTATGTAACTCATGTTTTTTTTTCTTTCTTTTAAGTAACGTAAACAGCTGAAATACCCGTGTTAGATTCACACCGGTGCCTTTTTTTTTTTTGAAGAATAAATGTATGTATGTATGTATGTATGTATGTATTGTTTAACCCCAATAACCAGTCGTGCATATTTGTATACTTCCGCGTAAGTGTTATTATAAAATCATGTTGAATATAATTTGCAGTAGTTATTTGATTTTCTTCCTCAAAGTTATCTTAATTTCGAGCAGCATGTCATATATCATGTTGTGTATTTAAAGGTTAAAACTGTATGCACTGTAACTAGAACTTAAATTATAATTGCAGTGGGTAAAATCCTCTGACAGCGACAAACAGTGTTGAAACTGTTACTCCTTTTTTAAACACATCTGTCACAACAGCTATACTTATATATTTGATCTAAACCGACCATTATAAGCATGAACGGTATTTACAATATGCGGTACGGATTAGTCGTATAAACCGTCTATGTATCCTCTCACAGCACTATGATGAGTTCACTTCCTGTGCAGTGGTAGATATTTACCCACCTGAACTGTGTGGTGACCTAATAACTGTGGAACAGGAAGCAGACTTACTTTAACCATATTTTGAAGCAAATGCAAAGGCAGATTTTCATAATAAAATAAAATATATTTAACTGTAAAAATAGTTCATTCCAGCAATGGTGGATAATATTACCAAATTGGTAGGTTATTCCATACAGACTGGGCACATTTTCTGGCCATTGTTTCTTTAGATTTTGCTGCGTGTTTTTATGAAAGGGTTTGTAATGGACATCATTGATCAGTATTCCCTTCTGATCAATTTCAATACATCAAAGCTGCCCTGAATACCAACATGGATCCTACATCGTATCCTCTGTATTATCTGCGTTTTCTTTAGTGATGTGTTGTTTGTGCATTCTTAGGTCTCAGGGCTCTGAGTGACTGTGCTACAGGCTCCTGATCATGCTGGATGTTGGAAAGTGGCCAGTGTTTGCTCTGCTTCCACCAGAGGAACTGAGGTTGATTCGGCAGGCATGTGTCTATGGCAGTGCTGGAAACGAAGCCTTCTATGTTACTGTAAACGATGAAGTGAGTTCATTAATATTAGGGGCTTGTTTTCTTTTGGCGTTCAGAGTAAAGTCATCCAGATCAAGTAGATCAGGCACCTCTATTTTTAGCCTAGCAATGCGAGAACAAGTTCACATACCATAGTGACAATTATGACATAATTGACAAAGCACATACAGTAATTATATACTATATTGGTGCTAGCCATTTTCAGCCCAGTAAATCTGGTCAAATGTGAATAACAAATAGGTCGTGTAATGAATTAATAAAAGCAAAGCCTAAACATGTGCTAATATTTTATTATGTATATTCAATGTTAGCAAATATGAAACATTTCCAACATACAGTGCTCACCCTTTATAACGCTATAGTGGAGAGCCATAGTTACAAGACCGTGCTATTTGTGTTCTGTCTTATAATGAGTATAAAAGGGCTACTGTAATGGCATTATGGAGCAAGTGGGAGCCACGATCCTACCGTGTTATAACTGATTCCGCACTATAACAAGGCGTGCTATAACGGGTTAGCACTGTATGTATAAATGAAACAGTTGTGGGGATGAACAGCCTAGGAACACCAGTCTAGAAATACAAAGAACAATCCAGAAATGTTTAGAAGCTTGAAGCAAAAATAATTAGTCAAATGTCTTAACTACTGGGTGCACTCTAGTCAAACCCCCATTATTGTGCAGTATTTTACTATACTAGGAACACTCATTCTGGGCATACCTAAGGGTGTTGACAAGTTAAGATTGAGCCCAAGTAAAGTGGACTGAGACAGCATTCTGATAATGAATTACTGAAGGACTATGAGCAGTTATTTTCTTCCATAATGATCCAGTAATAAGGGTAGCATAGTACTGTAGATTATCCATTTTTTAACTTTGAGAAAACCATATAAAAAAAAAAAGTCAAGTAGACAAACAGTTTTACTAATGCTCTAGCGTAAAAGCTTTGCCCGTTGTCAGGTTCATTGTTTTAAAAAGATTTGTTAAATGCATTTTTGGCAGGTTTTCGCTCTTGGCACCAACTGCAGTGGCTGTCTTGGCACAGGCGATATTCAGAACACTATCGAACCCAGGAGAATAGACGCATTGTGTGGAAAGAAGATTGTGTCCTTGAGTTATGGAACAGGACCTCATGTTGTTCTTGCTACTGCAGGTGAGAGGGACTGTTTGAATCCTTGCTAATGTAATACATTTTCAGAGGTACTAACTATAGAAGGTCAAATGCTTCTTTATTTCCATTTCCGGGAACTTGTTCATGCCTGGTGAGGGCTAGTGGGAGATGAGAAAGTGTAAGGTACATTCTCTGGGGCTATTTTATTATTTCCACAAGGGATATCGGATGTAAACTGTGCTAGTGTTGCTCTTGCTGTTTTGTGATGTGAGGTACTGCGTGGATCATGCAAACATTTACAACAGTGGAGGGAGGCAATTAAAAAGACAAACCAGGATATTTGCAGGAACATACCCATTCCATACCGTCACAACTCTAGAGCTGCAACAAAGGGTATGTTATGACCTTCGAAGGTTCAGAACACATTACCGACGGAAGGTTTGAAACTTGGATGCTACTAATTTGCATAATTTACTGGTAATATCTCCATAGCTACTTGTTTAGATTTGATTGAAAATCCTATTATTTTACAGGTAATCCATATAAATGGAATAAAACATTCACATGTAGTTTAAAAATATGTTATATAGAACAGTAATCATGTTTTTATAATTTCAATAAAATAAACGTTTATTTACACGTAATTGATGCTGCTTGTGATATATACAGTAAGCTTGCATTGCAGCAGCACCAACTGCAGCGGACTTAGGCAGAACAACGCTTTATTTAACAGTCCCGGTTCCAAGCAGGTTATCAGACACATTTTACTACTACTACTAAAAATATTAATAATAATATGACCTTACGCTTGTCAAGTGACCCCGGAGATTGGTTGTGCCTCCATGATACATCAACAGTCACCTGCACAGTTTGCATGCAACTTTTTTTTTTGGTCGTCTGGGCATTTAACAAAGACAGCTGACAGCTACCAAGTGAGAGCTGAAGACTAATGCAAACAATGTGTTAAACCCATTTTCTTATCTCATTATTACTTTTTACCCATTTGTTGACACTTAACACTATTACATCTAAAAGCCTACAAAAAATAGAAGGAACATAGTGACACAAGACAATGTTATTTTAGAGTTGTATGCTAGCTTTGTTTCTTATATTTTGCACTGCTGCATGCTTAATTAGGCAGTTGTACTCAAATCAGATGGGGATATTGGGGCCTTTCTAGCTGCTCTTCCCTGGTAAAATATAGTGCAGTAGTCTCTGGATAAGAGAACATCCCTCGGGAAGCAAGCGAAGTGTTCTCTCAGCAGAAGACAGAGTTGAGCACTGGACACAATATTCCAAGGCCAATCACAATATGAATCAATAAATACAAATGTATGTATTACTTCTCATGACGCACGTGCATCAACATATGAAAACAGTAATTATGAATACAAGAATGAATTTTAACACAGTGGTTATTAACACAGCGCCCCAACACACGTTAAATGCAGCAGCAGCTCTAGATTACTCTTGCGATGACAAGTCAGTTTTGAAAAGATTGAATAAACCATTTGAGTTTGATGATGGAGTTATCAGGTTACACAACAGAACTGTATCAGTTTTGAATCGGTTAGCAACAAATCAATATCTGTGCCAAAAAGGTGTTCTTTTAAGTGAAGTTCTTGTTCCTTTAGTATTTTCATCACAAGGGTGTTTCCTAAGCCGAAGTGTTCTCTTAGGAGGTGCTCCTATATGCATGAAAACTCTGTTTTCATGTCTATTTAAAGCACAGTCCATGTTTTTTGTTTTCTCTTTTTCCTACTCTACAGATGGAGAGGTATATGCCTGGGGTCACAATGGTTACAGTCAGTTGGGGAATGGCACTACAAACCAGGGGCTGATCCCTGCCCAGGTTTCCACCAATCTACTCAACAAAAAGGTCACGGAGGTGGCCTGTGGCTCCCATCACACTATAGCACTGACGTCTGATGGAGAGGTAAACATCACAATTCTGCTGCAAGGAAAGAAGATTCACCAACTGCCTTGCCCTTTCAAATGTAACATTTAGAATTTGATGGGTCCACATTCAGTTGTTTTTTTCTCCTCGTGGGAATTTTGAAGCCCCAGATCTTTTTTTTGACTGCTGACATTTTAAAAACGATCTTTTTGGAACGACAACACGCTGCTTATGTACAGAAGTGAAGCAGAATACAAAAAATGATTCTGGCAGTGCAGACCTGATGTGATATGCGTATGCCCTTGCCTTAGTAGTGAGACAACAGTGGGGAGTAAAATTAACTAAAGAGCAGGAGCCTACAGATGTGATCTACAGATCCCCTTGCTTTTGCTAGCGTTCTGTAAGTACCTTATTCCTTCGAATTTAAGACGCACTTTTTAAACCAATTTGTTCTTCTCAGAAGTGGCCTGCGTCTTAAATTCGAGTAGAGTGACGCGTGTATTAAAATTGCCAACAAAAGACGTGACTGCCCGAGTACACAAACAGGAACGTGACTGACTGCCCGAGAAAAGACGAACAAAGACGTCACTGCCCGATCTTGAATCATCCATGACATGCAGGCAGCCATCTTCAAAGAATTTTAGTGTTTTGTTATGAGGCTTCATTCTACCAAACAGTACAAGCTTTGACCGATCGAAAATGCTGATCAGACCCTCATATTTTCTGACATGCCAAGAAATACCACAGTTCATAAAAAGGGAGAAAACCAGGTAGAAGTAATCATGACTGGAAAGCAGCACATAACTGTGTGACAGACAGCCGCAAACTGCCTCCACACGTTGTTTTCTTATATGCGTAATTGAGGTTGTATGTTTGTAAATGCAGCTTTATTTGATGTTCTCTTTTTCTCCTCAAATTGAGGGTGAGAAATTTGGGCTGCATCTTAAATTCAAAGGAATACGGTAACGTGTAGCCTTTTTGGGTTGAATATGCAACCCTTGTAAATTGCGGTAGTGTAGATAAAAAAAAAAAAAAGTGAAACCAAATAAAACTGAACTGAAAACACATGACTGTATATCTTCCCTTTTTTCTCAGGTTTATGCTTGGGGTTACAACAACTCTGGTCAGGTTGGCTCAGGATCTACAGCAAACCAGCCAACCCCAAGACGAGTGAGCAGCTGTTTACAGAACAAGATAGTAGTGAATATTGCCTGTGGACAGCTCTGTTCCATGGCTGTGCTGGACAATGGAGAAGTGCGTACCCTTTGTCCTCTTGGGGAGACAATGTTGTGGCAGTCTTAACAAACACACAGCTACAAATTAAACAAAACAAATACATTGGAATTCCTTTATTCCAACCGCAAGTAGAAGCTGGTTCTAATTGAGGGGGATCTTCTGATTGCAACATGGATGGAGTTTATCCTAAATGACTTTCTGGTCCTGTAGTTCTAAAACATGCATTTATTTTTATAATTTTCTTTTCAAACCCAATTACAACAGGAACATTTTCTGAAGAAAGTGCTAAGTTTGCCCTCATTTTATATACATAACAAATCATGTCTATTACTGTTCCTTGTATTTCTAGGCTTATGGCTGGGGTTACAACTGCAATGGTCAGTTAGGGGTGGGCAACAATGGGAACCAGCAAACCCCCTGTAGAATAGCAGCGTTGCAGGGGATCAACATAGTCCAGGTAAGGTGCTTTAGAGATATTCTTTAGTTTCCGAAGGTACAGAACTGTTTCATAGTGACCTATGTATTCATTGGCTCTGTAAATTGATTCTTCTAAAATGGATGGGATAATAAAGGCCCTAGATGTTGAGCATGTGTTGTAAGATGCTGTGGATATGCAGTTGTTCTGTTACTAGGTACTGTTTGCATACCTGTTGCAGAAAACTTTAGTTTTTTACTCAGTTGAACCTTGACCTATGATAAACAGGTACTGGAGTTTAGTGTCTTAAAGAAATGCATTGTTTTACCTTTGCTGTAGCCCGAGTTATATGTATTGCAGCAATATATGTGTCCAGATATTTTTTCTTGGTTCATAAATGAGCAGTGGAAACAGCATTGTTTTAGGTTGCATGATCTGGATACACTAAGAAATTCATTAGACAAGTCCTTTTTTTCATGAAAGAAACATGAATATTCCTAATCATCTTTACCAGGAATGTATCCTTAAAAGGAATGTTACCAACATGTTAACCGAAAACTTTACATAGGAAGCTTGAGAACTATCTCCATTTAGTGTTTGTTGATGGTCTGATCGATTGCTTCCTGAAGCTGACAATTGTTTCTTAATTTGCAGATTGCCTGTGGCTATGCACACACGTTAGCACTGACTGACGAGGGATTAGTCTATGCCTGGGGTGCTAGTTCTTATGGTCAACTGGGTACCGGCAACAAGAGTAATCAGTCCTGCCCAGTGCTTTTAAATTTGGACAAAGAAAGGTAAAACAGCCACTTAGTAAGCATTTAGTCATTGTTTCTTTTCAATTGGAAATGTTTTTTTACAATGTGTTGAAGAGCCCCATGTGGTTTAAAAATGGTTCTTATACATTTAAAAAGGTTGGCAGTGTCAATTGTTTCCTAAAATGTAACACAAGGCACCACACCTTTTTAATTGAATTTTGTATTTTTCTATTGAACCAGCTTTGTCTTTTGACCAGCAGATTTCCATGTTTAAAAGGTTTTCTTCATTTGAAGGCGGTCCCCTTTTTTTTCTCCAAACATACAATGGTCCATTTTTGGGGGAAAGCTATATTTAATCTCATTGGACCAGAGAATTTAGTTGAAGAATGCTTCAGATCCGTGTTCATATTTCTTGGCAGTTTTTTTATTTTTTAATGATTTTTTTAAAGTTGTTTGCAGCAAGGTCTATGTGCATACAACTCCTCTGTGTTCAGGTGCCTTTGTTCAGTTCTTTTGTGCACCATTATGCCTGATGCTTCTAAATCTTTACGTCTTTGGCTGTTAATCCTGGATTTTTTTGTTGTTGCTCGAACGATTCTCCTACCTGCTGTACCAGTAATTTTATTTGGACACCCACTTCTTTCTTTCAAGCGTTTCAGTTGAATTTGCTCTGTGGTACTTCTTGATTATTGCTCTGATTGTTGATTTTGGTATTCCATCATTTGCTGTGTATTCAATCAATTAATATATTTTTTAGTTAGTTCTAGTAAATGTAATGTAAAGGTGCCAGTACAATCGCCATGAACAAACATTTGAATTTTTTAATTTTTTTTTAATAAAGATTGTTTGTAAACTACCAGAAATTGTGTATTTTGGCCTTTGTCATATTCATTGGTGGTTAATGTTCACTACATGCATGTATTTAACATGTTTTCTTAAATGATCTTATATTAGGTGTAGGATGCCAATACAGGCTGTGACTGTATAATATGTTAAGGACCAAGCAGCGTTCAGTTTTGCCCCCAGCCTTCTGGTTCTCCTCTTATAGCTGACTGTATCCGTCTTCATCTCCCCACAGGGTGATTGAGATTGCTGCCTGCCACTCCACACACACGTCAGCAGCCAAGATGCAGAGTGGTCAGGTATTGATGTGGGGTCAGTGCCGGGGGCAAGCCATCGTCAGCCCACACTTCACTCACTTCACCTGCACGGACGATGTCTTCGCCTGCTTTGCCACACCTGCAGTCATGTGGAAGCTCCTCACTGTGGGTGAGGCTTACCTTTTAACTGTCACCGATGAATTGCCATGTTTTTTATATGGCTGAGATACTTGTTACTGTTGTGGTTTTCAGGAAACACATTGAAAATAAATAAAAATAAGCACCAAAAAATACAATTAATAAAACCTGAAAAACAAAAGCTCTATGTATATAGTACGATTATTATTATTATTTATTTCTTAGCAGATACCCTTATCCAGGGCGACTTACAATTGTTACAAGATATCACATTATACATTATTCAGATATCACATTATTTATTTTTACATACAATTACCCATTTATACAGTTGGGTTTTTACTGGAGCAATCTAGGTAAAGTACCTTGCTCAAGGGTACAGCAGCAGTGTCCCCCACTGGG
This sequence comes from Acipenser ruthenus, assembly GCF_902713425.1. Lineage (NCBI taxonomy): Eukaryota > Metazoa > Chordata > Actinopteri > Acipenseriformes > Acipenseridae > Acipenser > Acipenser ruthenus. The sequence continues at coordinate 17,189,918 of NC_081196.1, read as the reverse complement.
GATTGAACCCACAACCCTCTGGTCAAGAGTCCAGAGCCCTAACCACTACTCCACACTGCTGCCCTATGCAATATTACCTAATACAGTTAAATAAAACAAACTCTGATGAAACAAATGTCACAATGCTACAAATTTTCTACATGGCAAAATTAGCATTCTTAATTCACTTAACATGAATTTCCTGTTATTTTGGAGATTTCAGCATTCCTGTGAACACTTTCTCAACCATTCTTACGAAATAGTATAAAATAATACAGGTCTATGAACAGCAAACTGTGGATGCAAGTTGTCAGCGTTTCCGATTTTGCTCAATGCCCTGATGTTGCGGACGCCTTGCTTTTATGGTTTTAAAATGTCCGTGATCAGAATGTGTCTGTATCTGGGACCACTGTAAAACACAAAGCTGAGAAATTTGCACAGCAGCTGCGACATGCAGATTTCAAATGTAGTTCAGGGTAGCTTGAACGGTTTAAAAGTACAGTACTGCACATGCAATATACTGTAACTTACTGATGCCTTTGCAACTTTTATTTTTATTAAATTTAGAATTGTATACTTTTTTAAAAAGTTCACTTCTCAATAACAACTGACAATGTGTTTGTCCTGTATTCCAGAGCGAGATGATTACCTAACAGTCGCCCAGTCCCTGAAGAAAGAGTTTGATAGCCCTGAAACCTCGGACCTCAAATTCTTGGTGGATGGGAAATATATTCACGTGCACAAGGCCCTTCTCAAAATCAGGTACTGCGCTGTAATTAAGTGCTGCATGTAAATGGGTATTGAAAGGTTCAAGTCATAGCTGATTGTGTACTTATTTACATTCGTGGCAGTGGATTCACATTTTACTGACACATGGGTACTTGTTTAATTAGATTTAAAAGTATTTAAACTCACACAGCATATTTTGTGCTGTAGTTTGACCTCCCCATCCATATATCGTTTGTTTTAACCATGCTGGTGTCTAGTTACTAATTTAAAAAAAAATGAAAAGAACGCTACAGGCCAAGAAAACCCGTCTGCAGAAATGTGTTAGATCAGCAGCCAAGAAAATATTTATTGTTTAAAAGGGTTTTAGTGCTCATAATTCTAATACGTTGAAGTTGCCTGCTGTTTGCTCTGGCTGCCGCTCCTGGGAATTTCTGGCTGGTAGAGGAAGGAAGGAAGGGGCCGTTGGGATGCTGCTTCCTCTTCTGCCTTATCTTTTGTCTATTGAGTACAGAGACGTCAGGACCTAGGGTGGTTCAGACTGGGGATACTTTCATAACACGACTTCTGCAGTGATAAAGAAAAGAATGTGAAGACAGATGGAACAGTTTAACCTTTTGTGGTCCTATGTCGGACCTGGTCTGACATCGCAATTTTCCCTTTCCGGGTCCAATGTCGGACCCTGTCCAACATCATCAAAAAGACGCAAAAAACTGGTCTCTAGTCGTTTTTTCCGGAAAAAGCCGAGAAAACCATTCAATGGCCAAGTGAGACCGATAGGAGCTGAAAAAAAAAGGGCGTATCTCATGAATACTGATAGCCCCGACACCACATAGACAACACAGACATAAACAAACAAGATAGCTGCTTCTGCATCCAGCGCTCAAAGAACATCACAGACATTTGCTGAGCTTTTTTTAGATGTTATAGTAATAAAATAACGACTTGGATCGCATTATTGAGGAGTTTGGTGATAAAACGAGTGATCAAGAGCTGATTTATCGGTATGTACTATTATTAAGAGGTATTTGAAAAATATAGTGAACAAGGGGTGTCCTGTTGATATGCAGTGCCTTTTAAACCTGTTTTACTGTGAAAAAAAATACTTTTAAATAGCGCATGTGAAAATAAATTGGACCTGACGCGCTGAATAAATGGACCGCTAAGGGTTAACTGTAAAAAATGATGCAAACTTATGTTAAGACGAGGATGTGTGTGTTATTTCTTTATAATGCACAGTGAACAATTTTGGTGTTTTACAGTCTTCACGGTGGTGGTGGTGTGAGACCCATGTATAATAAGGTTGATGATAAAACTGCTAACTGTTTTTAACAAAAAAAACACTACCAGTAGTACATGGACACAACAAAACACCATCGACAAATAATTTTTATCTGCAGAAGACAGGGAGAAGTTTGTGGAAGAGCAGAATAACACAAGTATTCACAATAAGTGGCACATTTAGTAAGAAACTTCCTCAGCCACGTGCCCTCCATGGGATGTTTGGTAGTTTTGATGGCCCTCAGAAAGCAGAGGCTCTCGATGTTATTCTCAACGCTACTTCTTCAATTATTGAAAACTGCTATTCATTTCTGCCTGTTATGTCACCATGTGTTATAACAAATAATATGTACATATTATTATTATTATTATTATTATTATTATTATTATTATTATTTATTTCTTAGCAGACGCCCTTATCCAGGGTGACTTACAATCGCTTATATGTTAAATACATATAAGCTGCACATATAAGGCTGTCATTCTCTCAGGTTTCTTGTGACATTGATAAATCACTCAAGCTAACACTCTCATGATTTATATGTGACCAGAAAGCCTCAATCGAATTACAGCCTTATTACGCACAGTGGGGTGTACATGATTCCTTATCTAATATATAGTTGACCCTGATATCAGTATCATACAGTCATCTGAAATTTATTCGTATTGAGTAGTTTGTATCAGAAGGAAGTGACGCCGCATTCGAGTGAGGTAGCCTCCAATACAAACTGTTAAAAACCTTCAGAAACTACAAACTGACTGAAAAAGATTTATATCATGGTCAACTGAGGACAGAGAAAAACTCCACAAGGAATCATTTTACACAAAACTGTTCCTTGTCCGTAAGTAAAATGTCGAGGAGCGATGTTTTGTTTTTTCTTTAGATGATGATGCACCTGCATAATCCCTGTGTCTTTTTCCATGCACCACAAACTGATCTATCTTATGTACTGAACAAGTGTACGATGCGTCGGCAACAGAACTGTCACTGATTTGTAAAACACAAACTTGCCTGTGATTGGTCTTTGCTTTATTAAGTGTGGTTTTCCAGAATAAATAAGCACCAGTATCATACTTAAAATAAAAACAACAAAACATTTGTGACTTTGTAGAATTTACATTTGAAATGTTTTATTATTACTATAATGACTATTATTGGAACGCCCACGGTGCCCCCCTAGAAGCAACATTTTTACACCTTCACTCGATCAGGCTTAAAATGTAAATTGTGTGTTTCTTGCCTTGAACAACCCTGAGCACAAGCTTGGTGTGAATTGGAGGGGGGTAGGGTGCTACCTGTTGGGTGATTGGTCAGGGAATGACTTCTTATGCAATATTCTATATGTACTACACAAGTTCATGATGGCATTTAATTTAATTCAGTGTATTTCAATCAGCAAATATGCGAGTTCCAAGGAAATTGCTGATGAAGGCAGTCACGGAAACGTTTGTCTACTTGACCTAGGGTTGATCAGCCTATGCCTCCAGCACTAGGGTTGATTTGATAATACCTCTACAGCCAGGATATAAACTGGGAAATCATCAGCCACCTCTTAGTGGTTATCCCAAGAACAAGACTTTCACAATAACCTGCTAAAGAATGTACTCTGAATCATAAAATACATGTCACATCTTGAATATAATTGTAGCCCCTTCTTTTGAACGATCGTGGTTTTAAAACAAGTTTGTTTGTTTTAAGGTGTGAGCACTTCCGAACTCTACTGAACGAGAACGAGGAAGAATCTATAGAGATCCAGCAGTTCACCTACTTGGTTTACAGAGCCTTCCTGGAGTACCTGTACACAGACAGCGTCAGCCTCGCTCCTGAAGATGCAATAGGTAAAATAACTAAATATTACTTGTGTGTATTTCCTTGTAGGAAGTCCTGACCTTGTATCCCGCATCTGATATGCTAAATATATTATTTAACATAGGGATGTATAGGGATATTATATAAGTTGTTCCTCCATTCTGTTTTACTAAGCATCCACCTAAGTGGAGTTTGTAGGGGGCACAGACTACTGCTAATACAGTAATCTGTCGCGTATCCGACTGCGGTAGGACCAGAGTAAGGGCAGATATGTAAAAAGCTGGATAAATGAATCCTGTTTTAAATACCACTAGACACAGCTGTAACATTTACTATATTCACACAATTATTGTTTTGAGATTCAGCTTTTATTACGGAGCTCCCCTAAATACCTTGTTTAGAAAGATACAGGGTATTAATGCTTGTGACAGAGTAGCCGTCTGTCGTATGGGTGCATGCATTCGCTGCTGAGTGATTGGCAGGATTTATTTACATATCAACACACTGAACAGCTCATGTGACACTACCAGCAATGGCAGCGCACGGAGCACATACAACACAGTGTACGAAAACTTTGGTTGAATCTACAATCTCTGTACTAATGTTCAATAATAAACAAACATTGCTGAAGAGATTGATCATGGCGGATAAACAGTTAGGGAGGATATGTGCGGGGCAGATACATAACGGATTACTGTATCTCATACCATTCTGTGACCCATTTTTGCAAAGTTGCCCCCAGCCACAGTGTCGGTCTCATATCTCAAAAACATTTGTGGTAGTGACTTTACATATTCAGGGCTACATCAACCCTGTCATGTTGTTTGGTACACAGCTCTATTTGATTTTCTTACTTAAGTTCCATTGCCTGTGTTTTCCATTAAAAATGAACCCTTTTACTGCTGTAACCTCTGGTCATATCATACAGACCAAGTGCTTTGACATAGACTCTTTATAGTTGGTACTTTGGTTCTCTCAGTATAGCTCCATTACAGGTGGTGTCCTATTGTGGCGGAGTGTCCCGCCCCTATTTATTATTATTTGTGTTATTTTTTGCGGCGCGGATAAAAGCGCTGCGTCTTTTATTATTATATTTAAAAACCCTGTGAGGATGCATGGCTGATCAGCTACTGATTATTTAAGTAGCTGACAGTCATGCATCCTTACCAAACGCGTGCAGACTCTGGCCGAGGGGTAATAAGATAATTAACAACTAGTTAATCCCTCGGCCAGAGTATATAAACCTGCAGCTCTCTGCACTCGGGGTTGAGTGTAGAGAGGAGAGTACGGGAGAGCGGAGAGAGAGCGCGTGAGAACATATAAAATTAACAATTGCTATATTTAAAAAAAATACTTGTTTCTATTGGTTTGGCCATCGCGCCTTTTTATTTTGTGTTTTGTTTAAATCTTTTGTTTCTGTTTATTTACTTAATAAATCCACGCTGAGTGCAGTAGCATTCAGCTTCACCCGCCCATCCACTGTTTTGGTTTGAGTTACTTCCTGGTCCGTGACGTCATCAACCTCACCACTGCGAGCCAGACTGGCACACCTATGAACACTGTTTGTTTACCCCTGACCATATTAATGATAAAGACCACTTGATTTCAGACAGGCTCTTTACATTACAGGTGGAGTAGAAAATAACGTTTTCACTACTAACATTTTTTTTTTTTTTTTAACTGGAGATATCAGTGATACAAATATTTTGTATATTTACAAACCTTTGATAGTACTTACCCTTAGATTATGCTACTGGGGATGCTTTGTTTTCTGTTCACAAAAACTCCCATTTCTAGTTATTCTGAAATCTTAATATTTAAATACAACTTTATAAACTAGTATAGTGCAATATTATCTTTTGAGCCCATATAGTGGCCCCTCTTTATTAATTGTTCAGTATAACAAAAAATATATATTTGAAAGGAAGTCCACCTTTTATTCCAGATTATGGGGATATAGTGGAGGCACACGTACAGTTTTTAAAAATTATTAATTTGTGATGAAGCAATTCTCTATTTCAGTTTGTCTATCCCTATAATGAATATGGAAGATACATTCTGGAAATGATTTTCAAATGTATGTATTACTTACTGAACATGTAGTGGTACCTATACAAATTCACCATCTAACAAAGACTTTAGAACAGGACCATTTTGGTTGTGTTCTTTAAAAAAAAAAAAAAATTCTGGTATATTAGTTTCAATCTGTATTCATTTTAAACAAAATGTTTGCAGTGTCCCCACGTGGTTTACCTGGTAAAAGAACACTGGGTCGTGGGATTGGAGGTTGCCCAATGAACCAGTTCTCCTGAGCTGTGTGGGGAGTTGCTTCGATAAAATCAGGGGTAAAATAATTGGGCACTCTAAAAGGTGGTGTTGTTGCAGGGCTCCTGGACTTGGCCAGTTTTTACAGAGAAACCCGGCTGAAGAGGCTCTGCCAGGAAAACATCAAAAGGGGAATCTCGGAGCAGAATGCCATCACGCTGCTGTCAGCAGCAGTCAAGTACGAAGCTCGGGTAGGGTGATCCATTCAGGCTGCACTTAATCCCTGTTGATGTTTGCAAAACTGAGAGATTAGTTGTACCCAGCCATTATGACACTGGTACAATAGAGACCCACGTCGCCACCAACACTGAAGGAGCAGACAAAAAGAAAAAGGTCTGTGTCCTTACACTTGTCAAAGGGCATAAGGATCCACAGAAACTAGGGGTATTATTTCAAGTGTACTGCAGATTTTTTCAATTTCATTCTGTAATAGGATTTTGTATGTGTTTGCAACTTGGTTCCATAGTTTATTTAGCCTTCTGTGCGCGCAACACCCAAATTATTATTATTATTATTAATTTCTTAGCCGACGCCCTTATCCAGGGCGACTTATAAGATATCACATTATTTTTACATACAATTACCCATTTATACAGTTGGGTTTTTACTGGAGCAATCTAGGTAAAGTACCTTACTCAAGGGTACAACAGGAGTGTCCCCCACCTGGGACTGAACCCACGACCCTCTGGTCAAGAGTCCAGAGCCCTAACCACTACTCCACCCAAATGATGATGTAGCAACAGGGACACAAGCTAGAAAAATGATCGTCATTTAAGGGGCCAGAATGTAGCAGTAGAAGAGGATTGTGTTTTATTAAGTTGATATCAGTTTCCAGAAAATGCCTGTAGCTTATTTTTTTACAATTCACTTTTGAGGATACAACTTTCACAAGTACACTAACTATTTTAAACCCTATAGGGAACTAATTCTCCATCCAAACGTCACAGGGTGCTGCTTCACAGCTAGACAATATATTTCTGGTTGAAACAACCTATTTTGTTTTAGGCCTATATATCTGTATGTAATCAAATCAGGCATACAAAAATATGTGTTTATATAACTTGTATTAACAGATCTCTTATGTATAGACCTGCGTACTTACAAAATGCCAGTAATATTAAAATAAACACTATTTAAACCAGCTATGTGCCCCTATATAAGCAATGGCAAATATTCTAATGTACTATACTGTACAAATATGAGTTTAATTTGAATCTAGTCAAAACACTTGGAATTTGACAACTAAAGTTATTAGAAAACACCCATTATGGTTCATAACCTCATAAAAATGTAGGGTGATGGTAGGCCTAATCAAAAACTCAGAATAGTTAGACAGAACATGTCAGTAAACTGAATTGTATGAAATATAGTATGACTGGCTTAAAGAGTAAGTAGCGGGGTTACTAAAATTATAGCATTACACGTACCCACGTTTAAGTAACGTACCTGTAGTTTTTCTTTTCTTTAACCTACCGACAACTTTTTACACCTATAACTTTAAAGTCTGTTTCAAGTGGGCGTCAAGGACAGATCAACAATCCCAGTGCACTAGAGCAGCCATTTTGAAAAGAGCTTTGAAACAGACTTTACAGTTAAGTGTAAAAAGTTGTCAGGATGTTAATGAAAAGAACAATTACAGGTACATTATTAAAAAAGTTGTACCAACACGTGGGGACAGATAATGTTGTATTTTTCAGAACCCCGCTACTTCAGATTTACTAAGCTTTTTTCTGCAGTGTAATTATCCAGGATAATGAAGGAAGTTACAGCAAACATCATTTTGTTTTTGTTTGTGAAATATGTAGTCCCTGGATTTTTTTTTTTTATATTTAACAAGTTCTTAGAATTTTGATTTGAATGTTTCTACTGAGAATGAGCTTAATGTTTCTTTCAAAACACACTTGATAATAAAGTTACTTGAGATTCCTACTGTATCTGATTGTTCTGAGCTGCAAGGAAATACAGCCTGGAGTGTTCAAGTTGTCTCCTCCGGTCTTCATCAACTGTATTTCCTGTTGCATGAAGCTCTGATAGTCTAGATATCGTCCCAGTACTTTGTGTTTTGTGAGAAGTGTCTGTGACTGTGGATTTTATTATACCTACATGATATATGCAGTGTTTAGGTACTTGTGTGTAATAACCTGTATCAAGAAAGGAACCATGTTCAACAGAATTCTTCATTTCTAGGACTTAGAAGAGTTTTGCTTCAAGTTCTGTGTCAATCACATGACAGCAGTGACTCAGACACAGGCCTTTTCAGAAATGGACCATGACCTGCTGAAGAATTTCATCAGCAAAGCAAGCCGATACGGAGCTTTCAAAAACTGAACCCGCCAGCTCTGGCCACGAGGCAACATCGAGCACCGGTAGCTGGGTTTGGTGAGCAAACATGCTGTATGTATAGTTTTGAATGGATTTTTTTTTTCCCCCCCCGGTTGCGTCACGGACATGATTGAAGTGAAGGGACTTGATGGAAGTCACTACTGAGATTCTACTCTTTAGTTTATGTATCTCCTATTTTAATAAATGATTAGTGTCACTTTGTTAGTCTCTGAAGGGCTGTATTAAACTTCAACAAATGGTACTAGAGTTGTGCTTTTCCAGGAGAATATGTAAATATATAAATAGCAAGCAACCAACCTGCACTGGAGGTTTAGTCTAAAAACTTGCCAGCCACAAATAATGGGGCCTGACGTAGATAAGCAAACACATTTGACTGACCCTACTAAAAACTGAGTGAGTGTGTTTTGTTTGTTTTTTTCTAAACTATGCTTATTTGAAATTTCTATACTGACAAAATGGGACCCAAAATTAGATATTCAACTGAATTAAGAGTAATTTACTAATATTGATTATCACATACTTGTTTGCTGCCGTTGTCAAAGGTATGTGTAAATATTTAAGTGTTACAAGTAAGTTGGTAACTGTGAAAAACAAAGAATCTGTATTGTTTTCAGAGAATCAAAACTAAGATAGTAAATGATCTGGGTCAACAGATTTTAAATGGACAACAGCATGGGAGCTTAGCAATCAATGGTTAACAACAGATAGGATAGAAAACCTTTTTTCTAAACTGTTTTTGTACAAATTTAATTTTTTTAAAACTTTTATTAAAGCATCATTACTTACATTTTTTCCCCCCAGCATTTAATAACTAATAATCCTATTCTATAGCAGGGGTTCTCCAGATTGCCATGTAGAGTTTTTGTTTTAAACTGTGGTAGTTGTTATTCTTAAAAGTTAAATGTAAACATTGTTTATTAAAAGGTGTCAAGTTAAAACAACAATCTGTAGTCGCACTGGTAGAGCAATGTTTTAAAAACACACTGATTAAAATAAAGTTGGTTAATTATGTCACTAAAAGGGAAAAGGGAACTGACCCCTCAGTAAAATGCTATTGGGATTGATTAAGAGAAGAATCACAGATTACTAAAAAATCTATCTAAAAACAAACAGATGCTTGTTTCCCACAATGTATCATGTACCGCTCCTTCACTGCTGAATCTGTTGCTTGTGTGGTTTTTTGTCACAGTATATAGAAATGTTACCATGCCAACAGATCCTGCTGACATTGTGTTGTGCACTGTGAGACCATTTTTACGTCTTCTAGCAAGATGGAAAATAAACTGAGCTCTCAGAAATCGCACTGTAAATGTTTGGTTTTTTTGTGACTTATTTTCTCATATTTTACCCAACCCATGGTCAATGAAATCGGAACTATTTTCTCACAATATCCAATTAGGTGGTCACAGTGGTATATGAGTTATAACACACCACAACTGAAGCCCTGAAAGCAAAAACATGTTGAGTATGTCATGGTCTTGATTTTGAAAGGATTTGTACCTGATAAAGACATAAGAAATGAACACCTGGAAATCTGTTCTACTCGGCCTAATGAAATCTCATTAGAGAATGAGCAATAAAGAGACTGATTTGAGTGGATACGTACAACATCTTCCATGTATGTCACATTGTTTTTAAAAGGACTTCAATTACTTGTTGTATATGATGATAGCATTAATCAAAAACATGACCCACACATTTGTGGCTGCTCTTTTATTTGAACTAAAATAAAGACTTTTACATGTGCAGTCTTTAAGCCAATTGCCACAACATTATACAAATAATAATTCAAATGAAGTTACAAGTATTTTCCAAACATAAATCTACAAAATCATTACAGCAAAGGAATTCTTGGATGGCTTAATACAAAGCAGTACTCCGTTTCTGCCTGGAGTTATAATTATGTTGTCTATGTACACAATATATATTATAAAAATGAAAGGAAGACATATCTTCTTTTGGCCCACGACTAGTTTGAAAAATGAAACTTATGGACATTTAAGCCCATCCTAAAAATCATTTGATGTGTATCAACTGCTCTTTACTGTAGCATTTTAAGTGATTTTAAGTGAAGTGTGTGTTACTGGACAAGCGTGACAATAGAACCAACACTAAAGCCAGGCTGTTGAGCCAATAGACAAGCATAAATTATTAATTTCTATGACGGGCGTATTTTCAGCTATCAAATGACACCAAAAAATGGTTTTCAAGGAATTGCATTTTTCCAGCCAGCTGTGGACCAACAAAAGACCTTGACACTACTCCTTTGCAACATGCCTTGGTCATCTAAAACTGTAAAAACAACAACCAAAATACCCTGCGTATTAAATACATGTTTCTAATACTATTACCAGTACTTCTCTAAAAAAAAAAAAGTTTTGTGCCCTTGTGTATTTATAAGGTTAGAATTCACAGGTATCTAACGATCCCTTTTTGTTTGATAATAGTCAAGTCATTGTAGGCCACGGGAGAAGAAATTCAAATATGAATAATGAAGAGTGCAAGTACCTGGAAAATCAAATACTTTGAAAAACATGTTTTAAGTTAAAAGTGTTAGTGAATAGCCTGTAGGGTTTATAACATGCAATGCAATACTTTCCCCAATTTGTGCATTGTTGAATGGATTTCTGCTATAACCTTTTCAACATAATTGCTATTGCTTTGACATTTCAATTAACATGTCCGTGCTCATAAATCAGTTTTGACTACTTATTTTAGTTTTTTTTTTTTTTACTGGTTTGGCATCGGGTCTTACCGTCGAAATCTCTTCTGAATTCACAACATTTAATTGGTTCCTGGCTTCTCTCATAAAATTCAGCATTTTGATGGATTCATCTGTCAGCTGGGTTTGCCAGGACTATCTGGCACTCTTGCCATAAAATGGCAGTAAATAAATACATACATTATGTTGGTTGGGTTAATGTGGAATAACCAGTAATAAAACCTTAAGCAAGAAATTTACATGCTAAGCAACACAACAGCCTAGGTGTTGTGAATTCAGAAGACATTTTGATTGAAAGACCCAATGCATAACTGATGTAAAACTAAAATAAAGTAGTCAAAACTGATTTATGACCAGGGATATGTTAATATCAAAACAATCCGTTATGTTGAAAAGGGTATTGCAGGAATGTGTACAATAAACCAGACATTGGGTAAAGTAATGCATTGTGTTTTAAACCCTACAGTCTGTTGAGTAACTCTTTAAAAGGTGTAATAACCAAGACTTTCAAAAAGGTCTCACCTCACAAACACAACACAATTCCAGGTAGTAGTATTGCACTCAGGAGGCAATGCTGCACATAAACTGTGGAAACAAGCACTTCCACCAAACTTCCACTGTCAACACGAAATATTAATAAAAGAAAAGAAAACCAACAGCAAAACAAGGGACGTGTGACACAATGGCAATAAATCGTTGGTTATTGCACCTTTAACAGGTTCTATCTCTGATGAGGTTCAATAAAATGACCTGTAACATTTCAGTCTGATACATAACATTGAAGCCGCTAACAGTACTTACAAGATTACATGTACTTTCAAAGATAACTGCAACTGACGAGACCTATAAATCAAACGAGAGAGGTGCTACAGTCTCCAGGATCAGAGCTGGCACCGAGGGTATGACACATACATGACTATCATAGATCTCGATTTGGCACCAAAAGAGATTTAACTTCAGGAAGACACAGCATAAGTTAACAGCAGGGATAAATTCTGTCTGGTACACAAGAAACTGTTAATAAGGAGGTCAGTTACATAATCATTTTTCAATGTCCATTTGGAAAAGAATATAAGATGCCCACATCTTTTGTGGAGAAACAACTAAAATACTAATAAGCACACATTTCTAGCAACAGGAATTAGTGCATTCATCAAAACTTTTAAAAGCCTCTGTTTTTTTTGCAGACGACATTGGGCTTTTATAGGCACATTTGTAGGTCTGTTCAATAAATCAAAACTATTTTTAAATTAAAAAAAAATAAAAATAAAAAATAAAACCATTACAGGAGTATAAATAAAAAAAAATTTAAAAAAACTGCACACATTTTGTGCACATGCATTTAAACTACCACATTATGAAATGTACAAAGTAAAAATAATAAAATTAAAATTAAAATAAAAAAAATGTTATGACGCAAAAGCAGACTAGAGTGTTCTTCCCCTGAGGCGATGGGTGGCTTCACTTTTCATCCCTCTTCAATGCGTCGGCCACATCTTTCAGTTTTTGTTCCTGCATTCTGGTTCTTGTTGAGGCTGCAAACAGAAACACACACATCTTTGTAATGTATATATTTAAAAGCCAAAATATATTTTTGTCATGAGTTTTGCTTCTCATGAAAGGTGTTGTATCAGAAGCACTGAAGACAGTGGCGCCCTCCATTCAGGCACAGATCAGGCTAGTACAAGAAGTGGCTACACTGTCCCTCGAGCAGGCCTCAAAACTCAGCTTTGTAGGGACTGAGGAAGTGCTTCAGACTCTATGCACATCCAATTGTTGGCATCAAATGTACCAATTTTGCAAAACGGTGGTGGTTTTGGTGATGTAGACTACTGTCCACTGAGGATAAAACTACCAACTAATTTAAATTGTAACAAACAGTAGTCAAACCCCAGCCCTGTGTTAGAATTTCAGTTGTGTCCTGGTCTCAACTGAGCCCTCAAAACTGTTCAGTAACATTGACAAAATTCATAAAAGATAAAAAAAAAACAAAAAAAAAAAACACATACTCATCTCAGCCAGCTTCTGCTGGAACTTAGATTCCCCAGTAGGTTTGCTAAAAAATTGAAAATAAATAATTAACAGAAGTTATTTATGTAATCCTGCAGACACTGTGGTTACAGACCTATTCAAAGCCCTTATCAAATAGTGTACAAGGTCCAACTTTTCAATATAAAGTACAGTGTTTATTATGTTATACCACAAGGTCTCCTTGGACACAACATAAAATTAGCAGTTCAACATAGCTGCGTTTTCACTGCCCAGAATCCCAGGACTGTCTCCTTCCATCTGGAGTCATTTCAACTCAAGTAGTATAAAAGCACCACATGGAGAAAATCTATGTTACGAAAATGAAGACCTACACTGGAACCCTTTTGTCCATCACATGTGGTATAAGAAATCAACCAGAAGTGGAGGAAACACCTTCAATTTCATTTGGTTCACTTGAGTTGGAATGACACCTCTGCAAGCACGTTCGTTTCAGGTCTTGGGGAGAATGGTTAGTAAAACACTTTTCATACAGGCTGAACTAGCAGGCAAGTCGGTGGGCCAGACCCTAACGTAACCCTTTCCAAGCACATATTTGTACTCTATAAACTAGAGACAAAGATTATTTTTGAAAGTGTTGGCATTACAATCACGGTAACACTGGAGAGTTGAAATGAGCCGATTGTTCTGTGACCCTGAGTAATAAACAGATGCGCCAACAGAACTGCGTGTCATTTCTCAGTCCATTATTCCTTACCTGCTGTCTGCTTCGTCCTGCCCCTCTGTGTCGAATCGCAGCCTTTTGAGAGGCTTGGGGGCACTGCTCATGTCAAGCCCCCTCTTCAGAGTCCGCTCACTGCTGCTCACCATCTGGTTGATCTTATGGAACTTCTCAGAGGACTAAAACAGCAGAAGCTCACATTGAATAGCCATTCTGGTCTTGCTTCACAATTTCTTAACACAATTACGCAGTTGAAATCACTTTCTCTTAACATGTTTTTTTATTTACCAAAACGTAATCATTTCTCTTGAATGCAAGTCAAAAATGAATAAACCTTCACACCCTAAGCAGGTTCTGGGGTTTTCTGAAGACAGAATCATTTTGAATAGTCTTCTGCAAGGTAATGAACAACTTACCCCAAAAGATTCACCAATAGATACCAGGATTCTGCAGATAAAAACAGAAGGATGGTTACAAAAAAGGAATAGAAGATGCCATTTATGTGCAGCTTCTCTCACATGACAAACATTCATCAATGACTAAATCTTATTGCTCTGCTGATTGACCTTGATATGACCTTAAGAGTAAAGCTTTATCCACAACAAGAGGGTTAATTTCATTCAATTCAGTTTTGAGAGCACCACACTGTCACATGGATTTACTCAACATATATATATATATATTCAAATGTATTGTCAGTTATAGTATTAGGAATCTTATTCCAGATTTTGTCTGTCCACACTTGTAATCCTTATATCATTTTAAATGCACATGGTGGATGTAGGTCATGGTGATATATTCTTATATCGATAGATCTAATTTGATATTTACAGGAGTGCTGAGGGATGCATGTAACATTTTAAATTTGAGAAAGTGCATTTTATAAGTGTCTCCTTTTCAACAAGACATGTACAAGCGTTACTACTTTTCTTAATTCTGTTTTGTGTTTCAAAACACAGCTCAGTATAGCCAGATGGCAGAGGGATTAAAGATGAGCTGGAAATGCATTCCCAAAGTTAAGCATGTCAAAGAGCAATGCATGAGGGAATCTTCCCAAGAGGAAAAAAAAAAAGAAGGACATGGGAAAGGAAATGAATGACTTCTAAAAACTGAAAGCCAAAAAAAATTAAAAAAATTATATATATATATATATATATATTTGTCAAGCTATACATTCTGTGCGTTAGTACCCTGATTGGTGGGTGAAAGTTCTGTAGTTCCTAAAATACCATTAACATCATCACAAAAATGTATGAAATGCGATGGTTACATCACACTGCAATGCTGCTGTAAAAAAAACCCTATGAAAATGTGTACTCTTTCAAATCACTTTTCAACTGAACCATTCCTTGAGAATCTCACCTTGTTCTAGGAGTCATCTTGGTGGGGGACATCATGGGCGAGATGTAGATGTTGTTGCTTCCTGGAACCTTCAGGGGTGAGTTGGGAAACTTGTATGGGCTGCAAGGAATGTGGGGGATCGGGGAGAGAGTTGGTGGCTGAGGGAAAGAAAGAGGACATTATTGGAATAAAAATACATTGATGGCGGAGCAACAGGTTCATTCACTAGCTTCTTGTGCCTTGCACATTTAGAGGCCTGGGTTCGAATCCAGACAATCTGTTTGAGGCTCACAATGATAGTGGTAGTCAAAATTCTTCTAACTTCTTTAAATACAATGCACACCTACAAAAGTTAAAATGATCTTTTAATAACACAGTCAATTATTATTTACTTTTTTTGTATTTGATGCATTGATGGTTTTGTAAACATATATACAGATGTATTCATGATTTCACTCAAAAAAACAGGGGTGTTGCAAAAGGGAGCATGAACTGGACACTCTGCGGTGCTCAAACAGGGAAATCCTCTTTCTCCCAGTGAATGCTCCCACGTAAAAGTTGAGGAATGTATTTCCGGCTGATTTTTTAAAAACAAAATCAAATTTATGGTTTACACAAAAATATAGCTGCGGACAAGGGGATAAAGCTAAAGGTAAAGTAGGTTAACTGTCGGGTGTTCTGTAACACTTAACTGTTTGGTCCTAATTATGGAAACATTCATGAATGTAGTCAGTGACAGTGACCATTCGAGAGCACTATATTCAAAACTGGAATATGAAGGAAAAAATGTACATCTATAATTCTGCCTATAAAACTCACCCTGGTAGAGGCATACTGCAGGATATTAGTCTTCAACTTTTGCATGAAAACCAGGTTATAGAAGACTATGATGGAGTCATATTGCCCCTCTCGGATGAGAACTCGCTTAAATGTCTGGATGGAAAAAAAGCAGATTTGTCAGTGGATTCAAACCTTTTGTAATAATTTAAATGCTGCAGCCCGATATAAAAACCACATAACCACAACGTGACAAATTCACCTATTTATCAATTACCTCTTGGTTTGTATTTGGCAGGTTTTTGTAAGCAGTTACGATAGTCTTAAACCTCAGGTCGACGTTCTTCACCTTACAAATAGCGTACATGGCAGACATCATGATCTGAAAAAGAGGTAAAGGATCAGTTAAACAATAGATTTCACATAGATCCTTTCAGAACATCGTTACAAATATATGTACAAAAACAATACTGTTCTATAGCGCCTTCACTATATCCTCTTTGCAGGAGATTTTATCTCCAGTAGGAGATAATGATAATCCTACTTGAAGGACATACTAGAACGAAGTCAGTATTAGTACACATTGTGATCTAATTCAGAGTGCAGTACTGTACCTGATCTAAATGCCTGTCCCTCATGAGTTCATACTCGTTCTGCAGTGTGTGCTGAAAGAGGGTCCAGATGATTGGTTCCAGTTCAGGCTGGCCCTTTAACAGGTGCGAACACAGCATGTCTAGCCGCATATACGCCAGACGGTAAACTGAGGAGGAAAGGGACAGTCAGAATATACAGGTGAGGTTGTTACCAAAACTCAGAACAGAGCAATTACTGTGTAAGTGAGGCAGTTCACTGACCTTTCTTGTAGAACAGAGAGAGTGAGGTAGATTTCTGTGTTTTCGGAGGTGGTTGCTGCGACTGTGCCGAGGGGGCTGTCTGATTGTCGGCTGTCTGTGGCACACTGCCATTGATGGAGGAGGCCTTCTTCCAAGAAGACCTGACAGGAGACAGGTACCTGCACACCAGCAAAACAAAACATCCAGCAAAAGTTCAGTTTTCTGTATTTGCTGTTTGCAATAGGCACCCTTTTAAACTGGTTGGAATTTGTTCATATTTGTTTATATATATTTGTTTATCTATATATATATATATATATATATATATATATATATATATATATATATATATATATATATATATATATATATATATATATATATATATATATATATTCCAGCCAAATCCACTCACCCCACCCCGTCATACATAATCATAGGAAGTACGACACTCTGTAATTAACACATGCCCATGACATCTAAATCACAATGTCAGTAAACATTTTCCAGTCACTAGTATTTATAACCAGCAGAAGTTAGTCATCTGTCCTTTCCCGTCAGAGAACAAATACCGTTTCTCATTTCTGTTTATGTTCCCGAACTAGCTTGAACATTTATAAAACTATAGCAGGAAAGTGACAGTTTGACAGTTTGGATAGAGCAACACAAGGACACTTTTCAATTTCAAAAAGGGGAAAGAAGTCCCCACCAGCTGAAACTACTTGGGGAATGCAAACAATAATGCGAGAAAAAATTGGTCAACGCAGTCTTTTAATTTATTTATTTATGATCAGATTTGATGGAGTAACCATCAAAAGGAATGGTAAATATTTATTATTATTATTATTATTATTATTATTATTATTATTATTTATTTCTTAGCGGACGCCCTTATCCAGGGCGACTTACAATTGTTACAAGAGATCACATTATTTTTTACATACAATTACCCATTTATACAGTTGGGTTTTTACTGGAGCAATCTAGGTAAAGTACCTTGCTCAAGGGTACAGCAGCAGTGTCCCCCACCTGGGATTGAACCCACGACCCTCCGGTCAAGAGTCCAGAGCCCTAACCACTACTCCACATTGCTTATTTAATAGCTGAATTCATAAAAAGTCTAACAGTATCCTAGTAACAGACACCAGGGAATGACATCTGAATGTAAACAGATCCTCCCAAGATAAGTACCTACCCCTCAGGAGGCGGTCTCACGCCTTCTTCAATTCATACTCAACCTGTTCTAAGTGGGAGACGATCCTAGTTTAATTGCATGTGACACAAAAACACCCTGCTTTGTGTCAATTAAACAAATCGGGAACCGTGTGTTTTCATTTGATTAACTTGGCAAGGTCAGGGTTCTCTCGTTATAATCTTGAAATCGTTTGGCACACCATCAGTACATTATGTTAAAATTAGGCCTTAGGACTGGGAGATGTAGTTGCTGTACCCCACAATTAAATCTCCATACACTGCAGCATCCTTGTTGTTAGTCTATCACATCTTTATAAAGCACTTTGCGCATTATACGTGGTCAAAAAGCAGACCTTGTTAGAAGCTCAGTTCACCTAAGGTTTTAGCTGCACACAAGCTTTCTTCATCATTGAAACCTGCCTGCCACTATTTCATTCTGTGAAACAAGCAAGTGCCAGCTACTGCTTGCAGGAAAATTAAGTTCTATAAATGGGAATTTCCCATTCCTTCCCCTCCAAAGTGCTCTTTTCGGAATTTAAGCATCAACAAGGTATGGCAAGGCATGTTTAAATGCAAGACATGGTTAACGTGTAACACAGCTGATAAATACATATCACAACAGCCTTCTTAAATATGTTCAAACTATTTCTAGAGCTGTATGAGACACAACACCCTTAATATAGCTTGTGATCACTAAAATCAGATTTTGACTTGCAATTTTGTCATGGGTATAAGTCAACAGAATCCCAGTTCTCAATTCTGTTACTGAATGCTGTCTGAATACAATAGGTGCTTTTCTGTGTAGAAACTGCCTTATTTACTGTATCTTGTCTCTTCTGGTACATACAACATGGGGGGGGGGGGGGGGTAAAGATACTGTTGATAATAAAAACATGTTTTTGGGGCTTCAAAATGAAAAGAAAAGGCTGTTTCTTTCCAAGGACCAAAAGAGAGACTCTTCATTGCTGACCTCCTGTAAATTGATTTTGAAAAGCTTAATTAAGTGTACTGTCATTTTTGTGTAACAGTTGTGCCACAACTAGATTAAGTAATTCATGTTAATCAAAGTTTGTTCTAACAAAAGAGAAATTTACATTTAAGGAAAAATGCAGTTTCTGCAGCTACCATCATCATACATTGTCCTATAAATATAACTGGATTACCCATAAGTAATGTGGTTATAGCTCATTTGGGCATACAGGTGTGTGGATTAAGACTAGTTTACTGTATTACTATAGTTCACTACCCTACTTCTGAAAGTGTGAATACTGTCTGTGCTGTCCTGCCTGCATTCCCCCCGGGATGTTCTTGTTCTGGAGATGTGTTTCATCTCCAAAAAAAGACTTGGTAACTTCCTACATGTAACCCTGGCACTTTGGAGTGTGTGAACCTCTGGTTAGTACCACTCTGCTTTCATTGTGTGAAAAAGGCAAATGGGAAGCAACCAGCTTAAAAGGTGTCATCTTTTTTAACCTGATTTGCCTGGTCTGATTTCATCTGTTGCACACAAACTGAGGATAATGCTTCGGCAAAACGTGAAAAGGAAATGGGACTGGACTACGATAAATTATAATAGTTTAATATCCAGAGTTATATACATCATATAGCATAATAACACTGTATTACATAATTTTGCATTACCGTAAAAATTGTTGTATAAGTAGATCTTCTAGGAATCTTTTCGGGACCCTTAAAAGGGGGGAGTGACTAATACACCAGTGCGACGTCTGCACTGGTGTGTCTAATATTAAACTGCTGTACTAGTGCCACAATGGGATTACTACAGCCACGGTTACAAACTTAACTGTTAACAACCCGATTATTTTTTCAGGATCTGCAGCATTTCAGGTTATGTTGCTAGGCAGAAACACAAAACCACTGTTCTAATTGAAAGTTTTAATTCGTTACTCTCAATACCCTTAGTCATTTTGAATGTTAAACGCAAGCTTTCAGACTCTTGACTGACCTCCTCTCGACCCAGACGCGTGTACGTGGAGAAAAAAAAAAAATTGTGGTTAAAGTTATCAATCTTATATGAAAACGTCACAGCTATACTGCTTCACTGTTAACACAACAGCTGTCAATCTCTATGAATTTCCTTATTCCCACCCTCCTGAGCCATTGATTTGTCAACATTCAGACTGAACCCGCAGATCTGTAGCAAACAGAAAGCCGTGTAAACATATCAAGTCTTAAGGCTATACTGCAGGTGTATGGTGTTGAATTTGCTGAAAAGCACGGCAATTGCAATGCTGAAAACACACTACATGAATGCAGACAAAACAAAGACAAAGTCACGTCAAAAGTCCAGCATAAACTTCATTTTTTAGAATACTATACATCCTATGGAGGCGGTCACACTGGACGTGTCGTGTAAAACCGACGGTTCAAAAATAGGCCTTGTCCTATTTTTCTGTGCGTGTCGAAAGTAAATTTGTCTCTAACCAATCACACTCCAGCTCGCGCCCCCTCATCGGCATGGCAACAAACATCAACAGGTAGCCCCTACTGTATTTCATTAACACAAACAGAGATCGGCCTAATGAAAATGAGCGATTTAAAACAGTAGATATTGCCAAAATGAAATGTTTCCTTGAAGATAATGGAAACAAATAGAGCTACAATAAAGAAAACTCTTTCAAGGATTTTTAACAGCAACACAAAATGACCCGACGTGTTAAAAAAATACCTCCATCAGAATTAAATGAATACATGTATAAATATAATGTATATAATCTTTATGTTTATGTATATATTTTACATTTGATTTTAGGACAGACAGTAAATACATAAATGTCCAGTCATTAAAATGTGTACTACTTATTTGTGGAGAACGGCATGAACAGAGCCCTGTGTTTCAAACACAAACTGTATCTTTAAACTGAATAGTTGTATAAAGTTTAGTTTTTTTATGATTAAGAACTTCAGCCGTAGCCTACATATTTAATATGCAACACAATGGTTTTGTTCTGGTTAAAGTGCTATAGCGAACCACAAGTAAAGTACTATACTGTTGCTTGTTTTACTTATTTTGCATGTCTTGTGACTCAGATGTAGTTAAAAACCAATGGAAGAGCTTGCGGGACCAGTTCTCAACAAAAAAATAAATAAAGGAGCAAAAAACAATGAGTGGGCAGGCAGTAAGAAATATAAAACCATGGAAATAGATGCTGCAAATGCAGTTTTTGGAGCAGCATTTGGAAATGAAAAGGTAGAGAAACGGAAACAGTCAGAAGTAGGGTAATTGTTGTTATTCAATATTATTATTATTATTATTATTATTATTATTATTAGGTCTGCCGCTGTGTGGTTGTGTTGCCGGGGGAGGTTCAGGGTGCTGGAGGGCTCGGCATGGTCCACATTAATAATAATAACGTATTATTATTTATTATTATTATTAACAATTGCGTTCTAATTATTTGAATGCCTTTGGTGTGAAAGCAACTTGACGGCATCAAAATACGCTGGACGCTGACGCTCTGACGCGACGCACTCAGTGTGAAAAGACCTTTAGATGGTGCACTGTTTAGTGTTTAGATTACTGTTATGCTTTTTTAATTGACATAGCAGCACTGTTTAAAACTTTTCTTTTAAATTTGAATTAATACAACACATCTGTAAAAGCCAATGCAGCTGGAACTATATTGCCCAAGTATGGTTTTGGAAAGAAATGTTCAGTAAAGCAAAGAAGATATGTTCTGAAGTGCTTGGGTACTTGATAAGCTAAATAAAATAAGTTAATACAGGTGTGATGTGGGATGTATAACTTGATTTTACGCTCTGTTAATTATTACTTTTTAAATCCATTCATGTACCATTTGTCAGTGGTTTACATTGTTACTACTGGAATTTACAGTACTGTGATAGTATTATATCTATATTTTGATGTAGTTTGACATTGCACTTAAATTTACAATTATTTAGAAATTGTGAAAAACAGAATAGTTTCTAGCAGTTTAACTAAAAACACTAATATTATTAATGGAATAAAATGTTGCAAACAAGTTATTTAGCAACTAAACCTGTGTATTTCTTTATTTAAATCGTTTTTGAGCATATAGGAAAAAAAAATCTAATTGTAAAAAAAGTATTTTAAAAAACACACAAAAGGTGTTTTCGTAAAATTGAAGTCTCAAAAAGGGTGGAGCGGCTTTTACACCAGTGCGACCTATTTTCATGGTAAATTAATCTAAGCCAAGGGTAAATGTTACTTTGAACTTAATATATATATATATCTCAATTTATTTTTTACACAAAACTGGGTAATAAAACAAAAGGTTTGGTTGGTTGAAATGCATGGTTTTGTAACAAACATCGGTCATATTTAAAATAAATGTTATTTTTGTAATTTTCATTAACAATTTCATTTAGTAGACCGATGTTTCAGCAATGTCTGACAACTGACATTACATAATGTACAATTAAGTAAGTGCTTTCTGAGACACCGAGCATAACCGGGATTGACGGCAACAGTAGGTGTGGTATTAAATAGCTGGAGTATTTGACAGCAAGGACACACACAGTAAAACACAAGTATTAAAAAGGTCACAGGACAACAGAAACCCTCTGGAAGGGTTCTTTGGAGCTGTCCTGGGGCACTCACAGGTCTGCCGCTGTGTGGTTGTGTTGCAGGGGGAGGTTCAGGGTGCTGGGGGGCTCGGCATGGTCCACATGGCCTTCCTGTTCTTTCGACTGTTTTAGCAGCTCAAACAGAGCAGAGTCCTAGGGAGACAAAAGAAAAAACATGGACCACTGAAATATATATATATTACACACACACACACGCACGCACGCACGCACGCACACACACTAGGGATTTATTGTCTAAAGTAAAATTTCACAGATAATTCAGATTTCAGTTCCTCAAATACCTCACGCTGTGAAAGCTGAAAATGTGACATAAAAAGGTATGTAAAGCTACATGTTTTGAACTGAATTGGTAGCTTTATGAGCACCTTACATTGACTTTTTTATTAATAAATGTGAAGAGTACTTATCCAATGAAAATGTGACGGTTTAAAGAGTTGAAATCTAATAAACAATTTGCAGCCTTATAAAAGCATCACTGCTCAAACTACAATTAAAAAAATACCCCCAAAAATAATAAAAATTATAGTTGCCTTTCCACGTCACTAAGTGGTGCTATTGAACCAAAACATTTCCCTACAGAACTTGAACAACCAACTGTGCTTACAGAAATGACAAAAGAAACACATTTCAACACACATTGTAGTCACTTTGAACATAAATAAACAACCAAAGCGGTTTGCGCTGTGAAAAACCTAAAAAAAAGCAGCAGAGCATATTATGTGGTAGACAAATATTCTATACATTTTTCAATGGTAAAAGTGACTCATGCAAAATAAATTAAGTAGACAACATAAGAGACAGCTTATAGTTACAGAACTATACCTGCAAGATGCAGAAAGTTAACTTATTTGGTATGCTATGTGTAATGGCTGTATTGGAAGAAAAGGAGTCGGCTACAGGAATACACAGTCCAGGGACGGTACAAACAATGTAAAATGCTCCCAGCAAGCCTGTCAAGACTGGCTTATTATTATTGTTAATTTGCTTAATTTTAGCAGACGCCTTATCCAAGGCGACTTCGAGACTAGGGTGTGTGAACTATGCATCAGCTGCAGAGTCACTTATGTCTCACCCAAAAGACAGAGCACAAGGAGGTTAAGTGACTTGCTCAGGGTCACAAAATGAGTCAGCGAGTGAGCTGGGATTTGAACCAGGGACCTCCTGGTTACAAGCCCTTTTCTTTAACCACTGGACCACACAGCCTCCTTAAAGAGAACAGTTGCCTAATTGATTCAGGGCTTTCTTTTTGAGCTACAAAACGCAGGTAGCCAGTGCGAAATGACAAATGTGATGACTGCCAAGGAAGGAAAGAAAAAAAAAAAAAAAAAAAAAAAAACACAAGCAACAATTGCATCACTTGCCAGAACGCCACCTTTCTTTTGGGAGGAAAAAAAGGAAATGATCTCAAATGCTATGTCAGTCTTTTCTCCAAATGCAAATTAAAGAAGCCACAATATCAAGTCCAAGACCAAGAAACATAAGAAACTAAACTAAACCCCTGTGTTCTCCAATGCAGCTACAGCTGCTCTATTTTCAGAACTGTGTGGTAAGCTATTTTAGAAACACAAAAAGAAACTGAAGTTTAATTTTGTATTTCTAAAAGTAGCACTACTGAGAATAAATCACGGGTGGTTAACTATTTTAGGAGGCACAATCATCCTGCTGGGGCGCTGAATAGCAATTTTGCACTATGATAGTAACTATAAGGTCATGTTTCGGCTAACGGTTTGGAGTAAAACTAATTTAAAATGGTAGAATTATGTTACGGTGTAGAAGCTCCTAGAGTATTAGGCTCTGGACGAATCAAAATCTAGCACCTAGCCACCTCTGTTTCATTCCGTTTACTGAGGGAAGAAGCCTGGCCAGTCCTTGTATTGTATAATTCTAACTAACAATTAAAACAAATTATTAAAGCTGTTGCTTATTTTTTATGTTTCCAAAACACAAGACAAGGACTGAGTGGGGATACTGCACCTCCTCAGAGGATAGTCCTTACAGGGTATGGATGAGGCAATCTCACTCCACTAGGGCCTGAGTGATCCCTGCTCTGTGTAAGGAATAACAAACATTTAATATTGTATTCTGTGTATAGATATGCTTTTGTTAGTAGTCCAGTGTTAGGCTGGTATTAGGGTGAGTGAGAGTTTCCTATTAAAGGGACTTCAAGGTATCCATGGTTAGCATGGTAAAATAGTCTCCATTGTAGAGGTTAGTTCTATGTGAAGAGTGCTGTATCAGCTAATGTGCAACAGATGTAAACCAAGACCAGATGTTTTAGACTATATAATTCTATAGGATTAAGACTGCACCTGTTCAGCACCAAATGAAATACAACTATAACAGCTTAGAGGGGACTATACTGATTTCAATTGCCCAGGTGAAATGAACCAACACCTACATCCGGACCTGTTCTGAAAAGGTGTTCCCAGTTGAAATTAATGGCCAATTGCTATTTTGACTGCAAATTAGGTGACTACCATTATTCGACTAGAAGAATGGGTTGCAATAATTGTGATGCAATAATTGTAAACAAATGTAATCATGTATGGGCTATCATCTGTGAAGAATAATCTTTCATTAAAATCAATAAACTGTGTAATTCGAAAAATGATTAAAAAGTAAAATTGTCTGATTCATTGTAAATTTATAAAGTTACCACACCCTCCATCTGTGTCAGTACTTCCTTTTCTGGCTTATTTTGTAATCCTGCCTAAAACCCAGTAACGACATTCATTAATATTGGATTGCATGAGTTTCATCATGACCAATGTCGTACGCACAGCCAATCTGTCACATGATGAATAGACTACTGCAGATATTTTAAACTATATTGCATAATCTTCTTGAAAAACAACTATTTAATAGAGGGCGGTTTCTCACAAGTGAGTCATGATTGCATCATTTTTTAATATAATACAGGGAAGTTCGATCCACTCCTGGTTTTACTACAAGTTTAATAAGACACACCTGAGCTTGTTGCCTATATACTGTGGCTAATCAGGCTCCTTTTAAAACCTGAAATGGTGGGTGGGGGGGGGGAAATGCTATGCAATAGGAGTCTAATTTTCATCCTGCAATATATACTTTAACATGGAAAGTGAACCATTTACCATTCACAAAGTATACTGTTTATCTCACTATAAATGTTTCAATTTATAACAGCAATTTCAAATAACTTCACAGAACAGGTAAAAAGCAGCTACATTGTACGGTATGGTGGTCCACCTAGCACACAATTCAGCATACATGAAAATCTGTGTACAAGCATTCCAATCAAATGCTTGTACACAGTCTTATCTGATATTTAAACCTGACTTGCGTGTTTTTGGTGTGAAGGAAGTCAGTACAGAATGTTCCATTTTTATTTCAGCTCAGGGACCTAATTTTTGTTTAACACTGTAAAAGTTACAAAACAACTGAATATGCAAAAAAACAAAAAAATAACAAAATAAAATATTCCTTCAAAAATACTGTTAAAATAATAATTGAAACCCACACAGCTTGGAACATTTCAAACATTTCTAGGTTGAGGTAAGTTCAACCTAGACACTGCAGTATACAAAAAATAAATAAATAAATATAAATAAATAAATAATTAGTGTCTCAAGCTAACCATATGTGAAATAGACGGTCTCCCCAAGTAAAAACTAGTTAAGAACATAAGAAAGTTTACAAACGAGAGGAGGCCATTCAGCCCATCTTGCTCGTTTGGTTGTTAGTAGCTTATTGATCCCAGAATCTCATCAAGCAGCTTCTTGAAGGATCCCAGGGTGTCAGCTTCAACAACATTACTTCCCTTGATTTAAATTCAACACTTCTCACAATATATCCGAGCATCTTGTTGGCCTTTTTTTTATAGCTTCCCCACGTTGTCTAGATGAAGACATTTCCAAGTCAACATAAACTCCTGTGTGTTTCACAACATAAACTCCTGTGAAAACACACAAAACAAGGCTAACTTCAATTGAGCTTAATGGTATAAACATTTCCTTTATTTTCTATCCTGAGCGTGCCATAAATGCAAAGTCTTGCGTACCAATATCTGTCAGTTTCCTATCAGAAATGTAAAGAGGTTGTTTCACATCTTCTTTGAGATGCTCTGTTCTTGTTTCTATATGCTTATTCCAGGTCCCTCAATGCTTCCAATGCAACTCGAGTCTCCTGCTGCAAACAACATGTGACCAACAGCAGAGGAAATGATGAACTGCTGCTTCTCGGCACCTAAAGAGTTTTACTTGAAATGCCTGCATCACACACAGAACTTAAACCACAAAAAGGGGGGTAATGAATAGGAAATCTTCCACTCTTCAAAAACAGGTAGAAGATACTTAATACAATGTTAAACATTTACTATCCACGAAGAATGTCTGGGTGGGATACTACAACCTAATTGTGCTAATTTTTACTTGATTTGTAAGTCCCAGTATTTCACCAAACCTTTTTTTTCTTCCAGTTGCCTTTGCTTCCTAGAGAAACCAATAACAATGGTATAGAGAGGCCTCATTGATAGCTTCATAGCTCCGTTCTGCTATCCCTACCATTCGGCCATTCCCTCTTCCCTCTGCAGCTACTGCCATAAAACATGTCCAGTCATGGTGGTTACATCGTGTTATCAAGACTGCGTCATTCCACATGAAAGCTGACTTGAGGGGAAATACAACTGATACAGCCATTTCCAAATCTGTGGCATCTATAATGAATATATTCTTCCCCTTTTATTGTAGATGCTTGTGCTGGAAATTCTGTATCGCAATTCATGTTCTGTACAGCAACAACAAAAAAACTAAAACAAAACCCTTGACCGCTTTTTTGCAGTCAGTATTTACAATGCTGAAATTCATTAACCCCCCCCAAAAATATATAGAAACTCTTCTATGAGCAAAATGATTGGTTTCAATCTCATGCCAAAACATGCAATTAAATCAAGCAATTCCTTTGTAATGTCCATTTTGAAACTCCAAAGAAGTGCAAACTATATGCAGTCAGTTTTGTTCAACGTGCACAATTTATTTACAGGCTGTTTGCCAGGAATACAAGCCTGTTATCCTGCTCTGGATTCAAGGCGGCGCGCTATATTTTTTTTGGTTTACATCGAACACACAGAGGGGCGTACTAACAAAGCTTTTTCAAAGCTGATTCGCTGGTAGGATGGGACCAGCAAATCAGATGCTAGTTAACATTAGCAGGAAAAGAAGAGCGCGTCCACTGCTTGTCTGGCAGAAATACTGTAAACAGCAAGGCAGGGTGTTTGGTGCAGTTTCGTTGATGAACTTAAATGTTATTAATTATGCGCGTTACAAAAACGTAATTATTGAATCTATTAACCATTATTTATATCTATGTATATAATGAGGAATGGAATCGATAGAAAAATCGATTTTTGATTGAATCGTAGCAGCCCTTATACTTAGCATTGTAAACCCTAAAGAATAAATCTCAAAACTTGTCTCATTGCAACGCAATGAGTGCATTGAAGGTTAGCCCTATAACTGCATTATGGAGCAAAGTACTAAAAGTAAAGAACTTCTGGGGAATGAATGGGAAGTTTATTTTAAAAAACCTTTACGTATTTACTGTCAAATTGAGTTTCAGTATCACAAACGTAGGCTACATCTAAATAAGCGCAACCACCACATTCCCGTTGCCAGAACTGCCTGTGTTGGACGAGCCAGCATTACCACCGTCAGCATTGCCGCTGCCAGCATTGCCATGGGCAGCCTTTCCGCTGCCAGAACTGTCTTTGCTGGAGGAGCAAGCCTTGGCGCTGTCAGCACGTCCGCCGACAGCATTGTCACTGTCAGCATTTCTAGTGCCAGCATTGCCAAGGGCAGTATTTCTGCTGCCAGGACTGCACCGGCTGGAGAAGCCAGCCTGTGCACGGTCAGCATTGCCAAGGGCAGCATTTCCACTGCCAGGACTGCCAGGATTGCCCAGGCTTGAGGAGCCAGCCTGGCATCTGTCAGCATTTCCGCTGACAGCATTGCCACTGACAACGCCCCTGTGTTTATTTATATTAGTATGATCTAAATGTACTGTTTTGTGTTTATTTAAACAGTTTTATTGTTATTATTGTTTTACAACCTGTATGGGGTTAAAATGCCCCATCCAGATAAAATCGTGAGAATATGTTGTCAGCAGTGAGTGATTGCTGACAAACTGGCTGTTGACCACGCGTATCAGAAAACCCGTGCCGAATGCCTTGGCCACAATATAAAAACAAGCAGCTTTCGCTGAAGGGGGTTAGTGTGTTCAGAGGCAGAATGAGAGTCGTGAGTCATGAGTAAGGCCCTGTGAAAATCGTGATTTCACGGTCTGCGCGGAAATCATGAAATTAGCCCAATACTGCAATTTTTACAATATTCTTAAGAAATAAAAATCATTTCATAATTATTTGATTTTCATACAAAAATATTTTTTGTGCTTGCGTGTAATATATTCGCCATGCACACAGTGCTGTGCAGTGACTGTCGTCACTATATGCAATCTAAGCGGGAAATTAAAATACTACACACTGTAAACAAGAAAATGGATGTCTCTAAAAGGCTAAAACTGTGTCTGCAGCAGATCATGTAAAGCAGCATCCAGCAGGAGTTTTACACAGCGATGGAGGTATAGCTGTTCTGTATGTCCTGCAACGTTACTGTAGATCACTACCGAAACTCGTCTGTTGACGGGCATTTAGATTCACCGAAAAGAGAAAGGTAGAAATCCAGAGCAGTACTGCGACTGCTTTACTTGCAAAGAAACAAAAAACGGTGACTTCCATGTTCCAAAAATTAAATTTTGACCTGATAGAGGCATCTGTTTGCGCAAATATCCCTTTTGAAAAATTGGACAACCAAAAGTTATGGAAATTCTTCAGAAGGTGTGTAGCAAATGGTCGAGTGATCACAAGCAGGAGATTATGGAATTGGTAAAACAAACAGTCTGGTTGCTTGTCACTGGTCACACTGACGAAAACAATTGCTATTGGTGCTAGTTTTAGCCTAGCACGATACTTGTTAGTTCTGTGGCTGTTTTGTTTGTCTGTTTTGGCCACCATGTCATTTTTTATCAGTGTTCTGTTTGTTTTATTTATTTATTATTAAAACTCACGCACCAGCACATTCAACCCCAGTATTGTGTCTGGTCATCTTCCTGGGCTGACGTCTCCATGAGCAAAACTACTGGTTTAAATCCCCAACTCTCATGCCAAAACATGTAATTAAAAATCAAGCAATTCCTTTGTAATGCAATCCACTTTAGAATCTGCCCACTGAGGTAAAAGAAAAAAGCTTCAGCAACATTGTTTGTGCATGTTCTCCAAGATTAACGTATTTAGCATTGTAAACCCTAAACAGTAACACTCAAAACTGGTCTTTAGGGGGGAAAAAAATAAGATCTGGCAAATTAAAGGCGAAACTTTTTTCTCTCCATTAAAAACAAAAATACTGTATTATTGTTGCCTGTGTTCAAGGGTCTTACACTTGTTTTCACAACAATATATTCTCATTCTCATTGGGACAATGCAGAAGTTGGCAAGTGTTGGAGGGATTGTGGTCAATGACTGGAAAAAATTAAATTCAGACAGCTTTCTGGCTCAGCATGGTATTGGAAAAGATTAATTTCTCGTAACTGACTGTTTTGTCTTTTGTTTGGTCTTATGCCAAAAAAAAAAAAAAATACAGTACTGTGCAAAAGTTTTAGACAGGTGTGAAAAAATGCTGTAAAGTAAGAATGCTTTCAAAAATAGACATGTTAATAGATTATATTTATCAATTAACTAAATGCAAAGTGAATGAACAGAAGAAAAATCTAAATCAAATCCATATTTGGTGTGACCACCCTTTGCCTTCAAAACAGCACCAATTCTTCTAGGTACACTTGCACAAAGTCAGGGATTTTGCAGGCATATAGTCAGGTGTATGATTAAACAATTATACCAAACAGGTGCTAATGACCATCAATTCAATATGTAGGTTGAAACACAATCATTAACTGAAACAGAAACAGCTGTGTAGGAGGAATAAAACTGGGTGAGGAACAGCCAAACTCAGCTAACAAGGTGAGGTTGCTGAAGACAGTTTACTGTCAAAAGTCATACACCATGGAAAGACTGAGCACAGCAACAAGACACGGTATTTATACTGCATCAGCAAGGTCTCTCCCAGGCAGAAATTTCAAGGCAGACAGGGGTTTCCAGATGTGCTATCCAAGCTCTTTTGAAGAAGCACAAAGAAACGGGCAACGTTGAGGACCGTAGACGCAGTGGTCGGCCAAGGAAACTTACTGCAGCAGATGAAAGACACATCATGCTTACTTCCCTTCGCAATCGGAAGATGTCCAGCAGTGCCATCAGCTCAGAATTGGCAGAAAACAGTGGGACCCTGGTACACCCATCTACTGTCCGGAGAAGTCTGGTCAGAAGTGGCCTTCATGGAAGACTTGCGGCCAAAAAGCCATACCTCCGACGTGGAAACAAGGCGAAGCGACTCAACTATGCACGAAAACACAGGAACTGGGGTGCAGAAAAATGGCAGCAGGTGCTCTGGACTGACGAGTCAAAATTTGAAATAGCTGGCTGTAGCAGAAGGCAGTTTGTTCGCCGAAGGGCTGGAGAGCGGTACACGAATGAGTGTCTGCAGGCAACAGTGAAGCATGGTGGAGGTTCCTTGCAAGTTTGGGGCTGCATTTCTGCAAATGGAGTTGGGGATTTGGTCAGAATTAATGGTCTCCTCAATGCTGAGAAGTACAGGCAGATACTTATCCATCATGCAATACCATCAGAGAGGCATCTGATTGGCCCCAAATTTATTCTGCAGCATGACAACGACCCCAAACATACAGCGAAAGTCATTAAGAACTATCTTCAGCGTAAAGAAGAACAAGGAGTCCTGGAAGTGATGGTATGGCCCCCACAGAGCCCTGATCTCAACATCATCGAGTCTGTCTGGGATTACATGAAGAGAGAGAAGCAACTGAGGCTGCCTAAATCCACAGACGAACTGTGGTTAGTTCTCCAAGATGTTTGGGCCAACCTACCTGCCGAGTTCCTTCAAAAACTGTGTGCAAGTGTACCTAGACGAATTGATGCTGTTTTGAAGGCAAAGGGTGGTCACACCAAATATTGATTTGATGTAGATTTTTCTTCTGGTCACTCACTTTGCATTTTGTTAATTGATAAATATAAACTATTAACATGTCTATTTTTGAAAGCATTCTTACTTTACAGCATTTTTTCACACCTGCCTAAAACTTTTGCACAGTACTGTATATATATATTTGAACTTTATTTATACATTGAGCTTAAATGTTCCTTGACCACTTATATTCCACACTGTTCATTAACTCTTTTAGCACTAAGTAACTTTACACAATCTGCCCTTGGATAGCAAAATAGTTTTGTCTTGCGAGCTAGAGCAAGTGAAGTCCAAAGCGTATACTTATTTTCTTCTACATTGATGCTCATTTGTGTTACAATAAAATGATTTACTTTGTTTTTGAAGTAAAATCAGCTTAGATTGTGTGATCCAGTATATTGTACAGTTTAACTGTTCAGACTTTTTTTGGAAACATTCTACAGTCAATTCTCGTTAAAATGAATTTCAAGGGACCAGCAATTTTTTCAGTAATTCGTCTAAACCAAATGCCTACTGTCAGTTTTTATTTAAGTTACGTAACACTGAAATCAAATTTCAGAACACTGAAAAATATTATATATTTAAAAGTATTGTCCATTTTATTGAAAATACAGTTGGAAGCGAACTTTTTAAAAATATACTTTGCAAATGAACTGCACTTGCAATCTGCAAGTCCCATTCTGATCAGGGACATTTTTAAACCACTAAAATATTACATATATTTTAAGTAAAAACACAATAAATGCAAATAGCCATAGCAAGTACTTATCTGAATAGGCTCTCCTGTTAGGTCACTTCTTGAAAGGAAAAATGGCACTCAGGAGCGGACCATGACTGCGTCACAGGCTCTGTGAGCAGCTTTGATATATTTTCATCAGGTTTTGGGTCTTTAGGCAGTAAATACCCATTCGGTAATGGTTATATTTCGTACTTGAAAGGGAATCATACTTGTGTTAAAAAAAAAGTATGTTAAGTGTAAAGTAACATATTAGATGTTTTGCTTTGTCAAAATAGGCAAGATACAGCAGTCTACTTTGGACAAAAGATTGGTTCTTATTTAACAACAAAGCCTAATCCTGGGACTCCTAACAGAGGCAGGGCGTTTGCAGTAAAACCTCTTATCTGGAGAATGAATGGCTGTGCGGGTCTGTGCCAGCAGTGACTGATCCAGCCATAAATCTTGGAGATAAGGGAGAAGTCCACAGGCAAGCAGTCATGACACACCGTGAAGGGAGAACTATATGTAGAGACAAAGTCCACAATCTTCACACAAAGGGTGGCAGTTCTGGGTTTAACAACACCTGCATGTCACATCATACCAGAAGTGTCACATTTTTCCACAAGTACTAAATCCTAGGGTGGCCCATTCACGCAATTTACGCCCATATCTGAATACATACATTGTATGAAGTAGGGTTGTCACGATACCAGAATTTTGAACTTCGATACGATACCAGTTCAGTTTCACGATACTCGATACCTCTTCAATACCACGGCAAAAAAAATAAAAAATCTGAACACGCAAAATAAGAGAACATTCCTTTATTATCATTTAAGGATTTTTTTTGTGTAGGACTATAATTGACTGGCCATTTAAAAGTTCTGCTTGTTTTTGGTAGTGAAATAAAGAGGATGAAGTAAAACTACAAAGTGGATGAATTTGAGATTTTTATTAAGTGACTCAGGTGAGTGCTCTGTACATTGACGTATAACTGTGACTACAGGGGTTTCAGGTAAGTACCATATGTGGAATAAATCAGCACAAACTGAGGATTCTGAAAATAAAAAATCAACTGTTTGATTTGATACCCACTAAATTTAGTAAAGAAATAGGGCAGCAGTGTGGAGTAGTGGTTAGGGCTCTGGACTCTTGACTGGAGAGTCGTGGGTTCAATCCCAAGTGGGGGACACTGCTGCTGTACCCTTGAGCAAGGTACTTTACCTAGATTGCTCCAGTAAAAACCCAACTGTACAAATAGGTAATTGTATGTAGAAATAATGTGATATCTTGTAACAATTGTAAGTCGCTCTGGATAAGGGCGTCTGCTACGAAATAAATAATAATAAACAAAAAAACAATGAATGGCAGGATGAAAATAAAATACATTTTTTAGAAAAAAAGAACATTTGTTGTTAAATATTTTTTTCAGTGCTCCGAGTAGAAAAAAAATGTATTTTACAATGAAACTTCAAGGTCTTGGGAACATGTCTAAAGTGAAGAATTAAAATTGGAACACCAGAACAAAATGGCAATTTTTTCTTTGCTATCCTGCACGTCTGCTCCATCCAGTGCTCTCACACAGCGTGACGCAGTCAGTCAGATTCTCACCGACGTAGATGACCATATTGGGTAGAATTACAAAGTCACAGTCCGCCCCTTTCCAAGAGTGACAGCCATATGCGCCTATGATATACCGCTCTCGTGTACTACGTCTTAGAAGGCCGAGCCCAGGGGCGACCGCAATAAAAATAGACTAACCTCAGGGAGAAATCTGTGAAGTGTGTTTGATACATTGACAGATAACTAGAGTCGTTATTTGTAACATTAATGTGAAGGCAGACAAATACTATCTATCACTCCAACGTAGAGCACAACACCGTACACATTAGCGCTAAATTAGCTAGCTTGCTTTCTTAATTTCACATTTCCTCATCGTTTTCTTTGAGGACATGTATTTTTAATTTATATATGTGATGCATTTATTCAATAATCTACGCTGTCGCTAACCTGTCTGAATTATTTGAAGAGGTCAGAGTGCCTGTCCGCCAAATGCTTCGCTAAATTTGAGGTGTTACCTCCTTTTGTTTGTACCGTCTTAAAGCACCGTTTGCATATGGGCTTGGATGGATCTTTTGCTTTGCCCTGCTCATTCGCTTCAAAACCGAAATATTTCCACACAGCACTCCTGCTGTTCTCTTTTTCTAAGAGTGCGGGCCGCTAAGCTTGTGTGTCTTCCATCTTAACCTTTTACTCCTGAATCCTGGCTGTCTCGTTGTCGTTGTTTCCACCTGGAGTGTATGGTGTCCCTGCACGGACATAAAGGGAAGCTTTTTTTTTTTAGTATGACACTGTCTTTTACATGAAGGACGCAAACACGCAATTTTCATTATACAAGTACAGAGTCCTCCGATACTTTCTGTTTTTCGGTATTACCGAATGCATAATTAATGAAGCTCAGAACCATTTTTGAAATTTGGTATCGCGATAGTATCAAAGTATCGGTATTTCTGACAACCCTAGTATAAAGAATAATAAGTTGAGACATTTAATTAATGATAAGCTATTTTGTTAAATCAAAGCATATATTCATGCCAACTATTAAAATCGGGTTTTGTTATTCAGCAACCCACTCGTGTAAATAACTCCAGGACTCGATGAACATCCTGGAGTCCATTTAGATCACGTGTGTATTGTTCACTGATGATGATTTTTCTTTGGATCTGTTTTTATTTGCCTGAGAGCTTGCCAGTAAAATCTGCTTATGACTGAAGAGACTTCCTTCCCCATTCAAAATCATGAGTCAAAATGGCTTTTCATATTAACTTGTCCCATCCAAACAACTCTATATAGAGTATGTAGACTAGGTTAGGCCAACAGAGAAGTCTGGGAAGAATTCTCCAAACAATCTCAATCATTTTCAAAGCCAGTTCTGTCTGCAAATCTTTATGACATGTTTGGCTGTTCATTGTCCTGCAGTGAACTAAGTAATAATTACATACGAAGTTCAAATCCCAACAGTGAAAAAAGCAAGGAATTCTATTGTAGCACACTTAAAAGAAGTGCCCGTTCATGATGACTTGAACTTATGTTCATGTATTATAAATTCAACAGGGAACCATCTGTTGCTTGATAATGCATTTTCACCAGTTGGTTCATACGCATTAAAGATAAAAATTAGTTGTTTAGTTATGAAAAAAAAAAAATGTACAGGAACAGAAAAATAAATCTGAAAACACACAGCAAAACCTCTCAAATAATCACCTGTCTCCAATACGTGCCGGGTCTGCTGGCAAATACTGTAAATAAACGCCGGGTCTCTGTCATTGCCACTGAAGCTGAAGAGGACCTTGAGCGTAATGAACTGCTAATAAGTGACAGGGATGAAAATGCCTCTCAAGAGTAATAAACAATAATAATAGAAAACCTCATTTAATGTAGGCCTACATATAATGCATATTTATTTAATGCAGTTACTACATTATTAAAAGTTTTGATAATTTTAAGCGTGCTGAAAGTAGGCCAGATACAAACCTTGGTGTATTTTAACATGTTTTGTTGTATTAACAATGTACAAGTTTGAGATTAAACAATACAATATTTTTGAGAATACTACTTATTGTGTTTATTGTTCATTTAAAAAAAAAACAATTTTAGAAGTTTATATTATTATTATTATTATTATTATTATTATTAACAATGGTAGATCTAATTCCATTCTTAGATACAAATTTGTACATTTTCCAATGTTTTCCATACCGTATCCTTGTTAACCAGTGCATATAAAAAGACCGTAATAATACTTTCGCTTTATACTTGAGGGTGTACAATACAATGTAATTTTGTTATAAAACAAAACTGTTATAGTTCCCACTGACACACAACTTTTTAACAAAGTCGCTGGAATGTTTAAGCTGAATTTCTTCCACGCTTTCAAAATGCAGTGCAGCAGGGGTTCTGCATCCATTCACTCATTTATAAATCAATTAATACAATAACTACAAATAGATATTTTTTTTTAACAGCAGAATGGATTGTTTCAAGACCCCTCCATGATATTAAAGCACTGATTTTCAGTTGTAATACACCAACAAACCAAGGTAATATAGACAATGCTGTACTTATTTCACATAAGAGTAACATGTGGTCAACAGGCTAAGTAGTCTTAAAAATACAATGATTTTAGAAACAATGAAGTATGAAAGCAAGGGCTAAGATAAACCGAAATAAATCACCTCTTCCAATTTGGTGTCATTACCCCCAATGTTCTACTTTTTGTTCAACATCTTAAACAGGTAGGTAATCTGACAAAAAAATGTGCGATAGAAAATGGACTGAAACCTAAACAAAAGATTCCTGTAGAACAGACAGTCACATTTTCACCATGTGCACTTACCACATTTCATTGAGAAAAGACAACAAGACGGAGAAAAATCAGTCACTGATGGCCTATAAACATTTTTTTTAAAAAAACAACTGGTTTAAATGACCATGAAGTTTTGATGAAATCCAAGTGCAGTCGAGTGAAATCTCATATTTAACCTTGGTGATATTAGATTTAGAATTTCATTGTAAAACTATTACAGGTTGATTGGAATGTTGACTTTGACACAAGTTCTGTCACAAGATAGTCCAAATAAATTCCAGAAAGTTTCTTCTTCACACTTGTGGACTCAAGCATTTTGAGGTACGTCATGAGCGCAGAGGTTATATATGCTTTACAAACCCGATACCTGATCTGTAAAGTCCCACAATAAAACACCCCAAGCATACTTACTGCCAGCAACTAATGTAAGAAATGCTTTTATCCTATCTATACTATAAACAGGTTGTGTGTCCTGTGTTAAATTTCACAACACTTAGCATTACGAATTTGAATTGTGGCTGATGCACTGTGGCAAAGTGGTTTGCAGTGAGCAGGTGTAAAGCTGATATAATTATGCAACAGAAGACTGACAACAAAGCAGGTTTTATTTTTATAATTCTGGTCTGATGACCACAAAGAATACACAGCAGGCAATACACAGCAATGTGTACGGCACTGTTTCTAAGTAAATAATACACATACAAAGACACACACGATCACAAGTCCAGAGTGAGTGGTTTACGTGCAAGTTGTTAAATACAAATTTATAGGTGTACAATGGTGAAGTTTACGTGTTAGCCGTCTAATAATAACAAACAGGTACACTTAGTATTGGCAAACAAAACAAACACTCACTCACAGTTATTTTACTCTCTGTCCTTTTAGGTTCGTCTCAACCATAAACAAGGAACAGATCGCTAAGCCATGTCCCCCTTTGTACCATCAAGTCTCGCCCCCTTGGTTAGCGAGTGCAACCGTTGCTCCTTCAATCCACGGTTGCCACATCACTTCTCTTGTGGGGCGATGACTTGGTGTACCGTAGCTCCTCCCCCTTTCTAGATGGACGACTTCCACTTAACCCTTGGAATTAATTGTCTGACCATCCAGTCCGGGGGCTCTCTGTTCCCTTTACACAGTCCCCTCACAGGTCGGGAGGGAGATTTATAACCAAGATTCATTCACTCTGTCACATGCTCTCATACATTCAATTAATTAAAAGAATAAAATGCATTTTATTTTTGTGCTGTAAACTCAGAAAGGACAAGGGTCTGTAAGATAAGTTTTGCCAGTAGCCAGTAATTAAATATTCACCACAGAAGTGCTTTCACTGTTACTGGAACTAACAGAAGGTACATTTGCAGAAATGAACTTGTCTATTGCTACATACTTCCCCCAGACATCTATACTGAATCCTACATAGGCCCTCTTGCGACATTTTGCCATCATTAAACAATATCGCCTTTTAATATGCATTGCATAATACTAAATAATTTAAGCATTAAAATGTGAAATAAACTACTATTGTGTAGGGATGTGCTTTTGGTAGATTTTTATGAACGTTTAAACACTTTGCAATGTCAGCGTTTAAACCATATCTACATACTGTAAGATAGCTGGTTGTGAGAGACAGCAGGGAGGGGGTTAAAACCTCCCTGCGAGAGAAATGCACCTTTTTGTATTGTGTTGCTTTTTCATTTAATCAGTTTTGTTAATTGTTTTATTGTTTAGTTTTATTGTTTAATTGTTTTATTATTAATGATCATCCGCACCTGGGCGTTATTGGAGAATTAGACCCAGGTGCGGAGTTTAAAAGGAGAGCAGGCAGTCTGCTCGAGGCTGCTGAGTAGAAGGAGGCAGAAGAGGTGCGCTGTCTCCGAGTAGCCAAAGGAAGAGAAGGAAAGTAAGTGCGGTGTAAAACCGGGTGTTTTGGAAAGGTCGGGAAAACAGCTTAGCTGTCCCGTGTTAGGAAGGGTGTTCCTGTGTGTTAGTTAGTGCTCGTACAGAGCTAGGTGTTTATTTTGTGTATTTGTTTTATTTTGGTGTTTATTAAAAAAATAGCGCGTCAGCGCTTAAAAAATCAATTTCAGTGTCCTGGGTCGTATTTTTAAAGGGGCAACGAACCCAGGTTGGTGAGTTCTTTTACAATACACACACACACACACTTTATATTACATGCTGATACGGACAGCCCTAGTTAAGTATTTTCTAAGCAAATAAACTCTAAGTGAGCAAATAACGTTTTAACAATCGCAAATTTAACTACAAAGTGAAAAAAGAAAAAAAGTTGCTAGTGAAGATATAACACTATACTATATACATATTGAACACATTTTCAGATAGTATAGTGTTTTTAGAATAGTGTGTTTCTTAAAGGTTCATTTAGCAACAACAAAACAGGAACCTATTACGTTTTTTTGTATTTTTTTTTTATACAAGTAACTTTGCCCCAAATTATATGGTTTAATAAATAAATAAATAAATAAATAAATAAATAAATGACAAACATCACCCACTGTACAGCGCTAATGCAAAATGGCTACAGGAAAGCAAAAGCAAGTTGTGCTTACAATTGAAAAAAAGTTGGAAATACTTTCACTTCTGGAAAAGGTAATTGCCAGGGATAAAACAGAAAAATGTTTTGGAATTTTAAAGAGCACTGTGACTGATATTAAAAAGTCTGCCTCAGAGACTTAAGTTTGTAGTCTTTGATAGTAGCGGTGGGATTTTTGAGATCTATTGTTGCTCAAGACGAGTACGTGATCTTTACAATTTCTGAGTACTCGAATCAAACTCCCCCGTACTAGTGTACATAAACCTCCTAAACATTCCAACAAGTCATTAATATAATGTTTGCCTTCTTGTGCAGTTAATTGTATATGATTGTATATGTGGTTGGGGAGATAAAGCCTTTTTCATTGATGCCAGGACATATATGTTATTGTTTTTCACAAATTATTCTTAGGATTCACATGTAAAACAGAGGCTGTGAAACAATTCACAACTGGTCTCCTTTAAATTAAAGTTGGTTTAAAAACGCTAGCTGCTGTGGTTGGGTAGATAAATCCATTTTCATTGATGCCAGGACCAGGGTGCATATATGCAGTATGTCATTCCTTTTCACAAATTATTCTTAGGCTTCACATGTAAAAAATAGAGGTTGTGAAACAATTCTCAACTGGTCTCCTTTAAATTAAAGTTGGTTTGAGCACTCTAGCTTCTGTGGTTGGGGAGATTCAGCCATTTTCATTCTTGTCGTGTGTTCGCAGGAGTCGAATATCAAACGAATATCGAACGTCAAGCTAACTTTACCGCGGTATGCCTGGCCTACCTGTTTGAACTGTGTCTCAGGGGTCCTTTACAGTGAAGTGGTTCCAACATACAAATAAAAACTGTACTAAACATAAACGGCCATTCGGTACAAAAGCTTATAGAAAAATTTCAAGTGAAAAAAGCCTTCCACCTATGGGAAGATTGGGGAATGGGGTCCACGAGTCTGTGGTAATTGCAACTTTTCCTCCCTTTGAATGTTTTGTATGAACAGCTGCAGCACGATTTTCTTTAAGTTTTTCCAGCCTCGCTGTTATTGTTTTATGGGTTGCCACAGTATTGGGATAATCTTACATCGATTTCAAAACTGCTGCATTCACAATTCACATGCGCTATCCTCATAGGGGATAACGTGATCATGCCCTGTTCGGCCAAATCTATAGCAAATGTTGTTATGGATGTTTGCTTTTTATTGCCACCAGTAGCTCCATCCACAATGATTCTGAATGTTTTTGTGGTATGGCAATTTTGTTTGGCATAATTATTTACATACCACGTTTTCTCGTCCGGTTCCTCAAAATACTTCCAAAACGTTGCTTCCTCTGTTTAGAGATGCCATTTTAAATATAGAACAAATTCAGAAAAAACGCTTGTCATTAACGTTATTACCTCGCCGTGGAATTGATACCCTACCACGCCTACTACAGGCATAAACACACACAGTGCACCAATGAAGCGCCAGATCAACCGAGAATAAAACTCGCCCGAGTGTCAATCTTTCTGTTGCACCAATTAGAAAAGCAACTTGAAGGCAATTGCCAAACCCCTTCCTTTTTATAATATCTGGCCTTACTGTGGCACTAGAGCAGTCTGATACGCGACGGACTACTGATGATAAATTACTAAAATGAATGCATGAAAAAATATGTGTTTGGTGACATTTGTCACGTAACCGGTTATACGTCTAGCATATTATTAAATGTTTTACCACTTCTTTAGAGTTTATACGTTTAAATGTTTAAAATTCCCATCCCTACTATTGTGTAAAACAAAGGTCACCAACTATTTAATTCATATTTTAATAAAAATAAAAAAGCTGCTGCTACTTGGTACCCAATCGGTTCATGTGTTGTAGCTCGCACACACTTGCTGTAAAATCAGGCCATGTGACCTGTACAAGTACCAGGATGCAGCAGTTTATCTACTGAATTTGAAATCTATGCAATCACTGAAATGTACAAAAATGTGTTTGCAAAAGTTAACAGTAACGATGTATGAAAGGCCTTTGTTCCCTATAACAAGACCCTGTGGGCACATTTAACCATGCTTCTTAGTAAAACAGCCCCTACTCTACCTGCACAGCCCTCCAAGCTGTTGAGACCAGATGGACACAACCCCCCTCCCCTCCCAAGATTTGGGGGAGGGGGGTGTTGCTATTTTAGGAATGGACATGCTTGTGTGGTATTGTAGTCAAATGTAAATCAGAATAAAACCTTTCAATATCCTTTTATTAAGCCCTACAAAAACAAACATATATATTTTAATTTTAGACACAGAAATCTTACCAAGATGTCTCTTTATGATATATATATATATATATATATATATACACAGTATATATAAGTGTAAAACACTTATATTTACATATCTTATAAATAATGAATACTTTAGTATTATATTTGTAAGTACAGTGTATTATGTTTTTGTAATTTTTTGTTGAAGCCACTAAAATACCTTAAAAAAAGACCATTTCAATTGGATTTTAACTTGATTTTTTGCTATCCAAATATTGAGAGAGATGAATTAGTAAGCGGCTCTACTATGCAGTATAGTTAGGGCCCTACTCATTTCAAGGCTGTGAAAAATGTGACACAGACCGTGAAATTCATTCTGCACTGTGAAATCTGGTCTGTTTTGTGTACTTTTACCCTGTAGTAAAATCCAATGCAGTTATATATACCGTTACAGGTTCCTGATGCGATTGTTAGCTTGTTTCAATTTAAAGAAAGCAAGTTCATCATGAAATGGACATGATTTATTGATTGACACTTGACAACAAAAAAAGGGCTCTACTCACTGACTGGTAGACAAGGGCATCCAGGACAGGTTTAGTATGACCTATGGATCTCAACTGGTAGTACCGTCAGGCAAATTAGACCCAGATTTTAAAATGTGTCCAAAATAAATCAAAAGGTGCTATAAATCATTACTGCAGCGGATCGTGTAAAAAGTAGTATGAGCAGAAAAATACATTAAAAGCACCGCAGGACAAAAAATAAATAAGATGTCAGTAATTTCAGAGGCTTAACGTTTATCTTTTAGATATATATTGTCCAGCTACAGACCCGTCCCTACCTCGGCGATGTCTGTCATTTCCAACAAACACTGTGGATGCAGAGAGGGCTGCTGCTGCATACAATGACGTTTAAAACCAGAACAACATCATACATTCTATTAACATCTAGGCAATAAAGTATATTTGCAGTAACTTATTTTACATAGAACACCTAGTTACCTGTCTGTAATTGAATGTACTACTTTGCAGGCCTACACGGTATAATACACATGTTTTGTAAAGCCTGGTTTATTGAGTGTATAAAACCATCACACCTAGCAGGCCCCCCTGTGGAGCGACTCTACCCAGAAAAAGACTGGGATTTAAAACTTCCAGCCCCAACACACATTGCAGACTCAAACCTCTCAGTTTTCTCTGAAATACATGTTCCTCCTTTATCCTGCACAATTTGCTGGCTTCCTGTAGTCGTTAGGTTGTTTGCAATAACATTACCCTTTATTACTTTTTACTGAAAG
Source organism: Acipenser ruthenus (assembly GCF_902713425.1). Classification (NCBI taxonomy): domain Eukaryota; kingdom Metazoa; phylum Chordata; class Actinopteri; order Acipenseriformes; family Acipenseridae; genus Acipenser; species Acipenser ruthenus. The sequence continues at coordinate 17,147,006 of NC_081196.1, read as the reverse complement.
AACTTAATAAAATGCATTTACACACTGTCTACTTTATCAAGATATTTAAAGACTTCCAGTAGAAACATGTCAATAAATGCTCTTTTGAAAAAAGCACAGTTTCACATGAAGCTTGTTTAACTATAGTGTGAGGAATTATAAATGTACAGTACTTAAGAACCACTCCACAATTAAAATAAGATTTGAGGTTAGGGAGGTAAATTCAAGTCAAAACGTAGTTAAAAAGATCTAAACAAAAAACAAGAGACCACTGCTTTACCCAGCTAATTTTGGAAACATCTAGGATTCTACACTTACCAATACAAGTAGTTTTATAGAGAGCCCATTAATTGACCATTTGAAACCTCAACAATTAAATGTTTTGTTTGAAATGTTTTACCAAATGAGCCCCTACAATAGAATGTTTCCTCCCAGCCCCCACACATTTAAACAATTGGGGGAGGGTGACAAAAAACACTCACCTCTGATTGGAAGAGGCTGTTTAAGTAAACAAAGAGTTAAATAGGGCTTGCCCACGCAACAACTTGCTGCTTAACTAATGGTACCTGTAAGACCTCTGGGCTTTGTTTCACAGTATGCACGCTATCACATACAGCAAAAAAAAAAAAAAAGTGGGCTGAGCCAATTCCTGCTCTGCTTTCCTGTAAGATCACAGCACACATTACAAGTTGTGCTCGAAAGGGTGAACATCACAACGCCACCACCATCTGGGGAGGAAAACGTCTGAAGTTACTGCAGGACAGAGAAACCTCTTAAAGCAAGCACACACCCACCCCGGTGGCTGAACTGATTGAGACCTGCCTGTTGCCTTTCCAGCTGGCCCAAGACTGCTCGGTGGAAATAAGAGATTGTTCGACTGGCTGACAAGAAGCACAGTGTAGATCTGGGACTGCCTGCAACTTAAATCACAAACAAGAGCGACAAAAGGGAACACACAGCTACACTTGTCCTCTGAACGCAGATCTTGAAAGCTATACAAGGTACGGTCTTGACAAATGTTCCTCTCAGCCAGAATGAGGAGAGATACATAGCTCAGAGTTTACCTTAGGACTGATCTGGGCAGGGGGACAGGAGAAGGAGCCTAAACATGCTGTACCTTTTCAGACTTTAGAAGTGCTTAATGAATTGAGAAAACAATGCCATCAACGCAATAAATGGAACCAAACTGTTTCTTGTAACTAAAACTGAAGTCATCAACCAAAGGAAGCTACATTTCAACACATGGTTTTTGGTTCCCCATTTCCAATTTCAATTCAGACTAGCTGGGGAATATCTATTAGGAACTGAATGCACAGAAGTAAAACACAAGCTGTTTACCATGTCAAACACCACCAACAACTGTAGCATCGATGACAGCTTTAAGTACACACTGTACGGCTGTGTGTACAGCATGGTCTTTGTTTTGGGACTGATCTCCAATTTGGTGGCCTTGTACATCTTTATGTGCTCGCTGAAGCTGCGCAACGAGACCACCACTTACATGATGAACCTGGTATTCTCCGATCTGATCTTTGTCTTCACGTTGCCTTTCCGGATCTTCTACTTTGTTACCCGCAACTGGCCGTTTGGGGATATGCTCTGCAAGATCTCCGTCTCCCTTTTTTACACTAACATGTACGGGAGCATGCTCTTCCTCACCTGCATCAGCGTGGACCGCTTCTTGGCCATCGTGCACCCGTTCTGGTCCCGGACTCTGCGCACCAAGCGTAATGCCAAAATCATTTGCTGTGCCGTTTGGGCGCTGGTGCTTGCAGGAAGTTTGCCTACTGGCTTTCTTCTCAATTCCACAGCTAAGCACAATAAAGACGAGAACAAATACTCCTGTTTTGAGAACTTCTCAAGTAGTGTATGGAAGGAATACCTGTCCAAGGTGGTCATCTTTATCGAGACGGTGGGGTTCCTCATCCCCCTTATCCTCAACATCTCCTGTTCCGCCATGGTCCTGCAGACCCTCCGCAGGCCCAAAACCCTCAAATGGGGAAAGCTAAACAAAACTAAGATCCTGCGCATGATTATGGTTCACCTCTTTATCTTTTGCTTCTGCTTCGTGCCCTACAACATCAACCTGGTGTTCTACGCCCTCGTCCGGACTCAGGCTCTGAAGGGATGCTCGTTGGTGGCTGTCGTCCGGACCATGTACCCAGTGACGCTGTGCATCGCGGTTTCCAACTGCTGCTTTGACCCAATTGTATACTACTTCACTTCTGAGACCATCCAAAACTCCATAAAAAGGAAATCCACGAGCAAGTATTACGATACCAAGTTCTCTGAAGCCATGCTAACGGTAAGCCCCACACAGCAAAGCCTGTGCACCATTAAAACCAAAGTGTCTCAGACAGAATCCACGGTGTAAGTGCTGACTTTACAGCCCAGACTTTTCCCTCACAGTGTGGTTTGTACAATTTCACTGTTTGAAAGGAAATTATGCAATAACTTCATCCATCACTTTTGGAAACTGAAAGGAACTTGAAATCAGCAACTTGGAATTACTTTGGAGCATAATGTATAACTAACTTTGTCATGAAAAGCTTTATGAGCGGAGGAATACGTGAGAGAACTTTTTATAGAAGGCTGCAACCGATGAAGAATCAGCCCAGGATTCAAGTAGAATTGAAACTAAAAGGGTTGTCCTGTAAAAGTGTTCAAAAGATTGGTTTCAAATTTGAAAAGGCAGGTACGTAGCCATTACATAATGGGGTGAAAAAATGGTGTGTAAAAGTAGTTCCAAAATGATGCTTCAGTGACCAACACAAAAAACAAATGACTTTTTTCCCCTCCTTGTAAAACAAGTGTTATTGCAGTATTTATCTATTTCTGCTATCATTGAAATTAGAATGCGACCCAGCAATTACTGCTGAACTTTTAAATTATACATACTATGTATATATACACTGTGTGTATAAAATGTGTGTATATAATATATATAAACTAGGCACCATAGTGCTATATGTCTTTGTGCTTTCTACTGACTTAATAAAGCTGTGTCTTTGCCAATGAAAGTAGTATACCGAATCTACTCTAACTGATCTATTTGTTCACATACTTTGGGGCCTTGCTTTGCAATTCAGTTTATTTACATTTAAAGAAGTCACAGTGATAGGTTTGTATGGGAAAAGAACATTTAAAAAAAAAAAAAAACGGGGGGACAACTGAAAATTGTTAGCTCCTTTTCTCAATACCATAGTTTGTATTTAGCATAAAGTATAACATTTCCTTTATTCTATTCTTATACGACTTTGCTTTTACACAACTTTAGGACCAAAAACAGCAGAAAACGATATTTGTGTTAGCTATTTCATAACCAGGACTTTTTGGTCTAAGATGAACTAACCCTCACAAAGTATATGGAGTGTTGATATCAACATGCAGCAAATCCCTTTAACAAATAATCCAATAGCAAAACATATTTAAAGAAAAGCTCTTATGGTAGTTTAGGTTTAAATTAAGGTACCCTTCATTGTATTACACCCCACACCACCAATGTCAGGTTATATTGTATTGATAATTAATTAAAAGTTGGTAAACTACTTTTTGTTTAAACTTTAACTATTTTAACTTTCTGGGAGAATATCAAAAGGAATGCTTAAAATAAGCGTGATGTAAATCTAAAAATAATGCATAACAGGTTCTGTTGGGAAACCACATGCGTCAAAAGGGAGTGGTTTTAGGGACTGACCCAACTAGAAAGGACTCCAAAGTGCTTTCAAGTCTTTTACCAATTTGTTCGGAATAATTTGCACATTACCAGCTAAATGTTTTGCCACTTTGTAGATCATCTGCAATTGTTGGCTACAGTTTAAGAACAATTTCTTTTATTTTTAAAAACATTTTTTTAGCAAGCTCTAAAAACAAAAAAAATCATTTTATTTTCCTGCAATTACAACATTTTCAGGAAAATATGTCCACAACGTGAACACATTGAGGGAACGGAAGTCTACCGTACACAACTTCAACATAAAAAACAAAAAGAAAACAAAAAGGTGTTCTTCACAATTAAAAACATTTTTCAAACAAAAAACAGCTAAGACATGACTCACTTCCTGTGTTTTAAGTACTATTTGGAAGAAGAACTGTAAGAGGAAGCCTTGTTTTTAACTACATTTCCATAAAAAGTCAGTTGAAGCTTCTTGTGAACTTGGTATGACCTTCAGGGTGACAGATCTTCAATCCTAAGCCAGTGAGGCCTTAACAGCTTTTACATCTGTGTACGACTACGGCTATGCTTTGGTTAGAAAACAGTTGCCAATCTGATGTGAACAGGTAACCACATACAGTAGTCTGCTTTCAAACATTACCATAAGATATGATCTGCAGTTTCCAGCCTTTGTAATAGTCTGGTATATATTCATTAGGGCCCTTAAACAGTATTGGCCAGCATACAACAGTGTATTGCTGTACATGTGTAATGAAAGCTCAAAACAGACATGTCTAAAGATGAATGTATTTTATTTTAAAAATGATTGTTTTTTTAAATGAGTGTGTTCCTGTATCGCTGCCACAGCAGTAAATACACATTTCATGAGAAAGTTGAGCACCTGAACTAAAGCCACTGTGATACATAGCTCCTAACCACAACCTGGTAAGCGGTTCTCTAGAACGTGTCAAACTCTCATTTGTAAACTACGTACGTGAGCCTTCATTACATCCCCATAAGGGCCTTGTAATAAGACGCTTCTACACTTCAGTATTTCTGTCTTTTGTATAGAAGGTAATTTGATTTACTTGGTTTATTTGACTTAAGAGATTCCTTTACTATAACACTTTATTCATAAGAGTATGACAATCAATAGAATGTATAGTGTGGTTGGGTATCTAAAAATATTGAGGTAAAAAAAGATTTAAATAACTGGAAGCTGTTGTTGAAAACAGCAGTGCCTGGAGAGGCAACCCTTTCCCTGACAAAGCGTGGACACTAGCCATTGGAACAAGAAGGAAAACAAAATACATGTTCCTTGACCATATCCTGCACCTTTTGTTTCAAGATCTGTCCCGAGGTAAGGTTACGGAGTGTGTGATTAAGAAAACACATCTTGGTATGAAAAATCGGTAGAAACCAGTATGTTTAGGGTAGCAAGGAAGGTTTGTTGGATATAAATGATGATTTCTTCACTTGTGCTTGTTGCACAATGCAATAAAACATTACAGACTTCCCTTCCAAGCCAATCGTCTCGTTTCATACACCAAAATTAGGCAAGCTACTACACCCAACAGGAAAACCTATCTGGACGATGATTAGGGTGCTGAGGGATACACAGAATCACACTCACCCTGTTCTATTACATCAAGCTGGAGATGCACATTTCCTTCATCTAGCTATTTTGGTTGGTTACATTATGTGATCACAAGCTACACATGACATGTTCCCCAGTCAGCTGTTGCACACTACAAGTCATAAGCTCCAGTACAAAAATGTAACCTCCTCTGGAACACCTCCCAGAATTAAAAAGCACAGACATTAACAGAAAAAACAAATAGACCCTATCCACATCCCTCCACTAGATATTTCTGTTTGGTTTTTCACAGGTAGTTACATTCAACTGATACAGTATGTGTGTATGTATGTGTATGTATATATGTATGTATGTATGTATGTATGTATGTATGTGTGTGTGTGTGTGTGTATGTATGTATGTATGTATGTATGTGGCTTTAATTCCTAATCATACCATATGCTGAGTGCAGCAGCAGGTAATGAACCCTCTGAAAACAGGTCTACTGTCTGTAATGCTTTTAATGATTGATTAAAACTTCTGCAAACTCATTTTTGGTTTGCAGAGCAAGCAATTGTTGCACTAGTGGATGGTTGCAGCAAGGCCTGCAAGCCATTAACTTTTGTTTGACTGTATGGATCTTCTTGAAATGATGACTGGCACTGCTAGTGATAGTGTTTCCCATTAATCTCAGTCCAAGTGCAGCTTCCAGAGTAAGTGGTCATTAAATGACAAGAGTAGTTAGGTAATGAATCTGCAGGTTTATGGTGTACATACATTTGTTTTTTTTAATATACAATTAAGATGGTTGTTAACTTGCTATCCAATGTTCAAACATCAGTTCAATTATGTGTTTTCTAAACTTTACACAATAATACATTCTGAGGTAAAACTATAACTAAGGAGCACATTTGATCAACAGATACCCTGCCAAGATAAGCCACAGCTGGTTTTATAGCAGCATTGTGTTCCCTAGTAACCTGTAGTTTATTTAACAATCAATTGTAAACTGAAGTATATCTTTTAATGTAATTAAACTGTGTTTGGGGGGGGGGGGGGGGGGGACGACAACGACGACACTACTTGAAAATTAGTTTGGCTTTTTTTTTTTTTTTTTTTTTTTTTTTTTTTTTAAGGTGGATGATTTCCTCATCACTCGAAAGCCTCTGCTTTCACAGCACCAGTCTAAACTGTGTAACATCCCAGAAGGGCGTGTGGCTGAGGTCATTCCTTATTAAATGTATGTTGCTTATTGTTTTTCTAAGAGTACTTGTGTTATTCTGCTCTTCCACACATTTCTACTAGTCTTTGTTTTGGTATTGACAGTGTTTTTTTGGTTTGGCTTTTTGAAGTTAAGCAGTTTTATCATCAAGCTTATTCTGCACAGGCAGTCTCATTAGGGCAGCAGTGTGAAGTAGTGGTTAGGGCTCTGGACTCTTGACCGGAGGGTTGTGGGTTCAATCCCAGGTGGTGGACACTGCTGTTGTACCCTTGAGCAAGATACTTTACCTAGATTGCTCCAGTAATAACCCAACTGTATAAATGGCTAATTGTATGTAAAAATAATGTGATATCTTGTAACAATTGTAAGTCGCCCTGGATAAGGGCGTCTGCTAAGAAATAAATAATAATAATAATAATAATATAGGTCATTTTCCGAAATATTCTGGGAATAATAAATTTGAGTTTCTAGAACAGCCCTGGGCTGCCCATTACAGGAATTGCCACACAACATACTATTTTGTTTTTCCAGTATGAGATCCGGCATCGATCAAAAAACAAAAAAACAAACAAAAAAAATGTGTAACTGGAACGTGCAAAGGTCTTCACGCTACAAGCGAGGTACTTAAAGAAACAAGCGAGAGGGAGTTTGTTTAATTCATTCAATGTTTCTTGTAAATGGGCAGCTTTTGTTTTTCGTACTTTCCCCGAGATCTTCATTTGCCAACGATTGTTAAACAAAAATTAATACAGATTATAAATAAAGTATTAACAGACCAATGTAAATGCCTAGCAATTGCCAGACTAAGTCACATACCACCCAAGATAATGGATTCTGTTTACAAATGGGGGTGGGGGGTATATATTTGAGATGTGGTACGTATTAGAGTTCTAAGGGTCGTCACTAACAAGGCATGCAGTAATTTTAATGTATGGGTTTATTATAGGCACTCTGCAGAGGACGACTGTAGAAACGTAAGCCTCTTTCCCTAAAGCAGGGTGCTCACATAAGCCAACACTTCATTCACTATGGAATGCCTTTCATTTGTTGGGCTTTTGGCTAAAATTGGTGTAATAGACTAGCATTACTAGAAAAATCAGGATATTACTTTAGTTATAAAATACTTTATAATTTTGGATATTGCACTATAAGCCCAAAGTGGCACATAATAGAAGTTGGAGCTTAAGGATACTACAATCAGCAGAGTTAAAAATCTCCTGTGTATGTATACTGCATATACGGAGCACTTTCAGTTACTTATTGTATTGTGCTACCTGAAGGTAATCCAATAAGCAACCCCATCCACCTCCGTTAACTAACTTTAAAAATGTAGAATAGCCAGTCTCTCACCTGCAATACCCCAGAAATGTGTTTCAATGGTTCACACTAGCAGGGTGTGAAAGGGCTCAAGTTGGCCAACTCCTTGTTAGCTGCTCTAGCACAGCCATTAAGGAACCCATTGAGCAAACCCTGGGCATGAATATTCTATCCCTTAACAGAAAAGAAAATCAAACAAAAGGCAGTAAAAGGACAATTGTACTTGTTTTTTTTTTAAATATTCTACAGGGTGAACTCGTGTGCTTATTTCCTAAAATCTGATGCATGTATTTTATTAGGTAAACTGTTAAGATCCTAAAGATGTATAAACCTCTAATCCACTATAAAAATTGCATTAGCGCATGTATATTTAACATTAGACGCAGGAGTTTTTCTCCAGTGAATGGATTCTCCAGAAATTACTGTATTTAAAATTAACTGCATTTCTGTGCCAATATTTTGCTTATTTACAGTCTTTGTGGCACAGGTTATTGATAGTATCAGAATATGGTGTAAACAGAGGCTGGCTAGCCTATACTATATATAAATCTACAGGCCTATGTTCCATTTATTTAAACTGGGGTATTTGGAGGCATCTGTCTATCTAAATCCACTTAAATTTTTACATGTGCAAACAGTGGATGTATACAATGGTGCTGTACATTTTCCTGTTACTCATTTTATATTCATAACCATGACTTGCAAGAAATGTCAGTCTTGCTTTTTAAGTCTACGTCATGTACAAAAAAGGCATCACAGTGCAGTCAGGTTGTAAATTGCAGCACTGAGCTACAGATTTAACAATAAAGCTTGTGTATAAATAATGATGATACTTTATAAAAAAAACTAAAAAAAAAAACCCTGGCAAAACATTCAGCTCTTGAGACAAGACTATATACCGTTTGAGATTTGGACTTAAAAAAAAAAAAAAAACAGAAGACGCAACACAAATAATACTGACTAATAAAAAGGAACCATCCTTTTTCGTGTACATACATGTATCAGACATAAAAAGACAGCACACCCATAAAGGCTATGCAGGTAAGTCAGTGATTACAAATCCTGCCAACATTTCACTGCAGTGCAACAGAACATTACTCATTCTGGGATAAGGCTACTTACAACCTAAGTGCCTGAGGGAGATCACACTCTTATCAGCCTGGTGTTCAGGGAGGTCACTAATATTCTGGGTCTTATCAGAAATTCCCTCCCCCCTCCCCTGTATTTACTGACTGGGCCAAACACTTCTAGAGAAGAGTTGTCATTTATGACTCACAAACCTTGGAAAATGACTATGGAGAAATGCAAGCTTTACTTCGTTATGTATTCAGTTGTTGGATAGTTAGGTTCAAAAGTTTCCCTGAAAAGGATGTATCTGTTAGTCAGTGCAGCAATAAGGAGTGGAGGTTTACGCAGTGGGTTTGAAGTTGAAAGCAACTAGTTGTAGGGGAGATTTCCCCCCCTCAAAACATTTTTTTAAGCAACTTGGCGAAATCATAAACTAGCTCTCCGAAAACTCCCTTTGTGCCAACTTTCTTAGCCTTAACAGTTGATACATGTTGTATACAAGCTGTCCAGACAGGAATTTCAGGATTCTGCCGCGTCAATACCCAGGGTGCGTAAAGTTGTCGCTAAGGCAAAACTGGGGTAGGGGGCGTTGACTCGACCAGGGGTGAAATGACAGGAGTAGGACAGTAGTTTATATGTGCTCTTCAGGAGGAGCTGGCCAGGTTCGTGAAGTGTATAAACAACGCCCAAACAAGATTTCTCCGTTCAACATTCTTTATTTCCTTAGCACAGTTGTATTGCTTTTGGTTATAGCATTAGAATAGAGCTCAAAGACACTTACTCAGAGTACCCCGTGGTAAAGCCCACCAGACATGGGGCGATTTGTCGGCTGTGAATTATAACAGACGACTTCTCGCATTCTATTCATCACCATACACGAGGCAATTTTGTTGATTTGATCATGGCCGATGAAGAGGTTTTAACGATGTTATGCGCTTCCGCAGCTGTTTTATTAATAAATAAAAGGAGAAAAAGAAGGAGGAACTGCAAAATATGGGCAAGGGAGTGGATTAGGAAGAGGGATGAGATGGGAGCTTATAACAATTTACTATTGGAATTGCGTAATCAGGACGTGTCCGGTTACACACATTTTGTAAGAATGGATCTCGACACTTGAGTAGTTACTGAACTTCTTGAAAACTAGATCCTCTGAATCTGTATAATAGAATTTATCAACTTTATATGCATCACATACTTTTTCATATTTGCTTTTAATGCATGATCGCTTAACATAGCTACACATATTTGAACCGTGACATGATAGGTGTCTGTATAGTAGCAAATACACTAACTGTAACTATATTTACAATTTTGTATTTTGATATTTAACAACACCTACAATGGTGCTATGAAAATAAATAATAATTTTATTTGGAATACAACATTACATTACTTTATTAAAGTAGGCTACTTCTAAGGAGACTTATCTATGTCTGTAGTCTAGAAAGATAACACACTTCATTTTTTTTCTTTTTAAAATTTTGTTTTTGAAATACTCATAGACATTCTAATTTAGGATTGACCAGCATTTGCTATTTAAACAGTCTGTATGCTCTTTTCTCATAACAAAAACTGTCCTATTAATCTCAGCGGCAATTTGCTCAATTGCCTTGCTCCGTACATTTCTATCATGGTAGGTTTTGATTTTCATTATATAGGCACGGATAATTCTCATAGAGGTCAATTCATTTTTCAATACGCTCCCGTTGCCAAGCCATTTTCACAAGATTTCTTTAAAAAAAAAAAAAAAAAAAAAAGTAATGCCAAAAGTAACCATTTTGTCTGCAAATGATTGTTCAAATGCAGCATTGATGCACGGTTTGTTACAAAACTGCCTCTGCAATGTCTCTTCTCCGTCTCTCTCTCTCTCTCTCTCTCTCTTTGGCAGCTTGGTATCACTTCAGATCGTCCTCTGTAGCTCATTTGATCAAATCCTTGAACGTAAACAGTTTAACTGAAAAGCACTTTTTTAAAACCAAGACTACAGCAGCAATGACAACAACAATCTTCCTAACTTCCAAGGAGTTGTGGGCTCTCTAAACGTTAAGTGGGAATTACCTTTTGGAATTTTTGTCTATCTTGCTCTGTTTAATCTACATTGGTTGCGGGTGTGTTAGGCGGCATTTTGAAGCTGGAATTGATTACTGTGCCGTCTTGTTTAGTAACAAATTCAAGTTTGACGGAATTTAACCTAATATTTTCATGACATCTTTTTGTTTCTGATTAAGTGAACAATTTACGTTTGGCTGAATTTTTAAGCAATGTATGCTTAAAATAAAAATTTAACGGATGTTATTGTAGTTGACATTGCGTAGGCTATTTTTTTTTCTACTGTACAGTATGGGTCGAAGTTATAATATGCAATGTTTGACAGCAAGTGGCTATAAAAGTTAATGTCACATTAACAGAAGTGTTTTTACTAGGACAAATGCAAATTGTTATTTTTGTGTGACTGTTGTAAAACAAACGTATAAATTGCTGACAAGCACACAATATAATATTACGTTATTCTTTGTATTCATTTTCTGAAGTAAATGCAACAACTAAACAATACTGTTCGTGTTTGTCATACATACAACAAGTAAACGATATCTGTTAATTGTTTAACATTTATAATTATAAAACTGTTTAAATATAAGCCCTGTCTTGTTCTAGTAGTTTACCTGCACAGTCTATTTATTATCGGTATCGGCCGATATGGGTAGATAACCATTGGCCAAGAAAATCTTATCGGTGCACCCGTAATTTATTAATTACACTATGTAACACAATTTTTGTTCCTGGGTAGGAAGTGTTATTTCCTAATTGCTTATGCCTCAAAAGGATAGAAAATGGCTATTATTCCCCACAAACTTTGCTTTTGTGACCAGGACAGTGATATTTAGAAATTTACCTATTTCCAATGAGAAAACGGGCGAACTTGTGTCTTTTCGTTCACATAAAGTCAGAAAAAAACAACATATGAATCCAAATGAACATGTATTTATACTAAAGTAATACAAAAATGACTACAAAAGATTTAGAAGTGAGTAGTCTTTTTGGTTGGGGTAGTATGGGTTTCTCTCCTCAGCTCCACCTCTGAAATTGTCATCTGGATCTACAACGTCTTCCTCGCTCTCTGACTTGCTCCTCTCTTCTAAAGACGGCTGCTCTCTCTCCGGAGGAGTGGGTACGGGGAGCTCATGGCAGTGTGGCACCGGGGCGATGGATGAAGGAAGGTCCGGATACGTGATAGCAGGTGCATTCTTGCCAGTCCGACGTTTGGAAGGGTCCACCATGCAGAAGTAGCAGTTGCTTGATTGGTCAGTGGGTTCCCGCCAAATTCTTGGGATAGCGAACTTCATGGCTCTCTTTTCCCCTCTGTACCATCCTACAAAAATACATTTATTTCACCCATGACTAATGTGTAAGAGATTCTCGCAACATTTTTCATATATGATATATTTTTTCAATAACATTGAAAATTGTAAAACATTTTGAAATTAAAAACTTTTACAATTTTAAAAATTTTAACAAATTTTATAACATAAAATTCCGAGCAACAATTGTCCATCTTACCTTCCAGAGTTTTTTTGCAGTGCTTGCAGGTGAAATGAGGTGCCCAGGGTTTGTCTTGATCCCCGACAGGCATGCCGAAATATGCCTTGTAGGCCTCACACATCTTAGCAGATGCTTCCACGGAGTACTTTTTCGCTCTTGTCTTGATAAATTGGCCGCAGACATAGCAAAATGCATCTGCCAGATGCTTGCAGCCTCTTGATGCCATCTCAGAAAAATGCAGATATGTATCCACTTAGGCAGCTGGAACTAAACTGAACTGGTGGGCTTAAGGCCCCTGTATTTATACTACTATTTATATTACTGGAAAGTTCTAGAAAGTTCTAGAAGTTACTCCAAGTTTACTCAGCACTGAATCTATCTGGAATGTTCTGGAAAATAGGTAAATTTTAAAATATCACTGTCCTGGTCACAAAAGCAAAGTTTGTGGGGAATAATAGCCATTTTCTATACTTTTGAGGCATAAGCAATTACGAAGTAACACTTACTACCCAGGAACAAAAAAAAAAAAAAAATTTGTTACACGGTGTTATATAACACTAGAAACTACTTCAGGGCAGGTTTTTTTCTATTCATGTGAGCCACGATATTTTCCCCTCATGCATTATTGGCGCATGGTTATTAAAAACCAGAAATGAGTGACGATGCTGATGTTGGCTTCTTATTCGCCAGCTTCTTATTCGCATACAGCAAATGTAACACAAATTGAATAAGTAGCTGGGGTATTTCTTGCGTTAAATCGCTTTGGATCACTTATTTCAAAGTTGATTCTCACAGAGGGAACCCCTCTGCGATCCCCCGTGTGTATTTATCCTGGCCCAAAACTGATTTTGATACGAACACAGCAGGAAAATATGGCACAGATAGCAAGTTGGCATGTTATCCTATAAACACACATTGAGTAAGTAACGGGTATTTCGTGCGTTAAATTGCTTTGGGCCACTTATTTCAAAGTTGAGTCTCACAGACGGGGAACCCCTGTATGTCCCCCATGGGTATTTATCCGGGCCAAAACGGATTTTCATACAAAAATAACGGGCAAACATGGCACAGATAGCACATTCCAGCTTCGGTTTTAAAAATCTGTAATCTGTTAGTTTGTTTGTTTTTTATAACCACAAGTGTTTGATACATTGACAGCAATGACGAAGTTAGAAATGCATGAAAAAATAACCAAAAAAAACACCTTTCTAAACGTTTTTAATCAAAGTGCTTTCAGAAAAAAAGGTACAAATTGGCACAAAGTAATAGAAACAAACTAGGAACATCGTAAATTAAAAAAAATCAAAATGTAGGTTTTTTTACTAGGTTTTCTTTTCAATACAAGCTGAACTATAACATTTCAAAATAGGTTTAATGTTGTAATTAATAATTAATAACAATGTAAATAAAAGCCTAAATATTTTGATTTATTCTAATTTAATAAAAAGGCACTTAGTAATATCTACCTGAGAACCTGAGATAAAATGCAGCAACTAGACACTACATTCTGCAGTAGTCATATCGGCTCAGGTTTTCCCCCCTAAGCGATAACGGTAGCTAGCAAGTGAAGTGTCACAAGAGGCAGTGCTTTTTTACAGTTAAAAATCACGGTCGTGTACGGTGGCTGAGAGGTGCAAAAATAGTTTTTTCATGCGTTCCCATGATGTGTTTCTTGAAGCCTCTTGTCATACAAACACTGTGCTATTTCAATGTAATTTTGAAAATGTATACATATATATTTTGTTTGTTTAAATTGATTTTGTGGTACTGTCCTCGGGTGCCTAATTCTGTTTTTTTTCTCTTAATTCCGCCTGTGTTCTCTGCAACGTGAATTTCATAGGGTCCTAGATGTATGGGCTTATACTTGGGTATAACCTTTCAGTTTTTAGTTTGTTTCATATACAGTATACCATGCCCCACGTGTCCAAGTACTGTACAAGAGGTGCAGTGGTATAGTAACACTGATGAAGTACTATATTAAAAGCCTTGTAGGTGGAGGTGTAATAGCTTCATTTTCTTCTCTAAATATTTTCTAAAAATAGTCCCACATACCAGCCCATGCCATTATTTTGTACTCTCTTTATATACATCTATTTGCGTGACTATACAGTATTCATTTTACATTTATAAATCCTATAGTATATTATTTTCAGATTGAAAAAGTTTGGTTCTGGCAACTACAATGTGCAATTCCTACATTTACTGCAAGGTTTTTAATGTAATAACTTATGTAGACATACAGAAATGAATTTGTGAAACGTTTCAAATTAGTTTAGACTAGCGCACTGTGAAACCGATCATTCAACTTTTCATATGAAGCACTCCACATATTAAGCACTCCACTAAGCAGGTACCAACATCCAGGTGAGAGTCAATGGTATTCATTAGACTCATTTACCAGTCCAACGGCACAGTTAAGGAAACAACTACTTACATTTGTGTTGACTGCTGCTCTCCACAGTACCAAATAACACAGAGAGCTTTGTGGACAACTGTGCCAACACAAGAAGGAAGACTAATCCTAAATCTAAACCAAGAAGCAGTATTCACTTTGCTGGCTCAAGCTCTGTTTCTACACTTGAGAGCTCTTTGCTTGAATATCAAAATCAGGTAAGAACCACACAGGGAACCTTTTGTGTATCTTGAAGAATTTAGTTAACCAGTCAAGCTACCAGGATAGATCAGCACGTTACATTCTACTTTTTTGTGTGTGTTTTGTGTGACGGGGGAGGGGACAAGTAGATTTTTCTAGCATTTTGTCCCTTGGCCAACATTATTATTATTATTATTATTTATTTCTTAGCAGACGCCCTTATCCAGGGCGACTTACACTTGTTACAAGATTTCACATTATACAGATATCACATTATTTTTACATACAATTACCCATTTATACAGTTGGGTTTTTACTGGAGCAATCTAGGTAAAGTACCTTGCTCAAGGGTACAGCAGCAGTGTCCCCCACTGGGGATTGAACCCACAACCCTCCAGTCAAGAGTCCAGAGCCCTAACCACTACTCCACACTGCTGCCCAACATGGTCATTTTTTGCCACCAAATACATTTCCAATACAACAATCATTTAGCATTTCCACTTGTTTAGTTGTCAACTTCCACTTAACATATAAACTTAAGCCAGATACCAGTCACTAAATGTATTCACAACCTTACTAATTTACTTTGTTGGGACTTGAACTGCTTTTTTAGTACAGTCTGTATTGCTACATTGTGAGCACTGTTCACAAACTAGAGCTTATTTCCACAGTTCATGCATGTTAGTTTTACTTTCCATTCCATCGTGGGCTCTTTATTCTGCTAATATGTGAGTAATTAATATGAGTGAGCGTAGTTTCTTACTGCAGTTAAGAGCACACATTTAAAAAAGCGTGGCAGCCCCAGAGTACAGTTAATATTCAAATCCACAAAGTTACTGTGCTTCCTTGTTAAATCGCCATCTGTAAGACAAACCTTAAGGCCACATGTATGGGAAATACACAATTTAGTATTAACATGGTTTTGAATGAACCAAATAGTTGAATGATCAAATAACTGCATTCAATAATTATAATTAAATCAGGAGCCATGACACACTTAGTTTTATACAGACATTTGTAACTAAACATTAAAAATGGAGCCACAACCTTACTTCCTCTTAAAAACCTCAGGCACTTAGGCAGTGGTCTAAAGATACCATGAACATGTTTTAGATTTTATATGCCCTCCAAGTCAGGCTACCCAAATTACGATTCCCTGCAGGCTGGCTGGGAAAGGGTCCACTCCCACTGTAGCCAGAGGCCTGGCTTTTCAGATTGCACGCAAGGTCTGCTTTGCTTACAACCCTACATTCTTTAAATACATTAAAGGTGAAGGTATTCATATTATCTGTGCCTGGTATCTTGAGGTACTCAAAAGTTAAGAAACAAAATTGGGTCTCTGGAAAATTAATAATTCAACTTCAAGACAAATTCTTACGTAAATTTGATAATTTCTTAGTTAATAAACCAAACTTTACATAAAAAGGTTGCTAGTCATGTTACAAACAAGGGACCCAGAAATTAAACCTCATCAGGATTGTGAGACACTCTACCTTCAAGTCAGGAGGACGAGTTGGAGGAATGACATATATATGCAGAAGTATTCACCCCCTTCCAATAATGTCACATTTTGTTGAATTACAAATAAATGTATGCACAGTTTTTCAAACTTTTTTTATTTAAAGCTGTAGTGGTTAAACTGAACACTGTTATATGAGGAGGAGATTAAATTCAGCAAAACTTGCAAAGAAAATGCACAAAATGAAATTAACTGCTTGCACAAGTATTCAGCCCCTTAAGTCAGTACTTGGTAGAAGCACCATTTTGCAGCAATTACTGCTACAAGTCTTTTTGGATAGGTCTGTACTAGCTTTGCACAGTCGGATGGTAACATTTTTGCCCATTCTTCACGGGAAAATTGCTCCAGCTCTGATAAGTTTGTTGGGGATCACCGATGGACTGCAAGTCTCGCCATAAATGTTCAATTGGATTCAAGTCAGGACTTTGACTGGGCCATTCAAGAACATTAATTCTCTTCTTGTTCAACCACTCCAGTGTGGCTTTGGCTTTGTGCTTTGGGTCATTATCCTGCTGAAATGTGATTTTCCCTCCCCAGTTTCAGAGGCTTGGCCGACTCAAGGTTTTCCTCAAGGATACTTTGCACCATCCATTCTCCCCTCTATCCTGACAAGCTTCCCAGTCCCTGCTGAAGAGAAGCATCCCCATAACATGATGCTGCCACCACCATGCTTGACAGTTGGGATGGTGTTGACAGGGTGATGTGCAGTGTTGGGCTTGCGCCAGACATAACGCTTGGAATTTAGACCGAAAAGTTCAATTTTTGTCTTGTCTGACCACAAAACCTTTTTCCACGTCTGCAGTATCATCTACATGCTTTTTCGCAAACTCCATACCTGCTTTAAGATTAGGCTTTTTGAGTAATGGCTTCTTTCTTGCCACCCGTCCATACAGGCCAGCTTTGTGTAGGGACCGGCTTATTACTGATGTGTGAACACTGACTCCCATCTCAGACACAGAACTTTGCAGATCTCTCAAGGTCATTGTTGGCTTCAGAGTGACATCCCGAACCAGTTTCTGCTTGCCCGGCTGCTCATTTTGGGAGGGCGACCTGATCTGTGTAGTGTCTGGGTGGTATGATGCATCTTCCACTTCTTAATGATGGACTTCACTGTGCTGAGGGATAATCAGCGCCTTTGAAATGTTCTTGTACCCTTCTCTTGCTCTGTGCCTCTCTACCACTTTATCCCTGACTTGTTTCAAAAACTCCTTGGTCTTCATGGGTGCTTTGTTGGATCACTATGTGAGTTGCAGCTTGAAAGTCTTTATATACCTGAGGGAAATTATCTACAAGTTAAACCACTTTGAGTACACACAGGCTGAAACCATTTCACTAATTTTGTGACCTTTCAAACAAATCATTTGCACCTTAGCTGATTTAGGGCTGCAGTAGCACTAATATATATTATATATATATATATATATATATATATATATACATATATATACACATATATACATATATATATACATATATATATGATGTATACAATAAAAAATTAGGCTTGTAACAATAATCAAATTACTTACCGATTGGGACCCCACGATAACAAATTGATAATATTTTAATGAAATCGAATATTCCATGAAATTAAAAACATGTCTTGTATATATTAATTTACTGTCAAGAACGTAATCTGTGTTGTTGCTTGTAAAAGCTACTGAGAATATGCATCTATGAACAAATACAGGATGATGCAGAGATCAAGAGTAACCTGCTTTGTTAATGTATTTTATACATATTATTTTGTTTTAAATCAGTCCCAACTGTCTTGAGTGAAACTAATAATGTTTAACATTACTACATTGTCACGTGCCACTTTTTTTTTTTTTTTTTTTTTTTTTTAACGTTTTCATTTTGAAGCAAAGCACTATCTGCTACCTTTTTCTTTTTTGATTGCTGTCTGAGTCTAAATGCTACTGGATCGTAGCTCGACATATGTGATCCAATGAAACATTGCAGGTTGTACAAAATAGTTTGCCACCAGTAGAATGCAAAATTATTGTACACGATCCTCTGCAGTAATTACTGTATATATTTTGTTATTATTATTATTATTCTTCATTTTGGTCTCTCGCAAAATGTTCACTCGCTTAACAATACGAGTTGAGATCTCCTAGGATACTAAACCCACCCCGGATGCCCCCATCTACCAATCAGCAGCCCAGGTGGTTATTGGCTGCTGTTAAGTGTCAATCAATAAATCCTGTCCAGTTTTTTTTTTTTTTAATTGAAAACAAGCTTATAAAATCACATCAGGAACCTGGACCGATACACAATTTAATTGGATTTAAGTGCTGGGTGAAAGTACACAAAATAGGAAAGGGTACGCTACCTCTAATGTACCGTTTGGAAAAATGACAATATAGTTGTATTCACTGAAGATAATGCAAATCTAAGTGGCTATGCAAAGTCATGTCAACGGCAGGGTTCGATTTACAACACTAATATATATAACAGGCAGGGAGGGAGTTAAAATCCTCCATGCCATAAACATGTGCGCATGCACGTTTATTATTAAGGGTATTGTTTAATTATCACCCGCACCTGGTAATGATTGTAAATTAGTGCCAGGTGCAAGGTTTAAAAAGAGTGCAGCCAGTCTGTTCTGGGCTGCTGTGTTTGTGAAGAAGCCCGACTGTGTGCGTGTGTACAGCCGTAATAGTTGAATAAAGGTAGTGTGAAAAACCTTGTTGTGCCGTGTGAAAATGTGTGGTTTTTGTTTTGTTTTTTTAGCCGGTAAACAGCTTAGTTGTCCAGTTATTAGTTTAGTGTTCCAGTGTGTGTCTGTTAGTGCTTGTAAGAGCTAAGTGTTTGTTTTGATTTTATTTTTGCTATTAAAAATAGCACAGCCGCTTATTTGCTATATACACAGTGCCTTGCAAAAGTATTCAGACCCCTGACCAATTCTCTCATATTACTGAATTACAAATGGTACATTGAAATTTCGTTCTGTTTGATGTTTTATTTTAAAACACTGAAACTCAAAATCAATTATTGTAAGGTGACATTGGTTTTATATTGGGAAATATTTTTAAGAAAAATAAAAAAATTGAAATATCTTGCTTGCATAAGTATTCAACCCCCACACATTAATATTTGGTAACGCCACATTTTGCTGCAATAACAGCTTTAAGTCTTTTGAGGTAAGTATGTACCAGCTTTGCGCACAGTGTCGGAGTGATTTTGGCCCATTCTTCTTGGCAGATTTACTCCAGGCTGTTCAGGTTGGTTGGACGACGCTTGTGGACCGCAATTTTCAAATAGTGCCACAGATTATTATTATTTATTATTATTTATTTCTTAGCTGACGCCCTTATCCAGGGCGACTTACAATTGTTACAAGATATCACATTATTTTTACATACAATTACCCATTTATACAGTTGGGTTTTTTACTGGAGCAATCTAGGTAAAGTACCTTGCTCAAGGGTACAGCAGCAGTGTCCCCACCGGGGATTGAACCCACGACCCTCCGGTCAAGAGTCCAGAGCCCTAACCGCTACTCCACACTGCTACAGATTCTCAATGGGACTGAGATCAGGACTTTGACTGGGCCACTGTAGGACATTCACCTTTTTGTTCTTGAGCCACTCCAATGTTGCTTTGGCCTTGTGCTTGGGATCATTGTCCTGCTGAAAGGTGAATTTCCTCCCAAACTTCAGTTTTTTAGCGGACTGAAGCAGGTTCTCTTGCAGTATTTCCCTGTATTTTGCTCCATCCATTCTTCCTTCAATTTTAACAAGATGCCCAGTCCCTGCTGATGAGAAGCATCCCCACAGCATGATGCTGCCACCACCATACTTCACTGTAGGGATGGTGTGTCTTGAGGCATGGGCAGTGTTAGGTTTGCGCCACACATAGCGCTTTGGGTTTTGGCCAAAAAGCTCTATCTTGGTCTCATCTGACCACAAAACCTTTTCCCACATCGCAGCTGGGTCACTCTCATGCTTTCTGGCAAACTCCAGACGTGCTTTCAGATGGTACTTTTTGAGTAACGGCTTCTTTCTTGCCACCCTCCCATACAGGCCACTGTTATGCAGAGATCTTGATATGGTTAACTGGTGCACCATTACTCCACTCCCAGCCACTGAACTCTGTAGCTCCTTCAAAGTGATTGTTGGCCTCTCTGTGGCTTCTCTCACAAGTCTCCTTGTTTGAGCGCTGAGTTTTGAGGGACGGCCTTTTCTTGGCAGTGCCTGGGTGGTGTGATGCAGCTTCCATTTCCTGATTATTGATCCAACTGTGCTCACTGGGATATCCAAACACTTGGATATTATTTTGTACCATTTCCCTAATCTATGCATTTGTATTACTTTATCTCTAACTTCTGTAGAATGCTCTTTGGTCTTCATTTTCCTTCAGATTCACAGCCTGACCAATGATCCTTCAACAGTGGGGTTTTTATCCAGAAAATGTGACAGCAACTTTAATGGTTCACAGGTGGAGGCCAATGGTAAGGTAATTGTGTCCTCGTTAGGGCAATTTCTTTCATCGGTGTAAACTGGAAGCTTCCACAGCACAGGGGTTGAATACTTATGCAAGCAAGATATTTCAGTTTTTTATTTTTCTTAAAAATATTTCCCAACATAAAACCAATGTCACCTTACAATAATTGATTTTGAGTTTCAGTGTTTTAAAATAAAATATCAATAGGAGGCTGTGTGGTCCAGTGGTTAAAGAAAAGGGCTTGTAAGCAGGAGGTCCCCAGTTCAAATCCCACCTCAGCCACTGACTCATTGTGTGACCCTGAGCAAGTCACTTAACCTCCTTGTGCTCAGTCTTTCGGGTGAGACGTAGTTGTAAGTGACTCTGCAGCTGATGCATAGTTCACACACCCTAGTCTCTATAAGTCGCCTTGGATAAAGGCGTCTGCGAAATAAACGAATAATCAAACAGAACGAAATTTCAATGTACCATTTGTAATTCAGTAATATGAGAGTATTGGTCAGGGGTCTGAATACTTTTGCAAGGCACTGTGTGTGTATAATAATTTATAATTATATTTATTTTTATATATATATATATATATATATATATATATATATATATATATATATATACACACACACACACACACACACACACACACACACCAATATATATGTATGAAATACATACAAGCAGACACACATTCTGCAAACAGGAAATATTGCAGCTAGCAGAGATAACCTAAAATGGATCTGCCAAACTGAATTACCACCAAGCTTTCAGAAGTGTCACTTCTTCCACATGAACAGGTAACCTGTAGGGGTTTCCAGAAAAGGATAGCTATGACAAGTACATACAAGTTGTTCCAGGCAACAGATGAAGCAATTTCAACTGCAAGCAGTGTCCTCTAATGTGCAGCTCATGTCAAAGAATGCATACTACACTGTAAAGGAGGCTGTGTGGTCCAGTGGTTAAAGAAAAGGGCTTGTAACCAGGAAGTCGCCGGTTCAAATCCCACCTCAGCCACCGACTCATTGTGTGACCCTGAGCAAGTCACTTAACCTCCTTGTGCTCCGTCTTTCGGGTGAGATGTAGTTATAAGTGACTGCAGCTGATGCATAGTTCACACACCCTAGTCTCTGTAAGTCACCTTGGATAAAGGCGTCTGTTAAATAAACAAATAATAAACTGCTTCAGCAATTGGAAGCCATTTCCAGACTTAAGAGTAATTGTGCAGTCTTAGATATTCCAAACCAATTGGAAGACCACAAGTATTTATCCCATGGTGCTAAACACCTCTCTCACAATTACCATTAATTAACATGCAGTTTTAAGGGTTCAGCGACAGAAAAAAAAAAAAAGAGTCTAAATGAATGGGAAGGGGAAGCAACCACATAATATATCCTGTCATTAATCAAAGCTGGAAAAGTCGGCTTTAGCTTAAACATGTAAATGTCTGCATTTGTTTCATGAAAACACAGGCTTTGCCAGGGGAAAAGAGTAAACGCCAGATAAGTAAATAATCACATTAATACAATAGCATATCAAATAGGCATTCTTACGGTTTGCTGGGAAGCGAGGACCTTGGGGGATGCAATACAGCTGCAGTCAAGGATAATAAAAGCCAAAAGGGAAGAGTTTACGTGAGTATTTCACAGTACAAGACAGATGTGAGAAAGAGCTGTACAGTAATCAATCGCTTCAGCATTTATCATGCAGTACAAGTATTGTTTGACACACCTTACCTACTGCAATTCCACCTGGCTACATCACAGCTTAAGTAGAATGACTCAACCTGGGGTATTTCCACAGCTGCTCAAATATAGAATGCCATTTTATTGCTGTGTGAATTTTTTTTGAAGATAGCCGTTATCATTTACACTGCTTGATGTGAGCTTTACAGAAATCTCAATGGTATTAAATAGGGACAATTACGCTCACATTTTCGATTCATGAAAGAAAATTAATCACAACTGGGTCTTGTTTAGAGGCCATTGCACACTGCTTCGTTATCCAATTTTATCATACAGAATTCTCTTTCAGATCTTAACTTACATGTACTGAAGGCCTACATTTTATTGTACCATGTTCACCGTGTCTTTTGTTGGAGCAGACTATTTTATTTTATTTTTTTCTTCATTAATGCCTGGGTCTTTAAAAGCTCATGAATTCATCAATTCAGTACTCAGTCTAATTCATTTCAAACATTGTTTTAGAGAAACACCCTGCAGTCTTGCATGAAGGAATTGCATTTGTACCCTCTCTGAACTAAACCTTTCATACAGATAGATGTCCACCTTATTGTGGGAGCTGTCTTGCTGGAAACATAAAAACTGGAATGTCTTTTGTTTTGTTTTTGCACTCGTACTTGGGTATCTCAAATTAGAAATACATTTTCTGATCACACCAGCTCTCGTCACATTGCAAATATTTGAAGCAAATATAAGGTTATTGCCGTATTCCTGGACAGCACAGCAACTGCTGTGGTTCTGTTTGCACCTTAAATTATAAAAAAAGGGATGTACTGATCTATGTTTCCATTGGCTTGTCAAGAGCCCCCACCCCCCCCAAACCAACCCAACCCACCACACACAACTCGATCTTCCAATATGCATACACACACTCCAGTCTATCAGATCTAGGAGATGCGACACACCTGTTAGTGACAAAGTATCATCAATAAGGACCCATGGATTCAGGAAACGACACTTTGGCAAATAGCCATTTAAACTGCACCACTGACACCAGCTACCGCTTTGTCTTTCACCAGGTCATGTACAGCTTCATTTTCATCTTTGGCTTGGTGGGCAACGGATTGGCCTTGCAACGGTTCTGCAGCTCTCCCAAGACAGCCAACAGCACAGCGATTTACATGGCTAACCTCTCCGTGGCAGATCTCATCTTCGTGGCCTCCTTGCCCCTGCGGATCTACTACTATCACCACTCTGCAAATCGCTGGACCCCAAGCCGTACCTTCTGCCTTCTGACCTTCACCCCCAAGTACATCAGCATGTACGGGGGCATCTTCTTCCTGGTGTGCATTGGAATGGACCGCTTCTTTGCTGTGGTCTGCCCGTTGGCAAAGCGGCTGAGGAAGGTACGGACAGCCAGGGCAATCAGCGTAGGTGTCTGGTGTCTTATCCTGGTCCTCAGCATTTCCCTACCATTCCTGCATTTCATGGCTGCCACACACCACCAGCCCTGCCTGCCTGACCCTTCCTCCAGAAGGAACCGTCTGTTCATCCTGGTCGTTCTCTTGCTAGTGGAAGCTGCCTTCCTCTTGCCCCTGTTCCTGCTCCTCTTCAGCTACTGCAGCATCATCAGGACCCTGCGCCAGCCCTCCCGCCTTGCTCCCATCAAGCCCTGGGAAGGGCGCACCATGAGAATGATCTACTCCGTCATCATGGTCTTCCTTATCTGTTTCGCCCCCTATCACCTCAACCTCTTCTGGTTCACCCTAACCAAGGTAGAGCTTGTCCAAAACTGCACCCTGGCCAAGATCAATCAGACACTGCACCCTGTGGTGCTCACTCTGGCCACCATGAACTGCTGTCTCAACCCTCTCATCTATTACTTCTCCAACAAGATGTTTCACAAAGAGTCATCCGCCAGCAGTGGAAGTCAGTGAAGAGACAGGCTGGTGCTTATGTTAAAGGGTGGTTGTTAAAAATGGTCGGTGCACTTACGTTAGCACGGTGCACTTACAAGTGAGTATTCGTTCACTGTCCTTTCTACAATTTTATTCTCTCCTACTTCTCAAACTGTTCCGCATTAAAAGAAAAAAGCAGCATGGCATTGGCCATTAAAGCCAGTGCTTTTTTCAGAATTGCAGTTATATAGATAATGAGTTATAAAATACTGGGGAAAATGTCTGTACTATTGCCTTAGCATTTTGTGGCCTTCAAAATGATATCATTGAAGCAAATTGTATTGAAACAGCCAAGCATTTATTTTTAGCATGCAGTATAAAAAAAAAAATAAAAAAATTAAAATGAACAACGTTTATTTTTGGTTATGAATTCACACTTTGAAGCTAGTAACTCATTCAATAGTGAATTGGGTAATGGAACTACTGATACCAGCACAATTATATAATTACATTGTCAGTAGTTCGAAAATGTTTCAACAAAAAGATATACATTTATGGTTTACATGCCAAGTGACCTTGACCACAGACCAGCCATTCAAACTGTCTAAATTTGGCATCATAAGACCCTCATTTGAAGCAGTGAGCATAGTGTGTGCAGAAAGATTTACACAAAAAAAAGTTCAGCATATTTATGGACAGATCTGAATCAACAAGGTGTAATCCAGGTGTTACAGTAGCAACGGGTAACAATATATATTTAAAAAAAAAAAAAAGTGTGCAAGTAAGGCGGTCTACTTGGCCGTTTCTTGGAAGTGCGATTGTTGAAAACACAAATCAGTTCATGTTCTATGCAAACGACTGCCAGGAAATGAAGAAACATGAACCAGCAAGTCCCAGCTTCACTCAGATGAAGTACATTTTCCGCATATCATTAGGTATCAAGTATTCAGGCAAAAAAAGCAACAGTTTCAGTAGAACTATTTATATTTATATATATATATATATATTATATATATATGTATGTATATATATATATATATGTATGTATATATTATATATAAACACAACTTAGTATTAGACCAATGATTCAACCATAAGTCTGTGTCAATGTCTTTTGCTACAAATGCACTTCGTTGTTCATCTTTTTTTTTGTGATTTCAGTGTTAAGATGAGTTCTAATAGCAGCCCATTCGTAACATCT
The DNA here is from genome assembly GCF_902713425.1 of Acipenser ruthenus. Lineage (NCBI taxonomy): Eukaryota > Metazoa > Chordata > Actinopteri > Acipenseriformes > Acipenseridae > Acipenser > Acipenser ruthenus. Next base: position 17,121,316 of record NC_081196.1, on the reverse strand, counting down.
TCACACATTTTATAATTATCTGAAGTAAGGATTCAAATAAAGCTATTTGTTTGTTGTAACCAACTGTCCTTGTATAATGGAAAGTGTGTACTATACATGCTTTCCCAGAGAAACAGAATACATGTGATAATGCAGGATGGCAAAACCAGATAAGAAGGTTCGTTAGCTTCTCAAAATATTTGAGTTTGTAAAAAAAGGAGAACTTTTGCCAAGTGGATGAACACCATAAGGAGATTATATCCACAGAGGACTCCAGTGTGAGGCTTTGTGTTGTATTTTGTTTATCGTACAAAAAGAAAATTAAAAAACAAAAAGGAACCCAGGACCAGTGGGGATTAAGAACAGAAAATGTGAACCCAATGTTTTCCACACTTTACACAGAATCAATTGTACTTTATTTTTCTTTTCACAAAAAAAACAAACCACCAAATCATTGCCAAAGGAAAGTCCATTGTTGTCCTTTCTAATACTGCATTGTGAGCAAACAAATCTATTTCAACCAGCTTCCTCCCCAACCTTTCAGGTTAGTTTCACAGTTTACAAGGCAACCCAGAAGTATTTGCAACTTAATGTTGCTAAGGGAATTAGTTTGTTTTTCTAAACAGAAGTTTTCTGACTAAATGCCACAAACAGGCTCTGGTGTTGTTGAAACTCAATAGAAGAAAGTACTAACTAGTGAAAATATGAATGCCCGACACAAACACAATATGTATGATATTCTTCAAGTTTAAGCTAAACTAGTCGTGCTATTTACAAGACCTTCACAGAAGCAATTAATTTGCCTATAACAATATTTAGTACATACTCTGTTTAATGTAAGCTGCTGTAAAAACTGCAATAAGATTATAAAATGAGTGGGTATAAAAACTAATGGTGTAATTGACATTTGGCCAAGTTACTACACGCTTGTCAGTCTTTGAAAGTGAACTGTATGCATTAAGAGAAATAAAAAAAAACATTTCTTAGTCTTTTGTAGTGGTATCCTGCAGGCGATGCACATCCAAGGCCACTGAAACGGACGTACAAGCATATGTCCATCCGTCTGTATTTATATATGGCACATCTGTAGAGAGCAACTGGGGTATATGGAGGCATCTATATGTACATCAAACTTTTATACAGTTGCATAACATATATGAAGGTCCTGGCGAGACACTCATTATATAGATACCTCTTCATTGATACATCGCTGGCAGGGTTGTATGTCACCAATATACTTTTTTTTTTATTACTGTCACTTGTTAGAATACTTGGCATGTCCACCACACAGTCCGTCGTCTAGTAAAAGTCATTGTGTAATGAATGACTGCTCCATGCATCACTATCATGTTGGTCTTTTCTCCTCCACTATTCTTGTATACCAGTATGATTCATAAGCACAATCCACAAGTATGTGGACAGCAGAGACCATATTTGGCTGTTCATCAAGAGGGAAGCTTATGTTTCAGTACATATGCATTCACACCTCCACTGTTCATATCTCGGTAATCATTTCTGATTGGGCCTTTGTATTTTCAGTGTCATGTAATCTCCTTAATCTAAAGATACACTTCACATCTTGTGACTAAATATGGCTGCCATACTTTGGTCATGTTTTCACTGTATAGACAGACAGAGCACACAGAGTAACCGTGTTAATATTTGGGACACAGTTGTAATATTTAATTCTCAGAGTAAAAGTGCCATAAGCTCTGCCCATACCAATGATACAGATCCTTTTCACATGTCAATTTACTTAATGCTTACAAACTAGTTGGTCAGAGATGCCATTCCCATGTCTTACCCTTCTGCATGTGAATCAATATTGAGTTACAATTATCAGTTATACATTGGACTATTACATTACTGACTATTATAGGTGAATAGTTATTAATCCATACTGTACCACTTTCCAATAATCATTGTGAAATTTAGACCCTTGACCAATGTAATACAAATTGTATCTACTGGTTCAAGTGCACACTTGTTTTTTTTCACACAATTCTTGGAATAGTTAAATTCTGCACATTTGACACCTCCAACACTGTTCAAAACCTCTTACCACTTCCTTTCAAACCCAGTCACATGTGTATGCAGCACCCAACGCAAACGGCTAAACCTTTACATTGTATGCAGTTAAGCTCAAGAGAAACCTTCATTAAATCTGGCAAAAAAACTAAAAAGTGTTTGTGATCAAAAACAAAGTATATCTCAACAAACACCATTCACTCATCGTGTCACCTAGGATTCACAGAAAATTAAAGGCTTTAACACCCTTCTGTTTCAGCACTATATCAATCTCTTTCAGATTTAGAAGACTTGCTTGTTTTACCTTGCTTCAGAAAGTGATCAGGAACCAACCAGATTACTCCCCAAAGCTGAGTGCTGCTGAATAAGCTGTGAACTGTGAACACTCTGCAAGTTTCGCACAGAAGGAACTAAGAAGGTCATTACTGGCAAATGAAAAACATCCAGATGCTTTGCAAATGTTCTCTGGTATTAACCTCATTTTACTACACTGGCAGAATTTTCAATAGTACTACAGATACTGTAATGATGGAAGATTGTCATGATAGTAACAACGAGATACAGCTGACACAGTTGCAAGCAGTTTGTGATTCAATGCAAAATATATGTAGAGCATTAGCTGATAAATAGTTGCTTTGGAAAGTTCTTTGCGTGACATCTGGTCATCAGTGCTGGGTAGACTCTCTAAAAAGTGAATTAGACAAACCAAGCACATGCATTTTTTTTTTTTTTTTTTTTTTTACCATTACAAGTCATGAGTGGCCTGTAGATGGAAGTCCACCCTGCTACCTGCCCATGGCCAATTCAGCATTTTTTGTTGTCAAAAATAGTCAACTCAAAAACAACTTACACAAGCACTTTTACATGGTCCAATGTATAATTTGCACAAAAAACAGAACTGTTTTGAAAATCTGCTCCTAAAAATACTATTCAAATGCAGTCAATCAAGCCCCTCTCAAAATTCAGATATACTTATAACATGTAGAGCAAAAAATATATTGAGATACTGTTACACAAGCAAAACTTACAAGACGGTTTGTTGTCTTGAGTCATGAGTTCAAATTAGTCATAAAAGTATTCATTTTTACTGTTTTAAAAAAAGTGGTGTAAACACTACACTGCACTCAAACATAACACCTGTATTAAAGGAATTTGACTCCTGTCAGGACAATATTGTATTCCAAGCAAAACCGTTCATGTGAATCAAATCAAAACAGACCTTTCTATCACGAGAAGCAACAGACTAACCCCACACAGAGGCTTTCTTACTCAAATATGCTTCGTAATTGATGGCAATATTTTGGTTTTGTTTTATTTCTTGTTTCCTGACAGCAGTTAAAAACGGCGGTTTTACACCATATGGGGTGGCACAAATGGCAGCAAACACACACAAAAAGAGAAGAATGTTTAAGCTGGAGACAAGCACTGCCTTATAAATGAGGTTGTGTCCATTTGTTTGGGACCTCTTGGGATTGTTTGAGTATGCAAGCAGCAAAATACAAGCACTTAGTCTGGAAAGCCCCAGCCCCACTAAAGGATTTAAAAATCAGTCCACCTCCTGTCAGACTTTCAAACCATGGGAATGGAACAACAAGATATCCTGGAGGAGTCTTGGAAACCTCTACTTTAAATGAGTCCCTGCTACCGTTTACCTTAAAAACCCATTTAAAAAAGTGTCTGCACGGGTGTTATTTCATTTTTTTTTACTAAAATCTCAACAGCAGCTACCACTGTAGGATAAAAGACTTCTGGTTTGCTCCGGCCATTTTCCTCTTTCCACAAAAACCCTGTAATCAGAGGAAAGCCTGAAGGCTCAGCTTACCGATCTCCAGGCAATGGACTCCATGATGCGGTGTTCACATCTCTCCAGGTGCTTGATCATATCCCGCTTAAGGCTAGGCTCCACCTTGATGAAGCTCTCAATCACCTTGTAGAAATCAAAGGCCCTCAGCTCAAACACATCCAGTATCCATGGGAACGAGAGGTCTGTCACAGACGTGCTACCACTCTTGAAAGGGCTCCCTGACAATGTCAAAAAATCGTTAATTTGTAATTATTTTTTAAAGATTTAGGTTTAATAGGAAGATGTATCTACATTTTAATATAAAAACTAAAATGAAGCAAATGGATTCTTGATCTCTAGGATTTCTCAGCACCGTCTTAGTTCCCCTCAACCTAACCTACCAATTTACTGATTTGTCAAATTAATTTTTGGAAGGTAAATCTATTAATAAATACAATACTCTGTATTTGGAGAGAGTCAGCTTTGGAAAGGGAGAGCACAAGAGACAGAAAAAGGAAGATTAACAGAAAACAAAAAAATGGAACACCCTAGTACTAGTGGGAGGAGACTCTGTGAACATAGTGGCTAACTACACCGAGTGTAGCAACATCCCAGATAATAATATTATTTAGACAGGACTAACCAAGTTTTTGTACAGTAGTTCAAACATAAGTTAAAATGTAAGGCTGCAGTTAATGCATACCCCATAAGACACACACACACATTCCAAGTCGTCCAGAACACGACACACCACAGTACAGTGACTGTACTGGAATCCTTTGTATAAGGGGCACAATTAGTTTAAAAAGGAACTAGAAAATGCATCATTTTGACTACAGTTGCTCAATGCCAACGATGAGCACCTTGAATTCAGGTGTGCAACAAAGGAAATTGAAGAAAACTACTTACAGCCATATGTAGCCGTGACAACTTCCAAAGCACAGGCTAACAATGAGGTGTGGAAGGCATTGTTGTTCAACAGCTTGCTGAAATAATAAAAATATAAAATTAAAAAAACTCATCGGGAAAAAAGGTGTGCTTTTTTATTTTAATACAAATCAATAATACCCAATATAGAAAACCTGACCTTGAGACTTGCCTAAAATTTTGTACGGATAGTCGCTCTTCCTCCTAAGAAAGAGAGAATGAGAGAAATTAAAACATGTATACCACAGGAAGAGAAAGATACACCCAGAAAGGTAAAATTATATTTGGGATATATTCCGATTGACTTACTGATTTCACCATTGACTCCATGACTCTGTAGTATAATCGGATACCAAGTGTGAACCTCTAGAGAGTGAGACAAATAAAGCAATTTTAAACTATTTTCCTTATTGGTTTTACCTCAACCTTTAGCATTCCCTGAAGCTGTGGATAACTAATTTTTCTAAGCCTCACACAAGGTGTTGAAAGAAGAAACTGATTCAGCCATTTTTTGACAGACAGCAAAAGGTTGCCATAAATAATCTTGCTAGACTGCTAAGGTAAGTTATAGAATACTGCCACTGCCATATGGCTGGCTCCAGCTTTGCCCTATGTAATGGTTAATGGTATGAACGGTAATGAAAGGTTAGGCTCTTTATAAGACGACGCCACAGCTAGAGGTCTGGTGGGTACCACTATTTAACTAGATGGTAAGGTGGCATTCTGCTATAGCTGTCACTGTCCTGTCACTGTGACTGATGCTTACAGGAAGGATAAATTGGGCTGCGTTCCAGAATAAGGCATAATTTCCTCCTGGAACAGGAAGAAAGGCAAATGCAATGGGAGTTTTACTACCATATCCTAAAAAAAGCTGAAATGCTGAACACACAAGCACTGCAGTACACTTGTTCAATAAGTCATTCACTACCTGAGATCCAATTTCCGTACAGCCTTGTCCGACGGCAAGTGCAAACCTGTCACTGAAAGCCCTTCCCAGACACTCCACCCGCTGGGCGACGTCTTCTGAAGGATTCACTGTGCAGTTCTGAAAACAGCAATGAAAATACATTACCATCCTGCCACATCGTTAGTTACAGGTAAAAAATCTGAAGATTCAAAACAGCAGTATTCATATTTGTATTCAAACTCAAAAGGCAAAATTGACAAAGGGAGATTGTTTTCCAGTTAACACTGCATGCCAGGGACAAAAAGCTACACGAAGAATGGAAATGACTATTTACCTCTTTCAGCACGAAGTAACTTTGCAAAAAGAGGACACGGCAATAACTAATTAAATGATCATTAGCCTTTGGAATTCTTTACCACAAGAGTCTGCCCCAATTTTTAAATCTCATTTAAAAACATATCTGTTTGAAAAGGCATTTTGAATTGTGAATTGATTTTAAATAGCCAACTAATAAATATGTTTTGTATTAATTATAAACTATTCATTTTTAATCACATTGTTCTGCTAAAATGTTTTCAGCGCTTTGAGGGAACCTGGCCTTGAAAGGCGCTATATAAAAGTGCAATGTGGTGGTTGTTGTTTTTCATTACTTTGCTGGTTAGCTACCAATATATTAGGGGCCCAGTTAAATCCAGTTCAGCTCGCTTGTCCCGTACCTATCCACCTCTCCCACCCCTCATCCACTCTCTTCAGAAATATATATCAAACAAAGCATCCTGGAATAAATCATACATATCATTTTCACTGATGCATTGTCCATTATCTTTACTGACAAAAGGAAACATTATAATTTGACTATTTTATTTGTATTACCCAAGAAACTGCAATGTTTGACTTGCAGAAACCATTGGTTTTTTTAGGTTGCTGAGCAACCAAGAGGTGCCTAATGAGTCGCTTTTTCTTTTCTTTTTTAATGATTCTTTGTCTGCTTTAAATGAAACCAAGCATCATTGTCTACCTGATTCAACTTTACAAATGGTTTGCGTTTGCCTGAAGCAACTCGTGTACTGCCACCCATTAACTGAAGCACGTTACTAAATAAATAATTGGTCTATTTACACCAAGCCTGTACTGTACAGTATCTAAAGGGTTTATGGGGATTAAAGCACCCATGGAAGATGCAATTCTTTAAAAACTGCAAATCAACCCCTAGTTAGTTGACTGGTTTATTTAATCAACTGCTAGCACTCTGGAATTTTTTTTTAAACATTTATCTGTAGGTTGTCCACCTTGATTGCATCAAACACTTCTTTTTTGGGGGGGATTAAGATCTGGATAACCACATGGCGATTCCCCAGTGTGTTTCTGATAAAAGTAAATTCATAAATTATTAACGATTCAGTAAAGTAAAACTAGAATGGAAGTAAAATGCAATGGGCAGGAATTGGATTGCAATTCATTTAACTAACCGTTTACATCAACTACAACCAACTTACACTGAAATACCTCTTCAAGTTCTCGGAAGGTTTGTCACTGGCAGAGTTCAGGATAACCTTTAACTGCTGAATGGAGTTCATGGCAGCTCTGTAAGGCAAGACAGATTAAAACATTAGTTCAAAGCAAGACTGGCTTTGCAGAGTGTACACATGAACATAGATTCATTGAGCCACAGTTTTCATTTGACTTGCTATCTAGGTTATAGAAGGGCACCAATTATTCCGTTTTTTTACTTTGGGGTCAAATTGTATTAAAACATCAAACAGGGCACATACTGTGAACTTATATATGTGTACGATGGGTGGGTAGACAGTGATCACACCTTAACTTACAGGGGATAGTCTAGCATTTGGATACTTTAGAATTATGAATGACTGAATTGACTTCCCTTTGGTCAGTAATAGTGAAACAAATCAGTATTTTGCACGTCACATATATATAATATATAATATATAATATATAATATAACTGAACCGCACTGAAACGTTCTTCCATTTAATAAAATGTTTGTGTGAAATGTAGAAGATGCTGTGTGAACACATCCTATTTTTAAGTTTCAAGCTTCAAAAGAAGCTGAACATATGAAGCTGTTCTTTAAGTGCAAACTGTTTTCTGTTGCATTTGATCTCTCCAAGCCCTTGTCCTGCTGGCAGCTGTTAAAACATGGGGATGATTCCTTGTGGAAACATCAATACTAACTGAGCATTACAGATACACAAATCATAAAACAGTCATAAAAGTACTGTGCAAGGCCTGTTGCTAACACTGTAAAACCCTACCTGTCGCAAAGTTCAATTTCATACTTACCTCAGGCTTAATATACCCAATTCGAGCATGAAGAAGTTGTGAAGGGACTGCCCCCAGTAAACATAAAAAAAATTATTTGAGACACCAAGTTTACATTTTCACCTTCCAACCTAGCACTTGCCTGCATATGTGAATTACCATAAACATTAAAAATAATGTTAAGGTTGAGAATATAAAAAAAAATATTTAGATCTTTTATTTATCTCATGTAATCAGAACAGAAAATAGGAGGCACTTTTTTACACAGAAAATTGCGAGGGTCTGGAACCAATTCCCCAGTAATGTTGTTGAAACTTAAACCCTGGGATCCATAAGCTACTAACAACCAAACGAGCAAGATGGGCCGTATGGCCTCCTCTCGTTTGTAAACTATGTTCTTATGTAATCAAATAAACTTCAACATGATACATCAAGAGTCTACAAGAAACCTTAATAGTAGTACAGTATTTCATGTCAGATTTCGAAATGTCACATTTTTTTCAAATTTGTCAGTATGTGGAAAACTACAAAGCTGTATACAATTCAATATGTTAACGTAACATTATTCTGCAGGTTTCATTTGACTTTATGAAGCAAAATAAGTTAATTCTACAGGGAGATGCAAAACTTTTGGCCTTTGCTGTACACAAATACTGAGAGTAAATAGTGCCAAGAGAGTACTGTATATTTATTTATGTTTGTTTGTTTGTTTTTAAATCTGTGGATGCACATCAAAGCTGACTGTCAGCAATTGACTGAGTGAAAGGAAGATGGAAGAGCTGTGGATAACAATACCTGGTGTTTATATAGGACTCAATACCAACGTAGGTTTCTTTTCTGTGACTCTCTATATAGACTCCGGATACTGTTCCAACGTTACTTGTGCCTTATCTAACACACATTGCTAACTGCTGGCTGTGGCTTCAACGTTTCACTTTATCATCAAGTAGCATCAGTCCAAGAAACTGTGTGAGTTCCTTAGCGGTTTTCTTGTTTTTACTTTGGAGCTACTTTGTTCCACTCTCAGCATGTATTTATTTTTATCTGGGGGTGGAAGTCATATTCAAATGTCATGCTAGGACCTAAAAAAAAACCCAAGATGTAGGCATTTACTAACGCTGTACTGTCCAAAGCACATCAAATGGACTGTTATTTTTCTTAAGCTTTCGTGATGTACCAAATGTCACAGTAACGGACTAAGAACCATCTTATCTTCAGCAACACACTCAAAGACATAGTAAAATCAGTTTGTTATTTACAATACCAATGACAACAATAACTGTACCATCTGCATACTGCTGCACCACTATAGAGCTGCAGGTTGTGGAACTAGCATTCACATGGTCAGTAGGGGCCCAGTAATGTATCCCTGTGGTACACCAGAACATAAAACTAACTGAACAGAAACGAAGAACCAGCTTTATTATCTTAACCATATCAGGGTGCTCAAGCAACGCTCTCGAAATCTATTTTGGTTATGGGACTAAAATCATATTAACTGTGAAAGAAATAGTTTGACAACAGGTAGAAGTGAAAAGGACTGGTTTCACAGACACATTTTCTGTATTTGGCAACAGACATTTTTGCGCTTTTTCACAAAAGCGGAATCATTTTCGTTTCAAAATGTGCTTCTCTTTAAAACATCACTGCACTTTCTGTGTGTACAACACAAGAAAATGTTTGTTGGAAAAATGACAACCACCTCAGGTCATTTCTGTCTGGTCTCACTAAGAGGTTATTTGTAATTTACACATGGCAAACCATCAGGTGTGCTCAATATTCACCGCCTACCTGACTGGTGTTTGGGGAGGAATCCCAACAATCTCCTCTTCAAAATGATTCTTCCTGGGAGTTCTCTCCAGCTCCAACCTGCAGAAAAAATATAAATAAATACAAATAATTCTTTGCTCCTTTATACAGTGCTTTTTTTTTTTTTTTTTTTTTTTTTTAAATATCCAGCTGCACACCCCCGTTACAAAGATATAGCGGATGTGTTTGTAGAAGATTTGTCAATATTGTACTTAACATAAATATACAGCCTTTGTAAAAATAAGCGACACCCTGACATGTTCTTCCATTAATGCCTAACCAAGCAACATTACAATTGGATAAGAGATTTATACAACGCTCAAGATTGCTTTGATCACAGACACCATGTTATGCAGCTATAGTACAAATCCAGCCCAAACCATGCAGTTATATGCTAAACATGGCCTTGTAGTCATGCAGGTATACTAGACCTGGATGAAACCTACCTGCATCACAATTGCATTATTATTAGATGCAACTTGGTTCAGATCAAACACGATTCTGTTACTAAAGTTCCATATCTGAAACTTAAGTCCTTTTCAAAACTAGAGACAGAAGGTACCCTAAACTTCATATCTACAGCGCTGCATAAATTAAATAAATAGGCAGCATCTTTTGGTAACCTCAATAATATATTACACTTGCAGAAAGACTTTAGCTTGTGTTTATTAATGTTAGCCACATATGCATGTAAAAATCAGAGGTGTGACATGAGGACAGGCAGGCCCGCTAGCCTTGTTACCAAGGAAATGCATTCCGAGTGAGAGAGAATGAATACAGTATGCTCTTACCTCTCGGTAGCACAACATTGTCAAGTTTCTTATTGTTCTACTTTTATAGTCTGTTTTCAGAATTACATTTACTCATGTGAAGTCTAACAATCCTGCCCCAACTCTAGATTTTTTTATTACAGGTAGCAAGACCCCACACAGTGTCTTATAGCATGTAAGTGTTTCTGTAGCAGAAATAGACAACACCCAAGTCAAACTGAAAATTACGGCAGCAAAACAAAAAGGGGATGCATGCTAAATCCTTAGTGTACAAAGAAAAAAAAAGGGGGACGTGCTGTACAATTTATAATATTTAACCCTTTAACATTGCAGGCAGGTGTTCAGAGATAAGAAAAGGTAACGCCACTTGAAACTAAAGTAAACTAATTCAATTCACCAATATGTATAATTATGCCCATCATTTTTTTGTTCAGTATGTAAGACACTGAAGCTATTAAATCAGTTATGACATTATACTTTCTGTAAAGTTATTTTGTGTTAAGAATTAAAAAGATACACAACCAATATCTTAATATCCCAATATACTTACATATCAATCTTAGCAGGCTGCAGTGTTTCATCGTTGTCTAGGAACAGTCTGGCATCAATATCCTTGTTCTTGAGGTAAAGTTCTTCATACTGTTTAGAAAACACCTCCACCTTAAAACAAACCATTGCATGTAATTATATTTTTGTCATTTAAAAGTATGTGCTTTGTGTTACCCTACCTCACTTTTTTATGCTTGAAATCATACTCAATGGTTCCAAGTTATGCTGCTCTATAAATTTAGAGAATGTATCATTTTTCAGAATTACACAATCTGGTGGCCATGTTATTTGTAGGTTTGTTCACTCTACAACTACACCATCAAGCAGAGATGAAGAGGTTAGACTAATTTAAACAAAAATGGTAGTTTACATTTCTTATAATTGTGCTGTACCATTTAAGCAATAATATATATTTAATGTAAATGTCAATATTAGATCAACAAATCTCAATTCAGATCAAATGTCTCATACTGTATTCTGACATACAATAGGACACTGGCTTCAGTACTACAATTCATGCATTTATCAACCTCACAAATTAATAAAAAAATAATAAATGTACAGCAATAAGAGTACTTCCAGTGTACTAGTGTCATTAAAAAGCATTTAGCACATACACAGTTAACGTACATTAGCAGATTTGCTTTATGTTATAAAAACAAAAAATAAAATGGCATAGGTTGAAAGCAGTTTTATAGTTTTACAATATATTAGTGTTTTGAAGCCAGGCATAAATTTGACAGCTACAGTGGATATAGCCTACACAAGTTTGCAATTATAGTTTTAGGGGTTAAAAAAAAAAAAAGTCTTTTAATGCTTTTGTACCGCCAATTGGCTTTATTGATATTATTCATGGTTAATGAACTGAAAATATGGTTCTCAACTTGCTTTTTTGTAATATGCAATATTTCAAATATAAAACAATAGATAAACTGCAGCATCCTGGTAACTTGGGTCATGTCATCTGATTGCAGCTAGACTATAGGAGTGAGTTGTAACAAAATTACAGAGACTGTGTGGTCCAGTGGTTAAAGAAATGGGCTTGTAACCAGGAGGTCCCTGGTTCAAATCCCACCTCAGCCACTGACTCATTGTGTGACCTTGAGCAAGTCACTTAAACTCCTTGTGCTCCATCTTTCGGGTGAGACGTAATTGTAAGTGACTCTGCAGCTGATGCACAGTTCACACACCCTAGTCTCTGTAAGTCGCCTTGGATAAAGGCGTCCACTAAATAAACAAATATATAAGTCTTTAGGGTTGTCTTTGAAATAACAGCATATTCCAAAGTGAAGTACAAAATGTAAATGAAGAAATAGGAGGATCTGTGGTAATATGGATCCTTGATTAACAGTCCTTTTATAAAGTACATTAAAAAAAAAAAAAAAAAACGTACACGAATGTGCAGTGCCTGTATAAAACCTGTGTACTGTGGTATAATTTTAGCGGGCAAGGTACTAAAGATATTCAGCTTTTAGCACAATATTTCAATGTATATTGGTTTGGCAGTACGCTGTTGATAACATACTGTGTAAAAGCTGGCTTTGATTATTTACCTCAGGAATCCCTTGTGAACCTGATAAACCAGAAGAATCCAGAAAAGGCATGAAGCTGGTTAAATAAACATTTTTGACCTGAAGAGAAAGAAACACACAATCACAATAGAAAATGGACTGAAATAATCTCATAAGCTGTCGGAACAGATACTGTGCATTAATATGTACTGATCTAGGCTTCTTATCAGTAAATCACGCAAAACATCACAAAGCTTGCATATAACTCTGCATTGGTTTCAGGTTGGTTACATCCTGTATCGTTTGGCATATGCCGCAAACTCAAATGCGACAACCACAGCTTATCTGTAATATTGGAGTAAACAATTAATGTTTACTGGTTTAGTACTTTTATGCAAAATAGAAATCAAGACTAAAAAATAAGGCCCAGGGATAACTTGCAGCAGATTTCTTGAAACAGGTTTTATTTTTATAAACATTTTCCATGTACATTGTGAAGGGCAGTATTTAAAAAGGTCCCTGAAGTAGAAACAGTATTTAGTAAATAATTATGTTCTAATTAAAAAGATGGTCTTACAGCAGAAAATACGCTGGGTTACGTTGTAACACCTCCCTTTTCCAGTTACAAACTGCTTGTCCAATAACACACGATTCACAATTGAACAAACTTTTCCAAAAGCTCTTTGTTATCGTGGAGAAAAGTCAAGCTCTTGTAGTTATTATTGAACAATTCATTTTAAAACACATAGTTAGAAATTGTGTAGTTGCGTGTTAGAAATGTATTCCTGTGTATTTCATTAAAATGTCCTTCTAAACTAATGCAGTATTCTGCTTAAACTCAATCTCTGATGTAGGCCAGCACCATAGTTTAGCAATGGTCATGTCTAGTTTATGAAAAAGTAGTTCTTATCACTTAATTACATGCAGGCTTCATTACATTCCCAAAATTACTTGTTTTACCAAAAGTGGTATTTGGAAAATGAAGTGCGGTAGAAAGGCTCTTGTTATTGACCTTTTTCACTGCTTTTGTGTTTTGTTTATTATAAGATTTAAATTGTTTAATAGTGTGTTCATTTAGGTTGGGGGACTTTGACTTCGCTCATTACACTTTAAAGACACTTTATGGTATAGAAAATATATAAGAGCTGTGAAAAAGTATAAAGGAGTGATCTACCACACAATTAAATACAATGTTTGAAAACTCTGAGAGGAGACAACTGGAACAAAATCTGTGTTATGAGAAACATCCTAACATTAATTTAAGCTCAGAAAGCAAAACATAAAAAAGATAAAAACACATAAAAGAATTAGGAACATGTGTAATACTGACATTGTACCAATGCTTACAACTCCAAACCATATGAAACATAGTACTTTTAAAATAAATAAATAAATAAATAAATAAATAAATAAATAAATAAAGTGACCTAGTCCAAGCTGTTCTTTGTTTGAAAGAAACTGAAATCCAGGCACAACTTATTGTTGTGTTTAAATAGAACAAAATAGATGGCAACACCCAACTAAATAGCTAAAGATAATGCTCATGCTGTACATGTAGCTGCTAGTTTAACAACCAGTCATGAGTGAGCTGGCACAGGCCACTAAACCAGGTACAGGCCGTGGCAAGTAATGGTTGTTGGAAAGTGGGTGAGCCCTTCTATTCCGTTCTGCCTGTTCTTCTTAAGAACAGAAGAAAAGTCACAAACATCAATGCTTGTCTAGTTTCTGGTAGATGATTGATGCCAGAACTTTGTCTAGTCAGCTTGTCACATATCCCAAAGAATCAACAATGTGGCTTGGTAACCCATTCCATACACCCACCACGCTGTCTTTAAAGGGCCTCCTATTCTCTGTCCTAAATCTGTGTACAATGACTTCAGCAGTGTCCTCTAGTCCTGCTCGCAGTGCTACACTTGAAAGTGACCAAGGCAAACTTAAGTATTTTAAATCTAAAAGGTGTTGACTTCCTCCAAAACTGCAATGTCCTTTTTTAATGGGAGGGGAATAAAACTGAATGCAATATCCCAAGTGTGGTCTTTCCAGTGTATTCTACAGCTTCATCAACACTTTAGACTAGGTAGGTTTTCAGTTAGCTGTTTTAATTGCTCACTCTTCGTTGACAATGACAAGGTGTTTCTCTTAGTGAGCTTGTTATAGTTTGTCACCCCATATACTGTAAGCTTTTGAATCCTATTTTATGGCCAGAATGCAAGACTTGACATTACATTTGGTGTGCCATCTGTATGCGGTCTAAATGCCTTTGTATTTCTGAATAAGTAGCAAATGGATAATATCTGGGGTGCCACAGCTATTGTGGGATGACTTGCTTATCAAAAGATTTTGAAGAGGTGATGATTAGTTATCTTGTCAATGCAAGCTATTTAGTGAGCAAAGGGTATAAATGGACAACCCCAGTGATTAGTCATATTATTATTATGTGTTTATTTAGCAGACACCTTTATCCAAGGCGACTTACAGAGACTAGGGTGTGTGAACTATGCATCAGCTGCAGAGTCATTTACAATTACGTCTCACCCGAAAGACGGAGCACAAGGAGGTTAAGTGACTTGCTCAGGGTCACACAATGAGTCAGTGGCTGAGGTGGGATTTGAAATAAAAACAATAAAAAAGACACAACTGACTCATTTGCAATGGCCCTCTTAACAACAAAGGCTTCTTCTGGAAAGTCATTGCTTTCCCACCCCAGCTTTGCTTTTCCACACTTATCTATTTTGAGAACAAAGAAAGGAAAGGGCACTTTGACTGTACAGCTCCAGAATTAGAACTGTATCCCTTGTAGGCAGGCCTCCCCTGAGGTAACAGGGGAATATTGGTTTTGAATGATTAACTAGCTGTCTGCATCCCAGCAAAACCAGACACTAAAATGTGAGTCAGACTCCAGCATAGGTGACATGCGTTACCAAACTTAACAGAAGGGCCATAATCTATATTGAGGCTGTCTGCCACTTTTGAATATACCTACAGAATGTGGTATATGGAGAAGTCCTGTCTATTTTTCTCCTTATGCCACACTTTTTAAAAAATAAATCTAAAGAAAATTGGCAATTCAAATTATGCTAAAACTTGATCTGACCATTGCGGCAAAACAAATTTTACCTACCGCCTAGACACGCTAGTCATGGACAGGGGGAGCTTTATTTCAACTGAAAATAATTCCCCGGTTGCTTGCTGCCAGCATGATCGTAAGGGAACATAAAACAAGTCTTTGAAAAAGTGGAAAAAACCAAGATGGTCACAACAGGCTGTAAAGACTCGCCTCATCTACGTTACATTCGTTCTCCTTGCACAGGGCCTCCATCACCCGCAGGTCTGTTTCCGCTGGCTTTGGAGCAGGGCGTGCATTCCTGCCCTGGTTGCGCCGAGACGTTCTTGTTTGGGTGGGCTGGTTCAGCCCATTCACAGCTGCTTCTGTTTGAAACAAAATAAAGCAAGTCAGAGTTTGATAAAAAGTGGATCTGTTTTGTCAGGCGCTTATTGACGACATATCTGGGCAAGTCTGGGTAGAAATTTATGAGGAATGCAACTTGGGTGGTGGGTTGGATTTGTAGCGTTTGATGTAAATAAGTTCCATTACTTCCTATAGGAAAGTTAGTTTTGTTTCTTGCATCTACGCAGATGCATATTGAACTGAAATGACTGGAAACCTGCAGAATGTGGACCTTTTATATGATAAAGTACCAAGGGGGGAAATCACAACAATATCAGTGGCTAGACAAGGATGACATATTCTGGAAAATGAGAACATGCTGTGCAGTCTTCAATGTCCTTACTTCACCTTCCACAAAGAGCTACAAGGGGAGATTGTGACACCAGTGAAAATGAAATTGATTGGTATGACTTTTGTTCTCCCTCACTGTTTCTGTGTTTTTGTCATTTAATCTTATCACTTAAATATTCTTCAGATCTCTTTGGAATGGACAGGGTAGGTAATTAGATGTTTGTGTTTTTAGCAAACAAAGAACATTAACTTCCTGTAACTTAGTAGACAAGAAGCAAAGATACTGCTTCTTCCATGGATTTCTTTTCAATAACATAAATGCATAATTGTGTTTGTTTTCCAAATGTGTTTTTGTCTCCATTTTTTTGAGTAAACTGTTTAATTAAAAAAATGATTTAAAATATAGCTAGTGTCTTTCCAAGTTCAATACCAGTGTCTTTGTTATAGGGTTTCATTCAAACAGTCACCTAAGATATACAACAGTTGAATGGTTAAGACACTTCAGGAGTATGCTTAAAACTAGGAAAATGTGCAGCAAGGGTTAAAGTTTGTTCCAAAAACACAAGGTTTTTTTCTTTTCCTTTTTGTAAATATAGTGCTTCAGACTTACTAAACGGTCCCTTCAGCAAAGCAGGGGGTGACAGCTTGATAAAATACTCAAGGACGCAGAGCAGCAGTTGAAAGGAGATCACTAGGTCATCTTCCATCTGCAGCACTTTTCCTGAAACCAAAAGAAAAGACAAGGCGTTCGTCAAAACAATAGCGATTAACTCTCAACTGTCCACAGGGGAAGGACAGGCACTCAGACAAAGGGAGCTCTAAGGGTGCGTGCAAGGCTTGTGCATCCACAATTAGACTTCAAAACACACAGAAACAGCAGCAAAATACCACAGCGGGAAGGCAGGCAGGAAATCCCTTCTGTGAAATGTCAAGAGATGCAGCTCAGCTAATATATGGTAAAGGTGCTTATAAAAATTGCATATTGTCATGAACGCTTAGCATCTCCAATTATATTTACTGGGCTCGAAATTAACGGCAGCTATGTGGCAATTGCCATGGTGCCCTTCAAAGTGTTTGGATCCAAACAATAACATGATGACGTGATTTGGTTAAGACGCATCAGCGGGGAAAAAAAAACAACAAACAAAAAAAAAACACTACCCTTTCAAGCACATGGATTTCTACCGTGTGTAATAATGCCATCTCCGAAAAGGAGTCCAGAAAAAAAAAAAAAGTTGAAAGACCTGCACAATCTGCAAAACTTGATAATTTTTCAGGTCAGTAGTTTAGAAATGTTTAAGATACTTACAATTGGTTTTCTTTAGGTTTAAAAAAAAAATAAAATACTGTAACTAACTTGAATATGTTTCAATTGCTGTTATCCCCTTATTTTAAATGTCCTTATTGTTACTGCTACAAAACTAAAATGGTAGGAAATACTATTCTACATTGTATTAGTGTTTATTATGATTATTTGTCTAACATATATGATAAAGATGTGTTTGTTTTTTCATTTCATCCATAAATGCAACACACGACTCTGCATTTGGTATGTAGGGGATACATTTATTTACATTGAGATTTTTCTCTTAGCATGCCAACTGTCACCCAATTTTATACTGAATTTTAAAATGGTATTTGCTTGAATGTGTTTGGCATGTTCTTAGAAACTACTAAATGGATATAAAAAGTCATTAGCAATGACGATAATATAAGAGGACTGGGTCATGCTGTATTTATTTCATGTAAACTCCGACTCTGAGAACCTAATTAAGAAAATTAAATGTTAGCAACTCAATCTAATGCTTTTAATAATTCTTGGTTTCTTGAAAGAGAATGCTTAAAAAAGAAAAAGGAAACTGTAAAACACCACCAAACACTTCTGTGCATCTTTTTAAATACCTCTACACCTTCATCTTCCAAATGAGGTTTCTTTTGATTCTATACATGTAAACTATTTTCGCTGACTTGTGTTACAGTCAAACAGTGCAAGAGCAGAGCAGCAGTTCCAAGGTGTTCTCTCATCTACGTGCACAGTCCTTCAATTCAAAACACACAACTAAAAACACTGAATTGAGCACTTTGATGTCAATGGCAACAAACAAAACTATAGCACCACCTAAAGGATTTATTGATAGCTCTTTTCTTAAAGCAATGGGCTGGTTCAGTTCAAGCTACCAAGGGCTCATACAGCACTGGAAGCCTGGTTGTTAACAAGCACCTCAGAAACATCCATAAATACAAGATTATAGCAGTATTGTGAAAAAACTAAATACTCCAACACTGTGCAGAGGCACATGTAAAAATGTTTGACTGGCCCTCGAATACCCCCAAATTGGAGGTCCCCGGTTCTAATCCTCGCTCAGCCAGTGACTTACTGCGTGTGACCCTGCTCCGTCCTTCGGATGAGACGTAAAACCGAGGGCCTATTGTAAGTGATTCTGCAGCAGCAGTTGTTGATAAAAATTCATAGTTCACCCCCTAGTCTCCAAGTCGCTTTGGATAAAAGCATCCACTAAATGACAAATTAATAATAATAATAATAATTCAGATACTCTCAACTGGTGATAAATAGCCTAAACAAATGTTATCACAATTGAAACGTGAATCTCTAAAGATATGTAAAACTGTACAGAAACCAACACACTATAAAATGTTTAACATATTGTTACTGAAATGGACTGCATTTGAAATACATACTACAGTTAGTGAGCTACCGATGCTTTTACAGCCTGCATCTCATTCAGAAAGGTGGCCCATTAGAAATATAATAATAATATTATTATTATTAAAAACGTACTTTCTTAGAAACCTTGGCAGAAGGGTTCTCCAGTGGCTCATCAAGTAAAGAGATGACTGCGCAAGTGCAGGGTGAGCCAAACGATCAGGAATTTTGCCGATCGGGCCCACAATTGGCCTTGGTTTAGTTCAGCACATTGTGCATCAGCAAACCCTACTGGTCAGACACTTTACACTTCCCGGTCTGGGCCATTATTCAAAAGGTTCACGGTAAACTCAACATCTATTGCTTTGTTTGGCGATTTCCTTGACAGTGGCAATACAGGTGACCTACTGATCTTCAGTGCTCCTGGTCAGTAAGAGGCAGTGTGGTGAAATATCAACTGGGGAAGAAAAACAACGGTCAAAAATACCACCTTGGTGGACAAGTTACTACATTACCTGATGCCTCATAAGTCCACCTTGCTGGAAAACATCAGTTACACTCACTAACCTTTTGCCAGCAGAAAAAGGATCCAGCAGCTTCTAATGATTGATTTTGAATCGATGTCTAAGTTTTCTCTGGAAAGAAAAACAATGCAATCAATGTAAGTTTTTATCTAATTTTAACACCATGAAAGCTTGTGTACATGTTGCAACACCTACGTTAATAAAATTACATTTTTTAATTATATATATATATATATATATATATATATATATATATATATATGTGTGTGTGTTCTTTAGCCACAAATAAATCACTTAATTATGGAACATACACCACGACCACTGCAGTTTATGGGGCTTCAGGACATTTGTTGCAAGCTTTACCTTATTATGTCTTTTGGTATCTGTGAATAGATAATCATCCACTCGTCAAATGCATGTGATTTAAAAAACATGCAATTTTCACAGGAAATTATTAGACCGTGATAAAAAGTAGGCATCGCCTTTACTGCGCATGCGTGGATTTCTGAAATTAAAAGGGAGGGTTTGCAGCGCCAGTTGGTATTTTCTATCTGTGACCTTTAAATCGCTGTATATGACTGTTTTTATCTTAAATTGGTTACCATAAAATTGTGGAATATAGCAAACTGTTTTAAACTTAAATGTAGTCCAAATCTTTATTGAAAGCTACATTTTACGGGAAAAAATATTTCACTAATGTACTACAGACATAAACCACATTGTTTTAACAACACTTTTTAAAATGACATACCACTTAATTAATGTAATAGACTATTTGTTGTTATTATCTTGTTTAATCATAATGGTTTTCGTGGTACAAATATGAAGCCACAAGTCAATATAGAAAGAGAAAGAACCGCACACTCAATTGCGCTCCAAAAATGTATATCTTGAATTCATAAAAACATGTCACCCACGTTTCAACACAAAAGTGCCATCGTCAGGGCATAAAATACAAGTGTAGGGTTACAGAGTTAAACACTATTACGGTTATAAAGAGCAGGTGAATATAATTACACAAAAATATTAAAATAAAATGAATAAATGAATCATGAATTTATCGCGCGATTCATTTATGTTAAAATGTGTAATCATTTCATAAAAAACTGAACAGGAATTCGTATGACCTCCTTTTATTTTATATATATATATATTATATAATTAACATTTTTTTTAAAGTTGTAATAGTCTATCAATATTGAAACTTTATTAATTAATATATGTATTACACATATTGCATGACAATCAAAATTACCTTATTGTTATCATGGATTTAAAACAAACATACATGCATATTGAAGCAGTGGGGTATACTACAGCATAGTAAAAAACATGGTAAATACACAGGCTTGCTATTGGAAAACTGCAAAAAAAAACAACTCACTGTGCAAATTTCCCGTGGAACTTTTAATTTAAGGGAGACTATACAAACACTTGCTTACAGTATGATTAGAACAACATCTAAGCAAAAAGTACACGTTTGAGCGATTAAAAACAAATCTAATTAAATATTCAAATACAGCCATTTGTTCAAGAATAAACAAAACCATATTATTTGAACAGTGTGACCGATCTAAAAATAAATTAAACATGAATTTACTTTACACCTAGATAGATAAGATGACAAATGTCACATTAAAAAAAAGCTTTGAATGGCATTTCAGTCCTTTAATCTTCATTGTATCAATGAACCCTCTCTTTAAATTCAGAAATTTGCGCATGCGAAGTATAGACGATATCTACTTTTTTCATGGTCTACCAATTTTCTGTGACACCGTCATTAATAGAAAATGCAAACAATGTGTGTTACCACTGCTCCTGTGAGGAGGCGTGCTCATTAACATCATTTGCATTAGAAGATCAGACTGTCATTAGGAAGTATGCTCCGAGTGGGATAAGAAGGGCAACTGGTGTCCGACCAACCAAGTACCAGCATGAGTGTCCAAATACTGCAATAGTTTTGCTAACCTGTATTATCATTTGATTTGGCACCACAGAAAAATTCAAGGTTTTCACATCAGGTAGATAACTCATTGAGATAACTTACTGTACATCTGGAGCCTCCATGTAGATTTTTGTACAAGTCCTAAAAGAAAAAATAAAGTTATGTATAAGTATATTCATTGTATTTGTTTGGTATACCACAGTCCATCAATCTAATGATTGAGCATTCTAGATTTTTGAGTTACAGTGGAATCAATCAATATCGATAAATAGATCATCAAAAATGGTTTGTTATGCATCCGTGTGACAAGGAGATGTGCTAAACTCACATTCTTACGTGCTTGTGGGCAGTTTTGACCTACCATCTGGAATAATTCTGGTCACTCTTCTTTGTACTCTTTCCAGAGCAGCAATGTCCTTTTTGACCAGAACTGAACACAATATTCTAGATGAGGTCTTACTAATGCATTGTACAGTTTTAACATTACTTCCCTTAATTTAAATTCAACACTTTTCACTATATATCCGAGCATCTTGTTGGCCTTTTTTATAGCTTCCCCATTGTTTAGATGAAGACATTTCTGAGTCAACAAACTCTTAGGTCTTTTTCATAGATTCCTTCTTCAATTTCAGTATCTCCCATATGATATTTATAATGCACATTTTATTGCCTGCGTGCAGTACCTTACACTTTTCTCTATTAAATGTCATTTGCCATGTGTCTGCCCAGTTCTGAATGCTGTCTAGATCATTTTGAATGACCTTTGCTGCTGCAACAGTGTTTGCCACTCCTCCTATTTTTGTGTCGTCTGCAACTTTAACAAGTTTGCTAACTATGCCAGAATCTAAGTCATTAATGTAGATTAGGAATAGCAGGTTACCTCGCTACATTTTGAAGTTTCTCCTAATATTTTTAATAAGAGAACCAATCAACCCAGATAAACTCTAAATTAGCAATTATTGAATTGTTCCTTCAATATCCAGGAATATAACTAGCAAACCTCTGATCATTAACAAAGCGCTTCACTTGCCACACATATTTAAAGCTTGTTTTCTGTGTACATAACTGAAGTTAATAACAGCACCTGTTTATTTTGAGTGAATACAAGACTGATAACGTAATGTGGATCCAGCACGTAGCTGACCGCAAAGTGGAAGTCTGAACTGAAGTCAAATATAGTGCTATTCGTTTCGCTGGCTGCTCCGAAAAAGCAAGCTAAATGCAACGTTGTCATTAGCTGACTGTGATGTAATGCTTTGTCATTGACAACTGAGGTGCAAGACCATGGGAAGAGCGCTTTCTTCAAATTATTGTAGATTTGAAAACAATGGAAAGAGACAGAGAGAACAGGCTGAATATTTTTTCCGCTTCAGAACGTAATAAATACATTTTGTTTTTTGTTTCTGTTACATGAAAAATGTAGTGTTTTTTCGTTTATCGTTCCGGTTCTGTTTCAAATCCCTGGTGGTGTTATATATATCTTCTTGAATATTCATTATAAAAAAGAAGAGGTATCACAAAGGGTTGTTCCTTATATGCAGATTCATTATGTCGCATCTTTGTAAAAACAGGATTCTACTGTGCTAAACTGTGATTAATTTCTAATACAGCATTTATAGGTCATAGTTAAAACCATGCTTGTACTGAAGTTAACTCAATTAGATACACACAATGTAATAGTAGTTATTGTTGTGAATTCCTTCTACAAACTAACAGCACTCACCTCTCAAACCTCTGGTACAGTGCAAGATGTACATCATATTTGTTTTCCAGCCTGGATACTGCTGTGTTCACTTTAGTGCTTACAATATCCATATTTACATCTGTCTTCTTCAGCAGGTTAAAGAAGTAGGCAACACTACAAGAAAAGAAAAATAACCCACACTCAGTCTCCAAGAAATACAGTGCTCCCGCTTTAGGACCTCAGGCAACTTTTGATGATTTAGTGGGGTCAGTGGCAGGGCTGGCTAATTTAAAATCAAGTCGATTTAAATCGCTGATTTAAATCACGTGATCATTGTTTCATTTACTAGCTATTTTATACAGTTTTTCAAAGGAAACGACATGAAAAGTAGGTTTCAAAAATCTTATTGACACAAACATCTTAAACTCTTGCTGTCTATAAACAAACTCTTATGGCTGTATTCTAATCACAGCCAGTGCAAGCGAGAACGGTGCTTGCCCCCAATTCTGTGGCGCATAAGTGGAGAGAAGAAAAAAAATACTGCATTGAAATGGCATTCTGAAGCCTTGCCTTGTCTTGCCCTGTTATAGAACGCCTGCCCCATCATTAACATATTCGCCGAAGCGATTCTGATGACAGTGCAGTGGGGTCCCAAATACACAAGCTCTGTGTTAAGACTCGCTGAAACCAGGTTTATTTAGCGGTGCAATCAGGAACTTTAATTGAACACACTATAAAAAGCAAAAGCAGTCCTAAGCAGCAACTGCGTGTGTTTGGACTGACACAGAAAGAGGAAATCAAAGAAAGAAAAGTAAAAGTAAAAGAAAAGAATGACTGGGATGAGTGAGGGGGATGAGTTCACATTTAGAGGATGCTACAATGATAAATAATTTGCTTAATTTATGTATTCATTTAAGATTGAGTAATTTAGTTTGGTATGTAACTATTCACAAACCACCATTTCCAAGTCGCCAATCATTGTCAGTGGTTTCAAGGGATTTTTTTTTTTTTTTTTTTTAAATCAATGGCCACCAGGTTCCCTGGGCCTAAATTTCAAATAATGAACAATACATTTTAGGAACATCTGTATTTAAGATTAAAACCAAAAACTGATGAGATGATGCTTACTTCACATTTATATTCTTCTGCAGTTCTGAGAATGTAAACGTCATTGTATTCAGGTCTGTTCCTGCTATGAACAAACATACTCCCCAGTGCTTTACGTTGGTGTCCTATGGATGAAAAACATGAAGAAATTAGAATGTGGTCAATATAGATAACTAGACTTGCTCCTTTTCCAAATTTTCAGGGGCTCACAAAATACTGCAAAGAAAAATATAGCGTTCCACGTCCCCACGTGTTGCTACAACTGTTTAAATAGCGTACCTGTGGTTTTTCTTTTCATTGTTAACATCCTGACAACTTTTTACACTTATAAACTTTAAAGTCTGTTTCAAAGCTCTTTTCAAAATGTGTGCTCTAGTACACTGGAGATGGAGATCTATCCTCTAAATCATTGCAGGAAGAACGATTACAAAAAAAAAAACACAACATAAGTGCTCTGGCTTTTCTGTTTTTTTTTTCTGTGTTACCCGTTTGACCTATGGGCAATAAACCTTACACTATCTGTGCACTAGATTGGACATTTTAAAAAGAGCTTTAAAACAGACTTTAAAGTAAAAGTGTAATAAGTTGTCAGGATGTTAGCAATGAAAAGAACAATTACAGTTGTGTTATTTAAACAGTTGTACCAACACGTGGGGTGTGTACCGCTATATTTTTCAGAACCCCGTGGTTAGGGGTAGTGCCGGGACAAATTTGTTACAAGTGTTATTTTAGTCTGGTTGCTCTTTACTGGACTCTCTCCAGTACACTGTGGTGCTGGAAAGTCTAACACAGAGCAACCACTGGGACACTATGAAACCTGTTAATTATACAACAGTTTGCTCCATTTCGAGTTTAATAGTTTCTGAACAGCACGGTGTGACTGATGTTTCAATAAAGAACGATACTATACCTTGAGCCAATAATTCTCAGTGTTGCACAAATTAAGCTTTTGGTAAGGTTACATCAAGTTGAAATGTGTACTAAAAATGTGTATACGAGGCATTATTGAACCAGTTTGAAAGCTGGGGGGGGGCCCAAGGAGGTTATGCGATTCCTATTGTACTCAGACATGTTAAGGCAAGTACTTTGGTATCCAAGGCTGCACAAAAATGGTAACTAGGTTATTCTGGAATACAAATAAAAAAAATTGTAGTGAACTTCAGCTGACATGAATAATGGCTATTTAACCTGACCAAATAATGACACATTTCATTAAGAAACATTACAGGCTAAGCTTAATATTTCTACTTCACTTCGAATCTGACAAGAGAATCGATTAGATGTGCAAAAAATAGACGAATTAACAGAAAATCTCTGCAGTTTATTGTATAGCTTTGAAACATGCTACAGTTATACAACAAACATCACTCTTTTAAAACAATGTCACTGACTGTGCCCCATTAGCGAGTGTTTTGTTTTTAACATCTACACATTACTCTGAATGCCAAAAACTTGTATCTGTTTAAAAAAAAAAAACAATAAATGGAGGAAATCTAAATATTACCAAATACGATGTAAACAAAATGCTACGAACATTATATAAGTTTGAAATAGAGGGGAGGGGTACAAACAGGAGACTAAATATGCATCATCATTACGCAGCAAATAAATGCAAAAAATAGCCGATTAATATCATGGGAATTATACATTTAAAATACTGTATTCATCATTGAGCATTTGAACGTTACTGATGGAGTGGATTTATAGAATACTCTATGTAACACAGTTCATAAAATATATACATGAGACGAGTTGCATGAATCTGGCTCTTAATGTATCAACAACAAAGGTGTTTCAGAAAACATAAAAGTTTGGGGCTTACCTTTATGTCTAAACTTTGTATGATTAGCAAGCTCATCCTGTCATTTATTTTTTTGCTGTAAATACACACTATACCCTCTGATGACTTGGAGGTGGCATTTTAATTGTAAAATTAAATTTACCAAAAAAACAGTAGATCTACTGGGTGCCAATTTCCGATACTGTGTAGTGCAATTAAATGAATGCTGTGTTTGTAAGTGCACAGCAAGCGTAATGCTTTTGTGTAGACTAGAACTATGGTATAAGAACAGTGTTTTATTTTAACAACATACAAAGGATGTGTTACATCAAAAGTCAAGGTAAACAGTAAATTGTAGGCAACTGCTTTGTTAATGAAAGCTGTATATTTCCCCATAACGCAGCATGTTAAGGGTTAAAATAGCTACTGGAGCGGGGAGAGACAGGGGGTGCTGCTGCTGCGGTGGCAGCAGCTGATGCTGATGCAGACATGAGAATGTTTGCTAGAAGAAAATCTTCAGGATCTGACCAAATCCTTCAGCACACATTGTGCATCTGTGCACAACTATCCTGCAGCCCTGGCTTGATCTCCTCTCAAAATCATCAACATAAAACCAAGGCTTAGAAAGGCCAGGTTCCAGGGGTGTAACCGAAGGGTTCCAAAGTCACAATCTGGTCTGTGCTGAAAACGAGGATGGGTGCAAAATGTAACAGTGACCTATGGCAATCCGTCCCTGTCAACCTTCCATTATGTGCACACAGATCACTGTGATCTACTTGTTCATGTTACTGATGACTTCTCTATTTTTCAATCTACAGCTATAGTGGCAAGTGGGGAGGGAAGCCATCACTGACATGCTTGTTTTGTACGACGTACAGTTGATGATTTTCCATAATTTTCTGAGCCTTCATCTCCCCACAACTTGGTCCACTTGAGCTGGTTTGTGCTTTCAGATACCTGGCTGCAAGAACATTTACTTACCGGCACTATGTCCCCTGATGCCAGCACTGTCTCCCATATTCTCCATGCTCGATCACACACTTCATCCGTCACCTTCAGCTTCTGACACAGCGTGACAAAGTCAGATTCCTTGTCTTTATGACTGAGAAGAAAAAGACAAAATCGTACTGAAAACGTTTGCAAATACTGTATATGCATGTACAAGTTTAGAAGAGGAGCAGCTTCTCTGCTGACAGCTGGAGTTACAGATTTTGAGGTAGTACTCTATAGCCTAAGCATCTCTTAAAAGGAAATTAAATTTAAAGGAAAGAAAGAAATACAATGAATGTGTTTTGAAGATAGCTTGTCTTTTAAAAGCAGTTTTCCTCCCAGGTTGGTTGTATCTGTACATCAAGGACAGGAAGATGCTTGAAGAAACAGTAGAATAAAGACAGAGCACCACTTATCCAACCAGTAGACAAAAAAGTAAGTCTGACACACAGATGGATTTCTGTACCAGACACCACCACAGATTTCCAGAACCTGACACTCTCAATAACTTATGGCAAATATTGATACACTAATGTCACCATACAGCATGCATCTCACTACATGCGATGGGCCTGATGGGCTGCTTATATGATAATAAAATCATAGACTATTTTGATAAAAAATAAAATTAGACAGGGAGTGTGTTGCTATCCATTCCAACTTTATAAAAACATAATTTGTATCACAGTTCATCAACACACCACGTATCATTACGCCCTAAAGTAATACTAAGTTTCACGTTAGCAAGGTGCAGAACCAGTTCCTGCATTTGATCATCGCCTGATTGTGCGTCTTAGTGTATGTACAAAAACAGATGATGATGATGATGATGATGATGATGAATGTTCTACATCACACAGAGGCTACAGGCAATCTCTGTGATGTAGAACAAGCTGTGGTGCTGCAGTAAAGTGACTTGGAAACACATTCTATTTCATTCTGACAACTTGACAATGGCTATGAATATACAGGGTAATCCACAAGTTGCTGGTCATACGGTATGTACACATTATATTAATACAATCATAAGAGAAGTCACAGACACTGTTTAAAAGTTAGACGCCGTTTTGTGACTCAAAAGTCACTGGACAAGTCTGAACAGTAGCTGTTAACTTCTGTTTTCATCTATTCATACATGTGTTAGTCTCATTTACCCAATAGCTTCTCAGTCACCACGTGTGCATATAATCCAAGTGAATTTGTGATTTTCGGAAATTATTAATTGGTGGTCACAATTTATATATATATATATATATATATATATATATATATATATATATATATATATATATATATATATATATATATATATATATTCAATTGGGATCCACGTAAAATTGCGTCAGTGCTACACATTAATATTTAAATATTGTGCACAACAAGTTACTGGATACAAAGATTCTAATTCGATGCAGTTTTCAGAAACACAAACTGAAGAGCCGTCTTTCGCCTCTAGATATTTTCTTTAGCTCAATGTCACGGAGGTCATAAAGACCAACGTGGTACTAAGTTTTGATACCTTCAAGCAACATGTGAATATTGGTGCTTTTGTTTTTTTAATGTTATAAAAACAGCGAGTCACGTTCAAAGTTGGTGTAAACACTTCGCAGGTTCCTGGAACGGGTGTTTGCGTCAGCTGTTTTGGTTGTTGCTTCTTGCACTGTTCAGTCAAGCCTCGAGCTCGAGAAACGCTTTGAACATGAAATTAAGTCACATCTATATAAGATGTTAAAGACCAACTGCAGCGTTATTTAAAGTCCCACAGATGACTCATTTAAACTATGACCCCTTATTTACCTAAAAAAAAGTAACGCTGATCGACCTCCCTATATATGAGTGTCTGCCAAATCTTGCGACCCGTGACAATAATTAAAGCAGTATTTAATTCATCCATCCATCCATTCATTCATTCATTCATTCATTACCTTTCGGCTGTAAGTTCGTTGCTCTTTTTTGGACTACCCGTACCCCCGTTGTTTGTCTGTTTATCTTCCATCTCCTGTACTGCAGTAGCAGCAGCTGTTCTTCTCTGGCTTTTTGGAGGCATATTATCAAGTGATAATTTGGTGATTCTTGTAAGGGCAGCACTGCAGAATGAGTCCACCGGTTGACGTTTCGCTGCAATCAACTTGTTTGTTTATTTGTTGTTTTAAATCCCCCAGTTAAAGTACAGAGCGCTCCTTTGGCATGAACTGAATCAGAGACCTCTCAAACCGCGGGAAAGCTACGATACATCCGCACCCGCCTCCTACAGTCATTTCCTCTCAACTCCGGCCCCAAAACAAACAAGCTGAACAGACACGGGCGTGCGCAGTAGCATAGATTTTGTACATTTATTTTTCATTGTCAAGTGTAGTTAATTACAAAGTTAAATGTAAATGTTTTTCTTTTAATTTATCCTTTAGTTGTTGCTGTTCCTTCACAGATATCGAGGTAGAAACGGTTTGTAAAGGTTTACAATAAAAACTTAATTTAGGAAACACATTTCATGAAAGCATATTTATTGGGGGAAAATAAATAAATAAATCATAATAATAAAAATGCGTTTGCTTGGCTGCACACCATGAGGCTACTGAAATGCATATTATCAACCTAGAATTAGTGCCAGTATCTTATAGTCTGTGATAAACCAGGCTGGAGTAAACTAATTTGCCTATACTACTTTAAGTACAGTCAATATGTTTTTCTACAGCTTTACAATGGGCAAACATTTGCACACCCGTGGACCTGTTTTTTTCTTTTGAAAATCAACACAATTGTATGGTGTCTAACTATGCATAGATCAGATTAGGGGCTATATACCAGTATTGCCATTAGATGTAAGATTTCGTTGGGCGTTCACTATCGGCCGAATTCTCTACTATGGGTGAAGTATAATTTCGTTGTGTCTGTTTACGTATTACTAGTACATTACCTTCTATGTCCCTGCTGAAAATGTCAGCAACCGATAAACTGGTGACCAGTGGAATTGGAAGTTGAAACAAACTGACGGGTTTCCTACTGGCAATTCAACATGTATAAAGTTGAACGTCTTTATATTAACTAGATCAGCTATTCTCAAACTGGGGGTCTCGACCCGAAAAGGGTGTCCCGTAATCACAGCCTAAAATATTTCCAAAGGGGGGCCTAGCAAAACAAGTTTGCGAACCCCAGAACTAGATTATTGCTGGACAATATTTTACTGAAATTTACTGCTTGAATTTTCCATAGGGGTGCGATTTTTTGTTGTTTTTTTCACATTATTAATAGCAGTAAAAATCCTGAAAACTGCCAGCACTAACGCACATCACTGTGAGGCAAAGAGACATATCATTCCTACTTGAACTAGTAGACTAATAACATCGCAAGCTGTTATGGAAGCAAAACAGAAACCAAACATGTACTTATCTTTCTTAGCACAACACATTTCTTGCAAGTTCCTTATTACTTTCCTGTAATAGTTTAATTTTCTGGACTTTGAAAACCACCTATAGTTCAATGTGCAGCATGGGTAGTGTAAAGTATAGGTGTGGTCCTTATACCTGCTACACAAGAAGTGGATCTGAATAGTGGTGGCAGGATCAAATGTGTTTGTTTATTTCTTGTTTATGCTAATTTTTTTTGGTTATTTAAGAAAGAACTACAGGGCGTACATAAGTCAAGGGAGACGGTTGTGTCGAAGAACACTAAAGGGAAGAGCATAGCAATTACACTTGTCATATAGTTTATTAACTAAATTAGTTGAGTTGCATGTAAGGGTTCTTGTTCTGAAACCTAGACTTGTTCATAGTAAGCAGTGGCTCAATGTTATGTAATATATAACAAGCATATGCCTTTTCTCAGCTCAGAGTTTATTGAATCAGGCCTTCAATCTTTTAGGACGTGTCACATAAGACTCATCGTTTGCTTTGCTGATCACGTGATGATTCTACTGTGCAAATGCTTTTCATACAAATCTTAAAAGGCATACCCAAAACACAATTATTCTCCTGACAACCATAGTTATTTCTACAACATTCTCATGAATTAATTATTGTGTGTTTGGAAAAGTCAGTTTATTCAAAGTCATACAAAGAGTAATTGTAAAAAACAATTTTGCTCACAACATAATTTTACATGGTCATAGCTATTTGAATACCTTTGTAAAAACACTATCATATAGTATTTACAAAAATACAATTGAATAAATATCTGTCGTTTATAAAACAAATTATAAAACAAAACAAATAAGCTTTCAATATGCAACTAAAACACTGATTGTACAATTATATAGAGTAGAATAGCCTCATTAATATTAGGTCAGTAGTTCAATTATTGTGCTAGCTTTTGTCCACCATCTTCTCAAGTTCTGCTACCCAATCGAAAACTGATTCTTCTTCAAAGTCCCTGAAAATAGAAAAAAAGAGTTGTCCTGAATGTTGAATACAAACAAATGCATACATAAAATGCATCAATAAATCTTATAAAGCAAATAATGAACACTTCAAAAATATATAGTTGTTCTGGAGAGACATTTGACTGTTACTCAAGACTTACTGGATACAACCAGCCCTCCATCACACAGTGTCTGTCAGATCTGCTATCTTGCCCATCATGACTGAAACCAACTTTGAACAAGGTAGTGTAGTTTTAATATATTACAGGACATGCCAGGGGTGCTTTTTGAATAACAAACTAATCTGCACATTTACACAAACGTGGACCTATATATGATAGGTATGTCTATTTGTCCAAACCCTTTAGCCACACAGACTTGTAAATATCAGAACTTTTTTGTTTGAATTAAACTCACGTGTCCTCGTCATCAGAACGTGGCTCTAGTCTGGCTGAATCTACAGTTTCTTCCATGTCACCATCAGTGTCATCTGCTCCGACATGTGACAAGGGGCCATGGAGTAACTCATGTGAATCTTGATGGGGAAAAAAATATATAGGTAGGGGTTTAACTTTAAATTGGAGTTGATTAGAGCATGTAATTCCTCATATAAGTACCATATGATACGGAATTACAGTAAAAACCTCCCCAAAACATTCAGTAAAAAAATAACTTCTACATTAAAAAATTACCGTATTCCTTTGCATTTAAGATGCACTTTATAAACCATTTTTTTCTTTTAAAAAATGGCCTGCGTCTTAAGTTCGAGTATTATTATTTTATTATTATTTATTTCTTAGCAGACGCCCTTATCCAGGGCGACTTACAATCGCAAGCAAATACAAATACATTCAAGTGTTACAATATAAGTCATACAATAAGAACAAGAAATACAATAATTCTCAAGTGTGACAAATCACAATTCAATAATACAGCAGATAATAGTGAAAGTTACATCAGGATATGATTAAATAGTGATAGTTACATCAGGATATGATTAAGTACAAAATACTACAGATTAAACACTTGGCAGATTACAATATTCTGAGGTACAGGATTAAATGCAGTAAAATAGGGGGCAGATAAGAGCAAAATAAAGCATATTTAAATGAAGGGTGATAGTGTCCCAGGATACAACAGAGGAGTTCTACAGGTGCTGTTTGAAGAGGTGAGTCTTAAGTATAGTGATGATGGTACTAAAATCTCCAATAAAAGACATGACTACCCGAGTACAGAAACAACCACATGACTGCTTGAATTTTCCATAGGCGTGCGATTTTCTGTTGTTTTTTTCACATTATTAATAGCTGTAAAAATCCTGAAAACTGCCAGCACTAAACGCACATCACTGTGAGGCAAAGAGACATATCATTCCTACTTGAACTAGTAGACTAATAACATCGCAAGCTGTTATGGAAGCAAAACAGAAACCAAACATGTACTTATCTTTCTTAGCACAACACATTTCTTGCAAGTTCCTTATCACTTTCCTGTAATAGTTTAATTTTCTGGACTTTGAAAACCACCTATAGTTCAATGTGCAGCATGGGTAGTGTAAAGTATAGGTGTGGTCCTTATACCTGCTACACAAGAAGTGGATCTGAATAGTGGTGGCAGGATCAAATGTGTTTGTTTATTTCTTGTTTATGCTAATTTTTTTTGGTTATTTAAGAAAGAACTACAGGGCGTACATAAGTCAAGGGAGACGGTTGTGTCGAAGAACACTAAAGGGAAGAGCATAGCAATTCCACTTGTCATATAGTTTATTAACTAAATTAGTTGAGTTGCATGTAAGAGTACAGAAACAACCACATGACTAGCTGCCGAGAAAAGACGAACAAAGACGTCACTGCCCAAATACACAAGCAGCAACGTGCTGAGAAAAGATGAACAAAAACTTTATTGCCCGATCTTGAATCATCCATGACATACAATCAGCCATTTTCAAAAAAGCCTCATTAGCTTCCTGAGGAATTCGAAGAGAAGCTTTTACAATTTCAGCATTTCGTTATTAGGCTCAGTTCTAACAAACCGTACCAGCTTGGACAGATTAGAAATGCTGATCAGCCCCCCGTATTTTTCGACATGCCAAGCAATACCACAGTTCACAAACGGAGAAAAACAGGTGTGAGTGGAAATGAGAAGCGGCACATAACTGTAATGTTCTGTGTGACAGCAGACGACAGCAAACTGCCTCCATATGTGCAATTGAGGTTGTATCTTTGTAAATGCATATTTATTTGAGGTTTTATTTTTTCCTCAAATTAAGGGTGGGAAATTTGGGCTGCGTCTTAAATTCGAGGGTGTCTTAAATATACTAATAATGCATAGCACACAGTTCTCGGATTGTAAGAGTGAAACTCCATTCATTAAAAGTTATTTACCAGATCATATAGTTTTGGTGGAAGTACCTGTAATAAATAATTTAACACACGTGTAAGTACAGCATTGTTAATAGTCCAGTTTTTTGTAAGTATATTGAAACTAAGTCAAAAATCCCAGGACAACTGTTTATGTAAATGTATTCACTGAAAGTGCTCTTTTTGTCTTTGAGGTTTACTAAACTGAATTGAACTCATGACTAATAAATTAACAAATATGTAACTGATTAAAGTTAACTTGCAATTAATCTTAAGCTTTTAAATCAATTAAAACCTCAGCTATACGCTTTCAAAACATATATTTATTCATATTTCCCAATCTTTAAAAATAATCAGGTATAAAACCAATGATAATAAGCTTTATGCAATACTGTACATTGCAGTATGAAAATATCACAGATAAATGTGTTTGCATTTAATGCAAAGCCATAAATATTTCATAAATGGGATCTTCCATTTCTAACCTACCTGGTTTATGTATGGTATATGTTTTAAAGGCAAGACTCAGGTTCGCATTCTGTAGTATATTCAGGAGTTTTTCTGGCGATTCCTTGACCCACTGTTTCCTAGGACTGTTACCAATGCAATAAACCACGTCGCCACCTGTGTTGAAATCATAGACAGGCATCAAAGAATCGGTTACTGCAATGATGACTGCACTAATCTTGGCATTTACCATTGCACATTTTTTGGGTAAAATGAAAAACAATTGGTAGTAAATGGATAACATATGAGTTTTGCTTATTAAAATCAGATATATTGATATATTCTGTATATTCTGGGTATACATTTTGGTGTACCACTGCACTTGTAAGATCTACTCATTAAAATAATTTGCCTATATTTGGAGAGCAGACAATATATATGTTTTACCTATGTATATATATATATATATATATATATATATATATATATATATATATATACACACACACATAGAGTGAGAGAGAGAATTCAAAAACAGCAATCTAAAATCTGAAATTATCATCAATTATGATGATGCAAACTTATTCATGAGAAAACTAGAAAACCGCATCCTTCTTGAATCAATACATAAACCCATATCCCTCAGATATTTTTAATCAACAAACCATCAAGCAACTTTAATAATCGAGAGAATCTCTGCAAAAATAATGTCATATCAAAAATGAATTCCATTTGTGGTTGATTTTGACCCAATTAGTGCAATTAGTGGCCAATTCAGTCACACTCCAGAAAGCCATTCTCAAGCCTCCTGTCATATCCATAAATTGTCAGTAAGAGCTGAATTAAAACAATAAGACATAAATCCTGGATCTCAGCGCTGTACCTCAAACAGAAGCACTACCTTTGATCATCTTGAAAAAACTGTTACTTTCAATAGTACCACAAGTAGAGAAAACAGAATATCTCCTGCAAATCTACGAATGTCATCTATGTTATACAGTGCAAACGTCTTGACTGCAAGAAACAGTATGTGGGTAAAACCACCAATGACCTGCGTACTCGTTTCAGAAAGCATAAGTCTGCCATAATTACCAAGAAGCTGGATCAACCTGTTGCAAAGCACTTCAACTCTCAAAACCATAGCCTTACTGACATGAAGATTCTTCCAAGAGAAAAAGTGTACAATCCTAACATGTTAGATAACCGGGAAAACATCTGGATTCACAGAGTTAAGACTTTATTTTCCCATGGACTAAACATGGAAGACAATGCATCCGTTTACCTCAGAACTGTCACAGTGTTCTTAGAAAATTAATCTAAGTCCCTGTGCGACTTTCAAACTTAAACAACATCAGAAGGCGAAAGCTGAAACATTGTAGCTAATTACTAAAATAGTATATGTCTTGTTTTTAAGTATATTCTGTGAGGCATTTAAAATGCACCCCACTCTCACTGATAGGTGTGTGCTCCTTGTACTCCCTCTACCTCAGTATGAGGATACAGATGTGAATGTATTAATACCAGCATTGTCTGCAGGCTCCAGTGTTCCAGATGAAATGAGTGCTGCATTCTTCAGGGTGTGCAGAACAGTATTTGAGGGCCCTTCACCCCACTGCTTTCTGGGGAGGCCTTTTGAAGCATCAGGGAATATTACATGAGGTCCAGCTGGGGTCACTAAAAACAGAAAGATCTTGTATTACACTATTGTGACACGTGACTACAAGCTTTTTTAAAAATAAATACTTCAGTGCATGGGGTTGTGGGTGCCTGTATATGTTTTTGTTTTTTGGGGAGGGTGGAGGGTATCAGCAATACTTAATTAAGAAACCGTATTACCTTCCATTTCGGAAGTGGTTTCTTCAAGGGTTTTCTCACTCAAAATCCTGGCGACCTTTTCACCTTCACCTTTTTTCCACTTGCTCACCTGCTCTTCGTTCTGATTAAAAGAAAAGCAGAGTTGGTGTTTGACTGTAAAGCATTTCAAGTACTTTCTAAAAACCAAAACTGAATCAGCACAAAAGTAGTTAACAGGCAATTCCCAGCTTACGTAAAATACTGGAACATTGATGCAATTGTTATTTAGTACCTTTATGGAGGTGTTCGTGTCATGTGCAGGGTCACTTGGGGAACCTGTGAGGAAAAGTTAAATACATTGACATTTTGAAAGTGTCAGTTATCAATTTCAAAATGGGATGTCAATTTTGAAACCTGAGGTCCATGCAAGTTGCTTCAATGGTACTGAGACAGCTGATGCCAAACTATTGCAAGCAACTTGTAATTGCAGTAGAACCTCAGTTACAAAGTTTTCAATGGTTTTAATAAATGTGGACACCTGCTATCTACACCCTCAATCTGAAGAATAACACAAGCACACAGCACAGTAATGCAATACTCATGTTGTTGTGGTGCTCAAGTCTTTAAAACAGTACTAATAAATGGAACAAGGAAAATTTAAGTTACTATTGAAATTGTAACTGTAGCAAAAACACAGATTTAAACATACAGGAAAACATGGGTTAAACAAAATGCATTCATGGAGATTGCTCAGTCATTCACATCCTTTGGCTTGAAAATAAAATCCAACACATGTGCTTTGTTTAAAACTAAAATGTTGCTATTAAAATTGCCCGAACTTGCTTTGAAATCTGCCTGGATACAGTTGGAGCAGTGATTTTGCCTTATAAGAGTGCCTATCTAGCAGCATTGCATGCATGGATGAGTGATTGCATACTTTCGGGTGAAAGTGGTCATTTCATAAGTTTTATAAAACACAAATACATTGCTGTAATTCTATATTAAAGACAAAAACACTCTTCTTACCACAGTGTAACAGTCAATAAACAAGCCATATCTTTATTTTAGGAATACCTTTTGTTGCTT
Source organism: Acipenser ruthenus (assembly GCF_902713425.1). Taxonomy (NCBI): domain Eukaryota; kingdom Metazoa; phylum Chordata; class Actinopteri; order Acipenseriformes; family Acipenseridae; genus Acipenser; species Acipenser ruthenus. The sequence goes on along the minus strand of NC_081196.1, from coordinate 17,084,295 downwards.
TAAGTTTTCTGTTGGGATTTTTAGGTTTTCTTTCCAGTTTTTCAGTACCCACTGCGTTAAATACCTGAAACACAATGCAGGAACTATGGCTCAGGACTTTCTTCTGATCATTTTTTTTTGTATAAATGGCAAACAGCACCATACATTTTGAACAATGATTAAATAATTAAAAACGCAGAATATTATTATCACAGCATGGTCTGCATTAATACCAATCATATCTGACCTAAGGAATTTTGCTCTCTCATTGACTTGCATTATGTCTATGCTCGTCCATGTATCAGCATTTTGCTTCCAACACACTGCTTTTTGTTGGAGCTACTTGTAGAAACGTACCTCAAGGGGTAAATATTTTTTAATGAGTTTGGACACACGGTGCCTGGTGAGAATATTGCTGATAGAAGGCCGGTCCTTTGGGTTTATTTTAAACATTTGCTTTATCAAGTAATGGAGCTCATAGGAGTAGTGAGGAGGAAGTGGTGGGTATGACCCCCTGCAGATCTTCAGGATCAGATTCTTCCAACTGTTAGCCTGGAACTGGTATTACAAAGAAAAAGGCAAAGGAAAAAATACAATTAGGCAAAACACTTACACTGTTTTAGTTACCCATGATTATTTGTGAATACGATCCCCAGGTGTTTCAGAAGTTGTTTTATAATGAAGCCCACATTTTCAATAATTTCAGTTTACTTCAGTTACATTTTTGGGGGTTTTACCAACAACTACAGTTTATAACTTCTTTTTTTTTTTTTTTTTTTTTTTAAATTTAGTCGTTGCCAATTAGTTTTTATTATTTTCTCCCCAATTTGAAATGCACAATTATTTTTTAGGCTCAGCTCACCGCTACCACCCCTGCGCTGACTCGGGAGGGGCGAAGATGAACACACGCTGTCCTCCGAAGCGTGTGCCGTCAGCCGCCCGCTTCTTTACACACTGCGAACTCACCGTGCAGCCGCCTCAGAGCTACAGCGTCGGAGGACAACGCAGCTCTGGGCAGCTTACAGGGAAGCCCGCAGGCGCCCGGCCAGACTACAGGGGTCGCTGGTGCACGGTGAGCCGAGGACACCCTGGCCGACCAAACCCTCCCTCCCCCCGGGCGACGCTCGGCCAATTGAGCGCTGCCCCCTGGAAGCTCCCGTCCACGGTCGGCTGTGGAATAGCTTGGACTCAAACTTGCGATGTCATTTATAACTTCTTTTGAGCAGTGTTTTGATGCAGCCCCTATTTACGGTCCTCTAACAAATGATATCCAGCTCAGAAATGATATGCAGCTCACTGACTGGCTAGATCTGATGACATTATTCATAATAGATTGTAAAATTCACGAAACTTACAGGATGCTTCAGGGTGCAGAGCTCATACAGGACGCAGCCAAGAGACCAAACATCACTGGAAGTAAAACACACACGTTGTTTACTTCACCCAACGGGTTATGAATAGAACAGCCCTCTAAAGCTTACAGGGACTTGGGAATCTTGAAACTGGGTCCAGTTTAAAATAATACCTAAACACACATGTTTTGGTATATAATAGCATTATTATCCTTAACAGCAACAATTACATTAGTCAATTGTCCTTTGGTTCAGAACCCCTAAGTTAAATAAAATTCAATTTTGGTTTGAAAGGCCATTTCTTATTGTTTTCACTGAGTACTTTTATTGTTAGGTAATTCATTTAAAAAAACAGAGATGGCCATAGGAGACAAAAGAGTGATCAGTATCACGATAAAGTAGATCACTTTGACCTATCTCCACCGTATACAGACATAGACAGATGGACAAGCACTTCCTTATTACAGATTCTGATAATCTCAGTAACTTGTAATAAAAAATGTCTTATACAAGTTTAATCACAAATGGATAATTGTGAAATATATGTCAAACTCAGGCACCTTCACTACGGTATATCACAAGGGATCTGCATCTCAAGAACCAAAATAATGGTGATCTTTCTAAAAAGCTAAAGTTCTGCCATGTTTAGCACTTACCTTTTATTGTTGTACGGCTTGCTGTCCCAAATTTCTGGAGAAACGTAATAAGGAGTTCCAACGTAAGTGCAAGCGTAGGCCTCGGGACTAAAAAATGAGGGATATGACAAGAACTGCTTACAGGATACATAAAACAATACAATGTAACACGTTAATTCCGGAAGATACAAATACACTCGATGCATGTATTCCCATGCACTAGCACATGACCTGCAGAAAACAGTTTTCAAATGTGTTTTCCATACCTGTTCAGAATGCAAGCAGATCCAAAATCTCCTAGTTTGATTGTTCCTTTATCTGTGAGAAAAATATTCTGCATAAAACAAAGAAAAATTTAAGGAAGTGTTTCAGTTTTTGCAGGTTGTGTACGTAAATGCACTTGCCAATAAATCAGCATGTAGCAGAGTATAACCTTTTTATGTGCTCTAAAAAATACTACTCAAAAAGCCCTAAATACCCCACCCCCAAACAGCATGATCAGTCTGTTTAGAGAGAAGACACTATGGGGTGATAGATCATACAGTATTAATACAGTGAAATGAAATGCTGGCAGCAGTTAAATCTGCTACTGTTTAGATCATTAAACAAACTCCTAGATGTAGTTATATTTAAGTACCTTGGATTTGAGATCTCTGTGCAACACCCGCTGCTCATGTATGTACTTTGTACCAAGGCAGATCTGGGTAAACCAGTTTAGTATCTGGAAATAAATGTTCAAGTTAATTCAAGTAACGTGAGAATGGACAAAATATGTGAAACACCTGCTACAACAGTGTTAATATGCAGCCAATCCCAAACCAACATCTGCCTCTCTGCACTGGTCTGTTACAGTACCACATTATTTTTCTTTATTGAAGTGTTTGTTTGAGGAATAGTAAAATAAAGAAGGTAACTTGGACTGCAGAGGCATCTGGTAATAAATTCATTAAAAAATATATATATAAATGTGTCTTTGGTTACCATATCTTCAGGGAATAGCGATCCTTTCTGCCATTTAAGCTTTTGCATTAGATCTCCGCCAGCACAAAACTCCATAACAATGTAAAGGTGGCCTTCAGCTATAGGAAAAAGAAAAGAGAGAGACGGTCTAACTCTAGATGAACCTAGATAGTCTCTGCACTCCTTTCGGTCTCTGTAATCTTGCATCAGTCCATTTATGAGAGTGTGAATCAATGCACACAATAAATCCAACACTGAATGCAAGATCTACCAACAACAGGCTATACCAGTTGGATTGTCACCAAGTACCAAGAGATTACTTCAGTAAGATCTCAGTCCTAAATACAAAACGCTACACTGTAACTGTTGAAAATAAACTTCTCAAGAAATGTTTACTTTATCATTGTAAATGGCAGAATTGAGATCTGAAATCGTTTGGATCATTAAAATAGACCCCTGAGGGTTTGAAGTAGGGGGTCAAATGGCTTACCTTCAAATGATTCTCTGAAGATAACAATATTAGGATGTTTCATTTTAGCCAAAAGTATTGCTTCATTCCTGGAGCTCTGTATTCCTGATTGAGTCTAAATTGAATATTTAAAAGAAGAATAAAATTAAGCAGCGACAGTTTTACTTGTCACACTAATAAAATATAAACACAAGAATTCACAGCCTTATACTTTATCATCAGCACAACCAACTAGAAATACTTAAGGAGCTCTTCAATTAAATTCCTTTCAAACAAGACCTACTGTAACTCATTTTTATATTGGCAAGCAGTTTTCAATGGCAGAGGCATGTGTTTCTACAGTTAAAAAGAACCATTGAGGAATGTAAACAATCAAAGCTATGGAAGAATGTAGTAAACAGACACCAAGGTTTTATATTTGACTGTAAAATGTAGATTACTGTGGGAAAGCTACATTGGCTGTCATTTATAAAGACACTAAAGAGTACAGATGGTGATGGGTTTGCAAAAAAAACTGTTGTAAAAATAAAAAATAAAAACTGATCCTAACATTACCTTTGGCAGCCTAATTTCTTTCAAGACATATTTTTCACTTTCCTTCCTGGGTTGCACCAACAGAGCTTGTCCATAGGACCCTTCTCCGATAACTTTCAAGACTGTGTAACAATCCATTTCAGGCTGCTTACCTAAAAGTAGACATTGCATTCAACCAGCTTATATTGGTTTCATTAGTGTTACTCAGGTGAAGGAGAAAAGTTCAACATTGTAATGATATTTTGATTAGTTAAAAGCTATTTATTTGGTTAAACATCAAGTTTATTTTTGCCTAATCATCAGCAAGGATTTTCTGAAGATTGAACTCCTGCTAATTGTCGTCCTGCTAAAACACCGTACACGGTCAAAGTGAAAATAATGTCTGGAAAACAAAAGGGCTGTACTGTAGATAAGTGACCTTTGTCTCCATAGGTAGGTGATTATAACTTATTTATTTGTTTTATTCCTTCCTTAACATCCAGTATGTAGTATGATCATCAGAATTTGCTTCTTGATCTTTACACAACATAATCAAATAGCCTTACCAGTTAAAAAACAGCATAGTTTATAACATAACATCTCTTTTAGAAGTTTGAAACATACCACAGTTATACCACAATAATTATGCCAGTGTACCCTAAAGATTGCCAATGATTCTTAATACATTTCCCTTGTGCTACTGTATTGGCCATATGCCATTGCCATTGTGATGTCACTGCACCGTCTTCAACTTCTGAAAAGATTGTTAATTCCATGTAAGAAAAAAATAATAATTAAACTTATACTTTAATTTATTCAATGATAATTGATATCAATATATGCTGAATTTACTAAAAATAATTCGTAACACTGCTGTTGTACAACACTGTTTAAAATACTTATCATGCCAAAAAATAAGAGTGATGTAGGGTATGTTTTTACAGCATTACACATTATATAAAATTACATAATTATATGTCAAAACAAAACACACCAAATTGCGGTCTCCAATAATTCAAGCAAATGCTTGAGTTTAAAAAAAAATGTACAGTTATGTACTGTGTTGAGGTTGGATACTGTACCCCACTGTAAATCTTCAAAAAGCTGTCTGCCTAAATCCGCAGAACCCCACCGGAAAACTCGGCTCCTGATGTGTTTGACTTTCAATCACACATTGTTAACAAACTTCTACATAATATGTATGTAACATATTCAAAATATTATCTTTTTTTCAGTTCCAGCGCTTTGCTTCGAAAATGGTAGTTATTTCATTGACTCGACAATAACACGGAAGTCGAAGTACCTACCTGTGTTGCATACTGGGATATGTATTGTTTCTCTGCACACTGGTCTGCAGTCCCTTGCGCAGATTGGGAGACTGCAATGTTGCAGTGCAAATCTCTGACACTGCAGCTGCATTGAACCACACAAAGAAAGCTGGTATATATGCATGCATCTTATACAAATATATGAATGCATCCGAGCACAGAAACACACGGCCTGGTATTAAACTAATGGTTTATTTCAGAGGACTGTGATGATTATCTTCTCTTGATTCAGCACGTCGGACAGTAGGGACCAGTTTTCGGATTAGTTTATGGTAGTTCACTGTGAAACAAGTAAGCGGTCGGGCATACACATTTACATGCTTCCAAATAGTACTAATCAATCATAATACATTGATTTAAGGAACATAAGTGGTTCGTGGTTTTTGGTTAAGATACTGTGTAATAAGGAGAAGTGTGGACCAGAAGCAGAATTTGCTAAAACCAACTAACTTTAATTATACCATTTAAACGGTGGTGAGGTCATATAGCTATAGAAAAGTGTAAAAAAAAAAAAAAAAAAGATGGGCAGTTAATGTCAAGATATATGTCGCTAATTATCACCCATGTTTATGTTGTGGTGTATATTCTTGCTTTGGTGAAGTAAATACGTATTCAGGAAACTGTTCGACAAAGACACATGCATCCACTGTATTAGCGTGCACCAAACTAAAACATGTAACAAACAGACACCAATAAATTGTTGAATATGCTGATGTGACACTGCAGCTTTAAACTGGGCATATATTGAAAATTACATCAACCACGTTTTTTCATGAATAGACAGTGTAGCAGACAGTGAATCAGAACTTATAATCTAAAGGTTTAGATTTTCAGAAAGAAAATGCAATTGTTATGATTTACTGTTGGGATAGCTGCTGATTCCAGGACACTGAGAATTACATTGTTAAGAAATTACATTTACTCAGTAATCACAAATCACTGCTGTCTGGCAGTTCTGGAGCTGCTTTTTCAAACATTTATAACCAACTCCTGTTAAAACAAAATCTATAAATAACAGTGGCCTACGATACACTGTAGAATGCTTGATAGGTCTCAGTAATCAATTTGATTTTATTGCCACTCATTGGTTTGTAATTTATCACCAAGACCCATTATGTTTCCTATATACTATATGATTCACCTTCATGAGATCATAAACATATTTAAATTTAAATACACAAAATAGTTTCTATGCCATCAAGATCCTACAAATTCCTCAGCTACTTTTTATCAAACATGCCCCTTTGAGAAAGGTGAGTCTTACCAAAATGTAGGTTACAGACACTGCTCCAAACAGGGATATAGAAATGTGTATAACATGTATGTGTATATAGCCTCTCATCAAAACTCATTTCCAGTATGTATGACTGATGTCAGGCATGTATTAGTGTCTGATCCTAGCAGGATCAACAATAGGAGTTACGGAAAGTGAATAATTGGCACCAGTGTATGTTGCACTGTTTACATATTACCATTAAGTAATGTTTTCTGATGTCTTTTCTCCATGTATATTAGTTTCTCCCACCTGAAGTTCTCATAATCCCTACAAGTTATTTTGTAGATGTTATTCAGGTTATTTGTTTTTAGAAGCACACCACACAAACACAAAAACGTTGTTCAGTTAACTTTTATTTAGTATAGAAGATCATTTTCAATACTACTCAGACAACAGCAGGCTCACCCATATTTTTAGGATTTTTAAACTGGTCCAAGCAGGCCTGTTTCATGTGAACCAACAGCTTTGCTGTACAAAGATGCACATTATAAACTTAACCAGACAAGACAAACAAGAATATAATTGTCGTGAACTGTTTCTGTCAATATCTCCTTCAGGAAGACAGACCAGACTGCAACAGAAGCAGTACAATTCACATTAACAACAATCTTTAGTGTGCCTAAAACACATATTACCAACTCAGTACCTAACATTAAAACATGAAAAAAAGAACATAGTAAACACATAAATGAAAGTAGACAACACTAACAAAAACACAAAGGGCTGTCTTTTGATGCATGGATTGGATTAAACATTTAGACCAGAATGGCACAAGACATCTTGCTAGCTTTCTATAACACTTGCAGTAAACACCCAGTTGTAATACCATATAACCACCAATCGGAGTAAATCATTGGTCTGCTAACCCTTTGCCCATTACAGTATGGCGTTACATCAGGGGACCAAATGCATTTTTCTGTCCTTACAATGCTAGTTCTTACAGTATTTTACATTTTTAATGCAAATTACAGCCATTTGGTTTCAGACTATATGAACAACAGCATACATTGTGTATAAAAGAATAATTAGTGTGCAAAGACATATCTCTAATGAGAAAAAACCTGCATTAAGTGTGAGGTTTTTCATTTACATTATTTGACCCGTTAGTGTGGTGTATTAACATTTCTTGTTACTTCCAAGCCAGTTAAATTGTACACAAATACCAACATAAAAAAGGGACTTCAACCATTGTGTTTTTTACACAATGGACAATCTGGGACTCATTTAGTCTGTTGCAGCAGACAACCTTGTGACCTCTTGCAGCGCAGGGTTCTGCCTGTAGATGTAGGCGTTGGCTTCACCATCCAAGCCAGCCAGCTCTGCCAAAGATGAAACACAGGGATCGTGGTCCATCAGCATCTCTGGCAGCCGATAGGACATGCGGTTGATTCTCTGGGAGCGTCGCACAGGGGTTAAGAACTTCAGATCCTTTATAGCACCTTTACTTCCTTCACCCTGAATCCTCTTCTTCACACTGAGGGAAAAAGCAAGATGTTATTATGGTAATACTGCGATTATGTTTCAAATCCTACCATGCCACAAAAAACAAAAGGGCTTGATTTGAACTGTACCCCAGCGGGATCAGCCAGAGATGGATTTTATAAAACTAGGGAAGACACTGAATTGCAATAACCACTTTATTTCAGAGACAATCAAGGATAAGTGGTGTAAAACATGGTTTTGGTGGATGAAGTTTTAAAAGTCAGAGTTAACAAAACAGAGTTAACAAAGTGTCTTGGCCACTTAGGAACATTTGTTGTGCAGTAAAAAGGTGTTTTGGGAGTATTATCCTTTAACTGACGAAAGGGAGGGGGAGGAGTTGTTGTTCAGTGGCAAACATTGTCACCAGGGGTAGCCACAATGAATAGGAAGGACCCAGCAACATAACATCATGGCCTTCAAACATGAAATCGTTTGATCTGCTGTTTGTTGTCTCATATGCAAGCCACTCTACCGTAGACAGGGATGGAGATCACATTGAGCAAGTGATAGGATAAACAGCACCCCCTGGTGGCAATGTGTTTTCAAATATATAAAACAGAATCCTGTTTCCTGTGGTCTGGTGAATGCTTTGCCTAACAGTTCTCCTGTTCAGTAACCAGTATTAAAAGTTATTGCTGTCCAAAATGGCCTAAGAAAAAACAGACCACGGTATGAAAAGGAGAGAACTTAGAATGTAAAAAACAAAAACTACAGAGAAAAAGATGCATTTATGAGCGAGTTGGTGTTTAAAAAATGGCACCCTATATAGCTGTCTTATAAGATCAGGATGGCAATGGAGGCATACTTTTCAGACATATTGGAAGGTACAGGTGTAATTACTCTGGGTTCCTGGCACATTTTTAAATGGATATTGCGCAACATTCGATAAAAACAACTTACCTTTGTAAGTAGGGTGTTGTCTTTACGCTGTATTTAACCACAGAAGCCTTCGCAGTATCTTTTCCAGGAGTTTTCATTGCCACGTTGTGTGCTTTCTCGTCTATCTCTTCATCCTCTTCAGATTCATTCTCCTCTTTGCACTGCTTCTCCGCCTGGGCTGGACTTCGGAATCCATGCTCCAGTTTCAGGTCTTTCTCTTCAGCTTTCACAGAGTCTTTCTGATCCATCCCAGTGCTCTCCTCGCTCTCACTGCCTCCTCTCTGTCCATCTGTAAAGAGGTCATACTATTATGACTTCTTGTATCTCATTAGTACAACATTCTCCAGACTTATATTCTTTTTTTTTCCTGATTTTTCACGTTGACTCATGAGAAGCCAATCAACCACAACACATTACTCCCTATGCTGTAAGCAAATGGACCCCACCTGAGCCTCATGATCCCCTTTTATGGCACACATAGTAAACTATGTGGGGGTCTTATTCCCTGTAAAACTACCAGAAAAATCTCTTACTTTTCTTCTCTCCCTTTTGTTTTCTTTCATTCAGGTCATTTTTAATACCTTTGGGAAACACCCCTGTACTTGCTCAGCATATTCCACCACTAAGGTTCTACTCAAGTGTGAGTGATATTTACTGCCAGTTCCCATAGGAATGCACCAACCCTTCCCAATATATATACCTATATCTATATTTTAATACCACTATATACAGTTCTAAATTAGTACACTGATGAAAGCACGCTGGTCTACTTGATCAACATATACAGTACCCTGCCAGGATAAGCCACAGATAACTTTTAATAGAGCATCTTACAACACTAGGGAAATCACCCTGGATTGTATCCAGAATTCTCAATAATATTCAAGTGTTTATCTTAGTTGGATACAAGTTGATAAAATCAAGCGTTTTCTTTTTTTTTTTTTTTTTTACCTCATTTTTGATTGAATGTTTTTGAAGTTTGGAAAGGCAAGCAAGACTGAATTTTGCACCAATATAAACTATTGGCAGACTGTTTAGCGTTAGATTACAGTAGTTTCACCTAGATACGAACCAAATCTACTGGATGGGGGTATATAACCATTGGACTCAAACATATGGGCACTAGCAGCAATCAAATACAGTCTAAAAGTAGATGGCTTGGTATTCACTCACCAGTGTTGGATTTTGAAGTAGTCAACATATCTGCTAGTGCACAGCATAACTCATCTATTGGCTGAAAAAAGGTGAAACAAGTGGTTACAGAAGTCTTTGTCCAACTCACAAAGCTGGATATCAAACTGTATTTAGCAAATTGCAAATTGCACACTAACGGGGTAATGGATGCAATTTAAGTTATTTGAAGTTCTTCAAAACTATATCACTTTGAAACTGAACTACAGTTTCTGCATTATCTGTGTGTGCCAACTTGGTTCATGTAAAGTGCAGTACCCTGTCCTTTCATTTTGAATATATACACCTGGAAGTTCTTACCTCATTCGTTTCCTCAGCTAAAACAGGCAGATCCTGTTCATCGTTATCTTTCACCTCCATAGTTGTATTCAGCTGGGTTATTGGTTCTTTTTTGGGAGCCTGCTTCAGGGTGGCACCCGCCTGCAGTACCATGGATGGTCTCTTCAGAGTTTTGCCTTTTGTAGCCAACCACTCAGCCAGCCTTAATCTAGAAACAAGGGTTACTCAAGAAGGTTAGCAAAAAATAATGGCACCCCAGTAGTTTTGATGTTCACTTGTATTATATATATTAACAAAAAAGAAAAGCCTGTCATTAAATACATAAATAAAATCAACTGTGTGAAATCAAACAGTAGTACAACAGTGAAACACATTTTTCAATATACAAATTATTTTCAATTACAAACTTAATTCCTGTTGACATGGATTTGAATGCGTTAAATAAAGTTTGATTTTCATGAAATCAATCAAGACAGTAGTAATAAAAAAAAAAACATGCATCTTTAGAGCAATAGTAACTAACAAAACAATATCAGGAATCTCAGCCATTTCACACTTTCCGGTACATTGGTCTCAAACGAGCAGTTTTAAAAAAACATGTTACAGCACACTTGTATTTTAATTTTAAAACAAGATTTCCCTGCAGTAGTTCTGGTAGTAGATGCTCTCGGTTTCTATCTCTTATTTTTGTGTTCTCTGTTTGCACTTGCACTTCCTGGGTCATTTCATCAGTGTCTTCTGGGTCAAAGCATGTTCCTGACAAAGCATTTCAGTCAATCGAAGAAGCACCTGATTGGTTATTTACAGGAAAGAAGCCCTTGCAGGGGTGGGGACAGTGTCACTCTCCAGATGAAATGACCCAGGAAGTACAAGACAGACTAAAAGCATAGCTTGTAAACTGTTTTCTTGAACTTACTGTAGAACCAAATAACATGTTTTAAAATGAATAAACACGTTTGCTAAAGTGGGTTTTTCAAAATTGCACATTTGAGACCTATAGAATGAATAGATATGCATGTCAGAGACATTGTATGGAACTATTTTGTTAGCTACGATTACTTTAAAATACATTTAAAGTACCACCGACGTTTTCTCAAATCATCTTTCATTGCTTACCTTCGCTCTTCCGCGGTTTCTTTTTTGATCTTGTATTTATTACTTATGACTGTGTTCGATGGCTTTGCTCCATTTTTACTTGTGGCCTCAGAGGTCTTGGGGTTCACTTTTGGGACAGAGTCATTTTTCTTCATCGTCACTGGCAGCCTTGGCTGTGGTGCGGGACCCGCGGTGCCACTGCTAACCAGCCTTCTAGCAGCCAAAATGTTGGTTGCTTTAGGCTCCTTCTGTTGGAAAACATTTTCTCTTAAGGGTGGTTTTGCAATTTGCCCCTTTTGCATGTTTGTTGTAGTGGACTTGGCTGTCTGGGCAGAGGTTTTTGGGACACCAATCCCTGGCTTCTGCACTGAAGCTTTCCCATTGCTCGCTGTATTCGTTTTCTGTGCAATTGGTTTAGAGGCAACGGCCTTCACTTCCGGTTGATTCTTCTCTTCACCAGTGGTTGCTGGCTTCCTAAAGGAGCTGACTTTTGACTGAACAACCTTGCCTCTGTAGGCACCCAAGACTGGTTTGGAGGCACAGGGCACAGCAGGCTTTGGGTTGGCACTCTTCTCCACAATGAGCTGCTTTTGCTGATTGTTTCTGTGAGACAGGAAAGAGTAGCTCAGGGTTGTACGTCTCCTCATTTCAGCAGGATTTTTGGATCCAGTGTTTCCCACTTGATTTCCCTCATCCACCTGCTTATCTGAATCTCCACCTTCTTTCTTCACAAGTGCTTCTTTCTTAACTGCATGGTCCAGTTTTACAGCCTTTTGTTTTTGGGGTTCAGCCTTAATAACATTAGGTCTGTTCCATTGCTTTTCAGGTCTGGTATTTTCTTTATTGACCTAAAAGTAATGAAAACATACCCTTTATAATGAATGGTTACACACATATTATATATTATATAAACCTATATTTTACTACATCATCATTCACACTGGTGTTGCTTTAAAATAAGCTGCTTTCCAGAGACCTACAGCTGTTCATCACTGAGACAGAGCACTCTCCATTGCTTATTATTATGTCTATGACTGAGCCAAGGCCAGGGCTGGGAAGGTAACTGAATGCAACTGTAAAAGACCAGCTGTGTCTTCACCATCAGCATCCAATGTTTGTGAATGAATCTACAGCCTAACATACAATATGACAGAACAAAAATGTGTTAAAGGGATTCAAAGAAACATACCACTTTAGTATTAGGTAGTCTATTAGCCGTGTGGTCTTTCTGGGTGTCCTCCTTCATCCTATAAAACAGGAAAAGAAATACAGTATATTCATCTAAATTTGAACATTGATTAGAGATCCACGCTACTCTTACATCGCATCTGTATGTCGGATTTGCAAAGCCTAGCCTATTCAATGAACTAAAATAGTTTATCAAAGGTATTATCATTACAAGATTTTGAAACTGAAGTAATTGCTATATCTATTTTTTTAAATAACAAAAGATATTTGAAAATTAAATCGTTAAAATATTATACCTAAAATAATGTTATAACACTCACCTTGGGTTTGTGTTCTTTAGTTGTGGCTCCATCTTATGAAGACTTTTATCTGAAAAAAATAGTTTAGGGTTCACGTGTTATTTGTAGACCAATGCACAAAACTTAACATAACGCTAAGTGTACCCGGCGGTAAATTGCTAAAGTGAACACCAACTGAACATATAGGAACAGGTGTGTTACCCCGTTTCAGTTTGGTCAAGAATTACGTGATTAAAAAGCTGCAGTGTCCCACATTCACCACCAGTACATACAAACATACACATTCTTCTGTTTTCTACTATTCCAGTCAAATTGTTTATATGAAGCACATGATCCACATGCTATAATATAGCCTCGAAATGTGTTTATTCATTTGGCTTATTACATCATGACAGGAATGGAACGAAGTCTTCTTGCATGTTCATCACGTGCTAACTGTATTCGAATTTCTGCAGGACAACCATTAAATAATATTCATCTTTATTTAAAAAAAAAAACAAAAAAAACATGTAATGTTATTTAACCGTACATCAATTTACCAGTACTGTATATTCACATCATTCACAAACATATTTTTGTCAATGCACTTTATTTTAAACTGTACACGAACCCTCTCAGTTTTCTCTGTGAACCCAATCCGCCGCCACAGCAATACATACAAAACACAAATATTGTCAAACAAACAGTTGAGTTTACTAGTAATAATTGCATCAAACAGTCCTATAAATAAACCATACCTTTGATTGTCGTGTTTTAGCTGGTTAGCAGTTGCAGTGCTGAAATGCGATTCCGATACTACTCATTTCCAAATTATACAAACCAACAGCTTATTTCTCCACCCTGAGTGACCCAACAACGTTCTGCGTTTGATTTTCGCTCCGATCACACTGTTTACCCGTTGATTGGCTATGCATGTTTCCAAACAAATCAAACTAACCAATGAGGAAGCTTCGAGGTTTTTTAGGCGTGTCCCAATAAAAATGGGACGTGGCCAAAATTCCATTTTGAATTTTAAACCAAAATAAAAAATACTGTATTTCAAATCCCATTCGTTTCTGCGTTCAGCAGTAACATTAAGTACAGTTATTCACACTCCTACAATAAGTTATAATCCGTTATATTATAGTATAATATATAACAGGATATTACTGAAAGTAAAATACGACATTACACAGAATTAAACGCTTTCACAAACAAATAATGCAGCAAAGTTATGACAAATGTATTTTAATTTGGTAAAGGTGTAGATATGGTTTGAAATGCCCGCTCAACCATGTTTGACAACACCGATTTTAATAGACTTTCTTTATTAGACATTGGAAGTCCCTTTCCATTTATAACTGCTCTTTTTTCCTGAAACTTCTGGACAGTAGAAGAAATGACGGTTAAGTAATTGCAATACTGTTTTGGCATTCTGGTTTAATATTATGAGAGACACAAGGGGACGCTCCAGCCACTGTGTTCATTTTTGCTTGGCTGTGTTATTGGTATGTCAACAAACGAGGAAGTGTAGGTCTGATTTGCTCATGTAAAATCAATAACATAACAAGCCTGAGAAATGGACCGGTTCGTGTGGTCCAGTGGTTTGCTGGAAATTAACGAAACTTTGGTGATCCAGCAGAGAGGCGTCAGACTGTATGACGGAGAGGAGAAGGTAAAAATGAATTAAACACCACTCATTTGGAAGAAAGATACTAGGGCATGCTATTCAAGGCGAGTCCCAGGATTCAGGCCTGTGAAAGAAAGTTCGTAAAACGTTTTAGATAAAATCAAATGCATTATTTGTTTTGTATTATACATGCATTTATGTCGCATGTTGTTTGTTAATACCTGTCAACTAAATTACCAACTATAGCGAGACATTTTCCCCAGTAAGTGTAATAAAAATAAAAAAAAATCATACGCTACTGACGTGTAGATTTATTCTCATCCTCTGTCAGTATGCCTACTTCGATGTTTGTTTTGCTGGTTTAATGTTAGTTAAAGTTATTTGTGATTACAGTACAATATGTGCCGCAACTACAGATAGATCACACGGAGGACTTGTAATGGTCCCTTGTTAATTTTCAAAATGTGTGCTTTTTTGTTTGTTGATTAGGGGAAAATGGATGTGGGGATTCTGCTTCTAAGCACGCACAGATTGCTCTGGAGGGACCACAAAAATCATGTAAGTTGATATAAAATTGATGATTTAGCTTAAGTGGTTAACCGGTCTTGATAGAGGTTGACATACACATCCTATACTTTCATATTTGTGGCCTCACATGTGCTTTTTTTGTACAAAAGATACTCATTAGAGATCCATGCCAATATTGTGTTTGACTTGCATATTAAATTAAAACTTGTAGTAAAAATGTTTGTTGTATTTTTTGTAACGCAAGAAATGTACCAGTAGACTATTTGCTTTATTGCTGAAATCATGATTTTCCATTACTGCTCAAAATCAACGTGTGCTCTTTCTGTTTGTTTCAGGACTGCTGCATTGCCATGCCACTGTCACAGATTGTTTTATTTGAGGAGCAGGCAGGAGGGATAGGGAAGAGGTAAGCAACCATAAACGAGAGGTTAGCCTCTGCTTGTTAGTCTCTTCTAGCTCCTTTTTGTGGGAATAGTCTTTTGTGTGTACTTAAACATTGTTGCTGATTGTTGAAGTTATGTAGACTTAAGTATTCTGCCTTGGCCATCATAACCCTTCAATATCACTGCAATTGAGCAAGGGTGGGATGAACTTACATTCATGGGTGAAATCCTCAGCTTTCCTCATTGATACAGTTTCGGGCTGTACTGCTCCCTCATGACATGAAGTTTGAGGCATTCTCACTTGGCAATACAGAAATCTCCACTGCCATCACATATTGGTACTTTTTACAGTTTCATATTTGCTTAAATTGAATCTTCCTACAACAGGCAAGGAATATGACTTTCTCTCAAACAGTAAAATCCTAATTGTAGGTTTTGACATTTTATACATTTTGAAAGTGCTTCATAGAAATCTCAAATTATAATATCTATGTCACTTTTTTTTCTCCACTCAGTGCTAAGATAGTGGTTCATCTTCACCCAGCGCCTTCCAACAAAGAACCTGGACCATACCAAACCAGCAAATACTCTTACATAAAACTGTCTTTCAAAGAACATGGACAGATTGAGGTAAACAAAACATAAAACTGCACACATTTCATATTAAAACTCCCTGGACATAGGCCGACATATCTCTTTGAAAATGACTATAGGTCCTTTAGAAATGAGAACATTGATTTTGTGCCATTGATCAAGGCCAAGAGAGTATACTGTTGCCCATGTAAAACACAACTATAGTGGCTGACTGTAAATCTAAAGTGAATAAGGCTTGGCAATGTGATTACATTTCTAAATCAGTGATGTTTTATTTGATTAATTAACCATGCTAAATGTGAGGGTGTATGTATAATAAATATAACAATATTGATCGCATGATGAATTTCAAAACTGTTGACCTGCTGTTTTAATGATTTGTCAGTCCTTTCAGATCTAGGGATTATAACTTTGATTGTGTAGATGTAAGCTCCAATTGACTGTTTGCAATTAGTTTTCTAGGCGATTATCAGAAGAGATGACTCAGAGGAGATGGGAGCATATGCCAGTGTCTCAGCCTATTAATACAAGCACCACTTCACAGGTAAGAAAGCTTTATAAGAATCGATCAAAGAAAATCAAGCATATATTTACAGTAAAAGCATCTAAATGAATAGATCAGCTCATCATTAAATGTCCATCTTTTAAGACAAACTCTATTTTAATGATATGTCCTCATGGAACACAAGCTTGTTCAGAATTACAATCTATATTGAAAGTCTCCACTAACTTGCCCATGCTAAATCGCCATACTGGAAATATTATATTCTGCCAATGGAGACCATGTTGAATGTTTCCATTTCATGGTTGTTAAAATCGAGCTTGAATAAATCATAACCAAGGCTTTCAAAAATCATTTTTTTATTAGCATGTTGATAGTGCTGATGAGAGATAGCATTATTGATGGAGAACTCTGAGTCTATTAAGCACAAGTGCCAAAATAGTACAACTGAACAATGGGCATATCTGGAGAGAAATTAACATGCTGTGCTTATGGGGTTTTTGTTTGTTTGTTTGTTTGTTTTTTAATATTGAAAGGCATTCCTTTACAAAAGCAAAAGCAATCAGCATGGTAATTTCTACAATGTCATATTTTGGCTCCGGTTAAAAGATAAATAAGGTTGCATGAACTATATCTACAATCAAGCCTATCCTACCCTTTCAAGAAAACAAATGATGATGAAAATACAATTTTGAAAAAAGTTGTCAAATGTTTGCCAGCTACACTATAGTTTTAAATGTTGTGAATAAATAGAGTAAAGTATTGCTAACTGATCGAGTAACGTTTGTTCATTGCATGTAAACCCATCTGCTGCGAAGAACGATACAGTGGATTGTGTTTTAGTGTGACCAGAGTGTGGCACTGTTCTAACACTATTGACACTGTACTATCATATGGTAACCAAATAACCAAATGGTAATTAAAAAAAAAAAAACTATTAAAAACATAGATAAAAGGTTCCTGAAACAAAAGGCTTGTTCGTTATAAACAGTATTTACAACAGAAAATGTGTAATATTGGATTTATCTTTTTGTTAATAACATTGAATACAGAAAAAGGCAACATTTTCTGCCTCTGTTACAAACAGAAAAGGAACACATTTTTCTTGTCTCTTAGAACGGATGACCTGTTAAAAAGGTGTGAAATTATTAACACTTCCTTCCTCGTTCCTGACTTGACTGCAGGCAGGACGAACGCGGGCAGTTGGAATTGTGGGTATTGAGAGGAAACTGGAGGAAAAGCGAAAAGAGATGGACAAAAACATTTCAGAGGTACGAGGATCTATTGCCCTTGAGGCCAGCCATCTGCCTGGGCTGCTGCAGCAAGCTTCCTCCTACATCCTGGAGCAATTCCGATCCAACAGAAAACAAATGGGAATATTTTTAAAATGTAAACTCTTTTTGAAAAGAGAAAATACACCTGTTCATTTTAGAAAACTAGAACAAAAACTAACATCATTCTCTGAAGCTGATACTTTGTTATTTTGTTTCTCATTTTTGTAAAACTAAAATACATTTATTTTGATAACCAATAGTAATTAAAGACAGTAAATGCCCTAGGAGGGCATGCTTATATAGATGCATAATGAATTGCTATATCTCTGGGAGTATTTGTTTCATAGACATTGAAGGTCTAAAATCTTTGGAGCCTGACAGACATGGTATAGTTTTTGTTTCTGTTAACAATGTCTCCAAAACTGCTGAAAGGAAACTGCAGTCAGTTATTACCCTTGATTCTCTATGAAGAACTGCTACAAAAATGTTGAATAGATTTTCTTCAAACGTTAGTAAAATATTTTATATGAAGGAATATTAACTAACCATACTGCATACGGGCAGCGGTGTGGAGTGGTGGTTAGGACTCTGGACTCTTGACCGGAGGGTTGTGGGTTCGGTCCCCAGTGGGGGACACTGCTGTTGTGCCCTTGAGCAAGGTACTTTACCTAGATTGCTCCAGTAAAAACCCAACTGTATAAATGAGTAATTGTATGTAAAAATAATGTGATATCTGTATAATGTGAAATAATGTATAATGTGATATCTTGTAACAACTGTAAGTCGCCCTGGATAAGGGCGTCTGCTAAGAAATAAATAATAATAATAATAATAATAATACTGTATATTGTTGCTCACAGGGATATTCTAGAGGTGCCATTCTGCTCACATTGTTACCTATATCTTTATAACTGTGTACTCTTTGTTATAAAACTAAATATTAATGAACTTTAGCAGAAGGTATTGAGTTATAATTTAGGTGAGTTTTTCAGATTACTAATACCTGATTGGCTGACCAATCCTAGCCTATATGTTGGGAACTTCTCCAGCAAAATGTAATTAAGTTTTCAATGGATATTTGAACAGGAAAACAAAAACAAAACACTCTTTGTTAATGATTTCAGTTGAATTCTAGTTATTGGCAGATTACAGTAATACTTGTTATTAATATGTGAAACTAAATTAAAGACATTTAAAGGGAAGCCTTTAAATTAAAATGGTACAATGGTTTTACATACATATGTAGTCCTACCAAATGGAAAGAATGACTTCTCAAAGAGACGTGGTCCTTTGTTCATTACACTTTAGGAAAACAGAAACTGCCAATTGTGTCAAAATATGGTCTATTTATATGACAGCTTGGTACGAGAGATTAGAGTTTATCGTTTTTCCCATTCATTTTTGATTTAATAAACCAAAGATACCCTTTTATGGTGCCCCTACAGTTTAACAAAGGCTTCCTGCATCGGCTGTTTGTTGCTGATAAGAATCCAGTGTTTCAGCTTTTGTTTATCTGAGGAAGTTCCTGTTAGGTGTGTGCGGTTGCCTTTTGTTCCCAGAGTCACCCTTTATGAAGGGGATGGAGTTGAAATAATAGAAAACAAGCTAAGAGGCTCATTTCATATCAATATATCTGGAACTTTCCACCAACCTTACAGGTTATGTGGAAACATACATGAGTGCTACAGAGAGGAGTAAAGCTGCCTTTCCTGATGATAATACCTCTAAGTTCTGCTGACAAGTCGATCTTTCCTGGTTTTTTAATGCACTATTATATTTCTACACCTAAATGATGCTTCCTTAATAATGTGCTGTGCTTCTTTAAATGTGTAATAACCCAACCATTCAAAGTTGAACAGACTTTAAGGCATCAGCTGCTTCACATGCCCCTTTACATTTTGCTATAAATCATTTTGTTTTCAAGATGTCATTTTTACTGTGACCGTTTAACATGTTGCAGGACCTCATGCCATATGGAGCTGTCTGTGAAGTGAGCTTATAGTGTTGTGGCAGAATAATGGTATTCACATGAGTCAAAGCAAGAATAGTGTCTGGAAAACAAAACATTAATAACTCTAGTTAGGGAATGATAATTGTGAGGTGTATGAAAAATATGTAAAACCTTTGTTATTGCCTCTTACAGTTGTTCCTTGACACAGTTATTTGTGTCAATTTTCATCCACGTAACTGTGCCTTTGCATGCTATTATAAGCATTCAAGGTGTGTGCAAGCAATATCGAACATATTGTATAATATTAGTTTAATCTCCAGACAGCCTGATACAAATATGTACGCGTTTTCTTTGTTCTGTTTCCAATTGGTAAATATACAGCGTTTCATTTTAATTTATGATGTGTTATCTTTCCTTCAGGCTTTTGAAGATCTCAGCAAGCTTATGGAAAAGGTAGAAAATTATACATTTTATCGGTCATGTATTTTGTTTCTGTATAATCAAGATCAAGAGTTCAGCTTTTTAACACTAAGCCATTCATTTCTCAGGCAAAGGAAATGGTGGAATTATCCCGGTCTATAGCTAGCAAAATCAAGGATAAGCAAGGTGACATCACAGAAGATGAGGTAATTCTTGGCAGATGTGGAAACTACAGCACAGTGTTATTCATAAAATCTTGTTGCATTTCTGTGCTGTAAATACTGTAGTTTTTTCACAACAGCAGCAGCAGCACCAAGTAGACTTAAAAATCACCCTCTATGTAACATAGATTGTCATCTTGTGATGGATGTGTCAGTTTCTTTAGGGTTTCTGTACATTTGTAAACTTTAATAATGTAACATAAAAATACCAAAACTTGAATTGTGTTACTTATATAGTGATATATATAGCACCTTTAGTGCTAAAAAGAAGACAGTACTCAGTACTTACTCCTTCCAGATTTTACCAAAGAACTTGGGTTCTTCACTGAAACATATTTTAGTTGTTCAACCAGGCTTTGCCACTTAATGTAAGGACTCTATTGTTACTGTCATCCGTTCATCATTTCAGTTGTGTTTCTGTGCCTGACTGAGCGCACACAAGATGTCAGTCGTATTTTACCACCTGCCTTGTCAATCCAATCGAAGGGCCGTAAGTAGGAGGCTCATGTCTGACTTATTTATATCAGAAAGTTCAACTTCAGAAATGCTGTTAAACATGAGCCCCCTGTCCTCATTGGAAAATTGTACCAAATTGTGAAAAATTGAAGTTGATAATGTATTTGCTGAACTTGTCAGACAGCTAAATAATGTATTTGTTAATTGAAATCAGAGGATGACTGTCAATCTAATGAGCATCACTGTATTTCAAACGTTTTATTTCCCACAGACTATCCGATTCAAATCCTACCTCTTGAGTATGGGCATAGCAAATCCAGTCACAAGGGAAACCCATGGGTCTGGAACACATTACCACATGCAGTTAGCCAAACAGCTTGGTGAGATACTACTGGCACCACTGGAGGTAAGGACCCCGTTCTTTTAATACCGCAGTCATCATAATTCCAAGCAGGGACGCAAAAGAAAAGGTGTATTTCTGAATAAAAATATTACAAAGATATACTAGTAGTATGATACAGCCCAACAGTCATCTTTACAAGCACTAAAATGTACTATGAACTCTTGTATTTATCAGAAGCAAGCACATTTGGCCTAAAAAGAATGAACTTGTTGTAAATAAATTCTAAAATATTCACTAACGAATGTGATTTTATTTATTTTAATATGAAGATTACAGTATGTAGCTTCTTGTTTTAAAGTTGTTGAGAAACGGTAGACTGTATTGCTTAGATATCAGCTAGGCAATCGTTGTGGAACATTACATGGAAAATGTCAACTGTGGATCATGCTTTTAAGCTACAGTTACAGTATGTGTCTATGTGCTTCTTGGAATATTTGGTCAGTCTAATGGATTGTGGCAACTGTATGAGAACCACAAGAGCATTTCAAGAGGATAGAACCTTGTATAATATGGAATAAGATTGTTTTTAAAACTGTGACAACTGCTAAAAGTACCTTAAACAAGCCATGCTATTGATCAGACCAATATTTTTAACCATTGGTCAGACTACCTACTGATCAAGTTAAATACATTGTAGGAACAAGGAGGCATGATGGCATTGACAGAAGTGTATTGTCTTGTCAACCGGGCTCGTGGAATGGAGGTAAGAAAACAAAGGGTTTAAAAATAAATACATAAGTAGAAGATTTCTTACTGATGGAAAAAGCATTTTATGAATCAAGGTTTACAAATGTGTTATAAAAGCTTGGTCCACATTGCATGGAATACAACAAATCCCTTTCAACATGCAAAGGTTATAAGTTAGACTGAATGAAGGGATGTTCTTTCCAGGGTAGTTTTTTTATTATGATTAGGGCTTCTGTTTCTCAGGTTTTATTAATTGTATTTTTTGGTGCTTATTTTTACCTATTTTCGAGTTTTATGTAAATCGTTTTTTGGGTGGGCTTTCGTTTTTGATATACTGTATGAAATGAGTGTTTTCGGTTACTTCTTTCCAAAATGCTTGAGCATTTTTTTTTTGTGTGTCAAAATATGTATAGTAGTAACTCAACAGTACTTGCACACTTAAGTTGTACCTTCTTTCCTTTGCTGTCTTCCACAACAAAATCCCTGTGGTCACGGGCACATTCTTCTGGGGTTTTTGTGTGTAGGCATTTTTGTACCTTTCACCACACTTGATACAAATCTTAAATAAGCACTCTGCCACTACACATAATCGTGAGTGCTGGGAGATTGACCAATCTACTTTTAATTAGGGGAGGTCAAGAGTGACTTAAGTAATTAGTTGTGACACTGATCCCATTTGGTGCAGGAATTAGCATCTTTGAATTAAGCTAGAAGCACCTGATGGCATAATTCCTAATGGGTAGGAGGGACCACATTTATCTGGCTATTTGGAGGAAGCCAGCTGGGTGTACAATTGTTTTGTATGTTTTTGCCTACAGGGTGTAAATATGCTGGTAGAAGTGCTTGTGTATATTTTGATCATGGAAAACCAGTAAATTACATGAGGCACACTGTCTGGAGCAAAGCAAATGCATGTGCAGTGACAACACTAAAAGCTTTCCATATTATACAGATATTAGCTCATGCTAATGTTGCTGTTTAGTTATAGTTAAAATTATATGTATCTATTCTGGGCTGACATATTTATGGTAAGATACTGTTGGTTGTTAGTGAAGTCCTGGCAGTCAAAGTAACTCATTTAAAAGGGTTCAAGTTACAGATAGATAGTGTTCCTTGAGGAAGAGGATGGAGGAATGTTGTGATAAGGAAATCAGTCAAGGGCAGTAACAGTGTTGGGCCTAGCAGCCTTTTCCTGTTCCTAAAATTGTCTTTGTTCATATGCCTTGATGCCAGAGGTAATTGATCGCTGTCCACACTTTTCATCTCTTTTTATCTTTGTTTGTCCTCAGTTACTTTCTCCAGAGGATCTTGTAAATGCCTGCAAAATGTTTGAGGCACTTAAACTGCCGTTAAGGTGAGTAATTGTACTCCTGTAATAGTTGAAGGTAATTGGGTGGTAATTGTTGCACTACACTGCTGGAGGGATTTCCAGATGTCTTCCCTTCCTTCATCCTGTTTTGATGAAAATGTTACTTTGTTTCACTCACACAGAGAAAGCTTTATGCCAAAAAATGATCACTGACACGTTTTGAACGAAAATGGACAACCAAACTCCCAAAACTTTGTAAAGCATGCTTGTGTTCTACCCTAGAAGGATACCGGCCACAATTCCTAATTTTAACCTGCTTGTATCAATTTTGCAAATTTAGAGCCACATGGATATCCCAGAACTGAGCTCTATCTCAGATACATCCATATATCCAGTTTGGAATGCTTCAGAGCTTGACACAAACATATACAGAGTACAGCATGAACATTTAAGTGTTCATTAACACATTTTTTATTTTATAAAAAAATAGATAGTTAGATATACTGTACTATGTAATTCGGTTGTGGTAGTGCAGTGCAATGTAGTTTAAAGGTGGATCATATCCAGGGTCTGAAGTCTCCCATTTCATATTTAAAGTATAAATGCTTTAGGAACCAATGTAGAAATCCAAATAAAAATCAAATTTCAATAAATATAAAAATATCAATTTGAAGTACAATTCAAGCACAAGGCAGTCTTAAATACACAATCTTAGTAGTTTTTTTGTCAGATATGTACTGAAATAAGAAGTTCTGTAGATGTATATAATTATATTAATGGTGCACACTTAATTATAAGAATTCTGATTTTTATAATCTGTACATCCTACCTGTCTGTAGGTTGCGTATCTTTGACAGCGGGGTTATGGTGATTCAGCTACAGTCACACAGCGAAGAAGAAATGATTGCTTCTGCTCTAGACAACGTAAGACATATTTTATTAATATTTAAGTACTAACACTATATGATTGTATTATGTACTGTAAACCTCTTTTCTCCATTTGTACCTGAAAAAAGCCAGCATATTTAGATACTGGATTCTGGGGCAGGCAGCAGTTTCTCCAGTCTCAAACACTCCCATGATGAACATCTGATTGTAAGGGAAGACAGAAAGATGCAGCTAAACCTATGATGTTCATTCAATTTCCACATTGCTTTTTCAGGTGTCAGAAAAAGGATCTCTTACGTCAGAAGAGTTTGCAAAACTTCTGGGGCTTTCTGTTCTTTTATCAAAAGAAAGGTTATTATTATTATTATTATTATTATTATTATTATTATTATTATTATAGTCACAAAAGCTACAACAGGTTAATTTAAGCATGTGATTTCCAGCTACGTTGTTTATTACTAGGTTTGTAACATTTTGATATGTTTTACTAAACAATACTCCCAACCTGGTGTAAAAAGCGTTGACAGATATGGGCCCAGGTGCATAGTTGGTCTTATAATAAACAGCTGGTTATATTGTGTTATTTATTATTTCATAATAGAAATGTATAATAGGGCATCTTGTTTATTTTTGTATTTCTCTCTTTCTGTAGGCTGCTTCTTGCTGAGAAAATGGGTCACCTTTGCAGAGATGATTCAGTGGAGGGCTTGAGGTTTTACCCAAACTTGTTCTGACTCAGAGCAGAAGGACTCTTTCATTTTCAATACTGTTTTCTATTTACATAACGTACAGGACTACCTACAATTTAACAAAAACAAAAACAAAAACAAAAAAAGCTTCAAATACTATGGATGAAGAAAACCTTTGCACCATCTTACTACAATCTGACAAAGTAAATACACCTTTGTGACCTGGAGGCACCTCAAATGTCAATGCCTTTCAAACATGTGAAGGTCAATAGTAACAATCACACTGGTGCTGAGGAATGTTGATTTGGTACTGCAAATTGCTTCTAGATTCACACACAACTGAAGTAACTTACCATTTCTAGATATTGCGAACTAAACTGGTAAGCTTGTATTCACAAATGAATCAATTCTTTCCTGGACAGTTCTCTTAAAAATTCATACTGCACATAGCAGATTTGTAATGGGTGAATTCAGATGCAGTCACATTTATTATTATTATTTATTTCTTAGCAGACGCCCTTATCCAGGGCGACTTACAATCGTAAGCAAAAACATTTCAAGCGTTACAATACAAGTAATACAATAAGAGCAAGAAATACAATAAAACAAGTAAAGTACAAGTTTGACAAACCACAATTCAATAATACAGCAGGTAATAGTGATAGTTGCATCAGGATATGATTAAATAGTGATAGTTACATCAGGATGTGATTAAATACAAAGTACTACAGGTTAAAAACTTGGCAGATTACAGTATTCTGAAGTACAGGATTAAATGCAGTAAAATAGGGGCTGATAAGAGCAAAATAAAGCACATTTACATGAAGGGTGATAGTGTCCCAGGATACAAACAGAGGAGTTCTACAGGTGCTCTTTGAAGAGGTGAGTCTTAAGGAGGCGCCGGAATGTGGTCAGGGACTGGGCAGTCCTGACATCTGTAGGAAGGTCGTTCCACCACTGCGGAGCAAGGGTGGAGAAGGAGCGGGCTTTGGAGGCAGGGGAGCGTAGCGGTGGTAGAGCTAGTCTTCTAGTGCACATGCAGTGTAGCCTGTGTACCAGCCTTGCTTCTTTGACATCCTCTCTGGTTCAGTATGCAGGTAGCTGCTGCCTATAGAACTGTACATATTACAGTGTAATAAAACAATGTCACATTATCAATGCATTTGATGTGTTTCGCTTTTTCAAAAACTTGAATGATTTATTAACAATTATTGGTGTGGGGCAGTGTCCTGTTCAGGTTTCTTCCATTTTCAAACTTGGATTGCTCATAACCTTGTTGGGATCATCAATGGAGTCCTTAAAGGTAAGCTGTGACACACAAGTAGCTACTTTGTAACACTGTTCTGATTTGATTCTCAGGTCTCTCTCCCAAACTGCAGGAGATTCACCTTTTTCATACAAGAGACCCTATACACAACCTGCTTTGCTCAGTCAGACCCCTTGCTCACTAAATACATGTACCTTGATATTCCTAAATAGAGAACCACATATCCAATTGTGTTACGTAGTCTTTGCCATGAGAGTATCGAAACTTTGTATTTATGGAGGAACCTGTCCTTCTGTCTTACCTTTCTGTCCAGCTGTATGTCACTCCTATATTTGTGTGTGCACATACAGTGGATGAAGTTTATGATCTGCTTTTTCATCCTACTGATGGCTCTAGTTTTGTAGAAGTAGCTGTGGCAGGGGATACATGTCACGGTGCTAATATTTAATTTACTAACAAAGCAGATCGACTGGGAATTTGTACTTCATTTTTCACCCATGTTTTAGTTTTGTTTAGGTTTAAAACTTGATTGTGACAGAAAATGCTTCACTCCTGTAAATACATTTCAATGGATAACATTGTTATGATTTTAAACATGGTATAAGTTATAAGATAAATAAGTAAAAAAAAAAAAAAAAAACATGTTTTTAAGACTTGGTGTATTCGTATATAAATAAGAACATAAAAGGTCATATGCTGCTGACACATCATGAGAGAAAGATATTTGTTTTGAACCGAAGAGCAAGGAGACAACAGCCCGGATTTTCCATTCTTTCTCAATAAGGTGTGTTGAAAATGTACCAGAAAATCTGTATTTTAGGAGTTAATGGAGAATATCAAAACAGGTGTAATTACAGAAAGTGTGGTTGTAGCTAATGGTAGGGTAAGGATAAACTACCATCATGCTCCTTTGCAGTTCATCAATGGATCCCAAACTTCTAGAATATTTGTTGCAGAAGGCCCACTACACCATATACTGTAGTTGGGCCTTTTGTGGAACTCCTTATGAAAGTCCCTGCGGTGTAACATGATAATATCTGTCCACAAGCTGCAAGTGAAATACAGTGTTTCATGCAGCACAGAAACATTACTGTGCTGCCCTAGCTTATGTTTTTAAAAGATTTTAGACATCAGCATGTCTAGGTTTAGATTTGAATGCTGCTAAAGGTGACCTAAAAACAGCTAAATGCAGGTTGCTGCTGAGGTGCAGACTCATACTAGCAGCTCTCTTCCTCAAAGTGTATCAGGTCTGTGGCCATGCAACTTTAATTTGTCCAGTGAGGAACAGGCCATTTGCACAAAAGTCTCTTCAGGTGGCAGCTGTTACTCGTTTTATGTAAAACCCTTACCCCAATGTTTTAGTGAAATGTCAAATAAATTCAAACAAACAAAAAAAATCACATTGTACATACTGTAGTTAATTTGTAAATTCATCCATGCAATGGAGTGCATGTATACACTAAAACCACATGTTCAAGAATTAAACAAATATTTATTGTTAAGTGGATACACTTTAGACGCACAAAAACGTGTTACCAAAATAAACATTACAGTGTAACGTATATTAATGCAAAAATGTGTTTAATCTGTTGTATAATATTTATGTTTAGTACCTAAACACTTGATTTACAGTGTATGTACTTCAGCGATGCAGAGATTACCGTAGATAAAAATGTTGTACCTGTGTGTCAAGACTATAATGATACATTACACTTTTTTTTATCTGTTTCCTTGAGTCGGTTTTCCTGGTAAGCGTCTCACTTTGGTGTAACCAGTAGAGGGAGCGTCATCTGCCAAATTTATTGCGGTAGCGGTTGGCACTCATACCGTTATTTCATCTCGTCAGCGTGAGACCTTTAGGTGTGTCACTCGTTGTAGTTTGTCAGCTGGGATAGAGACAAATGCTAAGACTTTATTTAAAAAACTTCAAATGTGCTATCGTATGTAATAGAATGAATCTTTTGAGTACGTTGTCGTTTAATTGCTGAAAACGCTTCTGATTTTAATCCAGTGAGCACACCAGCAAATCCTGCTTTACACTTCAGGTACTGTACTACTGTATTTATATCTTGACTACATTTCGCATGCATGGTTATTTAAGAAATATTGAAGTTGTGAACGACTTGAGTTTTTTGTGTTTAAGAGTGTAGAGCTTTTCAAAAAAAATATCTAGATGGCCTTGTAGAAAATTCTTATTCTTTTTTTTCAGAAAGCAGAGAAGGATGTTTTGAATGGTTCGGTCTAAGAAAAAAGGTAGTACTGTATAATAAATTAGCGGGGATTTAAATTCAGTTTTTACAATGAATCTGAGGAACATTGGACAGCATTTTATAAAGTAAATAATGTAAACTGACATTTAATTTATGCCGAATCCTGTGCCTTACAGAAATACTGGTGATAATATAACACATTACAAACACATTAGGACGACTTAAAACCTTGTGTTCAAAAGAGGAACATATACTTGGAAATCTTATGAAAATAATTCAGAATATAAATTCTAGCTTGTGTTCTTAAACTACAAGAAACAATTTAATAATAGAATTGGCAATGGGTCAAATGCTACAAAACTATAGCCTATTGTGTTTAAAAAATATCAAGGGAATAGAACTGAATACTTCGCCAATTCAATCCCAGCTCAACTCATATAGATTTGTTCAGAATTAGCTTCTATTAAGTATATGTAGATATTCTTGTGCATCAGCCACATTTAAAATGTAACCAGATTCACATAACTGTCACGAAGGTGCAGTTGGTTGAATCGGATTTAGTCCCTTTCATTGCATTTGTACCAATTTACTTTCATAAGGTTTAATACAAAACATGTTTAATCAATAGGGTTTTTTTAAACAGCACCTTGAATTCTGGAGTGAAGAATGACATGAGGTGTGAAGGGATACTCAGTCTCATTAATCGGAATGCAACAGACCTGGCCAGGTTTCACACCAGTACTGCTGCTGATACTCTGTGGTTGTGGTAAGTTATTGGGGTGTGGTCTCTTCTCTAGAAAGGCTGCCTCTCTTGAGCCTGTATTCCTTGTGCAGTCTTGGATACAAAAGCACCTACCAACCAATCTACTTTCAAGGAAGTCTTGTCCATTGTGATTGAAGCGGACTATAGCAAGGAGATAAAGCTTTGCTATATTACAGAATACATGCAGGGAGGTTATTTGCATAAAATAACAGTCCTGTGAGATGCAGCCCATTCATGCAAAAGTGAGTGAGTTCTACATACTACAGGTGTTTCTATTTTTTGTCATTACATCTTTTTTTTGATTGGGAGGTGACCTAGTGTATAAGAAACCCTTATGTCTCGCCCAATTATTCTGCCTTGGTAATACATTAAGAATATTTGTGGTAGCCCTTCTGTTTTGTATTGCTGTATTTGAAGATGGAACAATCTATTTGGTGATTTAATCATCATATTTAAAAAGTACTGAATACCAAATCAAAGCACATTTGCCATTACTGCTATTATCTACTATATATATATATATATATATAAGTGGCAAATTCTGTTTCTTTGACATGAAATCGAGAGGGAACCCAGCAAATCAGTTTCAGTCATGATGGGCAAGAGAGAAGGTCTGATTTACTTTGGAATAGAGGCCTGATAGTTGGCACTCCATACTTAAATATGATTTGACTTTAACAATTGCAATGAAACTGCTCATTTATTTTATGTTTATGTGTTACAGCTCTTGCAGAAATCCTTTTAAAGAAACCACGGCATGTCGCTTTAAGCAACCAGTCCATCTTTGTGGATTTCCAGTACGAAATCAACGAAACAGCCACTGGCATGACAGTTTTACTGGTGAACCTTCTCACTAACAAAACAGTGGCCAGTAAGCCTGTGCCGGTGAACCAGTCTGAAGGCACCATGGAGTTTGACTGTTCTTGCTTTGAATACGCTGGGAAATTTCAATTCAGACTTCAGCCTGAGAAGGGTAACCTAAGCCATAATGACACCCTGTGGTTGAGTGAGGTACTGCTGGTACAGTGGCCTTCATTTAACATTGATGTCAGAAGAACAAGCAACATAACTGGGAACTCCTTTCAGATAGGGATTTCTAGTACTGAAGAATATTTTTGTCCCTTCAGTATTAATTCATCAGCTATCTACCTGGAGGTCACCTATATGGAATATACTCAAGTGGGGAGGTCCTATGATGATAAAATGAAGGCAGCTATCAGAAAGCAAATTTCGCTTTTGAAAACCCAGTGGGTAGAACTGGCGTGTGTGTTCCCTTTCAGAGAGGGGAATTTTATCAAGGTTTCCCTGAGGTCCCGCCATGCTGATCTGGAGATCAAGTCTTCCGGACGGCTCTTTCTGTCCCAGGTTTTTAGGTATAGGTTACATATTGAAAACCAGCACACATTCAGCTGTGAGGCTTCTATTGTGGTATACCTGGTCACCCCTCCATGTGCTTCTACGGAAGGCAAGGTCATAATGTATCCATACAGTTCCAGCGCCACTGGGAAAAAAAACATCTTTGTGGCACAGGAATTTCTAACTAAAGGAAATAATAAAACTGAATTCAACTGCTCCCTCTTTTACCCTGGGAGAAATGAGTACTGTTTTGAGTTTGTTTTAAACTCCAGCCGCTCTGCCAGTGGGGCTCAGCGCTGCATTGTTGTACAACGGAACGTAGGTTTGTATTCCCTATTAATGTATATGTTTTATTATTTCTCAAGGGAGCATATTTAACACAGTGAAGGTATTTTAATTGTATGTACAGTTACTGCTACTAAATGTTCAGCCATTCACTTAACTAATGAGTTATCAGCCACTAAAATACATCGGTATGTTACTCATTTGCATGTTGTTACTTTATCATTCATTTGAGGATGTTTTGTTAACTAATTGGGCCCTAGTGTTGAATGTATTTCAGTGTAACACAATTATTCCAGTAAATCAATTAGATCTCACATTTTTGAATATGAATGATGGACACATTAGGGTGCATTTGATTTTTATATCTATTAGTGAACACAAATTGCCAAATGCTTCTGTACTCTTATGTGTTGCCCTTCCAGTTATTTAGGAATGCAGCCGACATTGTGGGTTGAATAAAATACGTTGGTTGCTTCTCGGAGATTAAAACTTCCAAAGCATATTTTTTATATAAATATTTGTCAAGAAAATGTATTTTTTACATTTCTGGTATTTACAAAAACTCAAACTCCAGAAGGTTTGAGCTTCAGCTCGCCCTTCGAGTGATAATCAATGTTTTTCCTATGACCGATGTGTTTTCAATGTCAGCTGTGTTCCTTCATGCCATCTCTTGAATTAAAATGCTGTGAAGCTCAAAAGTATGGCTTTTAAATAGCTGCAAGAATCCATCATTTCATTTTCTTTACTAGTAGCATATGAAATACAGTAAAATCGAATTCACATTATAATGTGTGCATGACTCAAGATATTACTTATTATTTGTTATGTTTTTAACAAAAATAGAAATTAAACATCCTGTACAGTGGGCTTTAAGGGTCGACATGCGGCCCACAGGTGCCCTAATTTTGTAAAATGATCAGTTTGGTGTTACTTTCACAAGAAAATATTGAATTTGCATAAATACCCTTTGCCCTGTAGCAACATGGAGTCAGTGGCTGCGGTGGAGCCCCTGCAGTGTGAGCTGTGGTGACGGGGTGAGGGAGCGGTACCGCGAGTGCCAGGGGTCCTCCTCAGAGAAATCACACTGTGCTGGAATTCACAAGGAAACTTCTCCGTGCTCGCTGGAGGAGTGCACAGGTACAGGACACTGAGGATAAAAAAACACATCGATTTCTTGTGTTCTAAAATGTTATTAACTTTAGTTTCATTCCAACTCTTTTCCTAATCATTTTTATAGCTGTGCCACAATTTACCATATACATTTACGAAAATTCACATTTCATTATACAAGCTTTAAGAGCCACCTAATATGGATTTCTTGTTGTTTAGATTATTATTAAATAATTATTAATATTATTAATTTCTTAGCAGACGCCCTTATCCAGGGCGACTTACAATTGTTACAAAATATCCCATTATTTTTACATACAATTACATTATTTTTTACACATTAATTTTACATACAATTACCCATTTATACAGTTGGGTTTTTACTGGAGCAATCTAGGTAAAGTACCTTGCTCAAGGGTACAGCAGCAGTGTCCCCCACCTGGGATTGAACCCACGACCCTCCAGTCAAGAGTCCAGAGCCCTAACCACTACTCCACACTGCTGCCCTTAGATTCACTTAATATCATTTACAGTTTCGGTCCTCTTGGTGACTATTTAAAATTTTAAAGCACCACTGTGATCTCAGTAGAACTCTTAGAATCATGTCTAACCTCTTAGAACATCTTGTGCACCGGAATGTAACCAATAACCTCCTCCCCCTGCTACACTCTGCCCCTAGTGGACGTAAGAAATACCACATGTGGTATTCTGTGTAGGGGGACAGGGCAACAGTTACACTCTGGTATACCAGGTGTACTTAGGAGATTTAGACATGAATCTGAGAGCTCTACTGAGGCCACAGGGATGCTTATAAAAGATAGGGAGTTATTAAAAATAGGATGCTGCTTGACCCCCAATTAGTTTCCTGCATGCAACATAAAATGCAAGGGTAATCAGTTAGGTCCTGCTACCTGTAACACAATGAGAGGTAAGAAAAATTGTTTTAAAGCCTTGATTATTGCAGGTTTAATAGCCTCTTTCTGCTCTGCAGCACTGCTTTCTTCCAGCTGTAGTTTACATAATGTATGTGTATTGAACCACATTTTGATAATAAGAAACCAAACAACAGTCTTACCATAATCCCCAATGGCAAAAATTAGATCTGTACATGGCAAAGGTACAGTAGCATATTAAGTTACTAAGTTAATTTCTTTCTTTTTTGAAACAACACAGCAATAAAGACAACAACTTTGGCACCACTTCACCCTCAAAGGACGCAAGCCAGCAACATTGTGACTGTGGCCGGGATTTCCGTATGTTTGTTTATCATCATCTCCACCATCTTCATCACGGTATGGAGGAAACTATGCAGGGTGCAGAAGTGTAGCTCAGTGAGGCACAACTCTGTGCATTCCCCAAACTTCAGGAAGAACTCAGATGAGGTCAACATCTACCATGAGAGCCAGCAGCGAGAGAGCTTCTCTGAAAGCCTTGATGTGAACCCAGATTCGGCAGACGATGGCATAAACATGACCTCAGGCTACAGAAGGAGCCAGCACTTTCCTCTGGAACAGACTATACCTATCAGTGGTGACCCCCAAGCAAGCGTTCAGAAGATCATGCCCCCAATTTTTGGGTACCGACTTGCCCATCAACAGCTGAAGGAGATGAAGAAGAAAGGTCTGAAAGAGGCGACGCAGATGTACCACGTATCCCAGAATCCCCTCAACGACACTGTTCTGGATGCCACCACAGTGCCACCCATGGACAAGGAGAGTCAAGAGGAGGCCAACCTGAACAGGTTCCGGATCAAATCTCCCTTTCTGGAACCCAAGGTCCCTCACTCCAGTCTTCAACCAGAAAGGGTTAGCCCAAAAGTGGACTTCAGTGTTCCTCAGCGGAATCCAGGGCTCCTCTCTCACCCAGCGACCGCTCGGTACAGCAGCCATAAATACCAGGACGACTGGGTGGAAATGGTTGACCGAAGTTATCTCAGGAACCCTAATTTCAGGAGAACAGCGAGCTTTCATGAAACCAAACAGTCCAGGCCCTTCAGAGAAAGAAGCATGTCCACCTCTACACCCAGGCAGCTTTCTGTCTACAGCTCCAGGGCTAGGGTAGTGGACCAGCCATTGGAAAGGGGAGGAGTTAGGCCTAAATCTCAACTAGGGGATGCCAGAGCTGATAGATGTTCACCTTGGAGTGGCAATGTGTCACCTACCGAGGCTTCTGCGTATTACCCACATGCAGGTCAGCCTGGTGCCGGCGTCAATAAACATGACCTGTTAAGTGGCCGCCAGGCTGAGGGCTGGACTGCAGGAGTGGACATAGTAGAACCCAACAGAAACAGGAGAGGGCCTTCACCCAGTCACAGGAACATAATGGCCAGGAAGAGGAAGGAGGCTGATTCTTCTGCGACATACAATCGCCATAGGAGTGCCACCCTAAGCCCCTCACAATACAGGAGAGACAAGTGCCGGAGCCTCCCACTGGATCCTGAATACACCTTGTATGACAGTTCATCCTATGGTCTCACTGAATCAGAGCGCCGCATGATTGACTTATCTGGGTACTTCGGATCCAATGGAGAAGAGGAGGAAACTGGTGCCCCCAGCATTGAGAAGATGGTGATATGAATGTTTATGCCCTGCTTAGAAAAGCAATGCAATAAATACCATTTACATCAACAGTTCTTGGTACAGTCAGCACCGCTTTATCAGGACGCCTCGATAGAAGTAAAAATATCCCACATAAGCGGTAGTGCCAATTAAACGAGAGGCATTTGAGACAACCTTAGTCACACTTTTTTGTTTCTAAATGAAAAGAAAAAGAATGAAATCACATCACATTATGATTACATGTTAAATACATAATTTAAAATACGAGTCAATTGTTTTTTTTTACTCCTAAACAAAATTAATATGCCTTTTATTTATTTTAAGAATGAAATCACATCTTATCACAAAGCGAGGCACCTGCAATGTTGACATGCCAACTTTCTTTGCAACAGCAGCCTGAGAAACCACAGGAGACTCCTTCTTCAAGAGTTCAATGTGGTTTACGCAATTTACTCAAGTCACAGCATAATCATGTACTCCCTGCACTGTGCACATGAACCGGTCTTGCTCTGAAAAGCGATCTTTGTTCATTATTTGAAAATACTGTATCCTAATTAAACAAAGTGATGTGCCAGTTAAACGACAGATATAGTAGTGGGAAGAACCGTCTTCCAGAGTTCTATCCCATTCAAGCAGCAATTCTGATTAGGCAGCACCAACTGTATCTACATAAAAGCATTGAACTGTTCCGTCTTTCCTGGATGTGTAACATAACCAAATTCAAAGGTAGTTTCAATAACATTTTGAGGACAAGAAGTTTGTATATGCATTGACTTTATTATTATTATTATTATTATTATTATTATTATTATTATTATTATTATTATTATTATTATTATTATTCATTTTAAACCAACATTTTATTTTAATAATAAACCTATTTTGAGGAACACAGATAAAGATATTCCTATAGTCTGAATGGTGGTGAGACAAAGATACAACATTTACATTAATATTCTTCAGTCCCTGTAATAATTGTTGATAGGTTTTATAAATAAAATAAGAATTTTATTGTGTGATGCATTCTAGGTTCCTGTACCAAAAATATGCACAGATACAACACTATTTTTACTCAATATTCCTGTTACAGATATTTCTAATGACACATGATAACTAAACAGTCGCTGTATATGCACACATAACAATGCACTTAACTTTTTCTGAACCACTGTACACTAGTTGAAATGTTTGTCAACTTGATTCACCTCAGAATGTATGATTACATGAATACACAGCTTACCTCAGTCTAACAAACAGTATAATATCAAATATAGAGTATACGTTAATAAGGGTCTTTCCACCTGAAGTAAGACAGAGTGTGTGTTGACATATTGACATGTGCTCTGTGAAATTCAAATACATCTGAACCTAATAAAACTACTAAAACATTCCCTATGCCTCTAGACAGTTCTGGGGCATTACAGGAAGACAGCCTAGGCTTCTGGATTGATCTACAATGTTCCATGTGGAAAACATTCTCCAAATGTGATTTACAAAATTGCTTCTAAGGTTGCCGGAAAGCTGACCCGTGTTTCATGACATTTACAGAATACAGACTTTTGCAGTTTGAAAAGTAGAATTTTAGCAGTAATGATGGGGTGGCATGCTGGAATAGCCTTGGTGACTCAACTGAAAG
This sequence comes from Acipenser ruthenus, assembly GCF_902713425.1. Lineage (NCBI taxonomy): Eukaryota > Metazoa > Chordata > Actinopteri > Acipenseriformes > Acipenseridae > Acipenser > Acipenser ruthenus. The sequence goes on along the minus strand of NC_081196.1, from coordinate 17,048,271 downwards.
CAGGATGTCTTGTTCCCTGTTTGGGATAGAGCTGTTCATTCCACATTCTGCTAGATCGGGCCCCCGTCTCCACTCCCCAGACTGTCCATGAAGTACGGAGGCCTGACCTTCATGGTTGTGAATTTCAGGGAGTGCCACCACCCCCGCCAGGTGAACCAGAGGACCCCGTTGTCGTGTTTGGCTTTGTATTCCCCTCTCTTGTAGTACTTCCCATTAAGGTTGGCTGCATGACACCTCAACAGAAAAAACAAAATGTATATATATATATATTGTTGGGAGAGCAGATGGTATTCTGTGAAGTTCCATTACAGGTGGTGTTCAGAGAACATGAACTGCTACAGTGCCATATTCATATTTAACCTCAATCACTGACACAAACTTTGCACATTTCTATATTTACAAACCATTCAAGAAAAAATGGTCTGGGAATAGTTCATGTAACAAGCTTCAGCTGGCCAGGCACCCTCAAGGCCCAGCGGAGATTTCTTCTGGGTTCAACATGTGAAAACAGGTCAATGACTGCAGGAAAAGTGCTGATTCTTGATTTTCAATGACACCTGAGATGTTCACTTTCATTTCATCATATAATGCTGTTCTTATCCATTAGGTTTTTACCTGTTAAACCACCAGCCTCCTTTGTTTTCTTTGGCGCAGTTGCCCTGTATGAATCTGTCATGGTCTGCGTCAGGGGTGCTGAACTGCATGCTGTTGTGAGATGCAGACCATTGCTGTTCCACATTGCCTCCACCCGACAGTGCGTCACCAGCAGTTCCACTGTAGAGGCCAAACTGCAGCCTGTAGTTATCCTGAAATACATGAAAAACAACAAATGCCATGAACCATGAACTAACTGGCCACCAGCTGTGGCTGCGATTACTGGTGGCTTCTTATTCAAGACACTCCTATAGTTCAGGTGACCACACAGAGAGGCTTTATTCTGTCACTATGAGCTAATTATCCTCTGATGAGAAAAGGGTTTTTTCTGCATTCTTTTTTCTGTCTCTAGTTCCATCTCTCTTATTTGAGAGATGTCCTCTTATAGGACACTGCTGCTGTACTCTTGAGCAAGGTACTTTACCTAGATTGCTCCAGTAAAAAAACCCAACTGTATAAATGGGTTCTATGTAAAAATAATGTGGTATCTTGTAACAGTTGTAAGTTGCCCTGGATAAGGCCGTCTGCTAAGAAATAAATAATAATAATAATAATAATAATAATAATAATAATAATAATAATAATAATAATAATTTGTTTTGATGTGCGATAAGCATGCTTGACCATGAAATGTGCAACGTGATTGAATAAGATCTGGAAGTACTGTTATGCATTTCAATTACGGTTACAACACTTTGTGAACTTCACAAATGTGCCACTAGGTGTCACTGCAGCTATTACTACTCTTGCTTTGTGTTTTGTTCAGCAGATATCTAATGATTAATATACAGATGAAAACTGTAGCCCATCATTTTTCTTTTTTTTTTTTTTTTTACCTTTTTGGTCAGATTACACATCACATCCTGGATTCAACTAAATACATCACTTAAAACGATATCACAAATTATTTTGTAAAATCTTACCCCACATCCCTTTCAATCATTTATCTAATTTATTGTAAGCAATAGTGAATATCACTGCAATATATTGTGGTAGGGGACTCAAAATAAACACACATGATTTCCTGTTCCCTGTGTAAATCTGTAATTGCATTATCTTACACTTTAAGAATATGATATATGGTATGTTTATTTAGGCTACATGCAGTAGAAACAAACAATCAGACTGAAGTGTAGAAAACAATGCAAATTATTTGTATAGATTTAACTTACTGGTTTAAGAGCAGTATATCAAAGTTGTAAATTGTAAACCTATGAGTTGACCTCCATCATGTTGCCGTTAGGGGTTAGTTCATGTAATATAATGTGCTACCTGGTGGTCATTGAAGGGATTTCAACACTAATTTATTTTTAAATACTGAAGGGGTAGCCATGGCAACGTGTGTGGTTACCACTGTATAGCCTGTAAATGTATCCCTTTCAAAAATCAATATATAAAACAATAAACTACAATGACCAGGTCACCTCCCAAATAATGAATGTATCAGAAATGATTCTTGATCTTTAGACATTCTGTAAAGTACATTTAACAGTGTTCACCAGATTGTGGTACATTTACAAAGACTGTTTGTAAGACCTTTTCAGCAGCAATTCTGAAGTTTTCATAGAATGCATGAGCCTCCGCCCCTGTCCAGTCCATCAGCTCTATCTTCATCAAACTGCTCTCTGGTGTGTGAAAAGATATTTGTGAAGACCACAAGACAACCTGCAGTAATAATGAAGCTATTCCAGTGAACAGCAGAGATATGCAGGCCTGCAGATACACAATACCACTACATTTTACATTTTATTTTATATATTTTCTTTCTTCATCAAACTGTTAGAGATTGTTGTTCAAAGACAACACAATTTTAGAGCAGGAATACTACCAGTATCAAAATGTATTTTTGTAGAAAAAAAACAAAAAAACATTATTTAAATAACTGATGAGTTAAAGCTTTGTGAATATACTCACTTGTAGTGTATATATAGGAGCATACTTCCTGTATATGTGCACGGTTTTAAATACTAGTTGTAAAAATAATACATAATGTAGCCTCACTGTAATCTGAACCAGTTTCTCAGTATTGCTGATAATCTGTACTATAATAAAAGATCTTGTCTAGCCCTTCTTTTGGTTTTGATATTTTATCAACAATTGGTAACAACCTTTTATACAGGCATACAGAGCTAACTGCAGATGTTTTACACACTCACCAGCACACAGAGCTTTTTTTCCCCTAGTTTTACTGGCATTATTGAGTTATTTCCTACAGTGATCTTACCACTCAAGAGAAGTGTATACATGTGTTCATTGCCCAGCCAATACTCATCGTTCTTCATTTTAAAATGGCCAAACCCATCTTTGTAATCACTCCACCCTCTAAAAAGTAGAAAAATAATGAAATTGGCTTTTTGAATTGGTTATACACCAGTAGGTCTGTCCATGTTTAAGAGTAAGTGCATCTTTATGAACATTTCCTAATTCTATTTTTCTCCTTGGTTACAAAACCGTAAATATGTTTAGTTTCAGTGAGGACACATACAGTTTAAAGTATTTTAGAAGTTATACAGTTAAGCATTAATAACCTCCTCAGCAGACATAACAAACTAACACAAGGACATCTACAGTTCCGTTATTTAGCAGGTGATGTATTGTTTTATGAACAAAACATTCTGAAAATCAAACAAAGCCGTTTTCTGTTGAAGTGGTATTCATTTGGTAATTCCAAAAGGGACATCAGTCATAAGCTGTGCCAATATTTATTTATTATTGGGCTGAAGAAGGCCTTGAACTAAAGTGACTGCAATTATATTCATCATGGCGTTGAGAAAGGCGAACCCAGTACCTGTTAAAATCCACACCTCCATTTCTCCTCCGTTGCAGTATAGTCCACCCGCCCCCGTCCTCCATGTCGCAGTACACAAGGAAAGGCTCAGCAGCAGTCTTGGGCTTGATGCGATAGTACCCACTTGGAGCCTTCTGTCTGTCATACAACATAGAGCAATCTGCATGGGAAGAAACTCAGAGTCAAGCCAAACCTTACTGCTATAACCTGTTACAGTGTAAGAACCTACCAGTACTCATTTCACTCTGTCAAGAAGCAATGAAGGCAGCAATCAAAAATGACAATTTGAATCAACACAGTATTTAGTACTCAGACCTAACTCCTCAACTACCCCCAACAGCCATTCTTTCAACAAGTAACTAGATACTTATTTCAAAGATGATCTCCCTTAAATTATTCAAACAGAAGAAACAATGTTGATTCATTGTTGTTATATTGTTATTATTTTTAAATGTAAACATCTACACTAGCCTCAAATATATTTTTAGAAGACATCTAATCAGATCAATTATTCAATGAAATGCAGAAAAAAAGGAAGCCAAGTATAAGGTAAAACTATAAGAGACTACAGTAAGTCAATTAGACAAACGTTTCACAGTACACTGAAAATGGGCAAAACATTTGTCAACTTGACATGGTTTCTTCTACTTCTACCTTTGTTTTATAATTTACTTTTACCTTTGTTTTATAATTTAGCGTTTGGAGAGTTATGGATGAAAATACAAGAAGCATGTTGCTGTTGATAACAAAGCCAGCAGACACACTGAAATCAGAAAACTAAAAGTGCATTAAAAAAAATGTAAGGATGAAACTCAGGGTTACTGTATATGGGATCAGGGCATTAGGATTGCACTCTGCACACAGGACCATGCTTCCAAAGGCAGTGAGTGTTTGCTCTTATGTACAAATACTGCACAGAAGCTCTAAGACACATGGCACTGATGTGGTACCATGGTACTACAGCAAATTACCAGTGTCTATTGGTTCGCTCCATTGTATCTGTAGTTGTGTTACCATTGTCCTTATATTGCTATAGTAGCATACAGTAGTTGTGCCATCCACTGCTGGTCATTCGGCTTTAATACCCACCATGGTCATAGACAATGAGGTTCCCACTGGTGGTTGGCAGAAGCGTCATGTGTTCATTAGTTTCCTTGGTTGAATTTTGTGAAAGCACCCGACTGTACATCCAGCTGTTTTCTCTGAGTTCCTTCATCTGCCACTCTCCGATCAGTAACTGATTCTGTAGACCTTTAATCTTGCGCTGGAGTTCGGAGATGTCTAACAAGCATGATTCACTTTCCTGTGGGTAGAACATTGATGTCTTTAGCCAAACATGATCTTGCTATATATTAGTTTCTTATCAAAGAAGTATAGCTACCCAAAATATCAACTGCTGTTTTGCTTTCAAGATTTTCAGTGTGGAAGAAAAAGTATTTCCTTTTAAAGGTGAGGTCCCTACAGTTTTACTATTGATTTTCCTCGCCTTTTTTAGGTGCATTGAGTGTACGAGGTGATAACAGTCTTCTGAGTGAATACTAGTTCAGGTGACTTATCTACAAGTTCACTTGATGTGCCCTACTTTTATAGCTCTTAAAAATCAAGTGGTTTGGTCTCTGAGTCCTTTCCCAGTTAAAACACTACTGGGCACATGCTGTGGTGTCCTGCTCCATCACATCCTCTGAAAGAAACACTCTGTCCAGCACACAGAACTAAGAGACTCTAGTACCTGCAGCTCAACACGGAGGAGAAGGATACTCTGCAGTGTTGTACCTTCAGAGGTTAAGGTACAAGGTTAGTGAGAATTGTACTTAATACACAGGGGTTAGTAAAAGACAATTGAAATAAACGTAGCACATGGTGCTGTACATACTGAAGGTCTGGGTGCAGCAGTAGCTTGGCTCACAATAAGCAGAAACAACATCAGCATCATGTCAGCTCCTTTAGATTGCAAAAAGATGTATTTTAACAGCATTGTGTAGTACTTTCTCAATGGGGTCCAAAGACCCCACAGAAAAAGGTTGGTTCAAACAATTGGGTGGAATCTGGGCTCACATAATCTTTGTAAGTTTACATTAGAGACTTTTTCTCCTGCACTATAAAGACTCACATAAGTAACCCTGTTAAATTGTGTATCTGTCATTTTTATGCATTATAGAAAATTGGTATGAAGAAGAATGAACATCTTTATAATGCAGTTTAAAACCAATACAGATGATATCAGGACCAACATCTGGAGCTTCTACATTAATAAAAAATACATATACCCAGAAACTTACCTTTACATGAAAGGCATGTGTGGATGGGTTCTGCAGCATGGAATATACCCTTGGAAGCCTATGAGTGGTAAATAAATGCTGCTGTTATTTCACTTCTTATATGTGCTCCTCGTTCCAGATGGATCACATTAGAACTATAGATAATATTACATCACTGCCTTTCAGGCCTGGAATGGCAAGCAAATACCAGGTTAGTGTTGGTCTCACCAGCCAAAAAATAAATTAAAAAAATCAACGGGTCATATTTTCAAAGCATTCACTTTAAAAACATGTTTTTTTTTAAAGGAGAACAACTGTTTTTTAAAAAAGGAGAACCAAATAACTATGTAACAAAAAAATCAAGGTCTCTTTAGCATTTTGAAATTATTTGTATTTATATTATTTTTTTTAATTATTATTATTGTTTTCTAAATTATTTTACCCCTTTTTTCCCAAGCCGACTGCCTACGCCAGGGGTGAGCAATTCCGGTCCTGGAGGGCCGGTGTGCCTCCTGGCTTTTGTTCCAACTTTGCCCTAAATTACTTAATTGGACCAATTATTACCAATTATTTGTCTAATTAAGTAATTTAGAACACAGTTGGAACAAAAGCCAGGAGGGACACCGGCCCTCCAGGACCGGAATTGCCCACCCCTGGCCTACGCTCAGCCCATGGAGTACAAAGTCCAGACCTGCAGGTTTCTGCTTGAGTTCACTGGGCACCTGGACATTTCAAACAAGAAAATATACACGGAATTGATGCTGGTGAATTTGGTTTTGAAGAACATGTCTCCTTATCTAAAATAAATATGCATAATACATATATCAATCTTGTAAACCCTGATATCGATGTGATGCAGCTATCTGAAATGTCTTTGCCTGAGATAGATTAGATTTAGGTTGCTGTGTATGTTAATTCCCCTTTATTGTAATAATATGCCAAAGACTGGAATTGTTTTTACTGTATGCTTTAACACTATTTTCAAAATAGTGCTGCAAAATGTGAAAATAAAGAAACTTTGTTTTGGCAATAGTTTATCCAAATCTTGCCTTGCTGAGAGAGGCAGGATGAAATGGCACAGTTTGAGAAGTGAAAACTGCTAGATTTACAGACAGATGAAATTCAATCACTATCTGTAGCTGGAGGCTGGTCAAAAGGTACCATCAACCTGGATAAAGGAATCCGTATCTTAACTTAATTTGTCTTAGTTAGTCTAATCAACATCACTATCTACAACGTGTCCAGTAGGATTGCAGCATCCTATCCTGAGATAATACATTTGCAGTTAGTCCTTTTGCATTTTGTCATAAGATCTATGCATGGTAGTGGTACTCAACTCTGACCCTTGAGATGTAGTGCAGTCCTGGTCTTTATTCCAACTAGGTCCTAAATTAATTAATTGCCTCTTAGCAGCTTTAACTACATTAGAACCTGCTTAGAATAAAAACCTGGACTGGATTAGATCTAGATTAAAGTTGAGTACCACTGCATCAGGGACTACTGATATTCTGGTCCATACTTAATCCAGGCTGGTGGTAGCTTCTGACCAGCCTCTAAACTACAGATGGTGATACATCTGGATCCAGATGTTGCTTCTTTCAAATAGATCATTTTAGTTTATAACTTGCTAAATCCCACCATTCTGTATATTTCAAGACAGTCTTGTTCTAAACTTGCTAAATTGTTCAACAACTTACATTCTTCAGAAATTGATGGTTTAAGGATACCTATAAAACCTGCTGGATTGTGGATCTCCAGGACCAGGGTTGGCCACCCCTGTTCTATTGCAAAATCTAGTCTCATTTTCATATCTGTATGTATTATTAGTTTTCTTTGGTGGCAGCTTTTCAATGTAAACCACATTCCTATAACCTCCTTTGAATGATCCTATTAATGGCTGTGCAATTCTTTTAGAAGTGATGGTAAATAGATATTCCCCTGATAACACAACACTCCTTGCAAAGGGGTTCAAATGTTCCCTGTAATGCTGCAATATCTGTTGCACTGCACCCATATAAATATTGAGTTTTTCCACAAAATATTCCTTTGACTACATACAGTATGTCTTTTTTTTACACTGGTTAAACCACAGTTCTTAATTTGTTTCACTGGTTGCTTCCACATTATTTTTAAAGCGATTAGCAGATAAATAGTTACTAATCCCAATTTCTACCAGATTTCAAAGAAATACCTGCTACAAAGGAAAGGAAAATTCATAAAATGTAGGAATTACTAAATTCTGAGCAATAAATTGCTTTTCAACAAAATAGGAGTTAATAAAAGATCGGAGAAATGCTTTTAAAATACTGTATATGCTGTTTAAACAATCTCGTTTTTTATTAGGCTCCAAATGTCTTTCTTTCTTAAAGCTATATTCAAACAAGAATAATGACGCCTATGTATTACTATTCTGCAGGAATTAAGAAATAATTTTGGATGCTGATGAATTTGTTTTCGAGAACTTTTTTTTTTTAATGGGAAAAAATAATATGTATAAATATATGAGACTGGAATTGTTTCTACTGTATGCTTCGTTCACTATTTGCTAAATATTGCAGCAATTTGGTAATAAATAAAGCTTGTTGTGGCAATAGCTCATCCAAAGCTACCCTACTTCGCTGAGAGTCAGGATGAAATAGCAGAGTTTGGGAACATAGCTGAGGAAGTGAAAACCGCTACGCCTGCAGACTACAACGGTGAGACAGAAAAGGAAATATAACCCTTATTATCAACCTTTGAACCTCATTTCTTCAAGACAACGGAAGAGTCACAAGACATTTCACATATTCAGTTTAAGAACAGGAACATTCTCTGGCTTTTGTGGCGTTAAAAAACGAGAGTTAATTTTAGGAAAAGCTGAGCTGAAAATGTGTGTTTGAGGAGAAGCGGAAGCTTTTTTTTTTCCAGAAGTTGGTGAGCATATTTCTTCATTGTGCTTTTTAGGACAGACTGTTGTTCAATAAAATTGATTAACGTTGCAAATGAATGTGCAATAAGAGCTTTGTATTTAAACTCCGGGATTAACACCGGGTTTTTAGTATCACGGATCAAATACTTACTGTACCAAAAGTGACTACAGTAGTCAGTACTGTATATGTATTTTAATGAATGGAATGCATTATGTAAGCTGTTACTTATACTACTTTTTCGGTTTTTAATTAGGTGTTTGTAAATTATTTGTGAATTATTTTTCCAAATAGAGAAAAGGCGTGTTAGTTTTGTTACTTGGTTATTATTATTATTTATTTCTTAGCAGACGCCCTTATCCAGGGCGACTTACAATTGTTACAAGATATCACATTCTTTTTATATACAATTACCCATTTATACAGTTGGGTTTTTACTGGAGCAATCTAGGTAAAGTACCTTGCTCAGGGGTACAGCAGCAGTGTCCCCCACTGGGGATTGAACCCACGACCCTCCGGTCAAGAGTCCAGAGCCCTAACCACTACTCCACACTGCTGCCGGTTCTCTTAAAAGCCACTATATAAAAAATGGGGTTAGATTGTTATCTGGTTAGGCTTGCTTGGGTGAACTGTAACAACTTCCACTATTATTTAGGAAGTATCTCACTCTCTTGTCAGTGCTAAACTATTTCCACTAGTTTTTACAGTACATTAACAAAACCCAAAATTATTAATATTGTAAATGTAGATTAAAGAGAAACACTTTCTAGGTAACCAGATATGGTTTGTTGATTCACTGAAGGCTATAACTCTGGTATAATTTATAAGGAGAATGTGCTCTACAGGCAATGGATGTGGTATGTGGTTATGTTTTGGTGGTTTCTGGCAGACTTGCAAGCTTTTACAAAGGGAACCTCCTTTGGTGTAAATGCTTCTATGCAACTTTTTAAACAGATTAAGATGCATCTTAATGATGCTGTTGAAGTCAGAGCACATGAATGTGAGAATATCAGCAATGGCATTTAGTTTGTATATACTTTGACTAAGGCTGAACTACATGTAGCTGAGACAGCAAAAACGCAGCTCAGTTTGCATGAATGAACATAGGACGTTGTTCCCACAAAAGACTTTTAAAACTTCTGCACTGTTTCCTATTGCTGTCTGCCGTGTGCCACTTACTTATCTTTTAAACACTGTTAAGTTTCTTATTATGAACTTCCATCAAAATGTTTAGTGCTATTGTTCAAGAGAATATCCTGAAGAGATGTACAAGTCAGTTATATGGATGTGGTACCACCCAATGAACACCATGGTTGTTTAGCAAACTGCCCTTTCGAGTAAAACGTCTGTTATGACAGGTGATGATGACATCACCACAATGTATGTGACATACTAAGAAAATCTCATGCCACAATGCGCTTCAGTTATAAATTACTGTGTCAGAGTGCTGGAAACACTGATAAGACACCAAGCTACTGTATATCCAGGATACTGGTATGTATCCAGAAATTATATTTTTATATTTTTAGCTAATGTCTGGAGGAAGGCCACACCTAAATGTATGTAAACTTTAACTGTTGTAAATATTGGTGGAATTATTTTGTATCAGCTTCCCAGTAAAATATGTTAACAATGCTGTCACATTGACCAAACAGAATGTAACATACTACAAAGAACTTCCTGAAAAAATCATGTGTTAAATGTGAGCCTAACCTGTACTGTTTTCACAGCACTAGTGGTTTTAAAGAGAAAATAAAGACATAAAACCTTTGTCACTGGCAAGATGGCATCTGTGAGATACGATCCTGGGTCAGATACCAGAGAAGTTAATGGGTGAGTTAGCAGCCTTGCAACATTACTGTATAAATAGCTTGATTAAATATTAACTTGGATGGTCTTCTAGCCTGAGTTACCATTACCCGTTCCCCTCAAATACTGCCCCTAGTGGATGTAAGAAATATCACATGGGTCACAGGGGCATTTTTGAGTTTTAAACAGTCACCAGGATGTGATGAGAAAAAATGCTGTACAAAGTGATTCTAAACAACATCAATAATATTTTATAGCTGCACCAATTTGCACCTGAACTGCTTATTTTTTGCAGACTGATATTTACTGCAGCTTTGTTACCTCTTTTCTAGCTTCGGTATAGAAGAGAAGGTTGAGGCAAACATACACATTGATGATGGTAAAATGGAGACCAGTGAAACAGACACAATGTATCAGTAAGTATGTTGTTACTATCAAACACAGGTAAAGCAGAAGTCATTTTAAAGTAAAAATGCAGTACATGAAAAATGCAGAACCCATTGATTGTGTGACTGACATGTATAGCAGAACATGTACTAAATCTGACTCAGGACACAAATAAATCACTTTGATGGTCTCATGTTACATTAATCCATATCAAACAGCTACTGGTACCACACCATCTGGAACAGTTTGCCTGTTTGAGAGAAGCCAAGGACTGAATATCAGGGGGTACACAGGTGAGGATTAGATGCACTCACTGAGCTATGAAGTGAGGCTCCTGATTAGCCACAGTCTTATGTAATAGTGAATAGCACTGTGTTTTAGGTAAGTTATTATAATATGATTCTTTTCTCCTTTAAAGTGGACTCTGGTGAAGTATGGACCAGGACTAAAAAAAACATATAATCAATGCAGTGCCTTTATGCTGTTTCATTCTAGTTTTAATACACTGTCCTTATTGAACCTACAGACAAATCAGAAAGATGATTGCTCCCTTTGTGATGTCATTTGGATTTCGGTAAGTTTTTTGTAAGATTACCACAGTAAAGGGTATTTATGAATCTCATGTTTGTTTGTTTTTTTTTGTCATCTAGAGCTCTTGTCTTAACCTGGGTAACTTGCACAGAAATGTTGGTGTTTCATGTGCTTTCCCCAGGCTTGTACCTTGCATTTACATTGCATGACCACAATTTGACGTGATTTACAATGCTTTACTGTTCTTTCACTAAGATTCTGCCGTGAATTGCTACACTTTGTTTTGTTTTGCTTCTATCATGATGTAGATGCATTCTTGAATTGTTAAAGTTATCAGTTCAACAAGAGCTTGATTGGTCTGTGAATAATGAGCATTAAAATGCGTACCAGAAACCCATCTGCCAACAAAATGGTATAAATTCTGTTGTGCTAAGCAATCTGCAACAACTGCATGTTGCAGACAGGGAATCTGATTTTCACTTTTGAAAATGTGGTTACATTATTTAAAACCACATTTAAATGGACTTTAATCGGGTAACCAGTTTTTATCATATTCCATGTAATACGTTACTTAAAAAATAAATAGATATCACGATCACTATTTACAAAAGTAACATTGATTGATAATAACTTATTTATAACTTATTTATCTCCATTTCGAGTCTAACCTTAATCTAACAAAACATCTGGGGTGTAGTAATCAGAGGATAACTCTTGTTGTTGACAGACCAACTCTGAATAATCATTTGTTATTTTTTGTAACTAAAACAGATCAATTTAGCACAGTAAGAAGCGATGAATCTGAACAATGTGTGAAATATTTCTTGGAATTGATGTTTAAAAATGTCCTGTTACTCTTTTTTTTTAAAGGAATACATGAATGAATCACAGCGATGCCCTGTCAACAGATTCCAAATTGAAGTGTATAATACAAGCAACAACAAAAAAAAGCCTTATGTATTACTTCTTTTAGGGAGTGAAATAGTTTCAAATCATTGACACAATTAAACAATTGTATTTGTATTCTCTTGTAGGATTTTTGGTATGCTGCTTATAATTGTTGATATCACCGTGGTCATTGTCAACCTTGCCACTTTAGACAATGCCAGTATCTTTGAGGGGATTTCTCTGGGGATCTCTTTCTTCTTCCTTGCTGATGTGCTATTGAGAGTCTACGTGGAAGGGTAAGCTAAAGGCAAAAGGAATTCATTTTGTGGGCTTAGTTGATCCCTCAGCAGACTGATAAGTCCCATATATTTACTGCAGTAAAAGTCTTTGATAAAATTATTCACATTTGTGTATTCCCACACCAATTCCACCAAAACAGGTGAAGTTTATCCTTGACAACAGGGAAATAGTAGTGATGACCTTCTTAAATTTTTACTTCACAAATACTAAAAACTACACACCGTGTTGTGATGAAAAAAATGATAATTCCTTTGCACTGGTTCCTCAGGTTTTCAGAATATAGCTATTAGGGAACAAAAAGACAATACTACTAGGTTACCATTATAATATCATTGCTTAACCTTGAGGTACCATGAGTAGACTGCAGAATATACATTTTTGGTACAACACTGCAGTTGAAAAGTTGGTAACGTTTTATATTAAGGTGCTACTTATTAATATTTTATAAATGTGTTAAATATATAATAGATCCTTTATGTAATATATTGTTAATAAAACATTATATATGGTTTATAAGCATGCAATAGCCATATACAGACTTACAGTTTTATAAAGGACACAGTTTTTAGCCACCTGTTGTACTCTGGGATGTTTAAATGTAATTTTGTCTATGGCTATTGCATGGTTATATACCATGTATAATGCTTTATTAACAATCTATTACATAGTTATTAAGCATATATTATATATTTATAAATGCACCTTAATATAAAGTGTTACCGAAAAGTTTCTGCAAGTTTCATCACAATGAAAGCTGGAACAGTGACTGTTAAGTTAATAATGCAAAGAGGAAAATCAGTTTGAAATCATATTCTGTGTTGCATGAAAATGAAGATGAGCGGGGATTAATTGATCTTGTGCTACATGTGTTCCAGGTTCAATACCTACTTCAGTTCTAAGCTGAACATTGTCGATGCCTGTATTGTTTTTGTCACCCTGGTCATCGCTATGGTGTTTGCCCTTTCCGATGTCTCTGGAGTAGCACTCATTCCCAGGTATGTGACCATTATATAAATATATAGTACCCTTCAATAAGCATCAGCACACCCTGGCCGTGAATGTTAAGTTCACGGAATAGAAAAAGTAGCATAATACAGCATCTATGCTATGGGAATTGCATTTTGATTGCTGACAGTAGTGTAGTATGCGGTGATACATTGATGTTATGGTGCTTGTAATCCTTGCTGGAATGAAGAAACATGTTTTTTATTTAAATTCCACAGCCTTTAGTCACACTGACTTATCACAACGAGAGACGTGTTTTGCCACCTGTTTGCTGCTAAACCATTTTCTGCATGGTAGAAGAAAAAAAAACAGCTTTAGAGTGGATTGGGCAGAACTGACACCAAAGGTTATGGCAGCATGCCTGAGTGAAAGAAACATTTAGCTGTCCACAGAGCCTGTTACAATGAATTCAAACAGGTGTCCTTTCTAGCGAGGAAATGCTTCTGGAAAGGGCTGTTTGTTCAGTTTTATAGCAATATTGTGGGTCTCCTGTTAGTACCTTGATCCTCACTTCACCACAATAAGCCTTGAGAAATATTTTCAAAAAACAATTTTTACTGGAACATTTAGGAAGCATGGTAAATAATGATGGAATCAGAAACAACAAAGTATATTATATCCTTTATTCAGACATTTTTAAAGACGTTTTAAATAAAGTTCATTAAATGCAGTTCATTAAATCTTTTTCAGTTGTTTTTGTTGAATGAAAAGGAAGATGTATCTCTTTAACTATCAGAGTTTTGCTGCATTTACCATCCTATCAGAAAAGCTGAATGGATTTCACCAGGAGCAAAATAGAAAAACAAGCATGAAATGTAAGCCTGATCGAAACATAACGTACACTGATGTTCCACCAGGTCAAGCAGACCCCAACAGCACCAGACCCTGCAAAGCTCTGTCCATAAAAACATGCTGGTGGCCAGGCTAAACTGTTTCTTTTCCATTTTTTTTCAAGGATGTTATCCTTCCTGAGAGCAATGAGGGTCTTCATCCTTATTAGGATTGTCAGGATTGCCTCTCAAAGGAAGCACCTTGAAAAGGCCACCCGACAAATGGTGAGTACCCACTGCACCTGCCATGCCAGATACAGCAAGGCAAGCAGAACAGAATGTTCCACAAGTGCAACTGCTGTGAAAAGGGGAGTACACCGAATCAAAGCGTAGTTAGTAATTACTCATTTGACTGCAGTTCAACTGCGTGCAATGTCCTATTGCATGCATTCCCATGTGTCAAAAAGGAGACAGAAAAAGAAGAAAAAGAAGAGTGACACAATCAGAATGTTCCTTGGTTCCATGTAATAAAGAACCAGTCAGCAATACTTTCATAATAGCCCTTTATTATAACACTGATTTCATATTTCAGCAGGGCTTTACATATGTCTGCAGTCCACAAGCAGATCACTAGAATACTAGAAATGAACAGTAGTTTGTTGAACATAGTTTGATGCTGTTGCAGGTCTCTGAAAATAAAAGGCGTTATCAGAAGGATGGCTTTGATCTTGACCTCACCTATGTTACCGGTTGGTATAAATTGAAATCTTTTATATGAAAACTGAATGGAGAATTCCTGAAATGCCTGAATCTGCTCAAGTTTATTTATTTATTTTTTTTGTTTAAAGATCGCATCATTGCCATGTCTTTCCCATCTTCTGGAAAGCAGTCTTTTTATAGGAATCCTATTGGGGTAAGTTTTTGTTAAAGACACATACTGTACGTAGAATGACACTGATTTGACATGATTATTTTGCAAAGTGCTAAAAATCGTTCTCAACTGAAGCGATATATTTGTCAATGTTTAGGAAATGTGAAGGTATTACATGAGCTGTGTCTCAATTTTCACTGTTTTCAGTCATTAGCGTACTCCCATCCAACTATTGGCCAGGCCCAAAGTTGCTTAGCTTCTAAGATATGACTGGAGATTTTGCCAAAGCTTAATACGAATTCACACCTTCTGTGCCATTAACTGAGAAAAAAATCAAACCTGAATAAATCTGAACCTATTCATGTACAGTAATTCTATACTAAATGGTTATTGTATAAATATGAACACTAGAGGGCACTGTAAACCAAGAAGCTAAACCTTATACGTAGAAGGGTGGAAGGTTATTTACAATTACCGTTGTTTTAAGGGTAGGCCTGTGAATGTTTCAAAAGGAAAATCATTTCATACACCTTTTTTTTATTCTGTAGGAAGTTGCAAGATTCCTGGATACAAAGCACATGGATCACTACAAAGTGTATAACCTGTGCAGTAAGTACTTTGTTTTGTGTATTTTAAGTAAGGTCTGAGTGACACTGCAGGTCTGGGGTTGTGAACTGTGCTGTTTAGTTTCTCATAGCATTGCTCAGCTGTCAATGAAGCTTGCTCTCTAGGAAACTGGACACTGTAAGTAAGGGAACACTGCATCTCTACTGGATGGAGGTATGCAGTCTTTCAAGTCTAACTTTTGGCAAAACAGGTTTTATTTAATTAATTTAGCAAACCCAGAGCCAGACTGCCATGTACACATTGGGCTGCAATTCCAAACATAGATAAATACTGTATACTGTACATTCTATATTAATGTAGAATTCAAGTGATATTAAATTATACCACCCATTTTTGACAGGTGAAAAAGGCTACAATCCCAAATTCTTCCATCACAGAGTAGAAAGAATCTTAATTGATGACCATAACGTCCCTGCACTGGAGTAAGCAACTTTTACTGTACCTTCTGCATGTTCTTTGGGCAAATGAATGAAGTGGAACTACAAGGAGTGATGTCCCTTAAAGATAAAAAGGCTTTACAATTATTGTCTAATAATTAGGCCCTAGCTATGTATTATACCCAGATAAAAAATAAAAAAAGGTGAATTGAAGTATTAAAATGGTCTCAATGACCCCTATTGCAACAGCCTTACAATGTGTGTTAAAATGATTCACTACACGATGACAATGTGCACAATCTGATTTGAAATGATTTTAAGTATTTTATGTTGGTTCCCTGCCTGTGTCCACCAGGAAGCTTTTGTAAGCAAGGTGTTGCATCTCTGCAGTTGTATCTTGGTTAACAAGATACAACTGATGCTTTAACCAGGTTTTCGCTCTTTGGCCACACAGAGACATGCTGAAATACACTACAGGTGTTCGAGAGTGGATGGCTGCCGATCCTCGGAACATCGTTGCCATTCATTGCAAAGGTGGTAAAGGTAGGAATCATAATGACAGCTGCAAACCATTCTACAATACGCATCCTGAGACACTGGGAAAATGTTTCCCTTATTTCTTCATTTGACTCCCATGGGTCCCACCTCGGACTACACAAAACATTGCCCTATCTAAAATCCCTCTTCAACACAGCAGACCAGTTAACAAGTCCCAGTCTTGGACATGCCCCTATATCATTATTGTATGACACTGATACTATGTAGTAATGTAGTGGAGTGCTATTCAGAATGTATGCAAATGTCCTAAAAGGGGTAAAATACAATTGAAATGGCATTTTATAGCCATTTGTCCTCTAAGTGGAATTTTAGCTTAGCCGACGGTTCCATCTGGTGGTCCAAATTTGTAATTTCAGCAAGGATCCTATAGCCTGGTGTCAATAAATGTTTATTTTGCAGGTCGAACTGGAACACTAATCTGCGCCTGGCTTATTGACAATGAACAGTGTGCAAATGCAAAGGTATATATATATACACACACCCTCTCTTTTTGACAAAAGAAACATGTGCACAGCAGAAAAAAGGTGCTTTTAAGCACACAATGTTTAGTTGTGCTATCCTCAGCAAATCTTTTACTTTGTGAGATGTAAAAGTATTTGCCCCCAGGCTTCACCCTCATCCCCCAACTTTAAAAAAGGCTCTGGTGCCAGTGTAATTGTATTTGATATTGTAATTAGCTGCCTGGTTATTAGTTAGTAGTTTTGTGTTTAGTTAGTACTCCGGGAGGGAGTTAGGATTTTGTTTTGTTTTGTTAATTTTGTGATTCTTTTAATTTAAAGAATTTAACTCATGTCCTCTGCACAAAAACAGTTTTGAATTCAACTCTGTCGTCCGAGTATTATACTTCTTACCAGAAGACTGGTATTCACCATGTTAAATGGTGATAAACAAGCCATTTTGTCACAATATATATATAAAATAATTTATTTCAGGTCCTGAAAAAGAATAATTTTTTAATCATTGATACCTTTTGTGTTTTGTGTACATTTTTTTCATATGTATATATATATATATTTCTTTTTTTTTCTTCAGGAAAGTTTACAGTATTTCGGAGAGCGAAGAACTGACAAAAGTATGAGTTCAAAATTCCAAGGAGTTGAGACCCCCTCCCAGGTAAGAAATATTTAAAGGCTGAAAGCAACAAATACAGTGTACATATCTAGGGCAAGTAACATTTGGGGGGACTTCAGTTTCAGCATGGAAGCCAATGTTAAAACAGCTTTGTACACTGCTGGTATAAAAAGCATTTATATATTTCTGATATAATGTCAAGTTTTACCCATGTTGGCTCCAGCTAGCTTCACTAAATAATGCTGGCTACGTTGGAGCCACAGTAATGTCAGTCTCATAACCTGTTCTGCTCTATAGACTGCAGTATGTGCTGAACAAGAGCGTCACTGTAGCTCTATGATTACACTATCTTCAGTTTCCTGCTTAAATGTTTGAAATACAACCACATTATACCAGTACTGCAAACACATAGATAGGCAGGGATTTCACAGCCAGGTGGAAGGACTTCTGATATCAGGAATCGTGTTTGTCTTGTTTATTTAGAGCAGATATGTTGGCTATTATGAAATCTTGAAAAAGAAATACAACAGGCAGCTGCCGCCAAGCAAGAGTTTGAAAATAAGGAGCATTAGAATCCACTCTATAACTGGTAAGTGTACTGATTCAGTTAAGCATTTAGGACCGTTTCACCTGTACCATCTCCTTTAATATTTACTGTTCTGTATGTTTAAGAGTTTCCAAGTATTTGTTTTTTGCAGTTTTTGTTCCTTTGTTTTATTTGAATTTAGAGAATGACTCTAAATATTCATGTTGATAGACATTAACTTGCATGTTAAATACAAGTTACAATCTTTGAAATCCTTTTTTCATCGTACGAGATGCTAATGTCTACATAGGGATAGGTTCTCAAAGCTTTTCAAGTCATCATGTGCATGATTTCTTTGTTTTTCTTCAGAAATAAACAACTCATACATTTCATTTAGGACTAGCTGTCTCTTAAATTGTTTCTTAGCAGTTTTAGTATTTTGCTTGGAGTTTTTTCTTGTTATGTGGTGGTGATGGTATTTCATCTGAAGTATGCCAGGGTTTGACCCATTAGAATGGAAAGTCAAATGGATTACCAATCCCTTTTTATCTCAAATGTGTTCTCACAGGTGTTGGAAAAAGCAATGGCAGTGATCTCAAGGTGAAGATTATTGTGAAAAAACAAAATGCATTTCAATGTGTTTGTGCTACTCAGGAAAGCTGTAAGGTAAGTAATCACCTTAAGTATTATATAATTAAATATAATTACAGAATTTAACTTAGAATATAATAATAATAATAATAATAATAATAATAATAATAATAATAATAATAATAATAATGTTTAAACATACACTGTGTCATAGAAGGTTAATCTGGTAATAGTCAATTAAATACAGTTACATTGGTAATTACAATTATTAATAAATAAATATGTCCATATATACACTTAAACTGTTAAGGAATAACATTTATGTTAAATACTGGCCTAATATGCAGCTGTGTTCAATTTAAATGTGAAATCATGCATTCCCTTCAGTAATGCTGCTCAATCACACTGCTATTAGTTACACATATGATGGTCCCTAAAGTCCTGTAGCCCTTCCCTATACAGCGTGTCCCCGTCTTGCCTTCATTTCGTCTCTCCAGTTTTTCACATGCTTTCTCATTTTGTTCTACAGCTGTTTTTTGATGCTGGTGGTAACGCCGCTGTTATAAGCTTACTTGAGTGTCCTGTTTTATGTGGAGATGTGAAAATCATGTTCGAGTCTAGTGCAGTAAGTGCTGAATATTTGTCCCTGTATACCGTAATGTGTTAGGATGAACCGTGTGACTTAAGGTTATTCTGCACTTTGCTCTCTATTTTTTATATTTAAAAAAAAAAAAATCAATTTTACTCCTGTTTTCTCCAACCCAATTTGAAATGCGTAATTTAAATATCGCCTCAAGACTGCAACCTACTTATCGATCAGGAGAATTAAAGATCAACAGGCAACCACTGTTCACACAATCAAGCCAGTCACTTATTTTAATTAATGGATGTTACCAAGATATAGCACAAGCCTGGAGCCAATTCTGTCCACTTAAATTAAAACAAGCTACTCAAACTTTCATGATTTAATCCAAAGGCAGGGTTTATGATATGGTAATTTTTCCCATGGGCAATGGTGGCTTACACTTCTGAACCTGATCTAAAAAGAGTATATTGTTTTTTAGGCAGAGTGTTTTGCATTGTATGTTGCAAGTTATATTTGTGTTTAATGTCTAGGGACTTCCTAAAGGTTATGAAGACTGTCCGTTCTATTTCTGGTTCAACACTTCTTTCATTGAAAATAACAGGTAGGGTGTATGTATGCTTATGTACCATACAGGCTTCTTGGGCACGGTTTAGCAGGAGAGTTCTTTATTATGACACTTACAGGGACATTTTTGGCAGAAAATACTGTTTGTTTTATTTGACTGTAAAATAACTCATTTTGTAACGTTAACATGGTTTGATCTCTAGTCAAAAAATAGGAGGTAATTACATGCTTTGAATTTAAATTAAACGTTTGCCTTACTGTCTTTGACTTTAGAGTAGATTTGAGGATAGCAAAAGAGATTATCAAGCATTTTATTTGAAAAGATTATCAAGCTTTTCATTTCATTTCCAGTGCTGCCCGTACTGCATAGACCCCAATTTTCTTTCAAATCATTTGAAACCCACACATGTACAGTAGTGATATACAAATGTTCCTATAGGGATAGTTCCTATATGGATAGAACTGATAGGATTCTGAACAGGACATAATGGGGCATTGATTTGTATACTTGATGTGTGCTACCACAGTCACATTCTAATACTGTAAGCTGCTGATTTTACTGTTTTGTAGGCTTTACCTGTCCAGAGAGGAACTGGACAACCCCCACAAACCAAAGACATGGAACATCTACAAGGAGGACTTTGCTGTAGAACTGACTTTTTGTGATCCATAGCGCTGGAATCTCTGTGCTGTGGAAACACTGGTTACAACAGGTTTTTTTTCAGCTGTTATAGGGCAGGTTTGTTTTTCAAAACATTGCTTAATCTGAAAATGTTTTTAAACACTAGACAATAAAGCTGTCATTAAAAAAACATTCCTTCATGTTTTGTAGATAGGGTTAGCAGTAAATAACAGATTTTCCCTGTATTGTTGTTTTCTTTTGCGTGAATTGACTGTGCTGAATTAAATGGTGAGGCCTTCCCCTTCAGCTATTACAAAATATACATTTCTTAATTTAAAAAAAGCAAAAAACAAATTATTTCCAGACAGTTAATATCTTCAAATGCCAAATGGTTATGGAAACAGGAATGGGAGGACTGGTACCATTAAAATATACATATTTGTGATTGTAACGTAAGTACTGTAGTTGTATAAGAATTATAACACTAAATACTGTGATTACCTAGCCAAAACTGTTTTAAAGATAATATTAAGGATTTGTGTGAATTGTGATTTATAAAATTGATTCTTTTCAATATTCAATAAAAAAAAAAAGTTCAATATATTTTACACATGGTCCATAGACTTTATACAGACTGTATTTACAAAAATAAAAGGTATTTAGGAAGTGGTAGAGATCTTTTACCAATGTTATCTTTTGCTGTGGTATTCTTTTCATCAGTTAGAAAAGGGTGTAGCGCTGATGAAGATTCTAGCAACGGCTGGTGACCAGCTAGTTGGATATTGGGGCAGATATTTTTGGGCCTATTACTGGGCACCCATCTGATATATAAAATCTCAGACAAGAGTCTTGGATACAGAAGCACCTGTCAACCAAACATGTACCATCAGCCCTCCATCAGTCTGTCTGATCTGCTGTCTTACCTTAGCAGAATCAATAGAACATGACACGCTTATCAAATTACATAGCGATCCAGATACAGTATCAGTCCAACGGTGGTACTGTCACAGAAATGAATGTTTGTAATGATGACTGCAGAGCCTGGGACCACATTACATGTCACACCAACGTCTGCAGCCCCATAGCCTGCACTCGAGTATAGTTTGGATGAAGAACCATGAATAAATGGGTTATGAAGATGGTAATTCAGAGGAAACATAAGATGCCACAATGAAAGAAAAAAATACAAATATCAAACTCGCCAAAACAGACTTTTTAATAGTTAACTGTATTTTAACTTAAGAACATGGGTATTCAACACACTATGAGATGTATACTTAAGACCAGTGTGTTTATGTAGTATAACAGGTCGCAAGTAGGCAGACATGTACTGAAGCTCATCTATAAAGGCAGTAAACACACCATGGTCGAAAAATATGGAAACATTGCTCAAAACAAAATGTTTTTTTACCCTTTCTATTAATGAGCATCTGGTTTTCTGTCAACATCATAGTCACATTAATAGAAGCAGCAATACTGGTAACAGAGTTTAACGTTGTAACTCCTGACCGGACAGACATGAACAATATATAATTTACAAGGAGCAGGTATCTTGCCCTCCTGAGATTGTTATGCTCCCCACCACCTCCATCACTTCTCTTACTGTAGCGCCCATGTGATCTTCAATATCTCCCTAAAATAAAATGCTTTCTAAAGAGATTCCAAACAACTCAGGTGTCACGTTTAAATAATTTAGTCCCTGTAACTTTTGCCAACATTGGAGAAATGTAACTGCATTTTCTGCTCCATCCTGTTCCTCACTTTCTCTCCAGCAGATCGCTGTCATTATTTTAGTAAAGTAAATCTCCATCCCCTCACACGTTCCTCCAGACAGCTAGATTGCCTTTGGATTGTCTTTTTACAACCCTTCTAACCAAGTTACTACTGTATACAGTATAGGTCTTGACTCGGAGAGAGTCTAGTGTTATATTTCATGCTATTTTTTTTTTTTTTTCATATTGCAGTTTTAGCTTTGAAAGATAATGCAGTTTGAAATCATATTTCCATTTTTTGGCCGTGGTGTTTAGTCTTTAAGAAACAGTTTTGGTGGGAAGAGACAAATTAAGAAAACATTATTAAAAAGTGTTTTTTTCTTATTAAAACAAGGATTAAGAAGTCTTTTGCATTAACTTAAAAAATACACTAAAATATTTCCTCTCTTCTCGTTACTCACTGCTGAGAAACATTGCTATTAATGCTGCAATATGCTTGATGTTACAACACCGCAAGTTACACATTATTGGAACTGTTAATCATACTGTAGATGCATGTTAGACCAGTACTAGCAACTAAACCAATAAATACATTTTTAAAAGTCATTCAGAAAAAAACACTTTCAGAAACCACAAAAAAAAAAAGAAAGATTATAGAAATTATACTTAAATTATACTTACATAAAGTACCGTTTCAAGTATTAAAGGCTTTTAAAAGAGAAAAGAAGTTCTTGGCAGAATATGAAAAAAAACAACATTTGTGTCAGCTGTCCATTAAACAGATCAACAACAGATAAGTCAATACTACAATATTGTACTAATGTACTGCATGGACAGTAAAATGTGATGTCCCTTTTGGAGAAGTAATTCTAGTTCATTAGGTTTCACATCCAGTTTACTGTAAAAATGTGCATTGTTTATTAATTTTATATTTAAGTATTAGCACCCTTTAATTTCAATATTATTCCTCTAAGTGGCATGCAATAAATGTTGATTTAGATTATGTTTCGACACTGGGGTAGAAACGTCAAGGTCCATAGCCTTGACTAGCTCCATTTCTGAATCAAAGCGAGCACTTCCGGACTGAGTTAAAGAGTTGGCCTTTAATGTACAATTATGATAAAAACGTGTCTGACGGACCCTAGTGCTGTGTATCACCACCTAGTAGACGGCTTGCATGAACCCCATATAAAAAAGTCTTTAAAGCAATCAGTCTTTCTCCAAACAGAAGGCGAGGTAGGCAGCACATAGCTCAAGTGTCAAACTGCTTCATCATCATCTTCCTGCTGAGCTCATAGGTCAGGAACAGTGCACCATTGGCTGGGAAGGTGCGGATCATTGTTGGAGTCAGGCCGGAGTACAGGGCTGGTATTCCTGGCGGGGAAGCAAGACCCAAACAACTTTAAACATGAAAGCACATGGCTGGTCTCATTTAGTATAACCTTCACTTGATATGAAACACTACAAATACTGTATTGAGACATTCAATAAACTTGGACTGTAAGGCCCTATAAATCCTGAAAATAACTCAGGGTTTGTGAATGGGGCCAATCTGTCCAATAGACAATGCAGTTAAAAGAAACTAAATGTCTTACTTTAAGTAAAAGATACATTGCACATACATACATTCACTACTAAATGTACGTTCTGTACTGTGAATAAACTGTTTGGGGAGGGGGTTCTAAAAAAAAAAAAGCTTCTGCATAGCCTATAATAGAATTATGAAAAGTACTGTATTTGCTGGCTAGCGAATGCTTCTGTTTTATCTATTACTTACGTTTATGAATACGAAGTAATGATTTTTAAACGCAAGTAAAATTTTTGAAACAAGAAAAGCGCCTACCTTCGTATTTAACGATACTGGTAAAGGTTTTGAGAAAGCCTGCCTGCTTCCCTGCCATGGAGAGGACCTGGATTCTGGATTTGACACAGTCGATCGGATACACAGAGAGCCAGAGACAAGCCCCTCCAAACCCACCACTGAATACCACAGGAAGGACACCTACACATCAGCACAGGAACCTTGATCAGGTCAAGCCACGACAATAAGAAAGACCAAGCAGACCCATTCTGGAGTCAATTGATATAAACGACAGAGGATGCTAAAATTGTCACAGAGCGGTTTGTTTCTTTTACCTTAGTAATCAAAATGTACTACAATCTAAACTGGTGCAGGACTTACACCTGCCTACAGTACAGAAGTGTACTAGCAGCAAACATTTTGTCAAAAGGCTCCAACATTAAAAAATGTTTACATTATCACTAAAAGCTGAAAATGATACTTACCCAAGTCATCCTTGGATTTGCCTCCTGAAGCAAATACACTGCGGCTGAATTCATAGCCCCCAAAAAAGAAAAAGTATCCGGGCACTTCCCTGACCAGAGTGCTGGTGAGACCCTGGTACATCCCCAGAGGACCGTTGGAGCGCAGGACTCCTTTAACCACTGACCACACCGTGCTGGAGACAGAATGCAAGAACAGACAGGATACTTTATTACGCTTGAAAAAACAGTGACATTTTTGTACTTTCTGTACTTTAGCTTATGTAGCATACATAGTTTTCTGCGTTTCCGTTTATTCCGAATTTTACTGAAAAATGACAGGATTTTTTAACTGGACGTCGGTTTTTACTGATTTATACCCGATTTTTGTCTATTTAATATTTTCCAGGTACTATTTTCTAGGAAATACACAATATTTTGTTTAAAATGCTGTTTTATTTTGACTCTGACATTGTAATAAGCAGCCCTACACTGTATCCTAGGGTACAGCAGATGTTTAGACATCAAATAACGTTCAAACGTGGTTCTCTGTCACTTCACAAACACACTTCAGTTCACTATCACCAGATTATGTTGGCCAATCAAAGTCCGATTATTGTGGCAATTGCTGGGCGTAGTAACTACTAGCTTGATCAAAAACTAAATTGAAATACACGAAAATATAAGATTTTTACTGAATGTGGAGAAAATGTATATCAGTTTATGAATATTCAAAAGAAAATGAATGTTTCGAAGTATACAAAAGGCAAAAATAGCAGAAGTGGGCCAGATGAGGCAGAGGATGCATAGCGCTGCAAATACTGCTGCTTTGAGGTACATGTTCTCGCTGACAAAATAAAAGAACATACTGAAAGTGACACATTAAGCTAAAACAAGAAAGTGAACTGAGAGACAAGCAATCCATTTCTGTGGCTTTTACACACGCTTTAATAAAACAGAGCGCAGAATGACTGTTAATGAGTTTGTCAGAGCGCTGTGCTTTGCTGGACAGCCACTGTGTATTGCAGAGAGGTATGTATTAGTACTGTGGCACAAAGTCACCGTCTGTCCATCAGCTAAAACACTGACTAACGCCGACAATCTTAATCGTAAATATCAGAAAGAAAATGGTGATGATATAGTTGGTAAACTTATATGGAACACATTGATGGAAATGTCCAGTGTTATTTTTGACGAGTCTCCCAATGGCTTGCACGTCAAGGCAAATAAACCTGGCTTGTTTTGTGCTGATGTCATGTTCATATATCCTACATCTACTCTAGATACTATTTCTGTCAGCACAGCGATTGCCCAAACGTTTGCAAAGTACCAGCTAATTTTTACGACTTGCACATATTCTGCTTCATCATACATGCCAGGGACATTAAACTTAATCAGAAACCAGAACCGCTATGCGATATTCCACATGTAAAGTGTGTATATTGAGATCCGCCCCCCCCCCCCCCGCCCCTGTTTTTTACAGATGTTTCAATTAAACTTTTTTTTACCGATTTTATCCCTATTTTAAATATATGTAAAATATACTCCGAAAAAAATTCCCGGAAAAGTTTTTTAAAGATTTAAAAAAAAAAAAAAAAAAAAAGAAGGAAACGCGGAACACTAAGCATACATAACCATGTCATAACATGTAACAATTGGTAGAAAACGGGTGTAATTAAATGGGAATGACCCGTGTCATGCTTTACCAAGTAATTGCATCAGGTAACAATAATTTCCATGTGCCGTATTCCTTCGAATTTTCCCACCCTCAATTTGAGGAATAAATAAAATATAAAATAAAAGATGCTTTTACAAAGATACATCCTCCATTCCACATATAAGAAAACGACGTATGTTGTCACACAGAGCATTACAGTTATGCGCTGCTTCCCCTTTCCAGTCGTGATTACTTGCACCTGTTTTTCACCCTTTTTGGGAACTTACTGCTTGGCATGTCGAAAAATACGGGGGTCTGATCAGCATTTCCAATCTGTCCAAGCTGGTACTGTTTGTTAGAACTGAGCCTAATAACGAAATGCTGAAATTGTAAAAGCTTCTCTTCGAATTCCGCAGGAAGATAATGCTGCTTTTTTGAAAATGGCTGCCTGTATATCATGAATGATTCGAGATTGGGCAGTAACGCTTTGGTTCATCTTTTCTTGGCAATAAATCCCGTTGCTGCTTGTGTATTCGGACAGTGACGTCTTTGTTCGTCTTTTCTTGGCAGCCAGTCACGTTGCTGTTTGTGTACTCGGGAAGTCACATCTTTTGTTGACAATTTTAATACACATCTCTATACTTGAACTTAAGACGCAGGCCAGTTTTGGGAAGAAATAATTGGTTAAAAAAGCACGTCTTAAATTTGAAGTAATACGGTAAATACACTTTACTGTGCAAGAGTAGTAACCATTGTTAATTACCAGTAATTGCAATGTAATACAATTCATATCATGTAATCTAAAGTGCTGCTCAAATCTCTGTATTAAAACAGAGGCACCTGAGCCAATCCTCCAGCCAGAAATGCATTCACAATATTTTGGCTGAGAATAGCTGTTATGACAACAACCCTCAAATCAGTTAGGTGAAACCATCAAGGTCAATTTATTTAGATAGCAAATACACTCCTTCACTTATAACTATGTAGCTGCAATTTGAAAAGTAAGCATACCTACATGTTAGCACTGCAACAGCCCTGAACAAAGAGCTACCAATTTTTTTTTTTTCAACATATCAAGGTTACACACCTGTTATGAAACAATTGAAGACAAGATACAAAAACAAGTATGTCAGTTCTCCAGATAGATGTAAAAAATAAAAGTGCAACAGATATCCCTATGTAAAGACAGATAGGCACTTCATTCTGTGCCCAGATTCTGATATTTTCAATAAGTTGTGCTAAAGAATGTCCCAACCCAGTTTCATCAGATTTCATCCCAGCAGAGGATAAAGTAATCATTTGTCGTAGCTTACTGGGACAATCCAACTTGGTTTAATTTTGTTTGGGGGTTAAAAGAACTTTTACTGAAATGGATTTAATGCAAGATTTAGGTTACATTGAAGTTTAATTAGATTTTGAGGTTGGAGTGAATACAAGGACAAAAATGAAGTTAACTGCGATTAATTGACAGCCCTAAAATTGTATATATATTTATTTAATTATATATATATTTATTTAATTATATATATATTTATTTAATTTATATATATATATATATATATATATATATATATATATATATATATATATATATATATATATATAATTTGCATCGTAGAGCTAAGCACTAAAAGAAGGACTTATGGGAAGTTTATTTTTTTAAAACTTTGACAGTTCATTGGATGGAAAGACTGTTACTTGTATCTGTTAGTTCCAGTATCACAGAATGCATCTAGTTTGCTGTACCAGCTGCGTGCTGTAAACACGACTCCACTTCTCAAAATACACATTCTATCAGTTCTTCTTCAACAACAGAACAAATAAAACAGTCAGTTTCGAAAGAATACTTTTTTTTTTTTTCAAATTCATGATTTCTGCAAGTCTGTGAATCATGCTACATCGTGTCCGTACGATACAGGGTATAAACCGAGTTTGTAATAATGAGGATTCCTGTACATGTCAGTGCAGTACTTAATTGTATTTCAAATTACCAAATTTATTTTAAGATATTGTTTATAATTAAAGGAACATATAACTGTTACTCAGCAAATGTTTTGTTTTATTTAGATATTTTCAAGTTATAAAAAACACTGTAATACCCTTTTAAAAGGAAACTGATAAGAAAATAGTTGAATTTGAAATGCTGTAAAGGGAGTAACAACATTAGATTCTTTTCTATTAAGATCTTTCTGCATTTACAACATTTTTCCACCTGGTAACAAAATAAACGCTACTGAAATTGGTGTAAATAAAAACAATGTTACAAGGCTTGACTGATACTATGATGCCACTCCGGTCAAACTTACTTTTGCCCTTTTGCTATCTTGCCCGACACCTCCATTTCATGCATGGCCTGGAGTCGACATTTCACCAGCTCCGTTGGGCACAGGACCAGAGAGGAGAATACTGAGGCAAACGAGCCAGCTAGAGCATTTTCCACATTGCTGCAAAGTGAAGGGAGAAAAATAAGAATGCATGGATTAGAGGGATAATTTAGATACAACCTTTGAAAACACCAAAGAGCAAGAATACATATAAAATATGGTTTTCCACTTCACAAAATGTAACTTTACTGTAATTATTAGGTTTGTGACAGTCTGGCTCGCAGTGGTGACGTCACAGACCAGGAAGTAGAAACCAAAACAATGAATGGGCGGTTGAAGCTGAGTGCTAGTGCACTCAGCGTATTTAATAAACAAAACAAAAGATTTAAACAAAACAACAAAACAAAAGGCGCGAGGGCCAAACGAATAAACAAACAAACAAGTAAGTGTCGTGCTGGCTAATCCAGCACGTTTTAGCAATTGTTAATTACTTTTTATTCACTCCGCTCTCTCCGCTCTCTCCGCTCTCCTCTACACTCCCAAACCCCGAGTGCATAGTGCTGCTGGTTTATATACTCTGGCCGAGGGATTTAACTAGTTGGTAATTATCTTATTATCCCCCGGCCAGAGTCTGCACGTGTTTGGTAAGGATGCATGACTGTCAGCTAGTTAAATAATCAGTAGCTGATCAGCCATGCATCCTCACGAGGTTTTTAAATATAACAATAAAAGACGCGGCGCTTTTACCCGCGCCGCAAACAAAAATACAAATAATAATAAATAGGGGCGGGACACTCCGCCACACATGCCCCCCCTTGTGCGCAGCACACATGGCCTTTTCGGCCACCTCCCCCCTTAGTCCCCAAAGTCCCGGTTAGCAGTCCCGGCGCAGGAACAGGGGCAGCAGCGGACCAAAGGTGGCGGCCACGGTGGGATGTCCTCCTCCCACCCAAACAGCCGTAGTGTTCCAATGGCCCGCGCACCGGCCAGCTCCTCTGGCCAAAAAATTTTTGGGGGTGGTCTCCAGACCTGCCCCCCCTTCTTCATGGCCGACAGCTCCCCTCCGTGGGGCTCTGGCCACCCTTTCTCCTGCAGCGAAATTGCTGCGGGGGAAGCTGGTCTCCTGACCTCCCCCCCCTTCTTCATGGCTGACAGCTGCCCTTCACGGGGCTCCAGCCACAGTATTTCCTGCCGCGAAAGTGCGGCTGGGGAAGCTGGTCTCCTGACCTCCCCCCCCTTTTCCATGGCTGGCAGCTCCCCTTCGTGGGGCTCTGACCACATGATCTCCGGCCGCGAAAGTGCGGCTGGGGGAGCTGGTCTCCTGACCTCCCCCCCTTTCTTCATGGCCGGCAGCTCCCCTCCGTGGGGCTCCGACCACAGTGTAGTGACCCCAGGCGAAGCAGGATCCCTGGCGACCCCAGGCAAAGCAGGATCCCTGGCGACCCCAGGCGAAGCAGGATCCCTGGCGACCCCAGGCGAAGCAGGATCCCTGGCGACCCCAGGCGAAGCAGGATCCCTGGCGACCCCAGGCGAAGCAGGATCCCTGGCGACCCCAGGCGATGTGGAACAGGCAGCCCCAGGCGATGCGAGGCAGGCATCCCTGGGTGGTGCGAGGCAGGGCAGGAGCAGTCCTTCCCATGACGGTGGATGTGGAACCAGCAGGTATTCACCCTCTGCTGGTGGAGGTGGGAGGGGAAAGCAGTCCTCCCACAGCGGCTGAGACGGAACCAGCAGGTATTCACCCTCTGCTGGTGGAGCTGGGAGTGGCAAGCAGTCCTCCCACGGCGGCTGAGGCGGAACCAGCAGGTATTCATCCTCTGCTGGTGGAGGTGGGAGGGGCAAGCAGTCCTCCCACGACGGTTGAGGCAGAACCAGCAGGCATTCATCCTCTGCTGGTGGAGGTGGGAGGGGCAAGCAGTCCTCCCACGACGGTGGAGGCGGAACCAGCAGGCATTCACCCTCTGCTGGTGGAGGTGGGAGGGGCAAGCAGTCCTCCCACGACGGTGGATGTGGAACCAGCAGGCATTCACCCTCTGCTGGTGGAGGTGGCGGAGGCAGAGGCAGCTCTTGCTGCTCTGCTCCTGGTGATGGTGGAGACAGAAGCAGCTCCTGCTGCCCTGCTCCTGGTGGTGGTGGAGACAGAGGCAGCTCCTGCTGCTCTGCTCCTGGTGGTGGTGGAGGCAGAGGCGATGGGGCGGATGCTGGCCACTCAGAGGGAGGCTGTGGCGGTGCTGGCTCCCTCTGCTGTGGCGGCTGGGCTGGTGTGTGCCGTGCTCCCTTCAGCAGCATAAATAGAGGCTGCTGGGGAACACCAGCATCCTGCCCTTCTCCCCCCCAGAAAAATTCAGGGGGTTGAGCCTGTAACTCCTCCCCTTCTGGCTCTTGGGACTGCAGCTTGGGTCCTACGGCTGTGGAAGCGCAGACTTCCACCTCTTGGGCTATGGACGCACCGACTCCCCCCTCTTTGGGCTGTGGACGCACCGACTCCTCCCTCTTGGGCTGTGGACGCACCGACTCCTCCCTCTTGGGCTGTGGACGCACCGACTCCCCCCTCTTGGGCGTAGGACGTTCGGGCTCCTCCCACTCGGCCGTAGGACGTTCGGGCTCCTCCCACTCGGGCGTAGGACGTTCGGGCTCCTCCCACTCGGGCGTAGGACGTTCGGGCTCCTCCCACTCGGGCGTAGGACGTTCGGGCTCCTCCCCAGGCTGTGGAGGCGAAACCAGCAGGCATTCTCCCTCTGCTGGTGGAGACAGTAGCGATGGCTCCTCTCCCTCTGATGCTGGAGACGGTAGCGATGGCTCCTCTCCCTCTGATGCTGGAGATGGCAGCGATGGCTCCTCTCCCTCTGATGCTGGAGACGGCAGCGATGGCTCCTCTCCCTCTGGCGCTGGAGACGGCAGCGATGGCTCCTCTCCCTCTGGCGCTGGAGACGGCAGCGATGGCTCCTCTCCCTCTGGCGCTGGAGACGGCAGCGATGGCTCCTCTCCCTCTGGCGCTGGAGACGGCAGCGATGGCTCCTCTCCCTCTGGCGCTGGAGACGGCAGCGATGGCTCCTCTCCCTCTGATGCTGGAGACGGCAGCGATGGCTCCTCTCCCTCTGGCGCTGGAGACGGCAGCGATGGCTCCTCTCCCTCTGGCGCTGGAGACGGCAGCGATGGCTCCTCTCCCTCTGGCGCTGGAGACGGCAGCGATGGCTCCTCTCCCTCTGGCGCTGGAGACGGCAGCGATGGCTCCTCTCCCTCTGGCGCTGGAGACGGCAGCGATGGCTCCTCTCCCTCTGGCGCTGGAGACGGCAGCGATGGCTCCTCTCCCTCTGCTGGTGGAGACGGTAGCGATGGCTCCTCTCCCTCTGATGCTGGAGACGGCAGCGATGGCTCCTCTCCCTCTGGCGCTGGAGACGGCAGCGATGGCTCCTCTCCCTCTGGCGCTGGAGATGGCAGCAATGGCTCCTCTCCCTCTGGCGCTGGAGACGGCAGCGATGGCTCCTCTCCCTCTGGCGCTGGAGACGGCAGCGATGGCTCCTCTCCCTCTGGCGCTGGAGATGGCAGCAGCAGAGTCTCTCCCATATCCGCAGCCAGGTAGTTGAACACCATGGCTGCGATGTCTGGGAGGGAAGCTGGGTGGTGTTGCTGTTCCCAGGCCTCCCAGCGCTCCCCATCTCTTGCCCACAGGAGGTTGATCACTGCAGGGAGGGCTTCCTCATAATCCCTCCCCGGCTCCACCAGCCAGTCCCAGACTCCCTCAGAGGAGAGTGCATTCGTCCTCTTTGGAGGATGCAGGTCCTCCCTCACTGGACGCTCTGGCTCCTCTTTCTCCTGCCATGGAGGGGGTTGGTCTGGTGCCACGTGCCCAACCTCACCAACCGCGAAGCACCACTCCTCACCCTTCAGGCAGGTGAGGCAGATATCCAGTGTGGCAAGGTAAGGCTGATGTTGCTGCGCCTCCTGCTGCTGTTGTTGCTGCTGCTGCTGCTTTCTCCTCCGGCTACTTTTCCCCATTTTTAATTTGGAAAAAAAAACACGAACAAACAAAAAAAAAAACGCACTTTTCAATCCTGGTCCGGCTGTTGGAGGCGTTGTTTATCCCACTTCTGACACCATATGTGACAGTCTGGCTCGCAGTGGTGACGTCACAGACCAGGAAGTAGAAACCAAAACAATGAATGGGCGGTTGAAGCTGAGTGCTAGTGCACTCAGCGTATTTAATAAACAAAACAAAAGATTTAAACAAAACAACAAAACAAAAGGCGCGAGGGCCAAACGAATAAACAAACAAACAAGTAAGTGTCGTGCTGGCTAATCCAGCACGTTTTAGCAATTGTTAATTACTTTTTATTCACTCCGCTCTCTCCGCTCTCTCCGCTCTCCTCTACACTCCCAAACCCCGAGTGCATAGTGCTGCTGGTTTATATACTCTGGCCGAGGGATTTAACTAGTTGGTAATTATCTTATTATCCCCCGGCCAGAGTCTGCACGTGTTTGGTAAGGATGCATGACTGTCAGCTAGTTAAATAATCAGTAGCTGATCAGCCATGCATCCTCACGAGGTTTTTAAATATAACAATAAAAGACGCGGCGCTTTTACCCGCGCCGCAAACAAAAATACAAATAATAATAAATAGGGGCGGGACACTCCGCCACAGGTTACAATAGGACAGTTTGCACCCCTATATGTGTGTGTATTCATACCTGTTACATTGTTGTATAATTACACACAGATTTGTTAAAAGAATGACCCCTTTTGCAGGGCAAGGATTCTAGAAATTATTAAGGGAAACGAAAGAAAACAGGGTCTAGCATTTCTTATTGAGCAAGCCTACGTTCCTGTTGGTGTTGTCCAGCCCTCACCTGAGTTTTGTCTCGCTGTCTATTCCTGCCAGATTCCTAACTACCTGCTGACAAAAGCCGTAACACATGAAGAGAACAGAATTCTCTGCAATGTTAGCCATGAGAGCCGGGGTAGTACCGTGGTAGAGTCCTCGGAAACCGACCTGCTTGTATGTGCTTATAAAACAATTCACAAAGCCTTTGTACATGGTTGGGAATGTTTGCATCTTCACTTTGGCAGTGTCAAAGGGCTGACCGCTGAGCACACAGGCTGTTCCTCCTAAAAAACAGAAAGAAGAATATACTGATGCATTAAAGAGCAAGTAGCTTTAAATTAAAACATTTGATTGTATGACGTATGAACGTAGTGTTATGATAGCACTAATTAACAGGTGCCTCTCGACAAACCCCCTGGGTAAACTTCAGAGGCACCACTTTAGAAAAACAAAGCAGGTTCAGTGAGGGGTCAAACTAAAGGGCAGCCAAAACCAGAATGATGAAGGTGCAAGAGAAAACTAAAGTTGCTGGGCTTTCAAAACTGTGCAAAGCACTGTCCCGGACCATTAAAGAAACATCAATGAAACTCAAAACTACTTATAAAAAGGCAAGGCACAGTTTAAAAAAGAAATCTAAAATGTAATTTGAAGCTGCTTTCTTTTTAATATTGTATTCTTAGAAAATATTATTATGTTGCTTTTATTTTTATTTGATTTGACTGTACATGCCAAGTAAATTGGAGCGGTGTCGCTATGGAGGTGTGTGGCAGTCTGGTTCGCAGTGGTGAAGTGGATGACGTCACGGACCAGGAAGTAACTGACACCAAAACAGTGGATGGGCGGGTGAAGCTGAGTGCAGTAGCACTCAGCGTATTTATTAACAAACAAAATATTTAAACAAAACACAAAACACAAAACAAAAGGGCACGAGGGCCAAACGAATCAACAAACAAACAAGTAAGTGTCGTGCTGGAGAATCCAACACGTTTTAGCAATTGTTTTTTCCAAATGTGACTCGCTCTCTCCGCTCCCCGTACTCTCCTCTGTACACCCAACCTCGAGTGCAGAGAGCTACAGGTTTATATACTCTGGCCGAGGGATTAACTAGTTGGTAATTATCTTATTATCCCTCGGCCAGAGTCTGCACGCGTTTGGTAAGGATGCATGACTGTCAGCTAGTTAAATAATCAGTAGCTGATCAGTCATGCATCCTCACTGGGTTTTTTAAATATAACAATAAAAGACGCGGCGCTTTTACCCGCGCCGCAAACAAAAATACAAATAATAATAAATAGGGGCGGGACACTCCGCCACAAGGTGTCACAGCAAATGTTAGGACACAAATCACTGTAAACAAATAGGCCTTGTTTAGTAAACTGAACTGGTTCAAAACAAAAAGGTTCTTAAAACACAAAGACAATAAACACAAAGTAAAACTTACAAAAATAAGGCTTCCAGGCTGAGCTTTGCCTTCACTGGATTGCAAAATTAACAAAAACAGCACACAAAGAAAAAACACCCTTGCTACCTCTCCCTACTGAGGCACTGAGGCCTTCTTTTATGTCAGATGGCTGGATGCTAATTGATTGTTCATTATTCCCACATGACACAATAAACCTGGGCAGGGAGGAGAATTTAACCCCATCCCTGCCACATTTGTACCAGGGCAAAGGGTAACTTAAAAAAAGAATGTGGTTTTGTGTATACTGAACTAAAATAATGCTGTTTTGTTGAGATACAATGCATGGCTCTGATTTCCTTTCACAGTGCAGTGCTGAGTCAAGTATTTCCCTGACTGTCACTGACTTTCCATTGTTTTAAAGCTTGCACCCTAAACTCATCTGCTCAGGCTGGCATATCATAGTCACGCTATCCCCAGAAGCTCCACTGTGGGGTTACCCCTAAAGTGTGGTTTGTCAATCCTCATAGCTTACTGTGCATTTATTAGATCCGGCTTATCATTATCTAATGTCATTATTCTGGCAATTAACCTGTGGGATTCTGGATACAGACCCAATCCATTAAGGATGATTTTATCCAAGTCCTCAGTTGCATTTCACCAGTTTTAAAAGTTCATGCAAACGAACTTGAAACCTTACCAAACTATTCGGGTCAACAAGTCAAATTTGGGTTTGTCTGTGCAGTTTTTAATTTTTTTTTTTTTAGACATATGGCAAGGATTTGTTTGTTTAGAAAACTTTAGGTCCTGAGGAAGGTGCCTGGTAACACCAAAATGAAGATTTTAAAACACGCATGTTAGAAATGGAATGAGGTGGTGTAACCATCCACAGCAAGCGAGTGTCTTAACCACCATGCAAAAGAGCCAGGCTCTTCTGCATTCATGGTTATAGAACTTTTAACGTCATTTCATCTCACCGACAGGGAACAGAATCCACAGCACTCCCCGTTAGCACACACTGTCTGACTTCAAATACAAAATTAGAGCTACAATATTAAAAAAGAATCACCATGAAAATATGGCCCTATGTGTTGTCTTACCTATAGCCCCTGCAGACAGGTCAATAACAGCCTGGACAACAGGATGGGGGCTCATTGTGTCCTTCTCTGTTGCTTTCTGTGTAATCCTATTGTTTCTGTGAACAGTCCTACTTGAAGCTGTGTAAGTAAAACCTGTGTAGACAAACAAAAATAATTTAGTGGACAATCATCTGTTTCCTTTCCTAGCAAATAGAATGTTTGTTAAAATCAGTTCACTAGCAGGTTCTGGTCTGTGACAAGGGCACATTTCCATTCCACAATTTGTTGCATGGGGTTTTGTTAAGTGCAGTAATTCTTCAGAACTGGCCACCTGAATTTATAGTAGTATTACACATTCAGTGACCTTGGGAAATGGCTGAATCCAATTCTAATGAAGTGTAATCTATGTGGTAAGGTCCTCAAAAGCTCAACCTTCAGCTTCTGTGACCTTGAAAAAACTACCAGGACACAATTACTGAACCCAGTACAATGTACTAGTATGATGAGTATTTTGCAGCACAACTGCTTTGCAGTCCAAAATATTGTTTTGTAAGGGTTACTGACCTTGTGTCAATACAGCCTACGTGTTACAACATCACCCATGCGCAACATCAGGGTTACTAATGTCATTTTAAATACGGTGACCATATGGCTTCGTGTTCAGCGGGACAGTTTGGGATCGTTCATGCTTTTCAACTCACAACCCAATGAGTTGCAACCCAGTGAGTTGAAAAGCCCGAACTTTCCCAAATTGTCGCGCTGAACATGGAGCCATATATTTACCTTAATTTTACATCGTTACTAAAAAAACTACAAAAATAGACAATTGTACATACATAATTGTAATGTTACAACATAATATTTTAAAAAATATTGTCATTTTTTTTCCTTAAGAACATATGTCAGAACACAATCGAATGCGATCGAGAACGCGTGCACCCAACAGCACCAGATAACAGGTTTCAACTCCATTCTTTGCTGTTGTGCAATCTATTGCATATCACCACGTTTATGACGGCAGCTAGATATAGTCCTATTACACTGAAGAAGAAAAAAAGTTACCTCTTCAAAGAGCCAAGTTCACATGTTCACACACTCGTCTTCTTGCGTGTAATTAATTGTCATTCATCCACTTCCCAGGGGTATCTGCCCGACAGATGATCACAAACAAGGGTTACAGTTTCTAATATGTGGGTTAGGAGGTTATTATGTACGAGTGAATAAATATTGCCATCAGTGACATAAACCCATCCCCCTTCCCTTCTCAGCCAAACCTGTCTGTTCAGAGGAGGAAACACACGTAGCTACGTACTGTTCTGTGGGGAGCTCCCTACGGTCCTAGTGCCTATATTTTACTGCACGACGTTAACCTTCACAATCATGTCCAACCAGTTATGATGATGAGGACACCGAGGTCGTGGCTTTGATTGATTTTTTGCATCATCAATGCTAATGCTCATGTACAAATTCTGGTAAAGTACAAAGCACTCCTTAATTTTCTCTGTTGGAGGTTGAATAGTAAATACCAAGCAGTCATAGTACTGCCAGCTATAGCTTGTTGAAATAAGTCCGACCACTGGAACCTCAGCTCCGGTTACGACGCTGAGTGCAACATACTGTACAAGTACTTCATAGCACTAGTAGTGTTCGGGAAGGAAAATTAAGTATCCAGGTGTTTAATTGAAGTGTTTTCACGACTTCGGGAGAGTGTTTAAACGCAAGTCGATATTCGTTTTGAGATTTTAAACTGTGATTCAAATAAACAATAACTAAGCAACCACTTGGCAGACAGGGCTCTTGTCAGCTATCGTGTTTACACAGTATTATTATTATTATTATTATTATTATTATTATTATTATTATTATTTATTTCTTAGCAGACGTCCTTATCCGGGGCGACTTGCAATCGCAAGCAAATAGATTTCAAGTATCACAATACAAGCAATAATACAATTAAGAGCAAGATAAATACAATGACTTTGGTTC